>NW_022104553.1:20767298-20772649 GCF_000313985.2 Echinops telfairi | reverse complement strand
CTGTGAAAGGGTCGTTTGACCCCCAGGTTGAGAACCGCTGCCCTAAGCAGTCTGCACTTTCTGAACTCTATAAAATCCCACTCCTGGGTCTAGGCCCCGCCCATGTCTTGTCCCTACCCCTTAGGGGTGTTGATGAAGCTCCTCTCAACCCAACTGCCTGTGACTCTGAAATGTCACAGGTCAATTCTGTTTATGGAGAACTCACCCCAGGCTCCCAGGGGGCTTAACTCTCCTCATGCCTTCAGACACTAGGCTGGGTTGACCCCAGGCCTGAGCTGCAGGTGGGAGGGACAATGTGGGGTGGGGTATGATGTAAGCTGAGGCCTGAACCCACACGGTGTGACTTGTCCTCAGTTCCCTGGGCCTCAAGTTCTTCCTTGTCACACAGGACACCCTGGAGCGCCTGCTCGGTGTCTTGTGCTGTGCTGAGTGGAACACGGCGATGTTGAAGCTGGGTGTGGGAGTTACATATTCTGGTGTCAATTTGAGGATTAAGAGTGAAGGGGTAGACTCTAGCCTGTCAATCACGATATAGCCAATGAGGCCTTTGTGTGGACTGGGCCTTCACCTGAGGATTCTGGGAACTCCTTTATTTCCTCCTTGGAAGTGGGAGACACATACTCTCTCTCTGCTGACTCCCTGGGAGATATCCCTATGGAGAAGACACATGGAGAAAGGCTGATCATTGGAGCTGGAGAAGCCATGTGGAGAGCCTTGCCAGCGCTGAGATGCTTATAATGCTACTAGATCCACAAGACTTCTCACTCACTGGCCTGTGAGCTTCCTGCATTGAGCGTCATCACATGTGTTTTGTGAGTCTTAAAAGGGCTTTATCCCCCAAAAAACAAACAAATAAATAAATAATTTTTTAAAAAAAGGACTTTATGGATTGGTATTGGGCTAATATTGGACTTATGGAATTAATCTGGACTGGGCTGGTATGTTTTCTCATTGTCCTTGTCTATAAAACTCTGTCTTATACACATAGGAGTCTCTATGAATTTGTTTCTCTAGTCCAACCGGACTCACACACTGGGGTTCTGACCAAGGGGTTCCTTCCTCATCCATAGCCTTCAGACCCCACAAAGCAGCCCTCATCCCCTCTCACCAATCTCTGGCAAATGATTTCTGGGCCTTTATCTCTTAAAAGGAGAGCCACTGTTTTCATCTATTGTAGCACTAGGTCTTGGATAGGCTTGTGATTCTATTTTGGAAAAAAAAAAGAAAAAGAGATTATTGTTCCAGAACTCAATACTCCAATAGGAATTCTCTGGAATGATAAAAATGTTCTGTCTCTGAGTTCACCAAGGTGGTAGATATTAGGCCTGTGTGGGAGTTGATCCTTGTCATGGGGGTGGCTGGTATGTGTTGAGATTGAACAGCTTATTCAATACCTATGTATATTCGAAACATAGGATCTATTTTATATGATAATTTGATGTGTTTAGCATATTTTTAGTATAGTACATTCATTATATATATATTTAAATCATTTAATGGGGACTCTAACAGCTCTTATCACAATCTACACATCCACCCAATTAAGCACTTTTGTACATATGTTGCCATCATCATCTTCAAAATATTTTCTTTCCACTTGAGCCCTTGGTATCAGCTCCTCATTTTTTAATTCATTATATTTTTGTTTATGCAATGTTATATTTTTTTACCCGCTTTTTCTCTGGTGCTGTGGCGTCGAGTCTGACTCATGTGATCCTGGAGGACAGAGCTGAACTGATCCATAAGCGTTCCTATGCTGTCCACCGTTAGGGAACAGGATGACCAAGTCTTTCTCCTGAGAGGCCAGCGTGGTTCCAATGTGGGACCATTCTTCACGCTTCACTCACGGCAGAGCTGTAATCAACCTGGGCCTTTTATCCAAGAGCATGCGCTCACACTGTGTCCCTGTGAAATGTTTTCATCATTCTCACCAAATATCTTTAAATATCTCCAGCTTTTCCTCAGGTCGGTGTAGATGTTACAGCCCAGGTACAGTGTAACCGTAACGGTGGCGTGCACTGAGGAAGCACCGCCTTCTTGCAACTCGTATCATTGTGAAATTTGATTATTGGTGCTGGACTGAAACGGAGCCGAAATACCCATGGTGTAGGCTGGTACACCAGTGGATTGTGGGATTATTCTATTTCCCTCACTCTGCCTGTGGTGGTCACAGACATGCACAGAATTCAAGTTACCTTGGTGTTTGATTATGTTCGTGCGACATTGTGGTAGTGACATAATGCCATGTCAACTTGAAGATATATAATAGTTGAGGGGTGGCATTCAACCTGTCAATCAGGTGGTAGCCTGGTGGTGCCTCCTTGTGGGCATGGCTTTCTTACAAGGAGGGTCCTGAGAACCTCCCCCCATCTCTCTGCCTTCACCTTCCTGCTGACTGACACTGACAGGATGGCCAGAGCCCCGGAGATGCGTCCACCACCTTTGGATCCCCAAGACTTGGCACCCGCCGGCCTGCATTCCGCTTCATCGTTCATGACTACATGAGTCTAAAGAGGGACTTATGGACTCGTATCGGACTTACAGACTTCAGTTGCACTGGGCTGGGATGTTTCCTGGATACATAGAGCTTCTTGATATAAAGCTGCTTCTTAGACATATGTGAGTGTCACTGAATTTGTTTCTCTAGTCAACCCGGCCGGACACAAACATGTGCAGGCCCTTGGGTGAGTCTTTGACAAGCTACTAAATGATACTGCATTCTGTATCTAACGCTAGCAAGGACCGGCCTTACAACTGAGAGGGTCCTATGGAGCAATTGTGCAATTGAAAGGGGGAAAAAAATAAAGGACAGCAGACAAAGAGTTTAAGGTGTTCGCCTCTTCCATGAAGCCAGGAACAAGAGAGAGCGAAAAAGTATTTAACAATGAGGTGCTATCGTCTCAGGACATGAAAACACCATCCATGGCACACGTAACCAGGTGGGCAGTGTCTTGCCCTAGATGTCCCTGGGCTCCTTGGGGGAGAAAATGAATACCAGTCCTGGGGGCAGGCAATGGGGAGCTGGCCATCTCTTGAGCAGAGAGAACAATAGACACTTGTCTGCTCCGATAGATAAGGGCCTCCCGCTGCATGGCGATCAGCCATGTGATTGTAAGAAAAATCTTTAGAGTAGCACTATTATGGGAGGAGAGTGTGGGAGATGATTTTTAGTTAGGAGAATGTGACTGGTATTAAT
Organism: Echinops telfairi; assembly: GCF_000313985.2. Classification (NCBI taxonomy): domain Eukaryota; kingdom Metazoa; phylum Chordata; class Mammalia; order Afrosoricida; family Tenrecidae; genus Echinops; species Echinops telfairi. The sequence goes on along the minus strand of NW_022104553.1, from coordinate 20,769,453 downwards.
CTCCAACTCACAAATGTGAAAGGCCTTCCATCACCAGAGACTCGGCCTTGCAGACTCTTAATTATGAGCGTAGAGAATTTGTCGGCATACACTCTCTTCCTGGGCCTCTGCTTGCCACAGTGTACAAGCAGAGTGTACAGTGTACAGTGTAACCGTAACTCTATTAATGTTTTCCTACACGATCTACTCTTCAGGTAGATCCCTGTAACTTTGCGTACATTGTATCTCTTCTTTCTAATTACTGAGTGATGTTCAAAGGCATTCACTCTTTTCGACCTCTTCCATTTCCCTGGGATGCACATGCAGGTGACCCGCACACAACATAGGTGTGCACATCCCCATAGACATCTTCATGGACCAAACACGGCGATGATAGTGTGTGCACGGACCTAATTGAACACATATGGCTACTGAACTTGGTGGACAGTGAGTTTATGTTAATGGTGGATGAATAAATTTGTCAAAAGAGAGAATGGGTGCATCCCTTCAAGCATGGAATCAACAACACAGGCTTGTTCAGGAAGAAATGGTTGAACGCATTTGCATTTGCTTTGCATATTCTCACCCCCAATAAAATGAATACCTGAAAAAGTAAAAGGAAATTTGTTTTATTAAGGGAGAGACCACGAGAGAACGTCATATAAAGCCTTAGAGCAGCGGTTCTCAACCTGTGGGTCGTGACCTCTTTGGGGATCAAATGACCCTTTCACAGGGGTCGCCTAATTCATAACAGTAGCAAAATGACAGTGATGAAGTAGCAATGGAAATCATTTTAAGGGTGGGAGTCACCACCACATGAAGAACCGTCTTAAAGGCTCGCGGCGTGAGGAAGGTCGAGATCCACTGCCTTAGCCCCACACTGAGAGGAGGCCATGTAAAGATGGAGGCAGAGCTGGCAGCGGTGTGTGTACAGGGCCACGGGATGTCATGGATTTCAGGGGGCCACCACAAGTGAATAGAGAAACTTGTTGCAGTTTGTTCCAATGAATCTTGGGAAGGATCCGACTTTTCTGGGGCTTTGCTTCTGGAATTCTAGCCTCTAAAATACCGAGAAAATAAGTCTCTGCGGTTGTACATCACCTGGTTTCTGACAGGATGTTCTAGGAGCCGTATGTGGTGGTTACGTCATCTACTGTCAACTTGAGCGAAGGGGTGGAGTCTAGCCTGTCAATCAGGTCATAGGCAATGAGGCCTGTAAGTTGGCAAGGCTTTCTCAGGAGGATTTTGGGACTTCTCTTCTTCCCTGGAGGCGGGACACACTCTCTCTGATTTGTCTTCCTGCTGACAAGCCACATGGTGCTATGCTCATGGAAAGCCCTGGAGGTGGAGGAGCCAAGTGGAGACCCATGCCAGTGCTGACATGCTTCCTCCGCCACTGGATCCACAGGACTTTCCACCCACTGGCCTGCCATCTTTCTGCATTCGGTGTCATTGCATGTGTTGCGTGAGTCTGAAGAGGAATTTATAGACTGGTATCGGACATACAGGCTAATATCAGACTTAAGGACTTGATCTGGACGGGGCTGGGATGTTTTCTCAATATACAATTGTTCTTTCATATAACGCTCTCTCTTTCACACATATAACTGTCCCTGGAGCTGCTTCTCCAGTGTACCCGGACTAACACAGCATAAGAAACTCGTACATGTCCAAAAGAAGCAAAGAAAGAACAGAAGCTGAGAAAGAGAACAAGAACAAACAATGAGAGGAAGAGCAGAGACAAAGGAGGAATACAGCAAAACGGGGCAGAAGGGAGAGTCTGGGTCTGGTCCCATCCTCTGTGGAAACATATCTTGGGCCTCAGACACTTCCATACTTTCCTCCTCGCCTTACCTCCCTCCCAAGATCTGCTTCTGAAAAAGGGGCATCCATGTGTCACCTCACCCAGAGGAAACCAGTCCTCCAAGGCAGAGAAGCCAAGATGGACTGGCTTGGAGCCCACGCTATCCTTCAGCAACTGGAAATCGTGAGCCGTATTCGTTCATGTGTATATCACATCACATTGTTCCAGGAATGGTGGCGTGATTCTGTCAAAGAGTAGTGTTGACTTTTCTTCTGGCTCTAGATACAGGTGGCAGTTACATAATCTACTGTCAACTTGAAGAAGGGGTGGAGTCTAGCCTGTCAATCAGGTCGCAGCTTGGTGACCTCATTT
>NW_022104553.1:20763472-20766742 GCF_000313985.2 Echinops telfairi | reverse complement strand
ACCATTAAGCCCAATCCCTGAGATGTCCCGGACTTCCTTAGGCAAAAGGGCTCCAACCAAGATGCCAAGCGATATTCCTACTGGAGAGAGGGTGGTCGGCGGGCCCTTTTCCTACCACAGGACCCTGAGAGTCAAACTTGGCCCTGGCTCCCAAGGTGCACAGCCCCCACCCAAGAGCAGCAGGACCTTGGCAAGTGGAGTCCCAGAATCCTACTTTCACCAGACTTCTGGTTTCCTGCCTTCCGTGTGAGCAGTGCCCCGGTAATGTTCAGGGATCCCTCAGCAGAAGATGAACAATGTTTGGGGCTGGGGTCTTGGCACAGCTGAATACCCTCTCCAGGACTGTTTGTTCCCTTGCGTTGCAATTCAGAGGGTCGTGACCCCGAGGGAAGTGTGGTGTGAGCCTTAAGTCCCACAAAGTCACCATGTGGCCTTAAGCCTCGATGCCTGTCGCCGGGAGGTTCCCAGTGTGCTGGGATGCCCTCCTGCTCTCCTGTGTCGGGATGCTGTGTTCTTGGGGCAGCGCAGTGCTGGACCAGCCATACTGTAATTCCACTACATTTCTAAATAGTGGCCTTAAAGAGCTCCCCCACCTGGTACCAAATTTGGGATTATGTTTCCTCGCATCCAAGAGATTTAGCAAAGGTGGATGCCTTAGGGCTCTTCATTTGGAGTTATGATTCTGGATTTTGGAGAATTCACAGAAACTCATATGTATAAGAGAGAGTTTTATATAAAAGGTAAAGTGTACGTTAAGAAAACCTTGGGGGTCGAGGTGCCCATTTCCGGTGAAGGCCCGCCTGTCGGAGACGCGCAGCCCAGCGAGCTGTGGCGCCGTGTCTGTAGGAGAGCCGCAAGGGGTGCAGTGAAAGTTGTTTTTTTGAAGGCCGTTTTCCTAGTAAGTCTTTTAAACAAAGGTACAACCCCAAAAATGGCTTCGAAAAGAGCTCTGGTCATCCTAGGCAAGGGAGCGAGGAGATGGAAACCGTCATTCCTGCGGATGTCTGAGGCAAGCTGGAATTAAGGTGACTGCTGCGGGTCTGGCTGGAAAAGACCCAGTACAATGTGGCCGAGACGTTATCAGTTGTCCTGATGCCAGCCTTGAAGATGCAACAAAAGAGGGGCCATATGATGTGGTGGGTCTGCCAGGTGGGACTCTGGGTGCACAGTATTTATTCGAGTCGGCCGCCGTGAAGGAGAGCCTTAAGGAGCCGGAGAAGCGGAAAGGTCTCATTGCCGCATCTGTGCAGGTCCCACGGCTCTGCCGGCTCACGAAATAGGTTTTGGAAGCAAACAACGCACCCACTTGCCAAAGACAAAATGATGAATGGAAATCATTACAGCTACTCGGAGAACCGTGTGGAAAAGGACGGCCTGATCCTCACCAGCTGTGGCCCCGGAACAGCTTCGAGTTTGCGCTCTTATCGTGGAGGCCCTGCATGGCAAGGAGGTGGCTGATCAGGTGAAGGCCCCGCTGGTCCTGAAGGATTAGAGCCACAGTGCGTGCTGTTGCGTGGGAGAAGCGGGCTGTCGGCCCTCTGCTCTCACGCCACAGATTTCTCTCAGCCTGTAAACCCTGTGTCTGTACATTTCAGAGCCTTGTCATTGTAGAATAAACAGGACACCTGGCAAACGAAAAGAAAAAACAAACAAAAAAAATCCCAACCCAGTGTTGTTCAAGCCCATAAGTCCAGCATTAGCCCATGTGTCCTACACCAATCTACAAAGTCCTCCTCCATCTCACAAAACACATGCAACGATGCCAACTGCAGGAGGAAAGCGGAATCAGTGAGCATCTCCGCGCTGGCAGGGGTCTCCATGCGGCTGCTCCAGCACCCAGGGCTGCATCGGGGTAGGTCCATGCGGCTTCTCCTCAGGGATGTCTTGCAGGAAGTGAGCCTTGCCAGCTGAAGCAGGGAACTGGCTAAGGCAGCTGCACCCTGGTTTGACCATCAGAAAGCAAGAGAGCCGAGAACAGGAAAGGCGAGATGCACTGGGCCATTTATCTCTCCGCCCTTCCATGAATCCCACATGTGTTCATCAGCCAGGTTGGCACAATCAACCATAACTATCTCAGAGGTCAATCCAGTAGCATCACAGAGGTCCTGCGAAAGAGAAGTCCGAACAAAAAGAAAAAAGAGAGAAGTAGATCAGAATGATGCAAGGAACTGGAGGCCTGGTAGTGTCCTGGGCTATATACTGAGCTGCTAACCCAAAGGTCAGGGGTTCAAACCCACCATCCTTTTCTGTGGGAGAAATATGGGGCTGTGTACTTCTGTACAGATTTTAAAGCCTAAAAACTCAAAGGGTCCAGTGTGACTGTGTCCGATAGCATTGATTCAAAATCAGATCCAGAGCAGGAAGGGTTTCGATGTGAGGAAGGAAGAAGCTCGGAGCATCTAGAGAGCTTATGATGACCTCAGGAAGGCAGGGGGTCTACAGATCCCGGGACAGGCGAGAGGCACCCATTCTTCCAGGACCTTCAGAAGGCTCTAGACCTCCTTATTCTTCACAACAGCCTCACCTTCTAGCACTCCTGGCTGCTAGTCATTGTTGGAGCCACACCCAACATCCCAGAGAGGCTACGTGGAATATGGGTGGGATATCAGCCCTGGTTCTGACCCTAAACATCTCCCGAAACCCTGCCCTTGCTGGTTTAGTCCGTCCTGGGATGCTAGGGGAACAATCAGTTGTTCAGAGATTCTGAAAGTCTGCCCAGTACCATGGCCACAGGCTCTCTTCCTCCTCCGCTGAGCGGCCTTCAGTGTGTTCCAGTCCCTTGTGCTGCTCAGGCCGGAAACAGGGGCCTTCAGAAAAGAGAGGATGTCCTGACGGCACAGCCACCGACCTTCTGGCCCTGGTGAGGGCTGTGACCTTGGGGACCACAGAGCTGTGCGTTTACAGTCCTCGGGGGAGGAAAAGGCCTTACCCAAGTCTTGGGCTTTGGCAGCATTCTCATGGGGCATCTCTTTCTGGCTTGGATTTAGTACGGAGCACCTTGAAAGGCCCAGAAGTGAACTTGGGTTTGGGGAAATGGGGCACTAATAATGAATCAAAATTGAAGAAAATGTTCTAAAATAGACTCTGGTGACGATTCCCCAACTCCTTAAAAATATATATATTCAAATCATTGAAGTGTGTGGGGCATGAATTATTTGTCAATCAAATTGTGTGTGTGTGTTAAAAATCATTTTATGGGGGGCTCATACAACTCTTATCACAATCCATACATACATCAATTGTGTTAAGCACATTTGTACATTCGTTACC
>NW_022104553.1:20760517-20763372 GCF_000313985.2 Echinops telfairi | reverse complement strand
GGACAGAGAGGGAAGGGAAAAAATGAGCTGATAGCAAGGGCTCAGGTGGAAAGCAAATGTTTTGCGAATGTTGAGGGCAAAAATGTACAAATGTGCTTGACACAATGGATGGGTGGATGGATTGTGATGAGAGTGATGGGGGGCTCTATGAGCCCCCAATGAAATGTCCTGATGGCAGAGTCAGAGACCTGCTGATCCTTCGTGAGGGCTGTGACCTTGGGGACCACAGAGCTGTGAGCTTAGAGTCCTGGTAGGAGGAAATGGCCTCACCAACCTACGGGCTTTTGTAGGATTCTCATGGGGCATCTCATTCCGGCCTGCGTTTAGTACAGGGGACCTTGCAAGGCCCAGAAATGAGCTTGCGTTGGGGGAGATGGGGAGTTAATAACAATGAGTACAAAATTAAAGAAATTGTTCTAAAATCGATTGTGGGGATGACTGCCCAAGTCCTTTTTTAATATCTTCAAGCCATTGGGTTGTATGGTACATGAATTATTTGTCAATCAAATTGTTTTATGGTGATTCTTATTTTTGTTTTACGACTGATCTTCACCTCAGGAAGCCCCAGAACTTGTTCTTTCTAAGACCAGGCTACAGCCCTACCCTCTGATTCGAGCAGAATGATGTCTATCTCTGCCCATCTTGACTCTCAGGTGATGGAGCATCAGGAGTAATCGTATCCAGTAGCTGAAGGACGGAGGGATGGCCAGTCAGATTCTAAAGGCCACCTGCCCTTCTACTTTTCAACCCCTCCCCATGTCTCTTCAGTCTCTTGCTTTCTTTCTCCCATCTGCCACGCTCTGATCACCTGCTTCCCTCTTTTCTGCACCTTTAGAAATCAATCGGACCGCCCCCTGGATGTTGGAGACCCTGACTCCAACTCAAGATTCTTACTTCAATCCCTTCTGCAACATTTCTTTTAAACGAGGGAAAATATTGCGTCCGTTTCTGGTATTGTGAGTGGGACATCTTTGAAGCTCTTATTCCCCTGACCAAGAATGTTCTAAGATAAATCTCACGGAAAGACTCAGCTGACACGTGGTCAAGAGATCAGGAGGCTGATCGGCTGGAAGGGCAGCGTTAGAGAGGGAGGAGCCCAGGCTTGAGATCATGTGAAGAGGAAGTGGAATTTCCTGTCCACACTCAGGGTCATTGCCCTCTGAGAGGAAAGTCTATGATCACTCGGGGTGCAAATAACCCTGCAGAGGAGCTCAAACGTGGCCATCACCTCAAACAGAGCCACTCTTCCTTCTTTGCTGAGGGGCCCAGGAACATGGGCAGGACCCCCACCAAGCTGTGCTCAGCAAGCCTGAGGGGCTGGAGAGGGGAGGACGCTGGGACTGCCCTGGTCACAGTCCTGGTGCTGCTGGGTAAGGACATTATACATGCTTGGGGGGGGGGTGTCACCAATCTGATTCTCAGGGTCTGTGGGAGGGAATGGGCTCAGTGAACACCTTGTCTCTTGCAGGATTCTGTCTAGGAACCTCAGTGGCAGCTACATATAGTAAGTATCTTCCTGGCAATCACTTGACCGTGGTGATGGGTTGTGGATAGGGAACCTCTCCCTCTCCTGAGCCCTGGAAACTAAGATCCCTGTCTCTTCTAGTCCCAGAAGAAAAATCAACACTCTTCTTTGAGGTAGAATCACTGGACCACCCCTGGGACAATGTGACTCTGATATGCAGATCTCCAAATAAGGCTCAAGCTTTCCAGCTGCTGAAGGACGGGGTGGCCAAAGCCCCAGTCCACCTTCGAGCCCGCGAGCACCGGTTTCCTCTGGGGAAGGTGACAGAGGACACAAGGGGCATCTACAGGTGCAAGCATACAAGCAATGATCTCAGGACAAGCCAGATTAGTGATCTGGTGGAGGTGACCGGCAGAGGTGAGTCTTGGCCACATGGAGAACTCTTTTCAGAAGCCGTCGACCTTGGGGAGCAGGTAAGAGGAAGGGAAGGGACAAGGGAAGCTAAGGTCCAAGGCGACGTCTTCAATGGTATTGGCATCAACCCTTTCCATTGCCTCTGCTTGATCCTGCTCTGTCCTTACCCCCCTTGTCTCCCAATCCTCCGGACTGTCCTGGGTGCGATTTTCCCGCCTCTGTTCTCTCTCGGCTCCTTCCTTCTTTGAGTGTCTTCCTCATGGCTATTGGCACCTGATCCCTGACACCGGGTGCCTCACCATCCCAGATGTGAACTTTCTCAGGGTTCTGGGGTCCAGAATGGGGGCCACTTCCTTCTGGAGACAGAAGAAGGAACAGCCCCACGTCTTTCTTCTCTTTTGGAACGACCTGAAGCTCTTTGCAAACGTTTTCCTCTTCGCTGTAGAACGATTCTTGAGTGCCTTCCTTGACCTCCCTGTGAATGATCCCTGCTTGTACATTTTGGGTCATCTTTTATGTCGTTGTTCATCAGTGAGGTATCAGGGTGTGTGCGCAGGCGCGCCTTGGTTGTGAAAACCACATCATGAGCCTCACCCCGTCTTCCTCTTGGCCAAGACACAAAGAAGAAAAGAGCCCTTAAAGGGTCCCCCTCTGTGGGGCTTGAATTCCTTCCCTCCAGATAACTTAGAGGTTTGCTTTTCCAGATAGAAGACATCTTTCTTTCTGCAAATAACTCCCCCACCCCCTCCTCCCCCGGGAGTTTGGTCCATGCTCTCGCAGAGGGCTTCGAATCAAAACTGCCTGGGTTAGTTAGTATTCACTGCTCCTTTGACAACGTTGACATTCTAGGAATCTTGCTGGCACTTGAAGTCACTCCTCTGGAATCCTGAAGTGCTTGGAGTTGGAAATCCTTGGGGATCTGGGATGCAGATTGGTCTTCTTGGCCTCTTGCAATACTTGCAGTGCAGATATGTTG
>NW_022104553.1:20757937-20759561 GCF_000313985.2 Echinops telfairi | reverse complement strand
AGTGTGGGTCTGGACTCCAGTGAGCTATTTATCTCTTTGGTACCTTCAAATGAGGTCATCAAGCAGCAACTTGATTGACAGGCTAGACCCCACCCTTTCCCAAGTTGACAGGAGATTACGTACCTGCCACACATGGCACTCCATGGTTTATGTACTGTACATCACTGCATGATCCGCCTCCATCATCATATGACCTTCTTTTTCAGTGTGTGTCTAAAGTGTGATTGGATCTTTTATCACTGTCTATGCTACTTTGTTTGTGTGTTTACCACTAGTTTTAAAGGTGATTAAAAAATTGGATGAAAAAAAAATTTAAAAAAATTGGATGACACACTTCAAAGCTACACACGCACCAATCCAACAACAAATACATGTTCACTTCCACATTAGTGATAGTCTTCAAGTGGCGTACCCATCGTGTGGCTGACGAATTGCTTCCTCCAACATTAGCATCCACTCACTACCTTCTAAGCCTCTCCTCTCAGTTTTCAAGTGGCTCTTGTGCACCTGATCCTATTTCAACAATTCTTTGAAGGAACCCAACGGGTCACAGAGAGTCTCCTGGAGTTAAGCTAAACTACAGTTTGGCGAGAAAAGCCTTCAGGAGATCATTTAGTTTCAAGCCTAAAGACGATCTTAGACCAGGGTATTATTGCCTTCTTTGGCTGCAGAAAGACTGGGTTCCATGAGAGGATTACGTAGGCATCTTATTTCCTCCCTTTGGGTCAGGATTCTCCGGGGGAGTTTTGGTCATATTTTCGGTATGGACACCATCTGTTATAAGGCCTTCTTATGAAGATACTACATTGTCTACTGGCCCTATACTAGGACGACCTCACCCTCCTTGGATTATAATTGCATAGACCCCATTGCCAAATAATGTTATTTTGTGAGATTCAAGTGAATGGGACTGGGTGGGTTACCGAACCCTGTTGATGGAATAAGGGAGACACCCCTCCTTTCGGTTTTGTTTGCACTCCAGAGGAGGGTGGAGCAGGTGACTGGGGAAGGGGGCGTGCTGGTCACCACCAACCCTATTCCTGCAGAGTACTTCCCTCCTCCCTCTCTGTCTGCTGAGCCTGGCCCCTGGCTGGCCCGAGGATTGAGGACCACAGTACTTTGCCAAGGACCCATGAGGGAACTATCTTTTTCACTAATGAGGGAAGAGAACTCCCAGGTTGTTACCAAGTGGACACACAATGAAATAAACGCCATCTTTGACATTGTCCTCCCTGGGAGCTACAGCTGCAGCTACACCACTCCCATAGGAACTCCCTCAGAGCCCAGCCACATGGTGACCATTGAAGAGCTGGGTAAGCACAGCCTTTACAGAGGATGGGGTGCAACTCCAAGGTCAGGGGGCTTGGAGAAAGATGGAGGGTACTGCCTATAGAGCGAAGAGCCACAATGTGGGTTCAGTGGGAGGGTTACCCATGGGTGAGCTTCGGAGACAAACAGAGGCTAGGACCCAGGAACTGAATCCAAGGGTCTAATGGGAGCCAAGCAGACACTGATGTCCTGTGTGTTCCTTTCAGATTTCTTCCCAGCACCCAGCATGAGCTTGACCTCAGAGGTGATCGAAAAGCCAGGGTCTTCAGTGTCCCTACATTGCTCAGCATCTATC
>NW_022104553.1:20752252-20756653 GCF_000313985.2 Echinops telfairi | reverse complement strand
GGAAAGTACAGGTGCCTGTACTTGAGGACCAGACATGGGAACTCGGGGTCCTGGCTGAGTAATGCCTTGGAGTTGCACGTGGCAGGTAAGACTCCTGGGTTAGGACAGAAAGGGGGTGAGTTTGGAGCTGGGACAAAGCAGAAGCAAGATTGGGGGCTGCGCCTTCACTTCAGGGGAGCTGTGGTGTGGGCGAGACTCAGGTGTGCCCAGCTCACATGCCTGTGTGTCACTGGCAGAGATCCTGGTGCTGGCCTGGCTGTGGTCAAGTTCAGGACAAGTGGCTTCATGTCCCTCAGCAGGCTTCATTTTACAGACCCTATGAACGAACCCCCTCCTAATTCAAGCCCAGGCTTGTCCCCTTCCCCACCCATCAGAGGGTGCTGATGAAGCTCCTCACAGTCCAACTCCCTGTGACTGATATGCCTGTCACAGGTCAATTCTGTTCATAGAGAACTCATCCAAAGCCCCCTGAGTGCTGTGTCTTGCAACTGATTCCAACACTAGGTTGAGCTGATCGCTGCCCTGGTGTGGGGTCCAGGGAAATGACGTGTGATGGGAGACTCCGTCTTGAACTCAGGCAGAGACGTGGTCCTGTAACTGGTCCTTAGCTCTCTGGGCTGCCAGTTCTTCCTTCTCACATAGGTCACAGCTAAGTTGGAGTTGGGGTTCTGAGCCAGGAGTTCCACTTCTACAGCCCACAGACGGTGCACAGCCGAATTGCACCCTTTCACCAGAAAATAACAATTTGCCCTGAAGAACAGTATCACTCTTTTCAATCACTTCAGCACTAGGTCTTCGCTAGGTGTATTGCTCTCTTTTTGTTGGTAGTTTTAGGTACCACTGAGTCAGTTCCAAGCCATAACAATTTAATAAGCACAGAACCCAAACAGAAAACACTGGGTTGATATAAGTGGGCAGTATATAAATTGGATACCCAAAATTGGGGGAGATAAAGGCATGAAGTGGTTGGCTTACAAACTTTCATAGTTAGGGGAAAAAATTTCACAGGATTATAGGGTTAAGGTATAGGTGTTAATTGCAATTATGAAGCTAAGAATTATATACAGGTGCCAGGTTGGCAAGGGGTGGATTGAGTTAGTTAATTGTGCCAGCCTGGCCGATAATCACATGTGGGGCTAATTGAAAGGCGAAGGGATAAATGGGTGGTGAGCCTCGCCTTTCTAGTTCTCGGGTCTCTTGCTTTGTGATGGTCGCATCGGGTGCAGCTGCCTTAGCAGTTCCCTGCTTCAGCTTGCAAGATTGTCTTCATACAAGACATCCCCACAGAGAAGCTACATGGACCTATCCCAATGCAGCCCTGGGTGCTGGAGCAACCGTGTGGAGACCCCTGCTAGTGCTGAGATGCTTGTTCGTTCACTGACTCAGCTTTCCTCCTGCAGTCGGCATCATTGCCTCTGTTTTGTGAGGTGGAGGACTTTGTGGACTGGTGTTGGGTTAATGGCTTAATGTTGGACTTGTGGGCTTGGGCAGCATTGAGTTGGGATGTTTTCATGATGCACATTTTCTTTACATAAAACTCTCTCTTATCCATGAGTTGCTGTGGATTTGTTTCTCCAAAGTACCTAGACTAATACAGGTACAGATATGGATCTCTTCCTGTCAGTTGGCCAAATAGCTGCCTTCCAATTTCTTGGCCTAGACAAGGGAGGGCTTCCAATGCCTCATCAACCTTTTGAAACATTTCAGCTGGTCTCTGTCAATCCTGGCGTCCTGTTTTTGGCTAATGGTTTCAGTGCAGCTTGGACTTCTCCTTTCAGTACCATTGGTTCTTGCTGATATGCTACTTCCTGAAAGGGTGGAGTACTAACTAGTTCTTTTTGGTACAGTGACTCTGGGCATTCTTTCCATCTGATGCTTCCTGCAACATTCAGTAGTTAGCCCATAGAGTCTTTCAATGTTGCAACTCGAGGCTTGAATTTTTCCTTGAGTTCTTTCAGTGAACATCCACGAGTGTGTTTTCCTTTTTGGTTTTCTCACTCTAGGTCTTTGTAAGTTTCATTATGATATTGTACCCTGCCTTCTCTAGGCTCCCCTAGACCTTTTCTGCTCGGCTCTTTGACTTCATCATTTTTCCATGTGCTTCAGTTGCTGCATGATGAAGAGCCAGTTTCAGAGTCTCTTCTGACATCTGCTTTGATCTTTTCTTTCTTTCCTGTGTTTGTAATGACCTTTTCTTCATGAATGGTACACTTGATATCTTCCCGGAGCTCATGAGGTCTTCTGACATCAGTGTTCAAGGCAGCAAATCTGTTCTTGAGATGTTCTCAGAATTCACACGGGGTAGACTGAAGTTGTATTTTGGCTCTGGTGGACTTCTTTTCATTTCCTTCAGCTTTAACCTGAACGTAGATAGGGACAATTGGGGATCTTTTTTCATAATCGCCCCCTGGCTTGATTTTCACTGTTCTTATTGAGATTCTCCCCCATCTCTTCCACAGATGAAGTTAATTTGATTTTGAGTATTCCACCAGGAGAAATCCAGGCATCCACAGTGTACAGCCATCGTTTCTGTTGTTAAAAGAAATTGTTTGCCATGAACTCATTGGTGGTCTTGCAAAATTCTATCACGTCATCTTGAGCTTCATTTGTATCACTAAGACCATATTTTATAACTACCGTTTCTTCTTCTTTATCTCCACTTTCACATTCTAATTACAAATACTTATTGATGCATTTTAATTGCACATTTGATCCGACTGAAATCGTTCATAGAATTTTTCAAGATCTCCATCTCTAACTATAGGGTTGGTGAGTCAACTGGAATCATGGCTGTGTGGATTGGGTTTACTTGGAGGGGACATTTGTCATTCTATCACAGATAGCGTTGTACCTCAAGATAGATCTTGAAATGTCCTTCTTGAAAAGAAATTCAACGCCATTCGTCTGGATCGTGTCATTCACAGCACAGTAAACAATGGGGTCTTCTGACGCACAATGGCCAATGCTTGTCCATTCCAGCACTTGAATGCCTAGGGTATGCATCTTTATGCGTTTCCTTTGTTTGTTTTTATGACTTGTGATTTTTCATCATTCATACTTTTTAAGCTCTCAGCTCTGATGATTAGAAGCCTGCAGCTGTTTCTTCTCAGGTTTAGGCATGCCTCTCAGCCAATGAAGGCCCTGAAGGCTTTCTTACCACCGGTGTTCCTCCACACTCCTCATTCTGGCCATGACTTAGAGAAGGTCGCTCTTCGTCAGTCCTATTCGAAGTGCCTTCTGACAGAGGGCTCAGCTTCTGCCTCTGACTGACGATGTTCTGTTTCCATTCATAAGGCCTTCAGTATCCGACAATGTTTCCATGCCTGAGGTTTTCAGCACCTACGTCCTCTGACGTGAGCACCAGATCTCTTCCTTCTAGTCTCCTCTGGAAGAGGTCTGGAAGCTCTGTCGAAGCATGTTCACTTTGACTGACCCTGCTGACATCTGAAATAACAGTAACATAGCTTCCAGAGTCACAGCAACCCGCAAGCCACTGCAGTAAGCCAAACGGACAGCCCAGTTTTATTCTTGAATTGCAATGATTAATTATTTGTCCCGAACTCAGTACTCTCCCACAGAACTTTCTGGAATAATGGAAATGTTCTATAGCTATTGTGTAGGCTGGGTTGACTAGAGAAACAAATTCAGAGACGCTCATATTTGGGTAAGAGAGAACTTTATAGCAAAAAGCAATTGTATAGTGAGAAAACACCCTAACCAGACCAGTCCAGATCAAGTCCGTAAGTCTGATGTTAGTCCAGATGCCTGATACTAGTCCATAAATACCTCTTCCGACTAATGCTGCACATGCAATGATGCCAAATGCAGGAAGATCACAGGCTGGTGGGTGCAAATCTTGTGGATCCAATGCCAGTGAAAGCATCTCACCTCTGCCACAGGTCTCCATGGATGGTGAAGCAGACAGAGAGAGTGGCCCACATACAGGGAGACAGAGAGGAGGTTCCCAGAATGCTCATGAGAAAGCCACACACAGAGGGAGGCATCATCAGGCTGTGACCTCATTGACAGGCTCCACTCCACTCCTTCACTACATATCAAGTTGACATAAAATTACGGAACTACCACATCTGTGTAGAACATGGGGTAGATATCAGACGTGTGTAGATGTTAATCCTTTTCATGGGGGTGGCTGAACGTTGTATCCAGCACATCACTGTATTTGTAACATATGATATCATTCTATGCAACGGTAATTTGATCATTTAAATGTGTGGTTATAGAGTCACGTATGCAATATTAACTGGATCTACTCTATTTTTGCCTTGAGCTGTATAATTAATCCTGACTCATCGGATCCTTTGAGTCGAACTGCTCCGTGGGATTTCCTAGGCTAATAATCTTTAGGGACCGGGAATGCCACACCCTTCCATGAAGAAGACA
>NW_022104553.1:20750053-20751417 GCF_000313985.2 Echinops telfairi | reverse complement strand
TTCAACTTCCTGATACACACAAGGATCTTCCCAAACTTAAAAAAAATACAAATGAAGCTCACGTTCCCATTGAGTTGATCCTGACTGAGCGTGAACCTCCTAGACAGGGTTGAATGACCTCTTAGATGGTAACTCTTCACAGCAGTGGAAAACCCCATCTCTCTCCAGCGATGGGCTGGAGGATTTGAACTGCTGACTTTGAAGTTAACAGGTCAACTCGGAATGCACCATGCCCCCCGGGCTCCTTAAATGTTCTCCTTCTAGAGATTGTTAATGCCCCACCAATGTTCTGCATTGAGAATTTCTAATTCACCATCATCAGTGTCTGGAGGGATGTGGTCAACTGAGGGACTGGATGAGAATGTAATGTAGCTAAATTATCCGTGCACATAATTATGGGTCTGGAAAGCCGACTCTGGTGGAGGAAGACCCTCACAGCCATGAAATATATGTAAATCTTAGTACACATTCTTATGGCTAGACAAAGTCCCTCAAATAACCCCCATAAGGGGACTGTCCTTAAGGAGGTACCATATAAGATAAATCATTTGTGTGTCTGGCTATTCTCTGTAGATTAGAGCAGTCAGGTTCTATAGCCAACCCACCATATATGTAGCACCCCAGTGGGGACGGCTCAGGAGATTTTGAGGTCAACTAGTATTAGGTCAAGACAATGATTCATGTCATTGCTGGCTTATTATGTTACCTGCGTGTGGTATTACCTATTACATACGGTGTGCATGCCTTATGAAAGATCTGCAAGTGCCGTTGGAAAACACAGTCAGCCCTGACATGGCACTCGGAGCCCCTGTGCCTCGCTCTCTGTCTGTCTTTAATATTTTCCACAATTGCAAAGTCGCTCCTGAGGACTTGTTCCAGTGTTGGGGACCCCACCCCCACCCCAACAGAGAGAATGCAGTATTTGGACTCTATACATGGTCTAACAAAGATGTCCTTGCCTAACGAAAGATCTGGACCGGGAGATCATCCTCGGCTGACAATCCCCTGTGTATTCTCTGCCATTGTATGACGGCGATCGTGACCTCCAGGGTTCCCAGGCTCATGAGAACTGGAATTCCTAGTCAGAGGCCTCATGGCTTCGGCTCCATGGGTCTCTCTCACGGTTCATATGAATGTCTACTGGTTGACTGAATTAAACTCGATTGCAACATGAAGGTGTGTGGCTGCCCTGTGCTGAGCAATCGGTCTAATCGCCCTGTACCTTTTGTACCATAGCATGTGTGCACATTACGTCTCTGTGAAATATTTTGCGTACCCTCCCAATACAGTGAACCCTCGCCACTTCGCGCTTCGACTTCCGCGGCTTCACTCTATCGCGGTTTTTGCGTAACAGCGCATGCTCT
>NW_022104553.1:20739248-20749786 GCF_000313985.2 Echinops telfairi | reverse complement strand
ATCCTACTTCGCGGAATTTCATTTATCACGGTAGGGTCTAGAACCGATTAACCGTGATAAACGAGGGTTCACTGTATTTCAAGCATTTTCATAAGCTGTTGTACATTAAATAGACCAAAGTGTAGTGTCAATATAACTTGTACGCACGCGGAAACCACAAGATCTTGCACTTTGCTTCATTAGGCTGTTTGATTTGTTAGTGGTGACCTCCAACTGAACCCACAATATCTCGTTGGTACACCTGTAACTATTCCTAAGGCCTCCCTCACCTGCCTGAGCTTTACACATATATTCAAAAAAAGCTAAAGTCAACTTTTTGTTCGATTATGTGGATGCAACACGTATAGTCTCTGGAGTGAATATTTGAAAATGATACTGAAATTAAAATAGGTATGGAATCTCACTCCTTTGATCTTTTTTACCACACAATCTACTCTTTTGGTGCCACACTGAACCTCTTGGATCACTTTTGTATTCTCTCTCATTGCTGATGAATGTTCTGTGGCAGTCACTGATTTTCACCTATTCCGTCCTTGCTGGGGGTGGTGGGGTACATGCAGGGTACACCCACCCAGCACAGATCTGCAGGGAGTGCATCCGCATAGACTTTTCTGGACCTTTCTTCGGGACAGATTCCCAGCAGCGGGGTGTTCCCATAAGAGCATGTGACAGACCTGACTGCTTCCTTATCACCAAGGGTCTTGCACACTCCAAATAGATGCCTACGAGGGGTTGCGCGTCACCACTGCCCTTTGCCATGATCCAAGGGCATCTTTTTTTTATGTCACGATATCGATTCTATATTTTCTTGCACTTAAAGAGATCTGCAGACTGGGACCGTGCAGTTGAAATACTGTGCTCCCAGGTTACTGGATCAGCAATGACCATTCTGAAAAGGAACAGAGGAAACAATTGGCTGGGACGTAACACCTAAGACCGTAAAATACCCGGGAAGAATTTGACAGGAAGGGGAGGGAGGTAGACACTGACAATGGGAAAACATTCCTAGAGAAATCAGAGAGGACACACACTGGGAGGACATTCCATGCCTATGGATTGGAGGACTTCATCTTGTTAAGCCGCCAGTGCTACCCAACACAATCTATAGCAGCGGCTCTCAACCTGTGGGTTGTGACCCCTTTGGGGGTCAAACGACCCTTTCACAGGTGTCGCCCAATTCATAACAGTAGCAAATGACAGTGAGGAAGTGGCAACGCAAATAATGTTATGGTTGGAGGTCACCACCGCATGAAGAACTGTATGAAGGGGTCATGGCATGAGGAAGGTTGAGAACGGCTGCTCTATGGATTTGCTAGAGGTCAGAATCACAAGATGATGGTGGGTGAGTTATAGCCCCAGAAATACTGGATTCCATGACACTGTTAATTCCAATTTCACATTTTGCCACACCAGATCTAGATTCTGCTAAAGAATCTGGATTCCAATGTTCGGTAACACTTATTTTGCATCAACATTTTATATTGCCTTTTTCCAGGAGTAGAAAGCCTTGTCTTTCTCCTGAGGAGAAGCTGGTGGTTTTGAACTGCTGACCTTATGAATGCAGCCCAATTCGCTAACCACTACACCACCAGGGCTCCTCATTATATCGCCTTTTTATAAGGACACTTCTTGTATTGGAATTCAGGCTCTCCTCCGGTCGACTTCGTCTTAAGAGAATATCTGCAATGACCTAGCTACCCAATAAAGACAGTGTGCAGGGCAAAGGTTGAGAAATTAGGGAGAAATAAATGTCTTCATGGTCACAGGGTCGGATCTTAGAGGGCACTGAGTCAGGATACAGAAGGGTGAGTTTCAAGGCTCAAATCCAGCCACTTTCTGCTGGTCTCTTTGCCATTTGGGTTATTGCTAAAATGCTGTCCTCAGGGGCCATGAGGTGGTGAGATGATCTTAACCGGCAGGTCTGGGTGCTCACTGAAGTTCTAGAAGAAGGAAGTACTCTCACCTCTTTCAGATTCTGAAGGTCGTGTGCATCTCTAGATGCATAAGCCCTTCCTCAGGTTGCTTATTTTCCTGTGGCTAATCACTCTGCTCTTTCTTCCCACTATGCAGGGTCTTTGTGACTCCAGTGAATCCCCTTGGATAATCCGGGATCATTTCTATAGATCAGGGGTTCTCAACCTGCCTAATGCCGTGACCCTTTCGTACACTTCCTCATGTTGTGGTGACTCCCTGCAACCATAAAATTATTTTCGTTGGTACTTCATAACTGTAATTTTGCTACTATGATGAATTGGGTAACCCCTGTAAAAGGGTCATTCGACCCCAAAGGGGTCGCGACCCACAGGTTGACAACTTCTGCCTTAGGCCCTCATTGAGAGGGCCTAAGATGGAGGTGTCCTTTGTAGTGAGGTGTACACAAGCCATGGAGAGCCACGATTACATGTGATCACAGAAGCTGGGAGAGGGACTTGGACCAGTTTCTTCCTCCAAATCTTCAGAAGGAACGACTTTTCTGATGCTTCACTTCTGAAAATTCCAGCCTCTAAGGCACTGAAGAGGTGGATTTCCGGTATTGCAAGGTCCCTCGGTTTCTGGTATAATATTCCAGGAGCCATAAGAAACTCATACACTTATTAAAGAAGCAAAGGAAAACAGAAGTTGAGAAAGAGCAATCTAGCTGTGAGGAACTCCAAAGAGGCAGAAGAAGGGTGAGCATGATGGTGGGGCAGGAGGAGGGTTAAAAACAAACAAACAGAGGAAAGATCTAGGAAGCAAAGCTATGGATAGAGGTATAGACAGAGGTGTGTACATATGTAAATACATTCATTCATGAAAAAGAGGTATTGGAATATATAAATATATTTATATGGCAATGCACTGAGGTAGTGGATGGACTTTGGGCCTCTGCTCAAGCCCTCCCTCAATGCAAGAACACTTTGTCCTAACAACCTGGCATTCTGTGATGCTCACCCTCCTGGCATGATCGCTGAAGACAAAATGGGTGCATAAGCAAATGTGGTGAAGCAAGCTGATGGTGCCCAGCTATCAAAAGATATAGCATCTGGGGGTCTTAAAGGCTTGAAGTCCAACAAGCGGTCATCTAGCAGAGAAGCAACAAGCCCACATGGAAGAAGCACACCAGCCTGTGCGATCATGAGGTGTCCACAGGATAGTGTAACAGCCATCAGAAGACCCAACACTAGCAAACAAACAAAAATTGTTGAAAATGAGCGGGGTCAGAGCAGAGACCAAAAACCCATCTGCAGACAATGGGACATCCCCTCACAGAAGGGCCGCAAGGAAGGGATAAGTCAACCAGGGTGCAGTATAGCAGCAATGAAACACACAATATTCTTTTGGTTCCTTGAGGCTTCTTCAACACCCACTATCATGATCACAGTCCAGCCTTTCACTGTGGGCTAGGCTGGAGCACGACACACAGAATCAAGGTCAGATGAACCGCTCAGGAACAGAAATGGGAGTAGTGATACCAAGAAAGCAGGGGGAAGGTGAGGATCGGTGGGGAGGAAGGTGGAACCTATCGTAATGATGACGCATAACCACACACACCCACCCAAGGGGAGGAACAACAGAAACTGTGGGAAAAGGGAGACAGCGGTTGGTGTAAGATATGAAAATAATAATTTATAATTTATCAAGGAGTCACAAAGGTGGGGAGGAGGTAGGGAAAAAAGAGGAGCCGATACTAAGGGCTCAATAGAAAGCAAATGTTTAGAAAATGATGATGGCAACCTATGTACAAATGTGCTTGATAAATTGATGTATGGAATGTTGTAAGAGCCCCAATAAAATGATCTTTTAATGAAAGAAAAAGAAAGAAACCAAAAGATGTGCTAGAGAAACAATCATAGCCCTCTTTTCACTGATCTTTGAAAAAATTTTATTTTTATTTTTTCCCCCACTGATCTTTTATTGACGTTTTCTGCTTTACTTATATATAGTTTGGTAAAGTTCTGCTGTATATTGCCAGTACATTTTCTATTTAAACAAAGTAAAACATTTTTAAGAAGAAAAAAGAGAGAGACACACACACAAGAAAGAACGTAGGCTTGGAGGAAGTGCAGAGACAAAGTGGAGGAACACAGCCAAGAAGAGGTGAGGGGAGAAGGTGGGGTTGCCTGTACCTTTTCTTCAGACAGATTGTTGGGCTTTAGGTGCCTCATCCCTTCCTCCGGCCCTTACCTGCCCATGCTGTGAGAAGGAGCAGCCATGCGTCCATACTCACCTGACCTGGTATCAGACCTCTCAACAAGGCCATGAACTGGATGGGTACATCTTATATATGTGAGCATATGTCCCGCCTCCAACGAGCTATTTATCTCCTTAGTGCCTCCAAATGAACTCTACCCCTTCACTCTTAAGTCTCAAATTGACAACAGATTATGTGACTCCCACGCTCAGCTTTTTCCTTTATTTCTTTCTAATACTTTTATTGGGGGCGCTTATATATCTTAATCACCATCCATACATTCCTCCAGTGGGTCAAGCACATTTGCACATATGCCGCCATCATCATTTTCACAGCATTCTCTTCCCACATGAGCCCCTGATATCAGCTCCCCATTTCTCCCCTCTTCCTCTCTCACAAACCCTTGATAAGTTATAGATTATTATGTCATCTTACATCGTCCTCCATTGCCCCTCACCTACTTTTCTGTTCTTTGTCCGCCTGGGAAGCGGTTATAGATTGATCCTTGAGATCGATTCCCACCCCCACCCCCATTCCCCTAATCCTCTTGGTATCTCGACTCTCATTGTTGCCTTTTTCTTTTTTAACAGCAAGCATTAAAATGTAATTTTAATACATATATTAAAAGATCATTTTTATTGGGGGCTCTTAGAGCTACTATAACCATCCATACATCAGTTGTATTGAGCTGATCTGTACAGATGTTGCCCTCATTATTTTCTAGACATTTACTTTCTATTAGCCCTTAGTATCAGCTCCTCTTTTTTCCATCTCCCCCACCCTTGTGACCCCTTGATCAATGATAAATGATCACTTTGAGATCTTACACCGACTGCTCTCTCCCTTGCCCCATGGTTCCTGCTGTTCATCCCCCTGGGGGTGGGGTGATGTGTCCATTGTTGCAATGGGCTTCCTCTTCCTCACCTCCTCTCCCCCCCTTCCCCCTACCCACCTGGTATCTCTACTCCCATTCCGGCTCGTGGATTCGATGTGTTCTTTCTTATCTGTATCTGTGCACATGCACCGGTCGAGCCCGCAGTGAAAGGCAGGACTAGGGTCATGCACCAGTAGATGTCCCTGGTGTCCTCTGTCATCTTCCTCAGAGGACACCTGTGCAAGGAAGCCACAATGCACTGGCTTTGGAGACACACCATCTTTCACCTGCTAGAAATGTTGGGCCACCTGTGTGGCATATCCGATCACAAGGGACCAGAGATGATGGAGCCATATTGAGTCTTTTTCTAATTCTAGACAGGACCCAGAAGAAACGTCAGGGTTGGGATAGAGAGAAAGCGAGGCTCAGTATAGATGAGCTCTCCCCTTGACTCATTAGCACTATTAGGGTGCCCAGGGCTCTCTCCTCATGCAGTGTGGCCACAACCAAACGTGTCTAGTGAGAATTCTACATGTGAAGAGAGCCCTTTTCCTACCCTGGGGCAGAAAAAGCCATCTCTGCCCCATGACCAGGTGCACAGCCCTCTTTAACCACAGATGCCTCACAATCCTTCCCTCCTCAGAAGCTCCTGTCTCCTGCATTCAGTGTGATAGACACTGAGCATCCCTCAGTGGAACATGAAGGTCTCTAAGCATTTCTAGGCTTCTGGTTCCATCCTCAGGTCTGTTATTCTGGGTAGACCAGGGAAATAAATTCAGAGACACTCGTGTGTATATAAGAAAGAGCTTTATATACAAGAACAATTGAATATTGAGCAAACATCCCAGCCCAGTCCGTAATTCCAATATTAGCCCATATGTCTGATATCAATGTATAAAGCCCTCTTCAGACCCATGAAACACATGCAATGATGCCGAATGCAGGAAGATCACAGGCCAGTGGTGGGAAGTCTTGGGGATCCAGTGGCGGTGGAAGCATCTCAGCGCTGGCATGGGTCTCCACGTGGCTCCTTGGGCTCCAGACCTCTAGCTGCATCAGTGTAGCTCTATCAGGTTTGTCTTCGTCAGTAAAGTCTTGCAGGGAGTGAACGTGGGCCCCACCTCCAACAAGCTTTTTATCAGCTTAGTGCCTCCAAATGAGGTCATCAAGCTGCAACCTGACAGGCTAAACCCCACCCCTTCCCTTTTAAGTCTCAAATTGACAACAGATTATGTAACTCCCACACTCAGCCTCTTTCTTTCTTTCTTTCTTTTTACAGCCAGCATTAGAATTTAATTTTTAAAAAATTAAACATACAGATTATACATGCACAGCAAAAACTCCAGGCAGCATGGACACAATTGTTAGAGGCCACTGATTAGGTCCTGACTTTCAGCGACCCTACAGACAACAGGACAAACCGGCGTGGGTCCTAGGCCATACCCACAATCGATCCGTTTGGGCCCACCCTTGCAGCTCCAGTGTCAATCTAATCCTTGATGGTCCCCGCTTTCCCCCTGATCCCCTGCTTCGACAGCCATGCTATCTTTTACCTGGGACTGGTCTCTCCTGATAACATCCTAAGGAGCATTCTGGCTGTCCTTTCTTCTTCAACAGTTTGATTGGCACGGAATCCACATATCACACAACTGAGTAGTTCAGTCCTCTCAAGAAGAGTTATACAATCATCACCATAATCAATATCGCAACATTTTCTTTCTCTCCCCCTATGACTAAATTGCCTTTAAAACGAGTTGCGTAATCATCTTCAGCTCTAGTGCTCATTCCCCCTCCCACCTTCATTATTAACTCCTGAAATCCCCTCCCCCCACCCCAACGCTACCTCCCCTACAAACCCTTACATCAGTTATTTTCTCTATGCCTCTACTCCTTCTGTGCTTCACACACTGGGAGACACAACAGAAGCACTAAAGAACAAAACCAAAATGAAGTGATAAGAATAACACAACAGTCATGTAAGGAAAACTAAAAACCGTGAGTAAGAAAAATGGGCCACCATCAATATTTAAAAAGCCAGGGAAGACATTTCTGTCATGAAACAAGCAAGAGATACTTGCACCTAGAACAAATCCGGGTTAGGTCTAGAGGGAGGGCAATTAGCTGCATTACATGCTCATCCAGTCCCTCGGTTTACCACATCCCCCAGACACTGATGATGGTGAATTAGAAATTCTCAATGCAGAACATTGATGGGGCATTAACAATCTCTAGAAGGAGAGTGTTTAAGGAGCCCTGAGGGCGTGGTGAATTTCGAGTTGAGCTGTTAACTTCAAAGTCAGCAGTTCAAATCCTCCAGCCCATCGCTGGAGAGAGATGGGGTTTTCCACTGCTGTGAAGAGTTACCATCTAAGAGGTCATTCAACCCTGTCTAGGAGGTTCACGCTCAGTCAGGATCAACTCAATGGGAACGTGAGCTTCATTTGTATTTTTTTAAAGTTTGGGAAGATTCTTTTGTGTATCAGGAAGTTGAAGTAAGAATCAGACGAACATCTGAGCCTTCAGCACCCAGGTTCGGGGGAATTCAGGAGGCCCCGGGAAACAGGAGCAGAAGGAGGGGCTGGCCATCCAGTAGACGCAGGACATCCTGGAGCAGGCACCAGGGACACCGAGGGCGGTGAGGGACAGGCTGGAGCACCTCAGAGCTCCTCCCTCTGCACCCGGAGCTCCAGGGGGTCACTGTCTTCAGACCCGGTGGCAGAGTGAGCCCCACGAGGAGAGTAGCGGCAGCTGTAGTTGCCAGCATCCTGGGGCCCCACGTTGGACAGGGTGAAATCGGCTACATAGTTGTCCGCCCAACCCCAGTGGTGGAGCACCACCTTCCCTGCTCGTAGGAGTTCAAACTGCATGTCTGCGAGAGGGCTGAGGCATTGCAGCTTTGCATCCCGACCCGCAGTCACGGTGTCGCTCCACACCGACCAGAGCAAGGGCTTCGGGAGTAGACCTGGAGGACAGAAAGGACAACGCAGAGCCCTGAGCTCAGCTCCCAGCCTGAGGCACAAAGGTCACAAACGGAGAATGGCGGCAGGAAGAGGGATCTGGACCACCAGCAACCAGGCGATGCCAAGAATGTCCCTGTCGTTGAGACCTTCCGGGCATCAGGGCTGCACCGAGTCACAGCCCACGCCTCCACGAGGTGTCCAGTCTTCACCCACCACCGTGCACTTGATTTCAAGTCACAGCAGTGGGTTCAGATGGGGTGACTACCAAAAGGTCAAACACATAAAATGACCCGTGTCTTCTTCATGGAAGGGTGTGGCATTCCCGGTCCCTAAAGATTATTAGCCTAGGAAATCCCACGGAGCAGTTCGACTCATAGGATCCGATGAGTCAGGATTAATTATACAGCTCAAGGCAAAAATAGAGTAGATACAGTTAATACTGCATAAGTGACTCCATAATAAAAATTCTATAACCACACATTTAAATGATCAAATTACCATTGCATAGAATGATATCACATAGTGCAAATACAATTATGTGCTGAATACAACATTCAGTCGCTCAGCATACCAGCCACCCACATGACAAGGATTAACAACCACACAGGTCTGCTGTCAACCGCACTGATGTACACAGATGCAGTATTTACATATTTCATGTTAACTTGAGATGTAGTGTCGGGGTGGAGTTGAGCTTGTCAGTCAGGTCACAGTCTGATGATGTCTCTAGTGGGTGTGAGCCTTATGGGAACCTCCTCTCTTTCTCCCTGTACATGGGCCTCTCTGTCTCTCTGTTTCTCCATCCTGTTGAGCAGTCATAATCAGAGCGATGGAGGAGCTATGGGGAGACCGGCAGCAGCTATGAGATGCTTTCAATGGCCTTGGATCTACAAGTGTTTTCACCCACCAGCCTGTGATCTTCCTGCATTCGGCATCATTAAATGTGCTGTGTGAGTCTAAAGAGGAATTGATGGACTAGTATCAGACATGTTGGCTATTATTAGACGTATGGACTTGATCTGGACTGGGCTGGGATGATTTCTCAACATACAATTGCTGTATGCTATAAAGCTTTCTCTAACCCAAAAATGAGTGTCTCTGGATTTGTTTTTCTAGTCAAACCAGCCTAACACCACAGATGTAGAACATTTCCATCATTCCAGAAAGATCTGTGGGAGAGTACTGAGTTCTGGACGAATAATCATTTTCATTCAAAAGTAACACTTGGCTGTCAGTTTGTCCTGCTGTGGTGGCTTGTGTGCTTCTGTGATCCTGGAAGCTATGTCACTGTGAATTCAACGGCCAGCAGGGTCACCCAAAGTGACCCGGTTTCTGCCGAGCTTCCAGACTAAGACGAGATGAGAAAGAAGACATCTGGGACCCACTTTCAAGAAATTAGCCGCTAAAAACCTTCAGCATGGAAACCTTCCCATCACTAAGGACCTAATGAATTGAAGCAGGACACTGTAAGAACGTTGTGGTAGTTATATAATCTGTTTTCAATTTGAGAGGGTTATGAGTGAAGGGGCGGAGTCTGCACTCGCAAGACCACGAATTGAGGGGTGTGGTGGTGGAACCCCATCGAGTGGCACGAGAAGAAAGGCTTGTAAATGGCCTTCCACGAAGCCTGATTGATAGACAAGCCTGGCCTCAGCTTTAATTAGGAGTGGGTTCAAACTTCATCGGGTCCGTAAAGTGAAGCCTGCTGAGGGACATGAAGCCACTTGTCCTGAACTTGACCACAGCCAGGCCAGCACCAGGATCTCTGCCAGTGACACACAGGCATGTGAGCTGGGCACACCTGAATCTCGCCCACACCACAGCTCCCCTGAAGTGAAGGCGCAGCCCCCAATCTTGCTTCTGCTTTGTCCCAGCTCCAAACTCACCCCCTTTCTGTCCTAACCCAGGAGTCTTACCTGCCACGTGCAACTCCAAGGCATTACTCAGCCAGGACCCCGAGTTCCCATGTCTGGTCCTCAAGTACAGGCACCTGTACTTTCCAGAATCCTGGGCTGTGAACTCTGGGATCCGGAAGTCGACGCTGCTTCCGGTGGAGTTCACCACCTGCAGGGGGCGCTGCGCCTTCTCCTGCAGCAGCAGGAAGGTGGCGCTGGTCAGGGACCCCTGGCACCTCAGGACCACGTCGCTGCCTGGGGTCAGCTTCAGACCCTTGGACACCAAGGACAGCGTGGGCTCGGGGAGAGAGCCTGGGAGAAGAACACGCAGCGGGTCAGGGGTCAGCGCTCAGACTCCGGGCAGAATCCACTCAGGACCCCTGAGCTCAGGGTGGGCTCGCAGGACCTGCAATCATTGCCACCTAACAGAGACTTCTCATCGTGGGCCAGCAGCAGGCCACAGTAGCCACGTGGTGTGAGACAGAGAACGAACCCTGGAATGTGGGTCTGGGTTTGGGGGCTTGTCAACATTAGACTTGGAAACAACGAGGAGGGTCGGGGGAGGGGGCCCCCAACCTCAGCACGTGTTGCCAGTGCAGCGGAGGATGTTGTAAATATCGTCGTGGCTCATGGCAGTA
>NW_022104553.1:20691019-20738009 GCF_000313985.2 Echinops telfairi | reverse complement strand
AGCCAGGGGCCAGGCTCAGCAGACAGAGAGGGAGGAGGGAAGTACTCTGCAGGAATAGGGTTGGTGGTGACCAGCACGCCCTAGTCACCTGCCCCCTCCTTCTTCTTATGTCCGAGCAGAAAACCAAAAGGTGGGGTCTCCCTTCTTAGATTTGACAAGCTTCACTAAGCCTCCCACGTCTATTCACTTGAATTTCACAAAATAACATTATGTGGAAATGGGGCCTATGCATGGTGAGGTCAGACTGGTTTAGTGCCAGTAGACTATGAGTAGTATCTTCATAAGAAGGACTATGACAAAATAATAATAATTTATGAATTATGAAGGGTTCATGAGGGAGGGGGGAAGGGGGAAATGAACAGCCGATATTAAGGGCTCAAGTAGAAGGCAAATGTTTTGAGAATGATGATGGCAACAATGTACAAGTGTGCTTGACACAATGGATGGATGGATGGATTGTGATAAGAATTGTAGGAGCTCCCAATAAAATGATTTTTTTAAAGGAAAAAAAAAAGGCCATATAAACAGATGCTGTCCATACTGAAAATATGAAAATATGGTGACATTTCCACAGTGGAATTCTGACCAATATGGAGTAAATATGAAGCCTATTTAATAGTCTCATGGAACTCAATTCTTTCTGCAGCCAAGGAAGGGGGAATCAACCCCTGAGACCATTGGCCCAACATCATCCCTCTTTAATCCTCAAATGAAATTAACTCCTGAATGCCTTTCTTACCAAACTGTAGTTTACCTTAGCTAAGTAATATTACCTGCCTTGACTCTTGTGTTCCTTCGAAGTAGCAGTGAAGTCTGATCCAGTTCACAAGAGCAACTGGAAAAGTTAGATGAGAGTTGGAGAAGAGAGAGAACTCATGCTAACGTTGGTGACGTAATTTGGGAAAACCTAGAATGAGTCCATCGCTCAGAGAATATCAAGAATGTCATGGAATGGTACCTGCATTCATTAATGGATTGGTGTGTGCTCAGTCCTATATGGTTTTGCCGTGTATAAAGTAAATTATTTAAACCCTAATGGTAAACTAGTGCATTGAAGCATGATGGGAGAAGATGCTATGAAGACAGAGGCATGCTGAGAAAAGGTCATGCGAACATGGAGGCAGTGCTGCGTGCCTCAGCCATGGAATGCCTTGGATTACCACCTCTGGAAGCCAGGAGAATGACTCGGAAAAGCTTCTTCTGCAGTCTCCAGAAAGAACTAGTTTGGCCGATGCTTCCATCCTGGACCTCTAGACCCCAGGCCATTGAGTAAATACATTCCTGGGATGGTGAGGCACCCAGTTTCAGGGACAACATGCCAATAGCCATGAGAAACACATTCAACGAAGGAAGAGGCACAGAGCGAGTAGAGGTTCTAAAAGCAAGCACTAGAGGGTCTGGAGAATTGGTAGAAGATCAGGGGTAAAGAAAAAGAACAGAATCAGTCGGAGGCACAGAGAAGGGTTGGTTGCCACTATTCCTGGAGACACCTCTTCGGATCTAGACACCCTTATCCCTTCTGTCTCTCTTACCTGATCCTCAAGTTCTACTGTTTCTCAGAAGAGCTTTCCATGTGGCCAAGACTCACCTCTGCCAGTCACCTCCACCAGATCACTAATCTGGATGATAGTGTGAACAAAGCTTGTATGTTTGCACCTGTAGATGCCTCTCGTGTCCTCTGTCACCTTCCCCAGGGGAAACCGGTGCTCACGGGCTCGAAGATAGACTGGGGCTTGGGCCACCCCGTCCTTCAGCAGCTGGAAAGCTTGAGCCTCATTTGGAGATCTGCATATCAGAGTCACATTGTCCCAGGGGTGGTCCAGTGATTCTACCTCAAAGAAGAGTGTTGATTTTTCTTCTGGGACTAGAAGAGACAAGGATCTTGATTTCCCGGAGTTGGGAGAGGGGGAGGTTCCCTATAGACTACCACCTCCACCACCAAGTTATACTGAAGATGATACTTACTGTATGAATATGCCACTGAGGTTCCTAGACAGAATCCTGCAAGAGACAAGGTGTTCACTGAGCCCATTCCCTCCCACAGACCCTGAGAATCAGATTGGTGACACCCCCCCCCCAAGCATGTATAATGTCCTTACCCAGCAGCACCAGGACTGTGACCAGGGCAGTCCCAGCGTCCTCCCCTCTCCAGCCCCTCAGGCTTGCTGAGCACAGCTTGGTGGGGGTCCTGCCCATGTTCCTGGGCCCCTCAGCAAAGAAGGAAGAGTGGCTCTGTTTGAGGTGATGGCCACGTTTGAGCTCCTCTGCAGGGTTATTTGCACCCCGAGTGATCATAGACTTTCCTCTCAGAGGGCAATGACCCTGAGTGTGGACAGGAAATTCCACTTCCTCTTCACATGATCTCAAGCCTGGGCTCCTCCCTCTCTAACGCTGCCCTTCCAGCCGATCAGCCTCCCGATCTCTTGACCACGTGTCAGCTGAGTCTTTCCGTGAGATTTATCTTAGAACATTCTTGGTCAGGGGAATAAGAGCTTCAAAGATGTCCCACTCACAATACCAGAAACGGACGCAATATTTTCCCTCGTTTAAAAGAAATGTTGCAGAAGGGATTGAAGTAAGAATCTTGAGTTGGAGTCAGGGTCTCCAACATCCAGGGGGCGGTCCGATTGATTTCTAAAGGTGCAGAAAAGAGGGAAGCAGGTGATCAGAGCGTGGCAGATGGGAGAAAGAAAGCAAGAGACTGAAGAGACATGGGGAGGGGTTGAAAAGTAGAAGGGCAGGTGGCCTTTAGAATCTGACTGGCCATCCCTCCGTCCTTCAGCTACTGGATACGATTACTCCTGATGCTCCATCACCTGAGAGTCAAGATGGGCAGAGATAGACATCATTCTGCTCGAATCAGAGGGTAGGGCTGTAGCCTGGTCTTAGAAAGAACAAGTTCTGGGGCTTCCTGAGGTGAAGATCAGTCGTAAAACAAAAATAAGAATCACCATAAAACAATTTGATTGACAAATAATTCATGTACCATACAACCCAATGGCTTGAAGATATTAAAAAAGGACTTGGGCAGTCATCCCCACAATCGATTTTAGAACAATTTCTTTAATTTTGTACTCATTGTTATTAACTCCCCATCTCCCCCAACGCAAGCTCATTTCTGGGCCTTGCAAGGTCCCCTGTACTAAACGCAGGCCGGAATGAGATGCCCCATGAGAATCCTACAAAAGCCCGTAGGTTGGTGAGGCCATTTCCTCCTACCAGGACTCTAAGCTCACAGCTCTGTGGTCCCCAAGGTCACAGCCCTCACGAAGGATCAGCAGGTCTCTGACTCTGCCATCAGGACATTTCATTGGGGGCTCATAGAGCCCCCCATCACTCTCATCACAATCCATCCACCCATCCATTGTGTCAAGCACATTTGTACATTTTTGCCCTCAACATTCGCAAAACATTTGCTTTCCACCTGAGCCCTTGCTATCAGCTCATTTTTTCCCTTCCCTCTCTGTCCCCCCTCCCTCATGAACCCTTCATAATATATAAATTATTATTATTTTATCATATCTTACACTGCCCGACGTCTCCCTTCACCCACTTTTCTACTGCCCATCCCCCCTAGGAGGAGGTTATATGTAGATCCTTGTAAGCGGTTCCCCTTTTCTACCCCACCTTCCCTCTACCCTCCCGGTATCGCCACTCTCACCACTGGTCCTGAAGGGGTCATCTGTCCTGGATTCCCTGTGTTTCCTGTTCCTATCTGCACCAGCGTACATCCTCTGGTCCAGCCGGATTTGTAAGGTAGATTTGGGATCATGGTAGTGGAGGGGGAAAGAAGCATTTAAGAACTAGAGGAAAGTTGTGTGTTTCATCGATGCTACACTGCACCCTGGCTGACTCGTCCACTCCCCAAGACCCATCTGTAGGCAACTGGACATCCCTTGGAGAGGGGTCTTGGGAAGGAGATGAGTCATTCTCTCTTTCTTAAAGACTCCTGTCCCCTGCTTGAGGACAGCGAGGAACTTGAACATCCTGAAGGCCTGCTCAGCAGACGAGGAAGAGAGAGTGTGGCCATGGGGCGGGGGAGAGTTTGAGAATCTCTGCAGAACTGACTGCTCCACCATCACACGGTCGGACTTCAAAGGACAGTGATTCTGAGAGTCGTTGAGGTCAGACTCGTGGCTGGAATTCCACCCATTTTCCACATAGCCTGGTTGATATGTTTGGATGGGGAAAAAAATACCACCAGCAAGGGGTGCTATAAGGTGAGGGTGGTGAAATGATCAGAGTGAGGTCTGGATCCGCCTCGTGGCTCTGGAAGAATGCATTTCTCTAGCCTGGTCCAGGTTCTAGAAGCCAACTGAATGTCGTAGCTCATAGTCCACTCTTCATGGTGCTCCAATGTCTTCCTTCTGGCCTCACATCTAAACCTCTACTACCTTGGAGTTGATGTTGACTCCTTGTAACACGAGAGCAGACAGTAGAACTGCCCCTCGGGGTTTCTGAGACTCCAACTTCAGACAGCCTCATGTTTCTCCCACAGAGAGAAAGCGGATGGCTGGCTTAGCTGCTCAGTGCATAAACCATGCCTCCTTTCGGTCTCCTGTTCCTCACCTCTCCTCTCTCTGATCTTCTGTTTCTGTCTTTCAGGACCTTTGTTATTCTATTGGGACCTCCAGGAGAATCCAGGATCATATCCTCAACTCAAGAGCCTTCATGGAACAACCTTTGCTAAGTCTCTTACAGGGGAGGCGAATTCTGGGACTCGGGGGTGGACACTTTGAAGGGCCTTCTTGTGTGGCCACAGGTCATAGAAGAGTAGTGGACGTACAGTCTGCACCATGCCTCCCCATGAGCCTAGCTGCCCAATACCAGATAGCAGGCTGGACTCCCAGTATCATGGGGACTGGTGGGGAGCTAATAACAACCTCACAGAGAGATTAATTCAGGCTTGAGGTCAACTGGTGAGAAGGTGGGCTCACACCAGGCTTCCCTCAAAATCACAGCCTTCTGAGGCCCAAAGGAACATGCTACCCTGGTGGGGGCGGGGAGGGGATCCTCAAACTCTGCCAAGACTCCAGCCAAAATATTCTTCATTTTCTGCTGAAGGATCCCCGAGCATTCCTAGGATCCCCATCACACTGAAAGCGGGAAATAGAAGCTCCTGGAGAGGGATGATTCGGAGGCCGGCTTGGCCATGGCCCTGCTACTCCTGGGTGAAGGCTATGAACCAGGAAAAGGGGGCTGAGCTTGACTCTCAGGGCCCGATGGTAGGAAAGGGCTTACTCAATGCCCTGGCTCCTGTAGGAATCTCCCTGGAAAACTTAGTTGGAGTCTTATTGCACACGGAGGACCCTGGACATTTCAGGGAATGCAGTTGATGAGGGGAGAGAAGTGGCTATATAGATTGAGCCTAACTTTCCCCCAACTTAATTCTCTTTATCCATCTTTATCTCTAGCTCTCTATCTCCTTGCTCTAACTTCTCTTCTGGTTCTATTTCTAGAACTTGGATATCTAGACGTCTATCTATATCTCAAACCAGAAAAAAAGTCAAGTGTACTCTTTGAGGCAGAATCACGCCACCGTCCCAGTGACAATGTGACCCTGATATGCAAACTAGCTGGTGTGGATCACGTTTTCCTGCTGCTGAAAGATCATGTGAGTGAAAGCCAGTCCATCTTGGACTCTCTGCTTCTGAGCACTGATTTCCTCTGGGAAATGTGACTGAGGACACCAGGGGTATCTACTGGGGACATCCTAGAAACTTCTATTCCATAGCCCAGATGAGAGGTCTGGGGGAGCTGACCAGGAGAGATGAATCCTGGCCACTTGGATACCCCTACAGAAGCAGAATTTCAAGGCAGGTAAGGGGAGAAGGCAGGGATGGAGCTGACTGAGACCCAAGGACGTGACTCCAGGGAGGGTGGACCCAAGCCTATATTCTCTCCTCTGCCCTGCTTTGCTGTATCCCTGCACTGTGTCTCCTGGACACTGTGGTAGTTACATCGTCTGGTGTCAGTTTGGGACTTGAGAGGATTAGGAGTGAAGGGGTGGAGTTTAGTCTGCCAATCGGGTCATAGCCAATGAGGCCTCTGTGTGGGCACGATCTTTTCCTGAGGATTTTGGGAACTCCTGGATTTCCTCCTCTGAGGCCAGAGACACTCTCCCTCCCTGCTCATTCCCTGAGAGATGCTCTGCTGACAAGACACATGGCACTACACTGAGAGACTGTGCTGGGAACCGGAGGATCCACCTGGACACCCCTGCCAGCGCTGAGATGCTTACAACGCCACTGGATCCACAAGACTTCCCACTCACTGGCCTGTGATCTTCCTGCATTTGGCATCATTGCATGTGTTTTGTGAGTCTGAAGAGGACTTTATAGATTGGTATCGAACATTTGGGCTAATATCGGACTTATGGACTTGATCTGGACTGAGTGGGGATGTTTTCTCAATGTTCAATTGCTCTTATCTGTAAACCTCTTCCTTATACACATATGAGTGTGTCTGTGAATGTGTTTCTCTAGTCCACCCAGACTGCCAGACACCTCCTCTCCTCCTCCATTCTTTCTTGCTTTTCTTTCTCGGCTCCAACTCTCCTTCTTTCTTGACTTCTTTCATAGTTGTATGAGTGTATGAACACTAGAACAGCGCACCCCAAACGAAGTGACTCACAAGGACAGGAATGTCTTTCCCCAGTGTTTCAGAAGCTAATTCCAGAATCCAAACTCCAGAAAGGTCGGTTCCTTCTGAAGACTCAGAAGAAGAGCATGTAACTCATCCCTCTCTTTGTTTCTTGTCATTGAGGTCGTTGTTAGGCATCATGGAGGTCCTTCTAACCCACGGTGACCATATGCACAGCAGAGGGAAGCCCTGCACAATGCTGAGCCATCCTTGGATTGTTCCTGTGCCCAAGCCTCTCGTGGCAGCCACAGTGTCCGTCCATCTCACGGAGGGCCTTTCTCTTTCTTTCTGTCCCTCCGTGGAACCAAACCTGCCGTAATCCCTGGCATCCCATGGCGTGTACCCCCATTCCTGCCTTCTGGTCTCCATTGTTACCTGACCTCCTTTCAAGGGTGGGTCGAAGGCTTTGTTTGATTTTCTCTCACTCACTGCCTCCCACAGAATTAAATGACTTTTCTTTTGCTTTGTTAGTTACTGGTTTTATTTTGGTGAAAATATGCAGAGCAGACACAAACAGTGCCAACCAAACATCCCACAATTTCTTCAGGTATGAACCATGATGTCCAAGCAGGGCATTCATCCTCTCTCGACAGGTGATTCATCCACCTTGAACAACGGCCTGCCCTAAAGTCCACTAGTGGTATGGATTCAATCCGGTCTGTTGGCATGCTTTTTTGGACCGTTTTATTGGCATATCATTTACATAGCATACCATTTAATAGTCCGGTCATATTGAGAGTTGTGCTTCCATCACCACAGCAGGTTTCAAAATGTTTTCTTCTTTCTCCTGCGTGTTTTTGGCTACCCTTTTCTCCCAGCCTTCCCCTGCTCACCCCCGGGGTTAATTATTCATCCAATCATTGTCTTCCTAGGTTGATCTGTCTTGGGTTTCATATACAGAAAATCATAAAAACCAAAACCAAGAAATGAACAAACATAAAAATAACATCAAATCCAAGCACAACGATAAAACAAAACTGAGAGAAACCTTAATTGCAAGTGAAACAGAAAATATTAAAAACGGAAACAACTTTAATAGTGGTTCAATGGGATATCAGATGACAAGGTGGGACATTTCGATCTAATTCCACCTGCCATAATCTACCTTACAATGCTATCTGTCTCATAGGGAAGCTATTCACGTC
The DNA here is from genome assembly GCF_000313985.2 of Echinops telfairi. Lineage (NCBI taxonomy): Eukaryota > Metazoa > Chordata > Mammalia > Afrosoricida > Tenrecidae > Echinops > Echinops telfairi. The sequence continues at coordinate 20,730,222 of NW_022104553.1, read as the reverse complement.
CCTGGGCTATTGTCAGTGGGGAGTCACCTGAACCTTAATCCATGTGGGAATCTCTGCTAGTGGATTTTTGGCTTCCACTCTCATCCATGGCTTTTTGCAAAACAGGTGTTTAGAATTTAAGCTCTGTGACGGTTCCCTCCTTTGGGTTTTATAGTTTCAATCCTTGGGTCACACAGGATCACACGTGCTTCTTCTACGTGAACTTAGTTGACACCTCACTTAGATGACAGCTTTTAAGCGATATCCCAAAAGGCAACGAGACCATTAGAAAGTGGCTTGATTTGAGGGTTGAAACTCACCCTTCTCTATCCCTCTGAGACTCGATCCTGTGACCAGGGAAGACATCCAGTGCTACAGGATTCTTCAACCTTTGCCACCCACACCGACCTTATTTGGAAGCTAGGTCGTTGTAGATATCATTCTATTAAGATGAGGTCAAACCGGAGTAGAGCCCGAATTCCAATATAAGTAAGGTCCTTGTAAAAGGCCATATAAAATGTTGCTGTGTAATCGTTACTGAACATTGTGATCAAGATTCTATGGCAGAATCCAGACTGAAAATCAGTAAATGTAAAATAGGAGTTAATATCCTCATGGAATCCAGTCTTTCTGGGGCTAAATCTATCCCACCGCCATTTTCTGAATCTGACTCACAGCGACCCCTCAGAGGGTTACTGAGCCTGCAAATCTTTACAGAGGCAGAGAACCTCATTCTCCTTCTGTGGCCAGCTGGAGGGTTCAGCCACCAAATTTGCTGATCACAGTCGAACCCACACCTCAAAGCTCATGAGGGCTCTTGTTTGGGAGCTATGGAGACTCCCCAAAATTTGAAACCACAATCTTTAAGCCTTCATCATATACCCAAGCTATCTCCTGAGTATGTTCATGAAATAAGCCATAAACAAACAGTAGTTTAGGTTAACTAGTTAAGACGATCTACCTTGAGCATTGTGTTCTTTCCATAAATTATCTAAATATGATCAAGTTGACAATAACAACTTGACATTTTAGATGAGAAGCTTAGAGAGCAGATAGCTTAAGTCAATAGTGGATGAATAATCGGGAAACATGAGTTTGTCACCAGGAGTATATAATCATCATTATGGGATGGCACATGGAGAAGTTATGGAATGGGTTTTTATTTTGCTGGGTTTATTTTCACTCAAAATGGATCGATAGCTAAAATATCAGGGAAAACACATTTTAACAGGAAGGAGAAAGTGACAGAAGGTCAATTGAAGTCTTAGGCCCTCATTGAAGCACAGGAGGAGTGGATGTATAATAATAACTGACATAAGGTGTTACAGGGACTGCAGGGGTTTGGAGTGGGTGATAGGGAGGGAAAGGGGGGTTGGGAGTAAATGATGAAGGTGGAAGGAGTCAGGGAGCACTAGAACCAAGAGTGATTGCACAACTCATTTTAAAGGCAATTGAACCAAATGATGCTGGCAGCCTGTGTACCAATATGCGTGACACAATGGACGGATGATGGATTGTGATAAGAGCTGTAAGAGCCCCCAATAAAATGATTTTTAAAATTTTTGTTATAAGGAACTGATTACATAAATTATTATACATTCTTCCGACAGCAATAAGAAGAAAAGAAGATTCCATACACTAACGTGGAGTCATCTCCAGACATATTTCTAAACAAAAACAAAAGTACAATGAAAATTGTATATCGTCTAATGTACAAGTCAAGAAGAATGCATGTGTTTTCTGATATTTTCTTAAAGAAATAGGTTTTCATATATTCTCTTAAACTAAGAAGTTAAAAAATGAGTTAAGCATATGAAGAAGGAAGGAAGGATCTGAATAGAGTTTGCTGTGTTGATGTTGGTGACATATTCAAAAGTAGACAAAAGATTTGAAACTCTGAAAACGAACAGAAAAAGGCAATTTAACCATGGGGGTGTGGGGAGGGGACGACTCTAAGATAGAGGTGGTGGTGATTGTACAACTGCCCTTGATATCATTGAATGATTGGACTATTCAATTGTATGAAATGTACATTATGTGCCAATAAAACTGTTGGTTGGGGATGAGGGGAAGAAGTGAGAGAAGGTCTTGGACCAGTTTCTTCTGCCAAGTCTTCAGAAGGTGCTACCTTTCTGATGCTTTGGTTCTGGAAAGTCTAGGCTCTAAGCCATGGAGGAGGTCAGCCTGGTATTGCAAGTGCCTCCGTTTCTGGTATCATGTTCCAGGAGCCATCAGAAATTCGTACAGTTACTAAAGAGGTGAAACAGACAAAACAGAAGTTAAGAAAGAGGAAACACAGAAGGAATGAAGGCTTGGAGGAAGCGCAGAGACAAAGTGGAAGGAACACAGCCAAGCAGAGCTGAGGGGAGCAGGTGGGGTTGGCTGGACCTTTTCTTCAGACGGATTGTTGGGCTTCAGGCTCCTCATCCCTTCCTCTGGCCCTTACCTGCCTTTGTTGTGAAACCAGACTATCCGTGTGTCCAAGACTCACCTGACCTGCTCCACTGCACCAGGCGTCTCAACAAGGATGTGGAATAGAACTTGCAGAGTCACACCAGTAGAAGTCCCTGGTGTCCTCTGTCACCTTGCCCAGAGGAGACCAGGGCTCAAAGGCAGGGACGCTGGAACTATGGGGGCACCTGTGTGGCATATCAGATCACAAAGGACTAGGGATAGTGAGAGAGTGTTGACTTCTTTCTACGTCTAGACGAGAACCAGGAGAAATAGGTTTGGGAGAGAAAGACTGGGGTTGGAGGTGGGAGGGTTGGAGAGAGAGAGAGAGAGATTCAGTATAGATATATCTTCTCCCTCACCTCATTTAACATCATCCCCTGGGATACCCAGGGCTGTCCTCACACAGTGTGGCAGCAAGCAAAGGTGTTTATAGAGAATCCCACAGGAGGCAGGGTGTTGAGTAAGCCCTTTCCCTACGATGAGGCCCTAAGACAGTGGTTCTCAACCTCCTCATGCTGTGACCCTATAGTCCAGTTCCTCATGTGGTGGTGACCCCCCTCCGAACCATAAAATTATTTTTGTTGCTACTTCATCACTGTCATTTTGCTCCTGTGATGAATCGGGCGACCCCTGTGAAAGAGTCATTTGACCCCCAAAGGGGTCGCGACCCCCAGGTTGAGAACCGCTGCCCCAAGCGTCCAGCTCTGCCTACTCTCCAGATGCATAGCCCTCAACCAAGAGCAGTAGGACTCTAACTGTTGGGGTCTCGTCCAGCGAGACCCTCACGTAGTGACCCGAAGAGGCAACGAACCTGGATGGAGAAAAGACACGGAGACGTGGAGCAAGATAAATGCTGATCAAGCTCATTTATTTGGTCAAAGCTCGGGGTATATAAAGAAGAACTGGGAGGTGCATATTTTAATAAGGTGTACTGCACAACATCCAATCCAACATGTATATTATAATGAAGCATAAGAATGTTAACCAATCAGCTATCCATCATATTCCTAATATGGTATGTCTGTAGTCCAATGAGTGCTTGGTATTTCAACCAATGGGTGAAGGGTGAGGAGGATAACCAACCAAGGTCACGTAGCTGCACAACAGTTACAGGTGCACAATAGTCAAAGAACATTTCGGGGGGAGACGGGGGGTAACACAAAACGTAAGCTGTCTCAGACATTTTCATAGAACAAGGAAGCTTTGGTGACTAAGATATCTTTTAAAGGCATAACCACCTGCCAGTTATTTTCCACTAGGGCCGGTCATTGTTTGAAGGACCTTGAGAATGTCTGCTAGGGCTGGCTCCCAACATCTAACCATGTTCCCCAGAATCCTCCGCTCTCCAGAAGCTTTCATTGCCTGGGATCGGTATGATGGGTATCTGGGTAAAGTTCATGGACCCCTCTGTAGAACACGAAGAGTGTGTTTCTCCGCTTCGAAGCACAACGACTCCCCCCATCCTGGCACAACATGGCGCTGAGATGATGGCGTAGTGGGAGCGAACGTGTCTAGCTGCTAAAGGAGGGGCTACCCCTAAGCCAGATTCTAGAAGCCACCTGCATTTCTAGTTCCCATCCTTACATCTCCTCAGCCTCGTTTTCATTCTTGTCACATTCTCCGACGCTCTCAACTCTTACACCTCTCTCTTTCAGGTCCCTGTGATTCCATTGGACCCCCTTGGATAAGGAGGATCATCTCTCAAACTCAAGATCCCTTAATCCCTTTGCAAAGTCCCTTCCTAACTCGGAGATAACATGGAAAACCCGACGCATTTGAACCAAGGTGTTGGTGAAGCATGTTGAAAGTACCATGGACTGTCAAAAGAACCAACCTAGAGATCATAACTGATGCAATGGTTTACCAGGGATGTAGAGGGGGAGGGGATTTGAGAAGCAAACGATGACTATGGGAAGGGGGTGGAAGCACTAGAACTGATTATGAGGCTGTATATACAACTCATTTTAGAAGTGATTGAATCATGGAAGTGTATGGTATATAAATACTATGTCAAGAAAACTACTGAAAGAGAAAAGAAGAAAGAATGGTTACCATGGACGAAGGGGAAAGAGTTGTTGCTTAGGGGGCATTGAGTCTATGTCAATAGTGGTGGAATAATTTGGAAAAAGATATCAATAATGGCTGTGCAGCACAAGGAACATGATCTGTGGCACTGAATTGTACAAGTGGAAGTTGTGGAATGGAAGAAAGTTTTGTTGTGTATATTCTTTCCAGAATTAGAAAACAAATCTAATTACATGAATTATGTACTATTCATGTAATTAGTACAAGGAAGAAGAAAATGTTCTAGACTTGAACATGGTGACAATTATACCGCTCTTTTTGATACGAATGAATAATTTCATTGTATGACAGGTGGATGACGTGCTAATAAAACTGTTTTTAAAATGATCTGAAATGTAAACCTCCACTTACTTCACAAGGAAAGGTTTTTTTTTGAAAAGAAGAAGAAAAAAAATGAACCAACGTATCTGAAAGAAGTAAAGCCAGAATGCTGCTGAGAGGGAAGGATCGCGGAGTTTCATCTCATCGCTCTGCACACGCTATCCGGAGAGACTGGTCCCAGGAACGACATCATGCTCATAGCAAAAGAGGGGCAGCGGTGAGATGGATTGACACAATGACGGCAACAATGGGCTCAGTCATCAGAGCCGTGGAGGATGAAAGCTACCAGGCAGTGTTTCCTTCTGTTGCACAGGGAGTCCCTGTGGTTTGCAACCAACTCAATGGTGCCTAACAACAAAACCAATCGCATCGGCACCGGGTCTGGAACTAGGGGGTGCACATCTTTGGGGAGGCATTCCTGTTATTCCCCTGACCGTGGAAATAAGAAGGTAAATCTAGTCAGCTAGTCAACTGACAGGAAGTCAGCAACCTAACGCAAGAAATCAGGGAGGAAGCTCCAGTGTAAGGGGAACTTCAGAGAGGGAGGAGTCCAGGCTTGAAGGCATGTGAAGAGTAGGTGGGGTTTGAGTCCCTGGGCTCACATGACCCACCCGCAGGGTCACAGCCTTGGTCTTGGAGGACAAGCAACACTTCAGAGCATCTTCACCTCTGCCTGCATCCCAGCAGAGCCATGCTTCCTGCTCCACTGAGGCATCCCCGGACATGAGACCCCCCATCCTGCTGAGTTCAGGAATCCTGAGCCACTGGAGAGCAGAGCACTGTAGGGCTGCCCTGGCCACAGCCCTGCTACTCCTGGGACGCTTTGGCACCTAGTGGTAGGGAACAAATCTGACTCTTGGTGCGCACAGGAGGAAATGGGCTCACTAAACCCTCTTGTCTCCTGTAGGCACCTCAGTGGCAGACAGCATTGGTAAGGCCCCTGGACATTCTCGGGTTTGAGCTTGATGGGGGTAGGGGACGGTCGGTATGAAATCTCTTCCTCTTCCAAGGCTGGGAAACCCTGAATTTGGTTATTTGTAGAACAAGAAGAAACGCCAACGCTCTGCTTTGAGGTAGAAGCAGATCAGCCTGGGACAATGGGACCCTCAGATGCAAACCACAAAAGTGGCTCAAGTTTGCCAGCTGTTGAAGGATGGGGTGGCCCCCAAACCCAGTCCATCTGGAGGTCTCTGCCTTTGAGCACCGATTTCTTCTGGGGAAGGTCACAGAGGACGCCAGTTGCACCTACCAGTGCAAAACCTTGATTCCTGATCTGGTGGAGGTGACTGGGAGAGGTGAATCCTGTCAACTTGGACAACTTCTCAGTAGCAGTCGATCTTGGGAAGCAGGTAAGGGAGAGGGGAAAGGATGGTGAGCCTGGGCCCAAGAAGGTGTCTCTAGAGATGGGCACCAAGCCCATGTCCTTTCCAGCGGAGTGAATTCTGTTCATTTTTTGACCTCCAGGCTCTGCCAATCTTCCATTGTTTCTTGTGTGCATCTTTCTCAGCCTCTGTTCTCTCTCGGCTTCTTCTTTCATTGTATGAGTTTCTTAGGGCAACTGGGGTCCCTAGGAATGTGAGAGTCAGTTTCCTATTTCCCCCATTAGGTCAAAAATCCAGTATGTATTCTTGAGCATAAATTCAGTGTTGTTTAGCGAGCATTATCAGTTTATATGGCTTTCTCTTTTTTAAAAAATCGGTTTTTTTTGGGGGGGGGGGCTCTTACAGCTCTTATCACAATCCATCCATCCATTGTGTTGAGCACATTTGTACATAGGTTGCCATCATCGTTTCCAAAGCATTCTCTTTCTACTTGAGCCCTTAGTATCAGCTCATTTCCGCCCCCCTCCCCACACTTCCTCCCTCATGAACCCTTGCTAATTTATAAATTATTATTATTTGTCATGTCTTACACTGACCACAGTCTCCCTTCACCCACTTTTATTTTGTCCATCCCCCTGGGAGTGGGTTATATGTAGATCATTGTTGTCGGTTTCCCCCTGCTCCCCCCAACTTCCCCTACCCCTCCTGGCATCGCTACTCTCATTGTTGCTCCTGAGGGGCGTTTTCTGTCCTGGATTCCCTGTGTTGTGAGCTCTGATCTGTACCCGTGTACATGCTCTGGTCTAGCCGGATTTGTAAGGTAGAATTGGGGTCATGATAGTGTGTGTGTGTGTGTGTGTGTGTGTGTGTGTGTGTGTGTGTGAAGCATTAAAGAACTAGAGGAAAGTTGTATGTGTTTCATTGGTGCTATACTGCACCGATTGGCTCGTTTCACAGAAAAACATATCGAAGTGAATGAGGGGGGAGGATGGAATGGAGACCCAAAGCCATCTGTAGACAATAGATGGCCTTCTTCTAAAGAAACTACTCACACTGAATTTCAGGCTCTGCTCTAGTGTGCTGCCATCTTAATTAGACTACACTTGCAAAGACCCTTCTTCCGAATAAGGCCACGTTGTGGAATTGTTGGTGGATGCATGTGGGAGGACACTTTTTCTCCCTGTGTCTCTCTCTACTTGCTCTCATTCCGATGATTTCCTTCGCTTGATGTCTGGCCCCCGCCCATTTACAGAGCACTCACCAGGTGATGTGTTCCCGAACTGGGGGAGCTTTTGATCCCTGTCAAAATCTTAGCAGGCAAACTTACTGCCTTTGATTTCCCAGTTGGGCAGCAGAGGAGTGATTGTTTCGGTGGTGTGGATATGTTAATCAACGCAATCCTCCTATTACAGAGAACATCCCTTCTCCCTCGGTGTTGGTTCAACCACTTCCCTGCTGGCCCAAGGATTGATGACCACAGTATTTTGCCAAGGACCCTGGAGGGAACTACTGTTTTCACTAAGCAGAGAAGGGCACTCCCTGACTGTCACCAAGTTGTCATTCACAGAAATGCATGTCACTTTCCCAGAAGCTACAGCTGCAGCGACACCACCAACTCATGGCCCACCCAAGGGTCTCCTTTGGAGCCAGGACCCGTGGTGACCCTGGAGGAGCTGGGTAAGCATAATCTTCTCAGGGGTGGAGGTGCTGACCACAGACAGGAGGCTTCGATGAGGATGGAGGGGGTGGTTTATCAAGGGATAAGCCACTGTGTGGCTGCAGAGAGAGGATGCCCCTAGGGGAGAGACCTGAGCAAAGGGGCAGACTGTAGGTCACATGATCTGAGCCCAAGGACCAAGGAAGAGAAAGTAGGTTCCTGATGCTCATTGAGTTCCCTCCAGATTTTGGACCAGCACCAAACAGAAAGTTGGAAAGTGAGGTGATCCACAACCTTCAGTCCCTGGTGCCCCTGTCTTGCCCAGTGAATATCCTAGATCATAGCTGGACCCTAGAGAAGTCTGGAGACAGAGTGTGGAATATATCTATTAGTTCCACTCTTTCTGTGACAACCATCATCCAGTTTGGCAGTCCGGAGGGAGGCCTGTACAGCTGTCAATACACCCTCAGCAGCGGGCTGCTCCTCGGGGCCAGCAGGCCCATGGTGCTCCTGGTGCATGATGGGGAGTGGAGGGTGGGAGTCTGTCATGGGCTCTGCCCCAGGAGACTTTCAGATGTGAGTGGAGGACCCTGAATCATGCCCAATGCTCTGCCTCTGAGCCTGCGAACTCACTGAGGAACCTACTACACTTCATCAGCCAAAGCCTTGCTATGGGTTGATCCTTCAATAGCAGTGGTGTTCAGAGGAGGTGATCATGGGAAAAACTTGCAGAAGGTTCGGTATGGATTCTGTGATGGGAAATGGAGGGTCATCAGACACCAAGTCCTCATGGGAGGCAAGTGCCACCGGCTAGTGTCTTATTTCTATTCTTATTCTTTTTATTTGCCCCAAACTTTGTTATCATTTAAAAAATCATTTTTTGGGGGGGCTCTTACAGCTCTTACGACATTCCATACATCAATTATATCAAGCAAACGTTGCCATCGTCATTTCCAAAACATTTTCTACCTGAAGCCTTGGTATCAGCTCCTCTTTTCCCCCCCTCACTCCCCCACCCTCGTGAGCCCTTGATCAATTATATATTGTTATGATTACTGAGCGTTTTAAAATTTCACAAGGTCTGGTCTTATGATTGGCCATCTCTATGACCTGCGAGGTCTTGAAACTTGACCGGTTTATGCATCTTGAATAGAAAGTGAAAATTAAAAAAAGAGGCTTTCACATCATTGGCTGAGACTCTGTGGGGTCAAAAGGAGAAGAGCCATCCCGTGTGAGGAGCCTTACGTGGTGTCATGGTGATGTATTCGGCTACTGACCAGCAGGTCCAAACCACCCACGCTCTGTGGGAGAAAGACAAGGCTTTCTACGCCTGTAGAGCGTGACCGTGGAGGAAACGCCTAGAGGCAGTTCTACCTAGTCTTCTTGGGTCACTCACTGTGAGTCGGGAGTGGACTGGAGGGCAGTGAGTTTTCTTTTTCTTCTTAAAATCAGTTGTGAGCTCCTGAGACGTGGGTGCATGAAATGTCCTGAGGGCGCCCCAGCCCACAAAGTGGCCCTGGGTCCTTTGAAGAGCCCCTGTTGTGAAGGACAAAGGTTATAGGCAGGGAATGCTGCATCCAGATATCTACTAGCTAATGGAATTTACAGGGGATCCTGAGAGTTTCCGGTCCACACAGGAAGGACTAACAAACCCCTTCCTCCACCAGCAGCTGCCTGAGCACCGATTCTTGTCTGTCTTCCTTGTTCCTTGGGTAACCTGGAACCCACAGCTGGGTCAGGCCCACCCCTCTCCCCTACCTGCCCCGTGAATCTCCATTTCTAAAGGGGGCAGGCCCCTTCACCCGCATCTCCACTCCAGGGATGTATGCCCCTGGCACTGCTTGCCTACAGTGGCATGGTGCTGCAACCATGATGAGAAGTCTCTGTTAGATGGCAATGATGCCAAGTCCTGTGTGCCCACCCTGAGCTCAGGGGTCCTGCGTGGATTCTGCCCGGCGTCTAAGCGCTGACCCCTGACCCGCTGCATGTTCTTCTCCCAGGCTCTCTCCCCGAGCCCCAGCTGTCCTCAGTGTCCAAAGGCCTGAGCTGACACCAGGCAGGGTGCAGGCGGGGGGATGGGGTGGGGGGAAGGGGGGGTGTTCCAGACAGCAGTTACCCACCTTCCTCACGCCGCGACCCTTTCAGACAGTTCCTCACGTGGTGGTGACCCCCAACCACAAAATGATGTTCGTGGCTACTTCGTCACTGTCTGTTGCCCCTGTGATGAATCGGGCCACCCAATAGAAACGTCTTTCGACCCCCAAAGGGGTCGCGACCCACAGGTTGAGAACCGCTGCCTTAACATGTGAACAACAACAACAATTAGAACAAGACCAGCAAACCAAACCCTCAGACACTGCAAGAAAAGAAATAATAAAGATTAGAACAGAAACAAATGAATCAGAAAACAAAAGTCTCCTGTAGCCTCGGAAACTCACAGGGGGCAGTACTCCCGTGTCCTCTAGGTCCCGTGCGTCGGCATCCACTTGATGGTGAGTTGGTTGGTTATCTCATTTAAAGACTGGAAATTGCTTGGTGGCATATCCTGTAATTCCAATTCCTCCTCTAATTCCTCCTGGTCCTTTCCTGTCCACCTGGAGCAGTGGTTCTCAACCTTCCTCATGCCAACACCCTTTGATACAGTTCCTCATGTGGTGGTGAGCCCAAAACTGCAAAATTAATTTTGTTGCTACTTCATCACTGTCATGTTGCCACTGTGATGAATCGGGTGACCCCTGGGAAAGGTTCATTTGACCCCCAAAGGGTTGAGAACCGCTGGTCTAGAGAGTCTCAAAGATGAGGCCATTCTTGGCATCTATGGATGGAGAGTGGGGCCAGAGAAGGCAAATATTCTCTTCCTGACAAAATTCACCCTGTGGCCCTGGACTCTCAGGTTTGCAGTTGAGCCCAAGGCTGCATGTTGTCCTGTCTGACCTCTGGGCCGCTGTGGAAGACCTTGCTCTGGTCTGGGTAGAGCAACGCCGTGACTGCAGGCTGACAGGTTGGCGTTGTGATCAATTATGGATCCCTATGACTTAGGAGTAGTATCAGGTTATCCTATACTGGCTCTAATAGTTTAGGTCAGCTGTGTGGGCTTCCAATCACATGTTTGAAATGAAGGACCTATAAAAAGTCTGGGCATTAAGGCCTGGGTGAACTTCCTTGGTTAGCACAGTTCTGTGTGTGTGAGTCTGGGTTGACTACAGAAACAAATCCAGAGACAGTCATCTATGTGTAAGAGAGCACTTTATATCAAAGAGCAATTGGACACTGAGAAAACATCCCAGCCCAGTCCAGATCAAGTCCATAAGTCTGATATTAGCCCATAGGTCCGATACTCGTCTATAAATTCCTCTTTAGACTCACCCAGCACATGCAATGATGCGGAACGCAGGAAGATCACAGGCCAGTGGGTGGAAAGTCTTGTGGATCTAGTGGAAGTGGAAGTATCCCAGCGCTGCTGTGGGTCTCCATGTGGCTTCTCCAGCTCCAGGGCGCTGGCAGAGAGAGAGTGGTTCTGGCCTCCAGTGAGTTATTTATCTTCGTCGCACCTCCAAATCAGGTCATCAAGCTGCGACTGACCTGGTTAACAGGTTAAACTCCACTCATTCACTCTTAATACCCTCACGTTGACAGAGGATGACGTAAGTACCACAGTGAGCATCCGCATATCACTGCTCCATGGAGTTAGTCCTCTCCAGGACTCTATGGGAGAGGAGAACTGGAAGGTCCATATTTGGAGCCCTTGTGGACTTTACTGCATTGGATCCTCCTTTGGTTCATTTAAATCTCTATTGGTCGATTGCTAAAGGGTATTGTTATTTACTCTATTGGTAAACTGTAACATGCGTTTAACAGCTTCTGATGTATTTTTGTGAATTCTGTAGTGAATTACAGAACCTGAGGGTGATCCTGGGGGCTCCCTGAATGCTAAAATTTGTGTCAGAATTGAGAGTGGTCTTTGGGACTTCCCTCTAACTTTGTAATACCCCCCAGTCCAAAGGGGGAAAATAGGAACTTGTAAAGATATTGAATTGTAATTAGTAAGTTTACTTTTGCCAGTAGTAGACATTAATAATGACTTTCTAGAATGAACAGGTAAGTATGTATTAACAGATAAGGAGAGTCAAGGTTTGCACTGTTATAGTGGTGGTCATACATATGTGTGGCAGTTACATCATCTCCTGTCAACTTGAGCAAAGGGGTGGAGTCTAGGCTGTCAATCAGGTCATAGCCAATGAGGCCTCTGTGTGAGCATGGCCTTCTCCTGAGGATTCTGGGAACTCCTGTCTTCCTCCCTGGAAGCAGGACACACACTCTCCTTGAGAGACATTCCTGTTGATAAGTCACATGGAGGTACACTGATGGAGTCAGAGCCTGGAGCTGTAGGAGCCACGTGGAGACCCATGCCAGCACCGAGATGCTTCCACTGCTACTGGACCCACAAGACTTTCCACCCACCAGCCTGTGATTTTCCCATATTCTGAGTTATTGCATGTGTTGTGTGAGTCTGAAGAGGAATTTATAGACTAGTATCGGGCCTATGGCTAATATCGGACTTATGGACTTGATCTGGTCTGGGCTGGGATTTTTTTTTCATTCTTTTTTTAAAAATTGAGCTGATCTATTTCGTTTTATTGGGGGGGTTGTTTTCTTAATATACAATTACTCTTTGATATAAAGCTCCTTCTTATACACATATGAGTGTTTATGAATTTGTTTCTCTAGTCCACCCAGACTAACACACTATGGAAATGGCTCAGAATAGAAGCCTGTAATGTTGGGCTGATATTAGAAGCACACGGATAGATCATTATAATAATTAAAAGGTATGTGTGTCTGTGTGTGTGTTCATAGATCTATATCCTCACTTAAGACAGCTGAGAGGACTTGACACAGTCGTGCTGAGTATACCGAGCTCCCAGAGTTGAGTTACTAAGTACCATTCTCAACTAGAAGCAAGCAGTGCTCATTGACAGAAGGGCTGGGCCCAGGGCCGAGGCTGGGAAGACGCAGTGAGTCTGGAACTTCTTGCTGTGCCCCAAAATTAGGATGTGAAGGAAGTACAATAGGCTGGATCAAAAGGCCACGGGAGTCAGCGTGACGTGAACATACTATGGAAATATGGAGTGATACATACAGTAACACAGGAACCCTGGTGGCAGAGTGGGCTGCTAACTGCAATGTCAGCCATTTGAAACAGCCACTTGGAGAAAGATGATGCTGTTTCTGTAAAGAGTTACCATTTCAGAAACCCACAGGGACCATTAGACCTTGTCTTATATGGGAGCCCTGGGGGTGTAGTGGTTACAAGTTAGGCTGCTATCCACATGGTCAGTAGTTTGAAACCAGCAGCAGCAACTTGGGAGAAAGACTGGGCTTTCTCCTCTTGTAAACAGAGTCTCGGAAACCCACAGGGGAGTCGCTATGAGTCAGCATTCAGGGCAGTGAAAATATGGGGTCCTTGTGAGTCAGAATCAACTTGGAATTGACTCGACTCGGTTCAATGGACATACAAATAAAAAAATAATGGTGATGGGTTAGTCTTAAGTGAATAAAACTAGAATCCATGAAGCTATCCTGTTATAAACAAACAGGGCAAAAGAGAGGGCTTGTCTTTACCGGAAAGTGCCAACTATTAAAAGGATGGAGGCATTAGAAGGTCACCCTTGGGCATAAGTCATATTATAGTTATAATGGATCCAAGCAAGAATGACCAGTGATAGTAAAACTGATAGAATGTCTGATAGAAGCAGTATATCTCCAAATACTTGTATTTCTCCCCAAGACTCTTATTCATGAACAAAGAGATTTAAAAGCAACAGCAACTTTGCCCTGGAGTAACAGCCAACCGTGTTGTCCAGAATATTCAAATTAACCTCAACACTATTGAGTAAAAGTTCTTAATCTTAGTATATATATTTTTCGTTCTTGTTAGCACTTTCTGTAACCTGTAGGAAAATTACTGTCTGTTTAAAATGTATGATGATGCTTTACCGTATCATCTTTGAAAAAGACATTTTTTAACTTGAACATTTAGTTCTGCTTTCCTTGTGGAAAGGTTGTTTGGTACGGTGTGAGATAGGTGTCACTTTTCTCGCTCACATGCATACCCAATTCATTGAAATGACCAACACAGAGGTTAATGGTCAGTTATCCTGTATTCATTTTCTAAGGCTGTTGTAATAAAGTACCAGGATGTGGGTTTCTTAACTCAACAGAATTTAATTTCTTCATCATTCTGGAAGCCTGACTTCTGAATTTACGATATCAGCAATGAGCTGCCAATTCTGCACTTCGCTATGGGAAGATCTTTATTGCCTCTTTCACAGCTTAAATGCTGTCCTAGAAGCACACACGCTTCCTACATTGGCTCAAGAGGAGATAGATGATCTCATCAAATGTATAGCACATGAAGAGATGGAATTAGTCATCTATAATTCTTGACCATCTAGTTGGTTCCAATTCATAAGGACCTGTGGTGGTAGTTATATAACCTGGTGTCAACTTGAGACTATTAAGAGTGAAGGGGTGGAGTTTAGCCCGTCAATCAGGTCACAGCTTTATGGCCTCATTTGTAGGTGTGACGGTGGTAAATAGCTCACTGGAGGCCAGACACACTCTCTCTTTCATCTTCCTGCTGACAAGATGCATGGAGCTATGCTGATGGAACCAGAGCCCTAGAGCTGGAGGAGCCATGTGGAGACCCATGCCAGTGCTTAGACGTTTCCATCGCCACTGGATCCACAAGAATTTCCACCCACTGGTCTGTGATCTTCCTGCATTCGGAGTCATTGCATGGCTGCATGAGTCTAAAGAGGATCTTATGGACTAATATTGACATATGGAGTAATATTAGACTCATGGACGTGATTTGGCCTGGGTTGGGATGTTTTCTTAATGTACAATTGGCCTTTTGTATAAAGCTCTTTCTTACACACATATGAGTGTCTGTGAATTTGTTTCTCTAGTCAACTCGGACTAACACACAACGCTATATATAAGTCATCAGTAACCTTTCCCAAATGAAAAGTCCCAGGCCATATGGTTTCACTGAGTAATACTACCAAACATTTATGGAAGCAGTTACCCCCAATCCTTCTTCAACTTACAAAAATGAAGGGGAAGAAGAAGAGCAGAGTGCACTTTCTAACTCATTCTGTGAGGCTAGCCTTATTCTGATACCAAATCCAAGACAAGGCCAATATGCCCTATGAGTATAGATGCAAAACTCTCCAACAAAATTCTGGTACACCGAATCCCAAAAACGTATTAAAAGGATGACACACCATGACCAAGTGGGATCTGTGCCAGGAATGGAAGGGTGTTTCAACATGAGAACATCATATTAATAGATCCAAGGAAAAGAGTCACACAATCATCTGAATCCATATGCAGAGAAGGCATTTGACAAAGAGATTAAACACACACACACACACACACACACACACACACACCAAGCTAGAAATAGAAGGGAAATTCCTCAATCTGGTAAAGGTCACTTATTTTTAAAAACACAGAGCGAACATCATAGTCCATGGAAAAATACTGAGAGCTTTCCTCTTAGGATCAGGAATAAGATGAGGACACCTACTCTCACCATGGCTGTTCAACATTGTACGGCGAGTTCCAACCAGAGCAATTGGGTGGAGAACAAGAAAGGAGGAGTGAGGAGGGAGAAGGGAAGGAGGGGGGAAAGGAGGAAGAGGAGGGGGAAATGAGATGTATTTAAATAGAGGCAGCAAATGAAAAAGTATTTCCTTTCACAGATGATATATACCCCTATATATAGAAACCCCCAAAGAATGCACAAGGAAGGACTAATACGTGAGATCAGCAAAGTGTTAGGCTACAAGGTCAATGCAAAAATCAGTCATATTTTTATGCATTCGCAGTGAGTGTTCTGAAAAGAAAACGATGCCACTGAAAATAGCATCTAAAAGATGCTATAGAACAGAGTAGAACGGCCTCATCTTTCTCCCACGAAAGAGCTAAATGCCTAGGAGTAAATTTAACCAAAGAGGCATAAAACTGGTACCAAAAAAAACTACAGAACCATTTGTGTTGACAGGTGCCATTGAATTGGTTCTGACTCATACCAATCTCCTGGACATCAGAACAAAACATTACTCAGCCCTGTGCCATCCGCACAATCATTCCTAGGTCTGAACCCATTTTGATAGTTACATAATCTGTTGTCAATTTGAGACTTAAGAGTGAATGGAGTGGAGTGTTGCCTGTCAATCAGGTGGCAGCTTGATGACCTCATTTGGAGGTGCTAAGGAGATAAATAACTCACTGGAGGTGGGGCACACACTCACTCCCTGCGAGATATTCCTGTTGAGAAGGCACATGGAGCTACGCTAGAGCCCTGGAGCTGAAGGAGCCAAGTGGAGACCCCTGTCAGCGCTGAGATGCTTACACCGCCACTGGATCCACAAGACTTCCCTCACACTGGGCTGTGAGCTTCCTGCATTTGACATCATTGCATATGTTTCATGAGTCTGTGGAGGAAATTATAGACTGGTATTGGACATATAGGCTAATATCAGACTTTTGGACTTGAGCTGGACTGGGCTGGGATGTTTTCTCAGTATTCAATTGCTCTTGTATATAAAGGTCTTTCTTACACATATGTGTGTCTCCCTGGATTTGTTTCTCTAGTCCTCCCAGACTAACACACTATTGTTGCAGCCACTGCGTCAATCCATCTCCTTGACGGCCTTCCTCTTTCTTGGATGATCCTTTGTCAGGAATGATGTCCTTCTCCAGTGACCGCTCAAGAATCACGAGATGAAGCCTTTCTATTGTTGCTTCAAAGGAGCATTCTGGCTGGACTTCTTGTTGGTCTTCTGGCAGTGCACAACCCCCTCAGTATCCATCACCAACGCCATACTGCACATCCATCCATTCCTCTCGGTCTGCCTGAACTCATGGCTCAGCTTTCCCTGAAAATACCACGGCCACATGAAGCACTCCTGAAATCGTGAATGATCTCAATTCACGGAATGATATTCCTTGTTCATGGATTGGAAGGCACGATGTCAAAAAGACCAAAACGGTATATAGATTCAGCAAAACCAGAGCACAACCAAACCAGCTGCAATCCTGTTGATTCCAAAGCATGTGGGGCAGTCACCCTGGTCCATACTATTTTCAGGGCTCTGGTCTTTTCTGCCCCCGTTTCCAAATAGCTGTTTTTCTGGTGTTTGAACATTAAACGTCTCTTTGTTCAAAATCCAAAACCGTTCCCTGAAGTTTGCTTTTGCGTGCACGCGTTCACCTTTATTGTGTATTTGTTTTCTAAACTGTTTAGAATTCTAAACTCTTTTTTTGGGGGGTGACACACCAGGTTCCAACACTGATAGGTACAAAGAAAGATGCCCTCCATTCCCGCCTCCCAGGAGCCTGGTCCTGGCAGAGCATGTTTCTGACCAGGGCACTAGTGGAGGCACTGTTTGCCCCACCAGTGGATCCAGGCCAGCGGAGCTTCTCCAAGAACCGTAGCACACCAAGACAAGAGTTGTGTCAGGATGTGACTCTAGTCTCGGATAGAATTCTAAACTCTTAGGTTTCTAAACGTCTCATTTTCTGGGGTGTTCTGACTGCCTCGATACAGGTCGCAGGAGAGTTTTTCTTTTGTGCTGCAATTATGAGCCTTGTGGTTTGTGTGGGTCAGGGCCTTTTTTGCTTTTGAAATCATTTGTATTTCTCACCATTGGTTTTTCCCCTCTAGATCCTCTAATAACAAAGTTTTCTTTCTCTCTCCCCCTCCCCCGCCTTTTACATTCACAGTTGAACCATATTATTAGGAAAAGCGTCTTGATGAAAATTCAAGTTCTGATCATTTGTCAGTATTTCCCATAAAAGGTGATCAATTTTTTAAAAATGAAAAAACAAACAAACAAAAAATACTAAAGAGCATCTCACCTTTTTTTCTGTGTTGACTTTTGATGAAACCCAGGTGATGCAGTGAGTGCAGATTGGGCTGCTAACTGCAAGGTCATTGGTTCAAAACCACCAGTCCATCCTTATGAGAAAGATGAGGTTTTCTACTCCCATAAAGAGGTATCATCTAGCAGACAGATATTGGGCCTCTGCTCAAATACTCCCTCAGTGCAAGAACATTTTGTTCTAGTAACCCAGCATGTTGTGATGCTTACCTTCCTGACAGGTTCACTGAAGACAAAGTGGGTGCATAAGCAAATTTGGTGAAGAAAACTCATGGTGCCTGGTTATCAAAGGATATGGCATCTGGGGTCTTAAAGGCTTGAAGATAAAGAAATGGTCATCTAGCTGAGAAGCAACAAAGCCCACATGGAAGAAGCACACCAGCCTGTGTGATCATGAGGTGTCAATGGGATCAGGTATCAAGCATCAAAGATCCAGAACAAAAAATCATATCAATGTGAATGAGGGGGAGTGCTGAGTGGACACCCAAAGCCCACCTGTACAAAATTGGACATCCCCTCACAGAAGGGTCACAAGGAAGAGACAAGCCAGTCACAGTACAGTATAGCACTGACAAAACATACAACTTTCCTCTAGTTCATCAATGTTTCCTCCCCCACCCCTCGATCCTGACCCCAATTCTACCTTATAAATCCAGCTAGACCAGAGCACGTATACTGGTATAGATAAGCACTCACAACACAGGGAATCCAGGACAGATAAACCCCTCAGGACCAATAATGAGAGTAGCAAATACCAGGAGGGGAAGGGGAAAGTGGGGGCAGAGAGGGGGAACAGATCACAATGATCTACATATACCCTCTCCCAAGGGGATGGAGCAGACAACATAAAAGTGGGTGAAGGGAGACAGTGGTTGGTGTAAGACATGAAAAAAATGACAAATTATCTAGGATTCACGAGGGATGGAGGTTGGGTAAGGGGGGAAATGAGCTGAGATCGCAGGCTCAAGTAGAAAGAAAATGTTTTTTAAATGATGGCAGCATACGTACAAATGTGCTTGAAACCATGAATGGATGGATGGTGATAAAAGCTGTAAGAGCCCGCACTAAAATGATTTTTTGAAAATTGAAAGAAAAAAAAAGAGTTAACGTCTTGGAAACCCACAGGGCCATTTCTACTGTGTCCTCTAGAACCTCTATGCGCGGGAATCCACTTGATGGCAGTGATTTTGTTTGCTGTTGTTTGTGCTGCATCAGGAGACAGAACTTTGATTGCTTTTCTGAGATGCAATTAGCTAACCCTACTTTGAACAAAAAAAAGAGAAAGAACCTATGGTAATTGAAGTGGAGCAGGTGGATGATGCTGCCTCACTCACACACATTCTCCAATCAGAAATAATTCTCACCCTCCGACAGCCGGCATCCGTGTGACAAAGGTACGCTGAGCATGGCCTTGAGACTCTGACCTTGTGCTTTTTCCAGGGTACCTCTAGGTGGGTTTAAGCCACCAACCTTTGGGCTAGTCACTCACTGCCATCGAGACAATGCCGACTCATAGTGACCCTACAAGAAGGACCCTATAAGTAGAACTGCCCCTGTGGGCTTCCAAGACAATCTCTCTTTATGGGATTAGAAAGCCCCATCTTTCTCCTGGGGAGCAGCTGGTGGTTTCAAACTGCTGACCTTGCAGTTAGCAGCCAACATGCAATCATGGCAGCCCTGGGTTCCTAGCTGAGTGCTTAACTGTTAGCAACACCCGGGACTCTGAAAACGCGGTGCAGGTACTTAATGTGGAGTCGCTGATTGATGTGAAACATTTGGCGTCCTTGGCTGTTAACGGAAAGGTTGGACATTCGAGTCTGCCCAGAGGAATCCCGGAAGGATCAGTGCATTGCTGTTCTTCCAAAATATCAACTACTGAAAACCCTGTAAGCAGTTCTACTCAGACACAATGAGGTCTCCACGAGTCAACATTGGTTGACTCGGTGACCTGGCTTTGGGTGCTCAGTGCAGTGGGATTCCCTTCCTCGGCTGGGGCAGTGGCCTGGGGCACCAGAAAGGATAGGCAAGGAGATTTGGAGTGGTCCATGAGTGGCCTGCCTGGTATCGCTCTCCTCATTAGCACCCCCTATCGTCCCAACCCCCCAGGGCCTGTCAGGGCCCACCCATATCTGGTGAGGCTTCCCTGGCGGATATCAGTGTATCTCTGGTTGCCACCATTCTTGCGCAAGACTTTCTTGGACCCTTATCTCTTTCAAAACCCACTGGTCAGCTTCCTGTCACCTGCTCTCTCACCCCAATCTGGGCTCTGGGTGGGCAGCTTCCAGGATAGACTGAGACCCCGACAGAGGTGCTGAAGACTCCCCCACACAAGGTGACACAAGGCTGGGATTTGCTGGGAGGGTCCTCGAGGAGCTGGGGGGTGGGCAGGGGGGTTCTTGGGAAGGATAGGAAGAGGAGACATCACTGGGATAGACAAATTTAAAGAAAATCTATTTTTAAGTTGTCATCGAGTGGATTGTAACTCGAGATGACCCTGTACCTTCCAGAACAGAGACCATGCTGCTAGGATTTTCCTTTCAGCATCAGATCAGCATTCTAGAGGAGGTACACTGGTACAGATAGGAACTGCAAATACAGGGAATCCAGGGCGGATGAGCCCTACAGGACCAGTGGTGTGAGTGGTGAAACAGGGAGGGTAAAGGGAGAATGGGTAGGAAAGAGGAAACCGATGACAAGGAACTATATGTGACCTCCTCCCTGGGGGACAGACAACCGAAAAGTGGGTGAAGGGAGACATCGGACAGGGCAAGATATGACAAAATACCAATTGATAAACTATCAAGGGCTCATGAGGGAGGGGGGAGCGGGGAGGGAAGGGAAAAATGAGGACCTAATGCCGGGAGTTTAAGTGGAGAGAAAATGTTTTGAGAATGATGTACAAATGCGCTTTACACAATTGATGTGCGCATGGATTGCGTTAACAGTTGTATGAGCCCCTAATAAAATGTTTAAAAAAAAAAAAAAAAGATCAGCATTCTTCAGAGGTGTCTCCGGGTGGGTTTGAACTGCTAGCCTCTTAGTCATAGTTATTGTGAGCACAAGGAACCACAGGAGGGTTTTCTGATTGGAGTTGCCGAGCGATCCTTCGGGCTGTGGTGAGGTGAATGACTTAGGGGTGGGGGTGGGGGTGGGGAGCAAATATAGGAGCTGGGGTGCTGGCCACCGAAAGAGTGGACTCTGGTGGCAAGAAGGAAGAGTAGACAGGTACAAGAGACTTTCCGGAGGCAAAAGCCAAAAGGGCTTTGTGATGCACTGGGGGTGGGGCCAGCAGAGGGGGGGATCTGTTCAAAGGCTCTATTACTTCTCTCAAAGGTGAGCACACTGGCCCTCAGAGACAGGGAGCTCCTGGCCTGGAGTCACGGAGTCATTATCTGAAATAGAATTGCAACCTTGGGCTGTTAGGTGCTCCGACGCTCACACTCCTTTGCCAATACCAGAAGAAGTCTCTCCTCTGTCTACACCCACTTCCTTGGTCTTTGTGTTAGTCCGGGTAGACTAGAGGAAAAAAAATCCAGGGAGACTCATAGGTGTGTAAAAGAGTTGTATATCAAAGAGCAGTATTACCCTAAGAAAACATACTAGCGCAGGCTAGATCAAGTCCTTATGTCTGGTATTAGTCTATATGCCCAACACGAGTCTGTAATTCCTCTTCAGACTCACGCAACACATGCAATGATGCCGAATGCAGGAAGACCACAGGCCAGTGGGTGGGAAGTCGTGTGTATCCAGTGGTGGTGGAAGGATGTTGGCACTGGCGTAGGTCTCCATGTAGCTCCTCCAGCTCCAAAATTCTGGCTGCCATCAGCATAGCTCCATGTGGCTTGTCAACAGGAATGTCTCCCAGGGAGACAAGCAGAGAGAGGGTGTGTCTGGCCTCCAGTGAGCTATCTCTCGCCTTCATGCCTCCAAATGCGGTCATCACGCTGTGACCCGATTGACAGGCTAGACCCCTTCACAAGTTGACAGGAGGTTATATAACTGCCACAGTCTTTCATATGCAAGACTTAGGGAGAGGGGTTACATCGAAATTTTACTGGCTCTCACATATCTAGCTCCAGCTGGGAGAGCTCCTTTCCCCATAATCTTATTGATCCAACTATCGACTTAACATCTAACACCCACCTCACACAACGTATTGAACCTCGAACTCCTGATCTCACGCCCAACTTGCCTGCTTTACTGGTTTCCCTCATTTCATTTAACCCTCTGTGCCACCATTCTGTGAAAGGGTTAGTCAAGAAAACCCTGGGAGACAATTCGGCTCCGTTACATGGGGTCCATCCAATGGCAGCCAACCGTGACAGCAGCCTCAATCGTGGATTTGTTTATGATATCTAATTTTGTAATGGTTTCCACCTCTGCTTGAGGTGTGTCCCACACAGACCCTGTTTTGTTGTAGGCCCTACGTCCCCTTGTGCCTGCAATGGTGACATCATCATGTAATCAGCCCTCCATAAGGATTTGTTGATATGGTAGGCACTCCGTAGAGACACATCGAAAGGGGAGTGAGTGAATGAGGTCTTAAAGGGGTTGTGGGCTCTGTTAAAAATGAGCCTGGGGCACTGACCTGGGTCATTTATGTTCTAGAACAATGAAGGCGAGTATAACCTCCAGTTGCCAGCCTGAAGAGGTGTGGTATCTCCGCCAGGTGACCATAGCCATCCTGTCGATAGCCTTCGTCATCGGCTTAGTGGGCAATGGGCTGGTCCTCTGGATGACCATCTTCCGAATGCCCCGCACCGTCACCACCACCTGGTTCCTCAACCTGGCTCTTGCTGACTTCACCGTCTTACTCTCCTTGCCCATCACCATACATATGCTAACCGTTGGACAGTGGCTCTTGGGCGAATGGGTTTGCAAACTCTACCAGTCCCTCCTCAACCTCACTTTCTTCACCAGCATCAGCATCCTGGTCCTCATCTCTGTGGACCGTTGCATCTCTGTCCTCTACCCCGTCTGGGCCCGGAACCATCGCACGGTAAGAGGGGCAAGCTGGCTGGCTGCCGCTGTGTGGCTGCTATCTGCTGTCACTTGCTCTCCGTACCTGAAATTCCGGACCACTAGCCTCTGGGAAAACTGCACCTACTGCTACTACAACTTTGGCCCGAAGAACAAAACGCCGAGTGGAAGCCTGACTATCAATCAAGTGGTTTTGGGGAGACGCTTGGCGATAACTGCCGCTCATCTCCTGCTGGGCTTCCTGGTGCCCCTGGTGGTCATCGGTACCTGTGCCCACCTCATCCGGGTCCGTTTCCGGCGGGAGGGTCGGGTTCATGGCACTTGGACCAAGAGGTTGCTGCCTTCTTCATCTGCTGGTTCCCCTTTAACTTGGCACTGTGCGTCCAGGGGTGGCGTTTCATGAGGTCTGAAAGCCCTGTCGACCCCAAGATGCAGCTCTTCCTTTGGGGTGCCTTCTCTCTGGGCTGTCTCAACAGCAGCCTCAACCCTTTCCTTTATGTTCTCATAGGCAGAGATTTCCAAAAGAAGTTTTGCCAGTCCATGCCTGCCGCCCTGGTCAGGGCGTTTGGTGAGGAGGGGCTTCTCAGTCAATCTGCTCCCAAGGTTAAGTCCATGGGCAATGAGGGAGACCTTCGAGTGGACACTGGAAGTCCTTCTGTTTAACCTGGAGTCCCTCTCCTCTCTGGGCGGACTTCCAAGACCCTGACCAAGCCTGCCTCTTCTCCCGGGAAGTCTTCCTAACACTCCGTCATCTAAATCTCCTTAGTTGCTGTTTCCTAGTATCCATTCTCCCTTCCCTTTGAGTAAGGAAATGATTCCTGTTGTCTGGTTACCTCGGCACATGGCTAGCCAGGAAGAACAACAACAACAAAGATTGTATTTCGCAGTGTCCTTTTCAATGCAGCATGGTCATGGGACTGAATTCTGGTCAGTAAGATGCCAGTGTCCTGGACATGCCTCTAAATGCAAAGAACATGCTCTCCATTCTTCTTCTCTCTCGTTTCTATTGTCCACAATGCACATGTATCAGTTAGCTTCCACTGCTAAGGTGCATCCCCAAATTTAATAGCTGAAAAGAACAACCTTGAATTTTTTAAAAAATGTCATTATCGTCATTATTGAGAATGTAAATTCAACCATCTCCACATGTACAATCCAGGGGCGTCGATAGCATTCCTTGAGCTATGCAATCATTTTCACCTTTCTTCCTGAGTTGTTCTTCCCCCGTTAACATAAACTCACTGCCCCCTAAGGTTCTATGTTGACTAGAGAAACAAATCCAGGGGCACATGCATGTGTAAGAGAGAGCTTTTTATCCAGAAGAAATCTATCAAGTAAACATCCCAGCCCAGTCTAGATCAAGTCCACAGATCCGATACTACTACATAAGTCTGATACTAGTCCAGAAGTCCCTCTTCAGACTCACACAGACACACGCAATGATACAGAATACAGGAAGATCCCAGGCCGGTGGGTGAAACGTCTTGTGGATCCAATGGCGGTGAACCCATCTCCAGGACTCTGGCTGCCACCAGTGTGGCTCATCAACAGGCAGGTGAAGCAGAGAGAGCGAGGGAGTTCCCAGGATCCTCCTTGTGAGAAAAGGCCATGCTCACCAGGAGCTGTGGCCTGATTGACAGGCTAGACTCCATGCCTACATTTTGATGTGTTCAAGTTGACACAAAATTATGGAACTACCACATCGCTGTTGTTTCCCATGTTGTTCTTATTAAATGCTGTCAAACTGATGCCGACTCATAGCCACCTCATGTGCAATGGAACGAAACACTGCCAAGTCCATCGCTATCCGCACCATGGGTATGTTTGAGCCACTGGGCCAATCCTCCTTGGTGAGGGTCTTCTTTGTCAATGACCCTCGACCAGCCATGATGTTCTTTTAAAAAAGCAGAATGCTCAAGGCAGACAGCCTTTACTAGGTAAGTGACACTGTTGTTTGATTCTTGTAAGAAGGCTTCAGGGGATCTTTCTGGTTGAAGGTTTAAAGATGATCTTGGGGCTGATAATTTGATGGTGAAGTGGGAGTCATTCAGCCTCAGTGCCTCCAGGCAATCGGATTCCACAAGAGTTTGAAATTCTGTTCTGCATGCTTCCTCTTTTGATGAGAATCCGTGTGGTCAAAACACTCAACAACAGCAAAGGAGACAGGAAAGGTGCAGCCTTTTATGACTTCTGAGGGTCTGAAATTTGGATCTGGGCTCAGTTGAACCGTTCTTCCAGTTGCAGCTGGATTCTCTCATGAATCTGTGTTCCGCTGTGGTTCAACGGAATGACTCTCGTTTTTTTGAGGATGCCCCTGGGATGATGGGGTGGACCGAACTATTTCTCTCTGAGTATCCCATAGGATAGCTTAGGCATGTTGACGTGGTGGCTGGGGAGGGTATCAGGGTTGAGAAGGGAACCATACAAAGTGTCTCGAAGCCTAAGCTTTGCTTGGAACTTGGCCTAGCATGACTACAGCTGCATTCTGATGGAGGAAACAGGTTGCAGTGCGGGCCCAGAGCCAAAAGCAAACGAAATGCTGTTGAGTCAATTCAAACTCTTGAGGATCCCTTATGTTTCGCGGCAGAGATGCGCTCCATATGGTTTTAGATGGCCGTGCTCATTAGGGGAATAGATTGTCGTGACGTCTTCTGAGTTGGCTCTGGAGTCAGATTGCTGAGCACTTAACTGCTGGTGCCACCCAAGGACATTGCATAGGCTCAAGGGGACACATGCTAGACCACATCTCTTGATGGCAATCTCTGCGAAGTTATGTTGCAATAGGATGTGGACCCAGGAGTGGAGAACTGAGGGCCCTTTGTGCCGTCTGTCACAGCCATTATAGGGCTGAGTCATGCAGAAACAGACTCCTCATGGGCATCTCCAAGGAGAGCTCCATCTGAGCTCTTGTGGATTGGACTGTCCCCTTCAAAAGACACGTGGCAGCCCCAATCTCTATATCTGAGAATGCGACTCTCTGTTGGGGAATGCAAGATACTTCTTTGAAGACTTCATCGATAGGTTTCTTTTCAAAACGTGTAATTGTGAATTGGGGGAGGGCGCACAGGGCAGACCATCAGTTTTATATTCCACGACTCATTTTGCTCCAACTCTTCCATTGCCAGTCCCTCCGTGGACCCTCTCCTAGTCTTTCTCCCTGTGCTTCCTGTTTCTGTCCCTTCTCCTTTCCCAACCCTCTGAACTCTGATGTTGGATTCATGCTGCCCTTTTGATCTTTGATGGTTGATGATTTTAATTTGCAGGGTGGGGGCCGGGAGGGATGAAGTTCCAATTCCACACCGAAGGATGACTAAGGGCCCTAGTCTGGGGATCCTACCTGTAGACATGATGGGTTAAATCATACTGGAGTTGGGTGGGTCCTAGTCCTAATCCCTTCTGAGTGGAGTCTTATGACAAACAGACAAGTGGTGAGGATGATGCGCAGGACAGGATGGGGTTATGCTTCATTCTGGTGGACATGGGGTCACTGTGAATGGCTGGGTTGACCGGAGAAACACATTCATAGTCACTCATATGTGTATAAGAAAGAGCTTTAAGATGGACATTGGGCCTACACTCAAGTATTCCCTCAACTCAAGAACACTTTGTTCTATTCAACTGACATCCGATGATGCTTCCCTTCCCGACACTATCGCTGAAGTCAAATGCATAAGCAAATGTGGCGAAGAAAGCTGATGGTGCCCGGCTATGAAAACATATAGCATCTGGGGTCTTAAAGGCTTGAAGGTAAACAAGCGGCCATCTAGCTCAGAAGCAACAAAGCCCACATGGAAGAAACACACCAGCCTGTGTGATCACGAGGTGTCGAAGTGATGAGGTATCAGGCATCAAAGAACAAAAAATCATATCATTGTGAAAGAGGGGGAGTGCACATTGGAGACCCAAAACCCATGTATAGGCAACTGGACAGCCCTTTATAGAAGACTCTTGGGGAGGAGATGAGCCAGTCAGAGGGCAGTGTAGCAACAATGTAACCTGCAACTCTCCTCTAGTTCTTAAATTCTTCCTCTCCCCGCCCCACTATCATGATCCCAATTCTACCTTACATATCTGGCTAGACTAGAGGATGTACACTGGTACAGATAGGAACTGGAAACACAGGGAATCCAGGACAGATGATCCCTTCAGGACCAGTGGTGAGAGTGGCAATACCGGGAGGGTGGAGGGAAGGTGGGGTAGAAAAGGGAAACTGATTACAAGGATCTACATATAACCTCCTCCCTGGGGGACAGACAACAGAAAAGTGGGTGAAGGAGACGCCAGACATTGTAAGATATGACAAAATAATCATTTATAAATTATCCAGGCAAAAGTATTCCCTTAATGGTTCCATGTTGTCACCTAGTAGGTATGTATCAGTAGTCTGTGCTCTGATTGGCTTGCACAGTGTAGGTACTCAATGTAAGACAGAAAACATATGTGTGTGTGTGTGTATATATATATATATATATATATATATATATATATATAGAGAGAGAGAGAGAGAGAGAGAGAGTCAGTGATGAATTTTATAAGTTCTGTTCAGAGTAGCTAAACATCTGAAGTATCTAACGTATTAACTTTTAAAAAAATATTCAATACTCCATATGTGGGAAAGCCTTCTGCGCATACAACATGCACTGAATAGCTTTGTATAAGAATCCTTAAGGGACACCATTCCCTGGTCTTTGAAATATGCATGCACTTGATATTTTCTATATTTGTAACACTGCATGTACTTGTCTTGGTGTATAGAAAATTTCTAAATGTTTACTATGACTAACATTAAATGGGAGCTAAGAAAAAAATTATAAATTATCAAGGGTTCATGAGGGAGGGTGGTGTGGGGAGGGAGGGTAAAAATGAGTTGATATCAAGGGCTCAACTAGAAAGCACATGTTTTTAGAATGATGACGGCAACAAATGTACAAATGTGCTTGACACAGTGAATGTATGTATGGATTGTGATAAGTTGTATGAGCCCCTAGTAAAATGATTAAAGAAAAACAAAGAGCTTTATGTAAGGAGTAATTGAATATTAAGAAAACATCCCACCCCAGACCAGATCGAGTCCATACGTCCGATATTAGTCCATATGTCCAATACCAGTCTATAAACTCCTCTTCAGACTCACACAACATGTGCAATTACGCCGAATGGGGGAAGATCACAGGCCAGTGGGTGGAAAGTCTTGTGGATCCAGTGGCAGTGAAAGCACTTCAGCGCTGTGGGTCTCCACGTGGCTTCTCCAGCTCCAGGGCTGTAGCTCCATCAGCGTAGCTCCATGTGTCTTGTCAGCAGGAAGACAAAACAGAGAGTGTGCGTCTGGCCTCCAGTGAGCAATTTATCTCCTTAGCACCTCCCAATGAGGTCATCAAACTGTGACTTGATTGACAGGCTAAACTCCACCCCTTCACTCTTAGTAGTCTCAAGTTGACACCAGATGACGTAACTACCACAGTCAGTGTGAGTCAGAACTGACGCGACCACACCAAACAATAACATACTCCTACGTGAGCCCTTGATGGTGAAACTGGTTAAGCATTTGCCTGTTTCTTGCTGTTGGATGCCTTTGAGTCGGCACTGACTTGTGGCAACCCCATGCACCGCAGAGCCAAACACTGCCTGGTCCTGCACCAGCCTCATCATTGGTGCTGTGTTTGAGCCCATTGGAGCGATCATGCCAACCCATCTCATTGAGGGACTTCCTCTTTTGTGCAGACCCTCGACTTGACTAAGTATGATGTCCTCCTCCAGGGATTGCTTCCTCCTGGAAATGCATCGAAAAGACTGGAGACCAAGTCTTAGCATGCTCACTTCTAAGGAGTACTCTGGCTGTGTTTCTTGCAAAGAAGGTTGGTTTGCTCTTCCAGCAGTCCACAGTACATTCGATATACTTCAGCAATATTATAAATGTAGCACTCGATTATCATTTCATAGTTCAAATGCAATACTGTAGTTCAACTTCAATGTTTCTCCAGCCCTCTTTATTCATTGCTACCCTGTTTCCCCAAAAGTAAGACATCCCCCCAAAATAAAACCTACTTACAGTTTTGCCTCTCGCTGACATATGAGGCATCCCTCGCCAAATAAGACCTCCTCAAAAATAAGGCCCCCGAAGCTACCATAACTCTGGACTCTGGGCCATAGTGGTGGCTGCCGCCGCACAGCTCACTGTTGGCCTCAGTGCAGTCGGAGCAGACAGGAAGTACAAGGTCTCTTTTAATAAAACAATAAACCAATAAGCAATAAAAAATGTGTTCTATATTCTTCTTCATGGAAAAATAAGACATCCCCTGAAAATAAGACCTAGCGCATCTTTGGGAGCAAAAATTAATATCAGACACTGTCTTATTTTCAGGGAAACAGGGTAGCTTTCACGTGCATATGAGGTGATTGAAAAGACCATGGCTGGGGTCAGATGCACCTTAGTCCTGGGACAGTTGGGATCCCAGGAGCTTGTCCACAGACTCCCAATGGTGGATGGTGGGAACCTGAGAACCAGGAGGAGAATGTACGCGGACAAATTATCTACGCTCAGATGCTTGTGTTTGTTTGGTTTTCAGTTGGAAGCATTTTTAATATTTAAATACCAACAGTGATTGCTGCCAGTTTTAATGCACACAAGACAGGGTTCTCGGCCAAAAGGTAGAGGAACCAGCTCCTCCCAATACGTGGGCACACAGTGTGGGGTTTATGCCACACCACTGCAATGCATTGTGCCTGTTGCATATTGTGTGTCCCTCGCCAACCTCTCCACTGCGAAACAGCACAAGCCACCAATGCTCGGTTACATTCCTCCCAGGGTCTCAGGTCCGACCTCACAATGGAAGCGTAACGGGGTTCGTTGTTCAGGACAACTTGGGAGCAATTTAGTGAGGGGTGGGTGGTGGGTAACCATCTGCATTGATGCCCTCTGGGGTGAGCATGCAGACAGAAGAGCGAGCCTGATGGAGTGGAGGGCACAGGTGTATCCGTAGGGCAGGGGGATTCGCCCACCAGTTCCAGACAGATCAATGTGCCAAAATTTAACCAAAAAAACTCTCCAATCAGCAGTTTTAACAACTGAAAGCCGGATTCCAACTTCTCCCACTAACAATACAGGTGAAGGCCCTAAATCTTCCCAGGCAGTGAAGGTAGAGGCCCGGGCAGTCCTCCCGACAGTCAGTCCTGTGTGGGGCCTTGGGAGCATCTGCCGCTGCTGGAGCTGCTGCTATTGCTCCATCTGCAATTTCTCCATCTCCAAGACAACAGGGAGAACCAGAATCATCAAGGAAGTGGTCCCGATCCATAAGGCCGCCCTGGAAAACCTGTACAGTTTTTGAGCCACAAAAAAGGAGAGATGAAAAGTGGCTCTGGATGTACACTGGTACAGATAGGAACTGAAGATACAGGGAATCCAGGGCGGATGAGCCCTACAGGACCAGTGGTGTGAGTGGCGAAACAGGGAGGGTAAAGGGAGAATGGGTAGGAAAGAGGGAACCGATTACAAGGAACTATATGTGACCTCCTCCCTGGGGGACAGACAACCGAAAAGTGGGTGAAGGGAGACGTCGGACAGGGCAAGATATGACAAAATACCCATTTATAAACTATCAAGGGCTCATGAGGGAGGGGGGACAGCCTACTCCTACTCCGGAAGGTCAGATGCTGGAACCCTTTTAAATGCCTCTACACCGGGTCCCTGGAGGAGGAACCCCCTAGGCTCTTATCACACCTGTCACATGGATTCCTGTGACTGACTTCCTCCAAGTGGGGCTCCCTAATAGTTCCCCTCCAATGCTGGGTGTCTATCTTTTCTTCCCCCCCAACAGTTTTACTGGCACGTCATTGACAGAGCCTACAATCGAGTAAGTTCAATCGTTCAGTCATGTCAAGGGGGAACTGGACAATCACTACCACATCTATCTTAGAGCACCCCCCCACCCCACCCTCCACACACACACACACATGGTTAAGCCTGTTGGGGAATGCAATAGCCCCTCCCTCTCCGCTTCCGGTCTCCATGGAAGAGGTGAGCCCTTGCATGCCTTTGCCTGATGTTGCTTTAATTTACCTTTCAATTACACAACCGTCCCTTGGACCGATTCAGTTGCGGAGGCGAGTCCCCCACAGCAGATGCATTTGGCAGACATTCGATTCATCGACCTCTTCCAGCCTGTATGCCCACCTGCCACTCCTGCAACTCTGCTTCCTATTCATCAGTTTCCCTGGGTCTGGAGAAGCCTAAGTTGAACCAGATCGAATTTACCAATTTCCACCCCTGGGTGAGCCATTTCTCTACACAAATCACCCTCTACATGCAACACATAGACGAGTCCCGGTGGTGTGGTGGGTACTCGCTGAGCTGTGACAAGAATGGTCTCTGAGGGAGAAAGACGGGGCATAAACAGTAACAGTCACGGCGGGGTAGGGACGGGGGCGTGGGCAGTTCTATCCTGTCCTATCAGGTCACTATGAGGCGGCATCAACGTCATGGCAGGGAGTTGGGCTTTTGAGCTATGTGCCACACGTGCAAATGCCACCAGGTTGGCTTCTCTGGAGACTCCAGCGTGAAGCCGTCCTCCAAGTGACATCCTTACCTATGAACCCAACGGAGAGCTTGGCGGTCTGAGTGCCACGACAGGTGCCTCCGGAGGAAGACCCGGGCCTGACTTCTGAGAGACCGGGTAGTGAAGTCTCCGTGGGCACAGTTCTGCCCTGTCACACGCAGCGTTGCCATGCCCTGGATTGGTTCGCTGGTAGCGTACCCGGCCCTCCAGCAGGGGAGGCGCCGGATGGCGCAACAATTAAGCATCCATCTGCTAATGGAAAGGTTAGAACCCACTCAGCTGCCCTGAAGGAGGTCAGTCTGTCCACCTGTGCCCGTATGATGGCAGTTGAGCAACCCTCTGGGGAAGCTCCATTCTGTCGTGTCGAAAATGGATATGACAGCAACAGCAACCACCACAAGGCTGAATCCATTCCGATCCTCTGGGGAGCACTTGCCTTTGGGGCCATTGAATCCATTCCAACTCAAAGCTGGCCTGTGCCCAATGGGACGAAATACTACGGGACCTGCGCCCTCCTCACCATCATTCTTCTGTCGGAGCCCATGGTTGCAGCCACCGAGTCCATACGGCCGGTGAAGGGCCTTCCTCTTTTTCACCGCCTCCTCGACCTGACCAAGCATGATGGCCCTCCCCGGAACTAGTCTCTCCTGACATGTGCAAAGTACGTGAGGCAAAGTCCCGCCATCCTGACTTCTGAAGAGCCCTCAGGCTGTATTTCCTACAAGACACGGTGGTTCTTCTGGCAGCCTGGGGTGCTTTGAACATTCCTCAGCAACACTGTAAATCAAGTGCTTCCATTCTTAGAGGAACCCCTGGCAGAGAGGGCGGCTTCCCCTGGTTTCACCAAGGCAACGGGGGCTGCTGGAGGGATGCCCATCTCCTTTGATCTTTGCCTTCTCAGAGGGGAAAAGTGGGAACCCAGAGAGGTTCTTAATTTGCATTGATTTTTGTAATGAATGAGCACCAGGCATTCTTCTGAATAGATACTGCGGTTTTGAGAATTGGCTCCCAGATCGTCCTTGGGGAGGCTGTGGTTTTTGGCGGGGGAGCCTGCACAGCGTCTCAGCAAGGGTGCTATTCAGGGAATTTGGTTTCCTTTGGCTTCCACCACTTCCAACCTCAAGGATGGTAGTTGGAACCCAGCCAGCAGTGCTACAGCTGAAAGGCCTGGTGACCTGTTGTGCTAGGCCACTAGACTAGCGAAACACATCCAGAGCCACTCAGATGTGTGTTAAGAGAAGGCTTTGTATCAAAGAGCAATTGTTTACTGAGAAAATATCCCAGCCCAGTCCAGGTCAAGTCCATAAATCCGATAGTAGCCCATGTGTCTGACACTAGTCCATGAATTCCTCTTCAGACTCACGTTGCCACTCACGATGATGCCGGATGTGGAAAGAACATAGGCCAGTGGGTGAAAAGTCTTGTGGATCCAATGGCCGTGGAAGCATCCCAGGGCTGTCTCCGCAGGCCTCTGCCATACGGCTCGCTCAGGTCTCAGCATAGCTCCACATGGCTTGTCCACAGGGAGACAAAGGCAGAGAGTGTGACCCGGCCACTGGGAAGAGAGGAAGTTCCCAGAATCCTCATGAGAAGGCCACGCCCACCAGGAGACATCATCAGGCTGCGACCTGATTGGCACACCTTCACTTTATATACCAAGTTGACAGGAAACTCTGGAAGGACCACACCTTGCTTTCAGAAAGACCACAGCCAAGAAAACCCACGGAACCAGTCCACGTTAATGCACCTAGGGTGGCTGAGAGCAGACTGAATGGCAGTGGGCTTGGTTTTCATTGCTTCTTTTTGCGGGGCTGGGAGGGGAGCGCAGCCTCTGGGAGGGAAGGTTGTAGGCCCGGATTTCCACACTGCAAAACGTGGCTGTTGTGGGTACTGCTGAGGGGGTTCCGGCTCACAGCGCCCCCCACAGACCATCGAAAGAAACACTGCCAGAATGTCAAGGGCAACGAATGTCCGTGCCACCATGGATGGATGGATGGCTTGTGATAAGAGTTGTATGAGCCCCCAATAAAACGATTTTTAAACAAGAAAGAAACACTGCCTTATCCCCGCACCATCCTCACAAGTGTTGCTGTACTTCAGCCCAGGTGGCGGCCTCTGTCAATCCATCTCCTTGCACGTGGTGTTCCTCTGTCGCTTGCCCTTGTACCAGGAGGCCTGGTGGCCACATTGGCTACGCGATGAGCCACTCCGAGGGAGAAAACACGGGGGCCTGCTTCTCCCGTCAAGAGTTACAGTCTCGGAAACCCACCGGGGCCGATCCGCCCTGTCCTAGAGTCAGCACCGGGCAGCGAGTTTCAAGTCTATGTTACCAAGCGTCGTGTCTCTGTGTTCAGGTACTGTCTCACCTGACGGCATGTCCAGAGTGCATGAAAGGAAGGCTCTCCATCCCGGCCTCTAAGGAGCGTGCTGGCTGTACTTCTTCCGAAGCAGAGGGGTCTGTTTTTCTGGTGGTCCACGCTACTTCCCAGTACTGTTCGCCTGCACCGCATGGGTCAAACGCATCAGCACCATCCATCTTCCACCACCGAGTCAGAGAGCCAGGCCTTTCTGCCGCGGTGCTTCTGATGGGTTACAACCGGTAAAGCTTGATCCTGGCAAAGCAGAGCTCCCCTTTCCATGGGGGGAGGGGCCAACCCTCTGGGGAGCAGGGTACACTCTAGGGAGACAGGCTGTCATTAGGGGGAGCCTCAGAAACTCTGGGCAGGGGAGGGGCTGACACTCTAGGGGAGGGACCTGCATTTTCCAGCCTTAGGAGCTCAGAGCCTCCCCATCCTCACCAAATTCTGTCCCTGCACAATGTACTGAGCGCACTTTAGGCACCTGCTTCTGTCCCCGCCCCCGCTTCCCGGGAGTTCAAGGGCACCGGAAGTGGTCAGGGCCTCTGCCCTAAGCAAGCTCGCCCAGCCCAGCGCAAACCCCACACCCAAACCCTGTAAGAACTGCCCGTTTGGGATTTCTGAGACTTTAAGATCAGAAGGCACCAGCTTTCTCCTGGAGTGCCCAAGTGCCGATGAGCGGCCCCCCCACCGCCTGTCCCACTATGCCACCTGCGGTCCTGGGTGGCATCCCCGCCCCCCACCCCAGGTCTGTCTGTCTCCCAGGGGCGGGAAGCAATTATCCGCTCTAATCACTACCTCTGTCTCCAGCAGGCGATGAGGGAGGGAGGGAGGGGAGGCGGCGCCCCAGCCTGACCTGCTTTGAGGTGCTCCCAGCTGTGGGAGACAGACTGTCAGCGCGATGTCGGGAAATCGCTGTCACAATACTTCACCCCTGACACCCTCCCAGCCCCGCCGGCGCCCCCTCCCTGGGCGTCTCAGCCCCTCCCCGCGCTCACCCAGTTGCAGCTTCTGTTCCTGTGCGAGCGAAACCAAGCAGCACAGCGTCTGCTCAGATCGCAGGCAAACAAGTGCGGGTGTGTGGGCAGGATTCGAACTCGGGGCCCAGTTCTCTCCCCAGGGGCTTCCTAACTGGTGAGCACTCCCCTAGAGGGTCTGCCCCTCCCCACCCCCTAGTGTCCACTGCTCCCCCCGGAGGGGCCCACCCCTCCCTTGTCGGAAGGGGAGCCCAGTGCTAACCCACCAGCTGCACTGCTGCAGAGAGTCCTGGCTGAACGATATTCCACCCCATCCCCCACTCTGCCTTCCAAAGAGCCCTGCTGGGTGACGTGTCGGGCTGCTAACTGCACCGTCGGCAGTTCGAAACCACCAGCCACTCCTTGGGAGAAAAACGAGGCTTTCTGCTATAAAAATGTACTGTCTGTAAAACCAAACTCTGTACCATCCTGAGTCCGTGCTGGCTCCGAGCGACCCTATAGGACAGGCTAGAACTGCCCCCGTGGGTTTCCCAGAGGGTTAACTCTTCACAGACGTAGAAAGCCTCGCTTTTCTTCCAAGGAGCGGTTGCTGGTTTCGAGCTATTGACCTTTCAGTTAGCAGCCCAACTCCTAATACAAGACAGTCCTCATCGCCTCATTCCCCTCTATTCTTGGGTACTCCAAAGCCCACGGGACAGGAAGACCACAGGACCAGGCTCGGGCCCAACCCTGCCCCACTTCCTGTCCCAGGCTTGGCACGCCTTCCTCTTTTTACCCGTCACCCCTGCCAAGTCCCCTCTAAGGACTGCCGGTTCCCAGACCCCACCCCCATCCCCGCTGCCTGTCTCCTCTCTTCCCAACCCTTGCTCAGTGACTGACCTGGTACAAATTTATTCCCTTCCCAGAACCTCCGTCGTCTGGTCTGTAAAATGGGCACATGAATCTTCTAAAAGGCCCTGGTCGTGCAAATGGTTGGCGCTGGATTACACACCTAGAGGTTGCCCGTTGAAAGCCTCCCCAACAGCACCACAATAAAAAGGCTTCAGGCTTGGGGACCTACTTCTGTAAAGATCCCAGCCCACACAGCCATCTAGAGCGGGTTCCTTGAACAAATGGACACAGAAATGCCATATAACCCAGCAGTTTCTCTTACTAGACACACGGAGCAGGCTGCTAGATAAACCTATGTGGACCACAGCGCTATTCACAATAGCAGGCAGATGGAAGCAGCAAACAAAACGCCCAGCAGCGGAAAACTCCGAAACCAACCTCCCTGCCATCGAGTGCAGCCTGGCCCATAGCCACCCTATAGAACAGAGTAGAGCTGCTCCCTGTGGGTTTCCGAAGCTGTACATCTTTACTGGAGTAGACAGCCTCCTGTTTCTCCCACAGAGCGGTTGGTGGTTTCGAACTGCTGACCTGGCGGGTAGCAGCCCAGTGCGTAACCACCAGAGCCCCCTCAACCATGAAAGAATGCACAGTAAACTTCAGTGCGTGCACACAAGGGACGACGATGCAATGTTCCAGAGTAAAGATGGATACGCCTCCTGACATGAATGGATTTGGAAGCTATTATGCTGAGTAAAACTAGTTACAAAAGAACAAATGTTGTATGAGACCACAGTTGGGAGGGAAAAACAAGCAAGAAGAAGAAAGGTTTTCACACGGAAAGAAACAGATGTTGTTCTGTTTCAGACGTTACTTCCTCCCTAGGTGGGAGGGGAAGGGAACGGGAAGAAAGAGGCTAGAGGCTAGAAAGGTGTTAGCTTGGGGGAACTAAAAAAACCCTCAAGCTCCCAGGCATCAAGTCGGTGCTGACTCACAGCAACCCTATAAGGGCAGGGTAGAGATGCCTCTATGAATTTCCAAGACTGTAACTCTTTTTCTTTTCCTTTTTTACTGTAACTGTTTTTTTCAGTTCAATAATTATATTTAGTATTTTTTGTCACTGAGGGACTGTTTCAGACCCTTTATTCTTTTTTTTTAATTAAGAGATCATTTGGGGGGCTCTCACAGCTCTTATAACAATCCACACATCAATTGTACCAAGCATATTTGTCCATATGTAGCCATCATTATGTTCTAGACATTTACTTTCTATTGAGCCCCTGGTATCAGCTCCTCTTTTTTGACTGTCACTCTTTAAGGGAGTAGAAAGCCTCCTCTTTCTCCCGAGGAGTAGCCGGTGATTTTGAACTGTTGACCTTGAAGTTAGCTGCCCCATGGTGTAACTCACTACATCAACAGGGCTCCTA
Source organism: Echinops telfairi (assembly GCF_000313985.2). NCBI lineage: Eukaryota > Metazoa > Chordata > Mammalia > Afrosoricida > Tenrecidae > Echinops > Echinops telfairi. The sequence goes on along the minus strand of NW_022104553.1, from coordinate 20,693,330 downwards.
ACTTGGGTGAAGGGAGAGATACTATCCAACAAGAGGGAGATGGGAGGATAAAAAAAGATGGAAACAGTGAGGATCGTTGAATAGAAAAATGATTATCTGCTCTGTAAACCCTCCTCTCACTCACAATAGTAATAAAAACCCAAGAAACTTAAGAAAGAAAAGAAGAAACCCCTATGGAGTATTCCTATGGAAAACTCCAACCCCTATGGAGTATTCCAATCCAAAGACTTGAAAGCAGAGATCGGAGACCTGTCCACCAGTTGTCACTACAGCCTTATGCACCATCATCAAAACGTGCTAGAAACTCCATCCATGCCGTCAGCAGCTGACTGGATAAACAAAAACGTGGAATGGGTCCGCAGGCGGAAACTACCAAGATTGACAATCACGGAAACCCACAAGGGGCGGTTCTACTGTCTGATAGGGTCGCTATGAGTTGGAATCAACTACATGGCAGTGAGTTTGGGTTTTGAACCCTAGTTCCACTAGTAGTCCCTGGGGTCTTTAAAGGTGGCCATTCAAGTCCCAATCCTTGGTGTCTATTAGCCAGGAGCCACAGGAGACGGTAAGAGATTCAGGAACACCAACCCAAATCCATTCCAACTCATAGCGACCCCACAGGAGAGGGTGGAACTGTCTGTGAATTCCCGAGACTGCAAATCCTTACAGGAGCAGAAAGCCTCATCCTTCTCTCATGGATCGGCTGGTGGTTTCGAACTGCCGGCTCTGAGGTTGGCAGCCCAGCTCATAATTCACTAGGCCACCAGGGCTCCTGGTAGGCATCCTAAGGAGCGGGAAATTCATATTAACGGAAAAACAATTCAGAAAAGGAGAGTGGGGATAACTGTACAACTGAATGTTATCAGTCACTGAGAAGTACGTGCAGAAACTAGGGAAGCGGACGTTTTGCTGCGCCTATTCTCAACAACCACAAAACAAACGCAGTTGGATTCAGAAGAACACACCCCCGTGGAGCCCTTCACCTCTGTGCTCTGTGAGGTCCCTATTATTTGGAGTTAACATGGAAACAACAAACAGCTGACCAGTAGCATGTGCAGGAAGAAGATAAGAAACCTCCCTCACACACACACCCCCTCCCTGGGCTGCGGACAGGACCTGGGCTGCAGACAGGGATCACCCATCATTTCTTTTGCTGCTTTTGCTCTCAAACCTCACTTCCTTTCGGCCCTGCGCAATAGTTGGTTCTGTGAAAGCCTCCTGGAGGGCCTGGGTTGTTCCTGAGATGTGTGAGTGGAAACTTGTGGAAGGGGGCGACGCGTCCTGCGGTTTCACTGTAGCGTGTTATTGTTGTTCGGGGCCCTTGAACAGATTACAGCCAAGAAAAGGCTATGGGGAGATGCGGCTCTGTTCTGTCGAGTATTTCTGACTCAGTGGCCCACAGCGAGTCAGGCCCTACCTGACTTTTGGTGACTTCTAGGAAGAGACCTGAAGGATGTAAGCTGCCAGGCTCTCTGAGATCCTGCCTGGCGAAGTGAGAAATGACCAGAGAAGAGGTTCCAGAGAAGGTGGCGTGATCGGTAGGTTTCTTGTGCCAACCTGGCCAACAGGAGCATGTGGGATTAATCAGGTCGCAGTTTGATGGGAGGGCAAAGAGATCAATGGCTCTGCAAGACCCGCCCCCCATCTCTCTTGCTCTCTGGTGATGGGACCAGCGTGCTGCTGCTTTAGCTAGTTCTCTGCCTCAAGCTGAGCCCTACCCTACCTGTGGGCCAAGCAACCTGTAGACGTGTGGCTGGAGCTGCCACGCTGCCGGTGCCTACATGGCTACAGCTGGAGGCTGGTGGATCCTGTTGCCTGGCACTGCTTGAATTCAATATCCTATCCTAAATATTCAAATAAAAATCATTTATAATTTACCAGGGATTCACGAGGGGAGGAGGCATGGGGAGGGAGGGGGAAAAGAGGAGCTGCGTAGCAAGGGCTCCAGTAGAAAGAACGTGTTTGGGAAACGCTGATGGCAACATATGTACAAATGCACTTGATAACAATGGATGCATGGATTGTTAAGAGAGCTGTCAGAGTCCCAATAAAATGATTTCAAACAAACAGATTTACAGTCTTGGAAACCTGGAAAAGAAACACTGCTCCCTCGGCCCTATGGGGTCCCTCTGAATCCTAATCAATTAGACGGACAGGAGTTCGGTTGTTTATTAGTATTATTCGATCCATGAAAAGAGCGCCGGCCTCACAGTGGATTAAGTGTCGGGCTGTTAGCTTCAAGATCAGCAGTTTGCATCCACCAGTTACTCCGGGGGAGAAAGACGAGGAAAGATGTATGGTCTTGGGAACC
>NW_022104553.1:20686964-20690225 GCF_000313985.2 Echinops telfairi | reverse complement strand
GGGGCCTGAGATTCCTTGTGGAATGGGAATGTGCATAAAACGATAGATCCTGGGATGGGTCCTGGCAGGACCACCCAGCCTAGGGAGACCCTTTGGCGGTCCCTCAGCGGCCAGCACTCCCTGGAGCCCCGTGCCCACCTGGGGCCACTCCCTTCCTCCTCTGCTCCCTGGTCATCCTGTCTGTGTACCTCCTGGAGGTGGCCAGTCACAGCCTGGGGATACAGGCGGCTGGCCCTGGCCTGGGGCCACCTGGTTCCACCACCGGGCCACCACAGATGCCACATTGAACATCCTGCTGCTGCTGACCCTCGCCTGGTCCCTGGGAGTGGGGGGCGGGGTACTTTCTGCCGGCCGGACCCCTGCCTGGCCAGGCTAACCATCTATGCCAGTGGTTGCTGCCTGACACCTTCACCGGCAAGCTCCAGCCTACCTGGCCTCTGGGCCCATGAGCTCAGGCTCTTTCTGTTGGTGCTGGCTGGGCTGTCCCCGCAGGCCTGGGGGTACAGAAGTGGGGGGGAAGGAGGTGGAACCTGGCTGAGGCCTGTAACAGGACACCTGTGGGGGAACCTTCCGGAACTCCCTGGGGAGTGCCCCAGACTTGGGGGTCCCCTGACTCAGCTCTGAATCAGCTGGTGTTTGCTTTGGGGGTGCTGAGTGCTGTCCGAGGACTCGGGGGGCTCCTGGTTGCAGCTGGCCACACGGACTGGGAGGCCCCACCCCTGGGAGGGCTGTGGGCCCTGGGGGCTGCACTGTTCATCTGCTAGCCCCTGGTCCACCTGCGTTTCTGCTGCAGCTGCCGGGAGAAGGGAGGCCAGGCGGGACACAAAGGATGTTTGGGTGCTGCTCAGACCCCTGGAGTTCATAGCCAGCATCTCCCTCACCCCTCTGCTCTGCATGTGCTGGGCCCTAGCCTTCAGGCGACAGCTGCACCCAGCCCTGTGGCCATGCCAGGGTAGGGGACGAGGAGAGGAAGACGGGTGAGAGTGGGCTTGGGAGTCAAGACTATGCTGCCCAGCAAGGACCTTAGGGGTTCCTTCGGGGCCGTGACAGGCGTGTGAGAGGCCTGTGTCCCATCTCCTCAACCTCCTGGGACGGGGACACACGGAGGAGGCAGATGTGGAGACTGGTACAGGGGCCCAAAGAGAGAGAGGACAGAGGAGAGGGGACAGAAACCCCGGGGGTTGGGGGGTGGGGATAGAGACTTAGAGAGAGGGGAGGTCAAGGACACACAGAGGGAGACAGAGAGCCAGAGAAACTCAGAGAGGAAGGGACAAACCCCAGGGAGATGAAGACAGAAACCCAGAGTGGGGAGAGGGGTACGATCCAGAGGGGCTCAGAGGGAGGCCCAGAGAGGGACGCAGGGAAAGAGAGAAACCCAGAGAGAGGGGGACAAAGAGAAAGCACATGGGAGGCGGAGGTGGATAAACAACACGCAGAGGGAGCACAGGTATTCATGCAGGTGCGATGGAATCGCAGGCGACAGCCGGCATCCGGGTGAGGAGGTGAGAGACGGGTCAGACCATAGGGAGGACTCAAGTGGGAGACAGAAGGAAACAGACAGAGACCCAGTGAGAGACAAGGACCCAGAGGGTGCCGGGAGAGATGGAAGTAGAACCCATAAGGGGCTGAAGAGGGGTGGGTGGGGAGAACATGGAGGGAGACAGGCAGACAGACAGAGTACAGACAGATAGATGCACACCCACACAGAGATGGACCTCTATAAAAACATACATGGACAAGAGAGAAGAATTGGGGTAGGTGGGACCAAGGAGGAATTCCCAGACTAGGATACTAAACTCGGGGAAGCCCCAGGCCCCCCAGGTGGGACAGAGTAATACAGGCCAGAGCTGAGGCAGGAACCAGGGACATTGAATTTCCTGGCGGACGTCTCAGGCTCTCCCGGTGGCAGCCTGGGGGTTTCATGACCAAACGCCTCATCTTGTGCTGACAGTGGGAACATGGACCAGCCTTGGGCCCCTAGTGACCCCTTGCTCGCCTTTTGTCTTCCTCTCAATCCCAGTCCCTTCCCAAACGGTCTCTGATTTTAGGAAACTAGCGCCTCCTCCAAAACACGCCCCCTCCGAGAAGGGATTCTCTCTCCAGTCTTCCAGAGACGCATTAGCGGAGCCTCCCGGCCCTCTGACCTGCGGGCTGCAAGTTCTAATCTCCCCTGGGAGCTTTTTAACAGGAAAGCGGTTGCTGGGGTCACATCCCCCCCCCTCTGGGGGGGTGGTGGTGTGTGGTTTCTGCGGTGCGTTTTAAAAGCTCCCTCCTGGGATCCCTGGCATTGGGAGTTTTAAAAGCTCCCTCCACAGAGGCCCATCCATCTCCACGTGCCAGCGGTTGTGGCAACGCCAGCCGATGGCCCCCGGCGGATGGAAACACTCAGAACAAAGTGGCGGGGAAGCCTGCGGCCGGGGTGGGGGAAAAAAGCCCGGGGACCCCTTGTTCGATATTCTTTCCATAGTGACTTCTCCAATATGTCTTTCTGAAGCATCTGCTGCAGGAGGTTAGCAAAAGGTTAGCAGTTCGCATCCGCGCAGAGGCGTCTTGAAAGAAAGGCTGTTAGCCCCCTACGCCCGGCAATTCTGCCCTTGAAAACCCCGCGGGACACGGCTGTCAGTCACACCCCGAGTTGCCCCAAGTCAAAATCGGCCTGAGGACCGACTTGACCAAATCGTACTAGACTGCGGTTGTGGGGTACTGTTGACTCGCCCCCGACTCTCGTCGAGCCCCGGTGTTACAGCCTAGAGCAGAGGTCCACAAGGGGTTCTGAGCTATAATCTTCACAGAGGCAGATGACTGTGGGGTACAGAAAGGTTATTCCCCAGGTTGTCCCCCCATATGATATGCCCGAGCGGCTGCTGCTAACACAAGGTCAATGGCTATACGCCTGAAGGTCAACTGCTTAAAGGTCATCTGCCTGAGAGTTATCAGCCCGCTTGGGCAGTGGTTCTCAACCTTCGGGGGTCGAACGACCCTTTCCCAGGGGTCGCCCGACTCCTCACAGTAGCAAAATGACAGTGATGAAGTAGCAGCGAAAATAATGTTATGGTTCGGGGGTCACCACCAATGAGAAACTGTATGAAAGGGTCGCGGCATTAAGAAGGAGCAATCAGACCCCATAGTCTGTCCCCCCTAGGTGTGGCCCACTCCGTTCTGATAAGGATAGTGGATTGTTCCCCTGAAGGAGAGCCCAAAGACAAGGTCAAGCCGGCTCAAGGGAGATCAAGGTCAGGCTGCCATCTTGACTTTAGAGTC
>NW_022104553.1:20684359-20686179 GCF_000313985.2 Echinops telfairi | reverse complement strand
ACCCAGACTCACGCACCCCTCAATGACACAACTACCCTTGCACCCATTTGGTTATAGGGGCTGGTACCCCACAGGTGACCAGGCCTTTCTTCCACAGTGCCACCGGGTGGGTTGGAACCGCTGTCAACTCTGGTTGGCTCGGTTGGGCTCAAACAGTTTGCCCTTGGCTAAGAACCCAGCCAGAATGTTCCTTAGAATCGGGGACGGTGAGATCCCTGTACTGTGGGGTGTGTTACTAGAAGAGCCCAGTCCCTGGAAAAGGACCTCGCGCTTTGTCGAGCGGAAGGTCAGTGAACAAGGGGGGCGGCCCGTCGACGAGATGGGTGGACACAGTGGCTACAACCATGGGCTCACACAACAAATGAGAGGATGGGGCCGGATGGGGCAGTACTTCCTCCTCTGGTGGGTGGGATGGGGTGGCTGTCAGTCTAGTGGCGGGGGCAGAGGGGGGAGGGCCACTAGGCAACACCACCTTTAATGGCGTCACTGGGAAGAAGTCAGGGTGCACACCGCCTCCAAGGGCAGGTTGAGGAGCAGGGATTCTTCTCAGGGGCTTGGGGCCACGCTGGGCGAGGAGATGTTCCTCCTGAGGAGTCCGGGGAGGAGATGAGATCATCCAGGAAATAGAAAGATGATGGAGGGGAGACACAGGACCAGGGTCCAGGAGAGGTAGCCTCCAGACAGAGAGGGAGGATGTCCGACATCCCCCCCACTGCCCCCACTCCGCAACGTTTCCAAATTTCCTTTGGGCTGAATGTTGGGGCGCTGGACTTTGCCTCCGAAAATAGTCCAACACCGCCCTCGCGTGGTGAATTCGAGTACATGTGGTAATTATATGTTTTGAAAGAAAAAGCCTCAGAAAGCAGTTGTCATGCGTGTCACATGACAGGAGGGCTCCCTAAGATTTGGGGGCGACTGATGTTTTTGGTTTGTTTTTGTTTTTGTTTTTTTCCCATTAGATGTCAAGCCTTTCTTCCAAGGCATTTCTGCCTGGGAACCCACCTTCTCATGAGTAGCTGAGCACATAACTTGTAATACCCGGGGGCTCCCAAACCCCAAACCCACCGCCATTGAGTCTTTTCCAAGTCATAGCGCCCCTCGGATTTCCGGGATTGTAAATCTTACAGGGGAAGAGTGTCAGCTTTCCCTTGACGGACAAACAGCTAGTGGGTTTGAACCACCGACCTTGCAGCTAGCTGTACAACTCTGAACCCAACCCTACCCAGAAGCTGACTCTTCAGACCTTGGCTGTAAGTGAAATTGCTTTTCTTGGCCCCCTCTGTGGTGGTGGGGTGGAGTCCGACATAGACTGAGTGTCTCCTGGGGGGGGTCGGGAGGTGAAGCAGAAGGTGGGGAGGGGGCTTTAAGCAGTGAGGAGCTAGCGTACAACCTGTGTGGTGGGCCTGGCTAGTTCTCCTGGAAGGGGCATTGGCAGTGGGTGTTGAAGGGTGAGTAGGAGTTGGCTCTGGGAAGAGGAGGAAGCTGTGTTGAACAATATGGTGATGATGATGAAGACAGTGAGAGCCAGACCCTTGGCCGTGCCAAAGGTCCTTCGAGTCTTTGATCTCTAAGCTGTCCTGCTGGATCCTCTTGGGCCCAATGGACAGAGTATCCCCTTTGCCCGACCAAAAAGAAAACAGGGGAGAGGGAGAGGGGTGTCCAAAGAGAAGTGACGTCTGTAGTGGTGCCAGCTGTCTTGCTTGCTCTCCTCTGAGCCCTTGCACCCCAAGTTAATTCTCTTTGGAATGCCCACCCTGCTCCCTCTTGCATGTTCCTGACCAACTCCTATTTGTCCTTCTAAACCCTCTAAACCAGTGCCC
>NW_022104553.1:20681365-20683633 GCF_000313985.2 Echinops telfairi | reverse complement strand
TCCTCAGAGCCCAGAGAGCAATAGCACATGTCTGCTCCTCTAGTTAAAGCTGCCGGCCAGACAGCAGTCAGCCATGTGCTTGCCAGGGGTCACTTTAAGGTCGCACTACGATGGGAGGATAGAGTGGGGAACGATATTAATGATGAGAATGTGATTGGGACTCACCTCCAACTCACAAGGCCTCCCTCCACCCCAGAAACCCAGCCCGCCAGGCTCCTTAATAGATGAGACGAAAGGATTCATCCGTACGCACTCTCTTCCTGTCCTCTGCTCTCCTTAGTGCCCCTAGCCCAGACCCAGCAGTTTATATCTCAGATTCACTAGTCTGGAGCCTTAGCCCTGCCATCCTCAGACCCAAGAGTCAAAACCCCCAGTCCCTCCTTCCTCAGACCCAGGCATCTGGAACCCCCTAGCCCCTCCTCTTTCAAAATGCCAGTCCCTCCTCCCTCAGACCCAGGGTTCTGGACCCCCAGCCCTTGCTTCAGACAGACATCCATCTAAAGTCTCAGCCACCTCCTCCCTCAGACCAAGTAGCCTGGGCCCTGGGCTTCTCTATCTTCAGATCCCTAAGTCCTGAAAGGCATCTGGGTCCCCTCTCTCTCCTTCCTCAGGCCCAGGACTAAAACTCAGGCCTCTCTTCTCTCAGAAGAGGGACCCAGAGGTCCCAAAAATCCAGAACCCAGCCCCTGCTCCTTCAAACCCAAGAGTCCTAACCCTCCACCGCTCCATCAGATGCAAGCCCTTCTGGTCTGAGCCCCTGAAGAATAAGAATCCTGACCTCAGACCCGGCGGTCTGGCGCCTCCATCTGTCTTCCCTCCGGACTGGTGGTCTCTGCCCCAGCCCCTGTTCCCTCAGACTGGGAGTCCAGAACCCAGTCCCCCACCCCCAGACCGGGGTTCCGGGGTTGGCCGTGGACAGGGTGGAACATGCTGATGCCGTCACATTTATTTGACCTTGAAGCCCAGAGCCATGGTCAGGGCCAGAGACACGGTTCTTGGACTGGGGGCTGGGGGTGGTTCCTGTGGTCTTCTCAGTGCTGAGCCTGAGGGAGGAAGACAGACAGACAGACTTGGGAGAAAGAGCGGCTGGCACCGCGAAGGAGGGACTATGGCCACCTGGGCACGGGCCCCCCTCCGCAGCCCTCTCCCGGCTCACCTTGTTGAAGAAGTAGATGGAGGCTAGAATGGTGAAAACAGCCATAGCCAAGGTGACGTTCTAGGGAGAGGGAATTGGAGGTCAATCCCCAGGCCCCTCCTCCCCCTCGGCCCTGCCCCAGGGCGCCCTCCCCGCTGGGCTTCTCTCCTCACTTCCTGGAAGTTCATGACCATTGATCTTGAGCAGAAACAGGCCCCCCCTGACCTCTCTCGCTCCCTTTGCTGGGACTCTGAACTGGAAAGGGGGTTGTCTGGGAGACTAGAGTGGTAGCCATGGTGACAAGGCCCTTGTGTGATAAGAGAGAAGGGCATTCTGGGTAGAGGGGACACTGGGGACAGAGGCTTGGTTTGATAGCTTTTGTTTGTCAATGTGGCTGGGCCAGTATCCTCAGTAATAGAAGATAATCAGCTCCACAGTGGACACCGCTGTGAGCGGCTAAATTGTTGTGGGAAGAGTCGGGCCACAGCCCTGAGGCAAAGGGAAAGAAGGGTCATCAGGGGCGTGGACTAGTCCTATCAAGTGGGTGCTGGGTAGAAGCTGGCTCCCTTCTTGCTGGGTCTGAACCTGCACCTGCCTCATCGACTTCCAGTTTTCAGGACTTGAGCCAAAGGCCCGCTCTATTGCTTGCCAACCCTGGGAGCTATCAGCCACCTGCCATGTTGCCTGTCAACCTAGGGTCTGTTCAACTCTGCAGCCACAATCCCAACCTGCAAACCTTGGTCTCATCCATTTCTGCTTCTATCGGCCTGCAGCCTTCCTGCTTCCTGGTCTGTCTTCCTGATTTTCCTAGCCCTGGCAGCCTGTGTGAGTCAGGAGAAGCTTCCAGCTTAACCTCTGACCCATGGACTTGAACCAGTCTAGATGTATTCACTTAAACTATGTGAGCCATTTCCTTGATATAAATCTCTTCATATATACGTGAAGGGGTACCCCCCCAAAAAAACGATTCCTCCCCCAAAATCTATGTATTTAAATTTTTGAACAAAACAACTTATCACCTTCAAAAGACTCTCCTGACACTTAATACACGTGTCAAATCCGCAGTCCCGTTCTTCAAAACGTTTTTCAAACACATCTTTTTCAACGACAGCACCGCTCTCGTTTTTTTTTTT
>NW_022104553.1:20678932-20680181 GCF_000313985.2 Echinops telfairi | reverse complement strand
TTAAAAGAGCAATTGACTATTCAGAAAGCATCCCAGCCCAGTCCAGATCAAGCCCACAAGTCCGATATTAGCCCATATGTCTGATACCAATGTATAAATTCTTCTTCGGACTCACGCAACACAAGCAATGACACCAAATGCAGGAAGACCACAGGCCAGTGGGTGGAAATTCTTGTGGATCCAGTGGTGGTGGAAGCATCTCAGCACTGTAGTGGGTCTCCCCGTGGCTCCTCCAGCTCCAGGGCTCTGGCTCCATCAGGGTAGCTCCACGTGGCTTGTCTGCAGGAAGATGAAGCAGAGAAAGAGTGTGGGTCTGGCTTCCAGTGAGCTATTTATCTCGATCGCGCCTCCAAATGAGGTCATCAAGCTGTGACCTGATTGACAGGCTACACTCCACCCCTTCACTCTCCCCCCCCACCTTTAAAAATTTATTTTATTGGGAGCTCTTATCACATTGCATGCATCCATCCATTGTGTCAAGCACATTTGTACATATGTTGCCATCATCATTTTCAAAACATTTTCTTTCTACTTGAGGCCTTGGTATCAGCTCCTTATTTTTTCCCCCTCCAATCCCTGCCCTCCCTCCCTCATGAACCCTTGATCATTTATAAATTACTGTGCCTTACACCGACCACTGTCTCCCTTCATGCACTTTTCTGTTGTCCATCCCCCTGTGAGGGGGTTATATGTCAATCATTGTGATTGGCTCCCCTTCACTCTTAATAGTCTCAAGTTGACACCAGATTTTGTAACTACCACGGGATTGAAGGTCAAGTAGAAGTTTGCTAAGAAAAAATGGGCATGACATTGGTTTCATACTCTCAGAATACAGCTTTCCAAGGGCATGGGCACTCCCCTGGAGGTGATACTGACTAAACAGGCTAGGTCTCCTGGGTGGGGACCCCACATATATGGGGTCCTTCAGACCTGTCAGGCTGGGCTATATTTCATTTTTTAGATTCATAATAAATTGGTGCTGTCTTGCTGTGCGCATCACTCCGTTATTGTTGTTGCTGTTGTTAAAGATATGTGTGTGTCCCTGGAAATGTTTATTATTATTATTTTAATATACAGAAGGATACATTACATATAGGGTTACTTGTGGGGTTAAGGGTAAGAGGGAACCCCACAAAACATCACAGGTTCAGTAGGCGCAATTGTACAGCGATAATAAGTAGAGGTTATAGTAAAGTCATAGAGAGCATGAGAGTTAAAGGATGGAGTCAAGTAATGGAGTCAGACGCAA
>NW_022104553.1:20658853-20677866 GCF_000313985.2 Echinops telfairi | reverse complement strand
ATGTTAAGGAGAATAACCTCTGACCTACTTTCGCTGCCTATTGTACGGTTACGCTTAAGCAGCTAAGTCTGGTATATATTTTGGGGAGACAACTTAAGAGAAATCCTTCTGTTCCCCACAGTTACTATTGGTCAGAAACGACTCAATGGCAGTGAGTTTCCAGTTGGAAGGTGCTCCCTTTATGTTCAGGAGCCTTGGTGGCATAGCAGTTACGCGGTGGGCTGCTAACTGAGAGGTCAGCAGTTCAAAACCATCCACTGTTCTGCAAGAGAAAGCCTTGTCTTTCTACTCCCCTACAGTTATAGTCTTGGAAACCCACAGGGGCAGTTATACCCTGTCCTATAGGGTCACTCTGAGTCAGCATGAACTTGATGACAGGAAGGCATGTTTGTTTGTTGACACTCTATATGCTGTGTTAGTTTGGGTACACAAGAGAAACAAATCCATGGACACACATATGTGTATAAGAAAGAGTTTTATATACAAGAGGAATTGAACATTGAAAAAACATCCCAACCCAGTCCAGTTCAAGGCTTTAAGTCCGATATTAGCCCAATGTGCAATACCAATCTATAAAGTCCTCTTCAGACTCCCGAAACACATGCAATGAAGCCAAATGCAGAGCAATCACAAGCCAGTGGATAGAAAGTCTTTGGGTCCAGTGGCGTTGTAAGCATCTCAGCGCTGGCAGGGGTCCCTCTGTGGCTTCTCCAACTTCAGAGGTCTGGTTGCGTCCATGTGGCTTGTCTTCTGCGAGATCTCCTAGGGAGTAGCAGAGAGAGAGAGGTGTCTTCCCCCTCCAAGGAGGAAGTTCCAGATTTCCCAGAATTCTCAGGAGAAGGCCATGCCCAGAGAAGTCTCATTGGCTATCTCCAGATTGACAGCCTAGACTCCACCCCTACACTCTTCATCCTTCAATTGACACCAGATTAGGTGACTACCACATATGCTAAGACTCACACTTGACTGACTGACGTCAGATAGGAACTGTACCCATTGTTCTGACTTACATTCAAATTTGACTTATAGACAGGCTCAAGAATGGAGCTCCTTCATCATCTGGAGACTGCCTGTATGTTGCACATATGCATGGCGGATTACACACAACCGTGGAAAGACTATATATAATCTTTTATTGATTTTTAAGATCATGTGGTTGGGGACTCTTACAGCTCTTATAACAATCCATACATCAATTTTATCAAGCATATTTGCACCATGATATCTTTTATAACCTCTGTGTTAGGCAGGGTTCTCTGGAAAACCAGAACCAGGGGTCCTACCTAAAAACATGATGGGTTAAATCATACTGGAGCTGGGTGGGTCCTAGTCCCAATCCCTTCTGAGTGGAGTCTTATGACAAACAAACGGACAAGTGGTGAGGATGACGCGCAGGACAGGATGGGGCTATGCTTCATTGTGGTGGTCCTAGGGTCACTATGAAAGTGACCTCATAGACATATGTGTATAAGAAAGAGCTTTATATAAGGAGTAATTGTATATTAAGAAAACATCCCAGCCCAGCCCAGTTCAAGTCCACAAGTCTGATACTAGCCCATATGTCTAATACCAATCTATAAAGTCCTCTTCAGACTCAGAAAACACATGCAATGATGACAAATGCAGGAAGATCACAGGCCAGTGAGTGGGAAGTCTTGTGGATCCAGTGGTGGTGTAGGCATCTCGGCACTGGCAGGGGTCTCTACACGACTTCTTTGGCTTCAGAGGTCTGGTTGCATCAGGGCAGGTCCATGTGGCTTCTCCAGTTCAGGGCACTAGTGTAGTTCCATGTGTCAACTGCAATGTCTCCCAGGGAGTGAAGTGAGAGAGATAGTATCTCCCATCTCCACAGGGGAAAAATACAGCAGTTCCCAGAATTCTCAGGAGAAGGCCATGCCCACACAGAGGTCTCATTGGCTATCTCTGGATTGACAGGCTAGACTCCACCCCCACACTCGTCATTCTCTCACATTAACACCAGGTTATGTAACTACCACACCCCCCAAAAGAGATCGCTGTCTTTTGGAGCATTTGCTCTCAAGGAGTCAACAGCCATGGTGGGCAGCGGCTCAAGCAGCATCCTGGCATGCTTTGTGTTGGGTGACCTTTCAGGCCGAGTGAAGCAGTCACACGACCACAGACTCATGTGATCTCTTGACTGCAATCTCATGAGAGATCCTGAGCCAGCATCACCTAGCTAACACACGTCCAAATCCCTGACCCACGGCAACGGTGAGAGGTTATAAGTGTGTGCTGTTTTAGGCCACTCATTTTGGGGATGCTTCATGACGCGTCAATAACTGTCTACTCAGCAGTAACTCTTTGCAATATCTTGTTTTCAGTGCTGTGGTGGTTCCATAATCTGGTGTCAATGGGAGAGGATGACAGGTGAAGGGGTAGAGCCTGGCCTGTCAATCAAGATATGACCAACGAGGCCTCTGTGTGAGCATGGCCTTCTCCTGAGAACTCTGGGAACTCCTCTATTTCCTCCTTGGAGGTGGGAGACAGTTATCTCTCTCTGCTCACTCCTTTGAAGACACTCTACTGACAAGATACATGGGGCTGCTACACCTTGGGAGTTGGAAGAGCCACATGGACCTACTCTGATGCAACCAGATCTCTGGATCCAGAGAAGCCATGTAGAGACCCTGCCGGCACTGAGATGCTTACAATACCACTGGATCCACAAGACTTCCAACCGACTTGCTTGTGGTCCTCCTGCATTCGGCATCATTGCACGTGTTTCGTGAGTCTGAAGAGGACTTTATAGATTGGTATTGGACATATGGGCTAATAGTGGACTCATGGACTTGATCTGGACTGCACCAGAATGTTTTCTCAATATTCAATTGCTCTTGTATATGAACCTCTTTCTTATATACATATGAGTGTCTATGAATCTGTTTCTCTCGTCTACCCAGACTGACGCAAGTGCCAAATATAGCTGAACGCAAATCCTCAAAGGAAGGGTCCCTGGTGGTGCTGTGGGTTAAGCGCCAGTCTGCCAGCTGCCAATCGGCTGGTTAAACCCACCAATGGCTCAAAGGGAGACAGATGAGCCTCTCTGTTCCTGTAAAGATCTATTGACCCAGAACCCCTGTATGTGGTTGTTATGAGTCGGACCTGACTCAGTGGTCCAAACACCAAACTCGCTGCCATTGAGTCCATTCTGAGTTGTAGTGACCCAATAAGACAGGGTAGAGCTGCACCCCCACCCAACCCAAGACTGTTGACTCAATGGGAGTAGAAAGCCTCATCTTTCTCCTGTGGAGCAGTTGGTGGTTTCAAACTGCTGACCTTGGGGTTAGCTGTCCAACTTGGAATCACTACGTCACCATGAGGAATGTCCTACATGGCCACCTTTTCCAGACCACTCCATGGTCTCTGACAGCAACTCCTCCCCCCTTGCCTAAGTCCCTTCCCTCCTGTTTGGGGGGATCCGGTCTTTGATGAGACGGCTCAAGGAGCTCCCAGACCATCCAGGGAATGGCTCATGTGGTTGTAGAGACTCAAATCCGTGTAGCCAAACCTTATTCCCATCAACGTTCGCATTCCCATCTCCCTGCAGTCTCATCGCAGGGCCCTGCGAGACGTTACCATATTCGAGGAATACAGTGCAAAAGCCCATTGGACTTCTGTGCTTAGCAGCCCTAAGCAAGTCTCCTGCCCACCCCTAGCTATTTCACGCACACACATGCGCAAATGACCTTTGGTCCCAGACGGCCCCCGGCCCCCTCTCATCCCCCCTTATCTCGTTAAGCTCGCTGAGCCTCTTCAAATGATCCCAGGTGGGTCAAAGGCTCTCAGCCTTAAAGAGCCCCTGGTTTAAGGGACATGAGGAGGGAGGGCAGACTGACAGTAGTGGGGTGGGGGCAGGACAGAGAATGGGAGTCTGAGGTGGGGGGTGTGGGCATGTGTGTGTGTGTGTGTGGGGTCTCGCTCCTCTCTGCATCTGTTTCTGTGTCTTCCAGCACGTCCACAACCATGTCAGGTGCTGCAGCCTCTGGCTCCTGGGGGAGGCATGCCGGGACGTGCTCCCATGGGGACGAGCTAATGAGCAGGTAGGTTGTGGCACAGCCAGTGGGGCTGAGCTCAGCGTCTGGGCTGCGTCGATATGGCTGGGCCAGGGGCGCAGGGCCACCGGGCTGTGCCGCTCCTGCTGCTGCTGCTGCTAGGGACCCAGACCGTGGCGAAAGGACCCCTGGTGTTTGTGGCTCTGGTGAGGTGTCCTCTGGCCCGACCTGACCCCTCGGGGGGCCCCCCACCCCTAGCCCAGTCCTGACCGGGCCCTACCCACCAGGTGTTTCGCCATGGCGACCGAGCCCCACTGGCATCCTACCCCTTGGACCCGCACAAAGAGGCAGCTCCCACCCTGTGGCCACGGGGTCTGGGCCAGCTGACCGGGGTGAGATGTTGGAAGGTGGGGGTGAGAAATGGGGCAGGGGTCCAGAGTGGGGGTGTCTATTGAGTCCTACTCTGTCCCCAGGAGGGGGTCCGCCAGCAGCTGGAGCTGGGCCGTTTCCTGAGGAACCGCTACCAGCATTTTCTGAGTCCTGAGTACTGGCGGGAGGAGGTACTGCTATGGGGACCATGGCCCAGGCTCCTGACCTACCTCTCACCCCTGGCCTCCACTGTCTCTGGCATGCCTTCTGGACACCCCTCTCTATCTCCTTCTACTAACCTGATTTGAACCTAACCTCTGAGCCCCAGTGAACCCATCCTCACCTCTGACTCGACTTCCTTCGAGCTGTCTTGTCTGGATCTCTGACCGCTAACCTCTGTCCGCTTTGGCCCTCCTGAACACCTCGCTTTGACCCTTGTTGACTGAATCTATAATTTCGATTTCCCATCCTCCCGTGAGACTTGGGCACTCTATCCTTCCACTTGACACCTTCGTCTTGACCTCTGGCCTCTCGCCTTTGACTTGGACTTTATTTCCTGGACTCCACCTCTGCCTTCGGACTCTCACCACCCAGACCTTCCGACCTCTGATCCCCAAACTTGGTGTGTTGTCTTTGGGCCTTCATCAGTTCACCGTGCCCTTCTGACCCCCAACCTCTGACCTCTCGACTTCCTCAATTCTGATCTAATTGTCCTGCCTCCTCTTCTTTCTTTCCACATTCCCTCCCCGCGTGAGGACCCTCCTGCCCAACCCCAGACCTCCACCCCTGAGGGGAAAACACTAAACTGACCTTATATCGTTCCAAGATGCCCTCCTCCCCTTGACCTCTAACTTCCAACCTCTACCAATCCTGATCTGCCTTCAGACGCTTCTGAACTCCAGGAGCCCTTTGACCTCTGATGCCCTTCCCCCGGGTCCATTCAACTTCTGCCCTCCAACCTAGCTGCTCCTGACATTAACCTCTAACCCTTGACCCCCACCCCACCCCCCAGCATCACCACCTGCTGTGGGTTTTCGACTGGAACAGACACCCTCATCCCCCTTGCTGCTTTTTCATGACTTTTAACCCCACCTCCCAAGCGAAATTGGAAGCGTTTTGAACCGGCTTATTCAGGTTCAGTCCTGGGCCAAGGATGTAACATCAGAACAGACTTGAATGTGGGGAAATTGGGGTGAACCAGACGGCCATTGCCATGGGAGGTGGGGGCGGGGGCTGGAAATCAGGCGGGGGAAGAAGCCCTATGAGTTGCCCAGCGACTGCGGCTGCATTCGGAGCACAGTGGGACACCGCCGTGCCCAGCTGAAAGAAGGCAGCCACCCTGCGTGGCGTGTGTGACACTCTCCAGGGTCCTGGCAGGAGTCCAGCCTCCCGCAGTCTCCGTCCTGTCCTCGATGGCAAGCCTCCGACCCTCTTTTCTGGACCCGGGTGCCTGACAGTGTTTCCAAACCCTGGTCTGTCCTGGTTTCCCACGATGGAACCCGACCCGACCCCTTCGGAGCCCTGCTTAACAGACACACCTGACCTCTGACCCCGATTGCCCCCATCACCGATGGTACAGGTGTGTCTCCCCCGCCCACCCACCCTCTTTTCTCCAGGTGTACATTCGCAGCACGGACTTCGACCGGACGCTGGAGAGCGCCCTGGCCAACCTCGCGGGACTCTACCCTGAGGCTGCTCCTGGGACCCCAGAGTCCAGCTGGAGGCCAATCCCTGTACACACCGTGCCGGTCACCGAGGACAAGGTGAGGGGCTGAGGGGCTGAAGCTCGCCCCATCTGGGCAGTGCTGCTTGGGGGGTGGGGTGGGAGGCAGGGCTTGGGATCCTGTGGAAAAGAGAAAGGGCCCCGTAGCCCACCCCACCCTCTGTCCTCGCTGAGCCTCAGTTTCCCCCACCCACCTCTAGCTGCTGAGGTTCCCCGCGCGCAGCTGTCCCCGCTACCGCGAACTGCTTCGAGAAGCCACAGAGGCCACGGAGTACCAGGCTGCCCTGGAGGGCTGGACGGTGAGCGGGCGGGGGAGTCTGGAGCAGGGGTGGGGGTGGGGGCGAGGGCAGGAAGGGGGCCGGGTGGGGCCCATGCTTACCCAGCTCCGTGGGCCCAGGACTTCCTGATTCGCCTCGGCAACTCCACGGGGCTGTCACTGGTCGGGGAGCCGCTCCGAAGAGCTTGGAAAGTTCTGGACACGCTGATCTGCCAGGTGAGCCCCCAGCCAGGTGCTGGCAAGTACTGGGGTTCAAGCCGCTTCCTCAGGCAAGTGACTTAGACCCCCGTGCCTCAGTTTCCCCGTCTGCACAGTAGAGGTGGCGATACCTGTCTGCACAGGTGAAGTGGCACAGGTATAGAAGAAACGGATGACCCCTGGTTTTAGAACAGCGCCAGGCGCGTGCTCAGAGCAAGGGCCGTGCAAGGATTGGCGGCCGCGCGTTTGCAAGTCGGTACCTGTGGTCCCTCTCACCTGGCAAAAAGAAACCGATGATGGCAACATAGGTACAAACCTGCTTGCTACACCTGATGTGTGGATTATGAGAAAAGCTGTAAGAGCCCCCAATTAAAATGATCTTTAAAAAACCCCAAAACTCCAGAAACCAAAAAAAAACACAAGCCAGCCAAAGCCCGACCAGACTTGGCGTGTGCAGGCAGGCTTCGCTTTGGGGCACCTCGCTCGTTTGTACACAAATGGAACGTTTGTGGGAACCCTGCATCCCGCAGGTCTATGGGTGCCATCTTTCTGGCCCTTCCTTTTGCGTGCCTGGCCCCGTGGTGGCCGTTCTCGCAATGGCCCACGTTTTCCTCCCACTCGGTAGATCACAGTCAAGTGCAGACAGCATGCGTCTTTCTCTGCACGCTGGGAACCGACTCCATCCAAGGGACTCCCTTCGCTGCGCTACTTGCCCCCACGGGAAGCGAACCAGCAGCGTCCCCGAGGTCTGTCTATAGTTCTAGGGTCCCAGAGGCACTAGGCATGGGTGCCTCGTGGAGCCCACCCACGCCCCCACACCTGCTCCACCTGCTGGCTGCACCCAGGGCCTTCCTACCACCCAAAACTGTGTGTTTACAAAATATAGCTGTCCGCAAGGGCTTCAGCTAAAGACGGGGGAGCTGTTTTCTAATTGGATGCTCATGATGTGTCACCCCATGTGGTGGAGGGGGCCGTTGGCTGCTGATTCGTCGATGCTCGTTCTGGGAGACCCACGTGTGTCAGAGTAGAACTGGACTCCCCCCAGGGGTCAAACAGCGGATTTTTCACAAGCGGGTCTCCAGGGGTTTTTTTTTAAAGCTCCAACCTTTGGGCTAATAATTCAGTGCTTGACTGGTTGTCAACACCCAGGAATGCCTTACGATGAAACATCTATAATTCACATATACTCTCTCCCCAGGAGTGGCTGGTAGGTTTCATCCATGTACTTTATAAGGTGGTGTAGTGGTGATGCCTTCAGCAATGACCACCCATAAGGCCAGCGGTTCTAAACTACTAGCTAGTCTATAAGAGAAAGACCAGGCTTTCTACTCCTCGAAAGAGTTAGTCTCGGAAGCCCACAGGGACGGTGTTGCCCCATCTATAGGGTCTCTATTGGTCAGTATTGACTCAATGGCAGTGCGTTTTTGTTTGGGTTTTTGTTTTTAATCGTAGGAAACGGGCCCTGGTAGCATAGTGGGTTGCACGTTGGACTGCTAACCCTTACGTCAGCAGTTCAAACTCACCAGCCACTGCTCGGGAGAAAAAGGAGGCTGTCTGTTCCTGTGAAGACTGGCAGCCTCTGAAACCCACCGGGGCACTTTTACTCTGTCCTATGAGGTTGCTGTGAGTTAGAATCAACTCCCTGGCAGTGAGGGTTTGGGGTGTTTTGTAGTAGAGAGTCATTTTGTAGTATCATTTTACATTGTACTGTAAGATTCACTCACTCACTGCCATTCAACCCAGGCCGACTCCTCCTGACCCTACAGGACAGCATAGAATGGCCCCTGCCAAGGTCTGAGGCTGCCACTATCTCAGGGAGAGTAGAAAGACTGCTGGTCCTTTCCAACTGGTGACCTAGTGGATGGCAACCTGATGTGTATAGTCTTTATAGGAAAAAAAAATCCTGCTCTACTTAATAAAACAGCGTATATATTTTAATATAAAATTAGGAGTCCCTGGGTGGTATCGGAGGAGCCCCAGTGACTCGTGGGCAACAGCTTGAGCCGCCCACCTCAAAGCGGGTGATGTAAACCCCTGAGCTACTCCATAGGAACAAGGTGAGGCTGTCTGCTCCACCCCACCCCCCAAAAAAATCTCAAGTTTGTGGAAACTCAAAAGATGCAGGTCTGCTCAGTCCTATAGGGTCACTGTGAGACAGAATCCACTCTATGGCAATGGGTTTCGGGTTTCAGGGTGTTATGTTGGGTTCAAGGCTCAACTTCCAGCCCTGGGTGGGCAATCAATGAGCAAGAGGAAGGTTCTCAAGAAGATAGGCAGCCCCAGCGGCTGCAGCGAGGGGCTCAACTGGGGGACTGAGGCTGGTGCAGGAGCAGGGAGCATTGCTCTGGGTTGCCCATAGGGTCTCAGTGAGTTGGGAGGAGCCCTGGGGGTCTGGTGGATTACTTGTTGGACTATTAACCACAAGGTTGGTGGTTCGAACCCATCACATGCTCTGTGGAAGGAAGATGAGGCTGTCTGCTTCCAGGAAAATGGACAACCTTATTATCAGGCATCAAAGACCCAGAACAAAAAAAGTATATCATGTCCCCACCCCCAGCCACTCCTGGGGGTTTGGGGCTCGGCTCAAGGGGAATCCCTCTGAGACATGGGGGTACAGTGAATGGTGTGACCCTTTGCTGAGCATGCCTACAGAGTAGGGGTTGCTGGGCCCCTCTAGGGTTTCCCGTATAGGCTCCAATAAATTTCTTCCCTTTTGCTTAAAAAAAAATTATATTGATGTGAGTGAGAGGGAAGGCAGAGTGGAGACCCAAAGCCCATCTGTAGACAATTGGACATCCCCTCACAGAAGGGTCACAAGGAAGAGACGAGCCAGTCAGGGTGCAGTATAGCACTGAGGAAACATACAACTTTCCTCTAGTTCTTTAATGCTCCCTCCCCTCCACTATCGGACTCCAGTTCTACTTACAAATCTGGCTAGACCAGAGCATGTACACGGTACAGAGAAGCACTAATGACACAGGGAATCCAGGACAGATATACCCCTCAGGACCAATAATGAGAGTAGAAATACCAGGAAGGGAAGAGGAAGGTGGGGGGAGAAAGGGGAAACCGATCACAATGATCGGTCCCCAGGGGGACAGACAACAGAAAAGTGGGTGAAGGGAGACAGTTGTCAATGTAGGACATGAAAAAAACAGTAATTTATAAACGATCGAGGATTCATGAGGGAGAGAGTGGGGGGGAGGGAGGGGAAAAGGGGGAGCTGATACCAAGGGCTGAAGTAGAAAGAAAAGTTTTGGAAATGATGATGGCCACATATGTACAAATGTGCTTGACACAATGGATGGATGTATGGATTGTGGTAAGAGCCCTCAGTAAAATGATTTTTTTTTAAATGTACAGCTTTGCAAACCCCATATAAGGGTCACTATGGATTGGAATTGACTTGGGGTGTCAGAGGAGGGGTTGAGAGACAACTGGAGGAGCAAAGCTAATGGGGCCCCTCTTTGTCCTCTTTCCCTGTCTCTACCCAGAAAGCCCACAGCCTTCCCCTCCCAGCCTGGGCCTCCCCAGATGTCCTGCGTACTCTCACCCAGATCTCGGCTTTGGATATTGGGGCCCACGTGGGCCCACCCCGAGCAGCAGAGAAGGCCCAGCTGACAGGGGGTGAGTTGTGGGGCTGGGAGGCCCAGAGGGCCTCGGTGCTTCCCTCTGGGGTTTCCAGCCCTCTATTTCCACCCCTCAGGGATCCTGTTGGATGCCATCCTTGCCAACTTCTCTCGGACCCAGCACCTGGGACTGCCCCTCAAGATGGTCATGTACTCGGCTGTGAGTCCGGGGGCTGGGACGAAGGGGGTGGCAATTTGGGTGTGGCAGAGTTGGTGGTGGTCCCCCTTCTTTGAACCCTACTCTCAAACCATATCACTAGAGGTATAGCGCCTGGGAAAAGGGAGGTGATGGTGTCATAGGGAGAAGAAGAAAAAAAAAAGACAGCCGCTGAAAGGACGGGCTGTTTAATCGAGCTGTCTGATCCCCTTTCACATCCCTTCGCCCATCTTGACGGAAAGGTGACACGGAACTGGCGGGACAGCTTGGAGTGACAAGAAAGGGGTAGAGCAAGTTTGGGGAGCAGGATGGGACACCGGGAGAGCTGGTCTCAGCCCATGCATATGCCTACAGCATGACAGCACCCTGCTGGCCCTTCAGGGAGCCCTGGGTCTCTACGATGGCCACACCCCGCCCTACGCCGCCTGCCTGGGCTTCGAGTTCCAGAGGCACCGTGGGGACCAGGATGAAGAGGAAGGGTGAGGCGCCCCACTTCCTCCATCCCGTTGTCTTCAGACTTACTATCCAGGTGGCCATCGCCCACCCGGGCTAGATGCCGTCGCCATCTTCCTCCCCACAGAAACGTCACCATCTCCCTCTTCTACCGCAATGACTCCTCGCGTCCGCCCCTGACCCTCCGCCTCCCTGGGTGTCCGGACCCCTGCACCTTAGGGCGCTTCCGCCAGCTGACGGCTCCGGCTCGGCCCCCGGCCCATGGGATCCCCTGCCACAGCCTCCATGAGCCTGCCGCCACCCCTGCAGGTGAGGGTCTCTGTGAAGATGGGGGGCCTCCAAATCCCAGAACTCACGCCCTCCTGGCTCAGGGCGCTAACGCTGCTATGACGCAGATCACACGGTGGGTGGCTTTGAGAAAGGAGACGTTCCTCTTCTCACAGCGTAGGAGGCTAGAGGTCTGAGTTCAGGGCACTAGCTCTCTCTCTGTTGGCTCTGAGTGAATGCCCTTGTCACTTACCCCCTTTTATTCCTTGGCTCCTTGGGGATATCCATGGGGCCAGGTATCTCCCTTCCTCGGCTTCTGTTTGCTTTTTAGTCTGTCTTGCGTGGCTCAAAAGAAATCGACTCAAGACACACCTTACAGCAGCGGTTCTCCACCTTCCTCATGACGCGACCCTTTCATTCAGTTCCTCATGTGGCGGTGACCCCCCAACCATCACATTCTTTTCGTGGCTACTTCATCACTGTCATTTTGCTACCGTGATGAATCGGGCGACCCCTGGGAAAGGGTCGTTCGACCCCCCAAAGGTTGAGAACCGCTGCCTTACAGGAATACCGGAAGTCCTCGATTTACCACGGGGCTCTGGCTCAAGGATCCTGTTGTAAATCGGTTTGGTTGTAAGTGGCATCTTTCTTTCTTGCTCATCCACGTTTCCTGACGGCTGCCTCTCCATCAACATCTGCCTTTATGAATCCGGGGTTGGAGACTATAGACGTCCAGCTTTCCGATTCTCCAATTATACTCGGGCTGTGTCCATCCCTGCCCTCAGGGCAGCTCATGGACACT
This sequence comes from Echinops telfairi, assembly GCF_000313985.2. NCBI lineage: Eukaryota > Metazoa > Chordata > Mammalia > Afrosoricida > Tenrecidae > Echinops > Echinops telfairi. The sequence goes on along the minus strand of NW_022104553.1, from coordinate 20,665,978 downwards.
AGACACGCATCTTCTAGATTTCCCAGCACCGCCCCAGTAACATAACAGTGAGAGCCCGTTCACAAATGAGGTTGCAACCACAGGTGTAGGGATTCAGATTTACAGCATGGATTTTAGGGAGCTGAAACTCAATGCCCTAATGCCTTTGTATTCTCCCTGCAGCCACCATGGTGCCCCTGCTGGCTGGAGCTGTGGCTGTGTTAGCAGCCCTCAGCATGGGGCTGGGTCTGCTGGCCTGGAGACCTAGCTGCCCGGGGGCCTGGGGGGGCCCTGTGTGAGCCAGACCTAGGATAACCCCAGCCCCACCCCCTTAACAACAGACATCGGAGCCCAACACGACTGCTCACCCCCTGCTGCTCAGGCTCCTGTGATTCACTGTGTGTGTGTGTATGTGTGTGTGTGTGTGTATGTGTGTGTCAGGAGGTGTGTTAGTCTGGGTAGACTAGAGAAATTCAGACACACTTACATGTATATAAGAAAGAGGTTTATATGCAAGAGCAATTGAATATTGAGAAAATGTCCCACCCTAGTCCAGATCAAATCCATAAGTTGGATATTAGCCCATATGTCCGATACCAATCTATAAAGTCCTCTTCAGACTCATGAAACACATGCAATGATGTCAACTGCAGGAAGATCACAGGCCAGTGGGTTGGCAGTCTTGAGGATCCAGGAGCATTAGAAGCATCTCAGCGCTGGCAGGGGTCTCTAATTGGCTTCTCCGGCAGAGGTCTGGATGCATCAGGGTAGGTCCATGTGGCTTCCCCAGCTCCCAGGGCGTAGTGCCATGTGTCTTGTCAGTAGAGTATCTCCAATGGAGTGATCAGAGAGAGAATCTTCCGCCTCCAAGGAGGAAAATCCAGATTTCCCAGAATTCTCAGGGGAAGACCATGCCCACACAGAGGCCTCATTGGCTATGATCTGATGGACAGACTAGACTCCACCCCTTCACTCTTAATCCTCTCGAGGTCCAAATTGACACCAGATTATGTAACTACCACAGGAGTCTACCTGCCTGGAGCTTACAGGTGGGTCTGTGTGCATGTGTTTTTGTCCAATGGGGCTTCAAACGGTTCCTGGGAAACTTCCACGATCTCCAGTTCCATTTGTCCACGGACTCTTAGAAGTCCCCTGTGGGTGCGTGTGGAAGCCCTGTTGGCACAGGTGTTACCTATGGGGCTGCTCGCCGTAAGGTCAGCAGTTCGAGCCTATCAGCTGCTCCATGGGAGAAAGATGCGACTGTCTGCTCCATAAACTTCTACAGCTTCGGAAACTCCCCTGGGACCAACTCAACAGCGGTGGGGTTGGGCTGTCTGTAAGGAGCCTGGTGCTCCCATGCTGCCGGGGACTGGGCAGCTCACCCAAACGCAGGCAGTTCAAACTCACCCGGTGGCTTCAAGGGAGAAAGACTCGAACATCGGCTTCTGTAAAGATGTACAGCCTTGGATGTCCATAGGAGCGGTCCTACTCTGTCTTGGGTAGGATTGCTGTGTGTCGGAGTAGACTTGCTGCCAATGGGTTTGTTCTGTTTTGTTTACCTGTCTGTGACCCAGATGGATCAGGGGCGGAGTTTCCCAAAGTTTGTCCCTTCCCTTTATGAGTAGGTGAGCTTGGTTTAGGAATCCCCCTCCCCCCAACCCCGTGCCCAGAAAGAGCCTTGAGGGCGTGGGGGTGAGGCTATGGGCTGTTAAGGACAAGGCTGCAGGCAGTTCCAGCGCCCCAGCTGCTCGAGGAGAAAGGGGTGGTGGCTTTCTGCTCCCCTAAAGATGCACAGCCTATGAAACCCCTGAAGGGCGATTCTACCCTGTCCTGTGGGGTCGCTGTAAGTGGGACGTGACTTGATGGCAGTGGGTCTGGTTGGGGTTTGGGGTCTTTTCTGTGGAGCAGCTACTCTCCCATGCCTGGTGTCATTTACCCTGGTGATAGACTAAACCAGCCTCTAACAACCGAGTGGGGTCCGTCGGCGCCATTGTACAGTTATAACATATAAAGATCAGAGTAAAGTCATAGAAGATAGGAGAGAGAGTACAATACATGAGCCAGACACATTTCATGGTAGCATGCTCACCTCAGCACCTCTTGGTGGCCCACGTGGAGGTGGGAGATGAATAGATTTCTAACCAAGGCTGGTATATACTTAGGGGGGCATGCAAGCCCCCCCTGATTCCAGGTACTCGCATGCCTAACAGGAAGGGGCTGTACCATAGGCATACACACGACAGGAAAGGGATGAGCTAGGGGTGTACATGCAATCAGAAGGGGCAGCACTAAGGGTACACACGTGACAAGATGGGCAGACCCTAGATTCAAGATGGCAGCCTAACCTTGGTCCTCCTTGAGTTGGCTCGACCTTGTCCTTGAGCTCTCCTTCATGGGCCTTATCAGCAGGGAGTGGGCCCCACCCAGAGTGGGACAGACTATAAAGTCTGATTGCTCTAGATGGCTGATGCTCTTAGGGGAAAAGTTCAAAGCTGCTGACTACACAATGTGCTAGCAAGCAGGTGACAACCTGGGGAAAACCTTCCTGTATCCCATATCCTGGCAAAGGGAAGTCTGTCCAATGGTACCAGGCTCATTTAGCTAGAACCAGGGACACTGTTCACAAGGAATAGGCACAAGACCTTATGACACAGAAAACATGATGGACAGAGCAGGTTGTGTTAGTCTGGGTAGACTAGAGGAACAAATGCATAGACACTCATGGGTACAGGAAAGAGCTTCATCTACAAGAGCAATTGACTATTGAGAAAACATCCCAGCCCAGTCCAGATCAAGTCCTAAGTCTGATATTAGCCCATATGTCTGATACCAATCTATAAAGTCCTCTTCAGACTCATGAAACACATGCAATGATGCCAAGTGCAGGAAGATCACAGGCCAGTGGTGGAAAGTCTTGTGGATTCAATGGCGTTGTAAGGATCTCAGCACTGGCAGGGGTCTCCATATGACTCCTACAGCTCAGGGCACTAGTGTCTTGTCAGCTGCAATATCTCCCAGGGAGTCAGCCTGTGTCCCACCTCCAGTGAGCGATTTATCTCCCTGGCGCCTCTAAATGAGGTCATCAAGCTGCAATCTGATTGACAGAATAAACTCTGCCCCTTCACTCTTAAGCCTCAAATGGACAACAGATTATGTAACTACCACAAGAGATATTGAGAGCTGGTGCCCCAGGACTCCCATCCAAGGAAGGAATTATTTTTGTCCCTTGAACACAGCCATTCGAGGAGCCCTGGTAGCATAGCGGTGACCCACTGGGTTGCTACTGGCAAGGTTAGCAGTTCAAAACCACCAGTAGCTCTGAGGGAGAAAGACGAGGCTTTCTACTAGTGTATTATAATCAAAACGCATTATTCGATTGCATTTTACACTGTGTTATTTTCAAATGGCTTTATTGAGATACGATGCATGTGCCTCGTAATCCACTCATTTACATTGCACAATTTAATGTATTTGATTATGTTGAGAGTGTTTAGAGGCATCAATAAAATGAATTTAAGACCATTTAAAAAGAGAGAAAGAAAATGTTTCAAAAGTGATGGCAACATATGTACAAGGGTGCTTGACACAAAGGATGGATGGATGGTGATAAGAGCAGTAAGAGTCCCCAATAAAATGGTTTGGTAAAGAAAAGAGAGTGACAGTCTCAGAAACCCACCATGGCCATTTCACCCTGTCCTACGGGATCGCTAGGAGTGGACACGGATTCCCTGGCAGTGAGACACTTGCCTCTCACTTTATCACAGGAGAGGTGGCGGAACCACAGGCCCTGGACCCTGTTTTGTGGGGAGGGACCATGGTGAATGCCAGAGGAGGAGGGAAGGTCTCCTTTGTTCAGACTCAAAGGGCTTGACCACCCTCCATGACCTTCTTGTGAATGCTTTTCCTAGCTTCGAATTAATGGCTAGATGATAGATAGACCAATAAATCCCTCACTGCCAGTCAATTCTGACTCACAGCCCCCCTAGAAGCCAGAATAGAACCAGCCCCTTGGGTTTCCAAGGCAGAGAGCAGACAGCCTCATCTTTCTCCCTTGAAGATGCAGGTGGGTTTGATCCTCTAGCCTTGCGGTTCATAGCCCAACCAGCAACCCACTAGGCCACGAGGGATTCTTCTCCTGGCTTCTGCTGGCCCCAAACTGAACTCACTGCCTTCGAGACCGTTCTGAGACGTGGTCACCCTATAGAACAGGATAGAACTGGCCGCGAGGGTTTCTACGGCCGTCCATCTTTCTGGGATAGAAAGCCTCATGTTTCTCGCTCAGGTGGGCTTGTGGTTTTGAACTGCTGACCTTGTGGTTAGCAGCCCAATGTGAATGCATCATAGCACTAGGGCTCTGCTCTTCCCTAATACTCCCCTCCACCCAATGTAAGACTGCACCTCACAAGCTCACACTTGCTGATTACCCATAGGATGAGTTACAGGGAAGCCACATACTTCTGTGCAGGAAACAGTGGGGGTCGGGGTGGGAACTGCTTATCCTGCTAGACTGAAAGTGCTCTGGAAAAATGGCAACTTGCAATGAAGGGAAGGGAAGGGGGGGAGGGGGGTGGCAGCTGCGGCGACGTCCTTCCAGGTCTGTCCACTTGGCCTGTCATGTCTCCCGAGCCAGGAGGCAGAGGCGTGGGCAGCTCTGCACAGGGCCAAGTAAATTGCCCCCACACCTCCAAACCCAAGGCTCTTCCGGCCCCCTCAGGAGTAGCAGTAGGGGAGCAGGGCCAGCTTCTCTTCTGAACTGCAGGGGGTGGGGCGTGATTGCCCACCAGCACCCCCACCCCACCCCAAGCTGTGAAGGCCTTCCCCTACCACTGGCTGTCCCAGGATAGAGACTGATTTACCATCTCCACAGGCGCCTCTCTATACCTTCCCGCCCACTTCCCCTCACCCTCCCTCCCACCTGCCAAGGGCAGCCTCAGCACACCCCAGATGTGGTGGGGCGGGGCCTAATTGAAGCTCCAAAGGGGCCCCCATCTTTGCTGAGCATAGGCAGCCACTGCTACACAGATGGCCCATGGGCAAGGGGCCTCCTCTGAGCCTGGCATCCCTGAGGTCCTCTGCAGGAGCACAGGCATGGGCTGCTTCAGGGCACGCAGAGTTCTGTAGCCAGCTTGGGGGGTCAGGAGGTGGGGCGCTGGGTCGGTGGGGCCGGCTCCTGGGGAACAGCAGGTCCCGCCTCTCAGTGAAGGGCTGGAGGGCCTTCGAATACCTCCCGCACATGGGTCCCGTACAAGCCACCACCCGTGACCACAGCTCCTTGGGCGCCACCATCAACGGGTGCCTCCTCAGGCCCTGGGTGAAGGTCATGTTTTGGGGGCGCCGCGTGGCAGTGGGCGGCCACTGGGAGAACCAGATGAGCATGTCCATCTCGAGCAACTAGTCACGTGGGGTGCTCCAGCGTGACCCAGGGCGGGAGCACCGAGGGAGGCCTTTTGACAGCCTCCAAAGGACGCGGCTGACAACCTTGACCGCAACTGACGGGGTCTGGTTGTAGGTACAGAAGGTGTCTCCGGCCAGGCTAGCCAGGATGGCCAGCTTTGCAGAAGTCAGGGACTGGACCGAGACCACCATGAAATGTGTCTGACTCCATTATTTCCCTCTCTCTTTTATCTCTCATGCTCTCTTCACACACACACACACACGCACACACACACACACACACACACACACATGTATTTTACCCCCAACCATACAATTGCACCTATTGAACCCGTGATTAGTTGTGGGGGGCTGGCCTTTCCACCACAGCACCATGCTCTCCATTTTAATGATGGAGAAACTGAGCCCTATGTGGATCCAATGCCTTGCCACCAATCAACAAAAAAGACAAAGTGGTGGATCTCAGACTCAACAGCTGGTATGAAAAGGGGGAGGATGGGAACCCCAGGTCAAGACCCTACCGAGGGCCCCAAGCAATGATACTACTGCGTATTTAGGTTCAGACCGTCATGCCTTAGCCTCAAACCATCTGCAAATCTGTTACACACAGCACACTTATTTTAGGGGGGCTTTGGGAAGAAGATAAATGCCGTAGTTGTAGCTCCTGGTGATGTCAGGAGGGAAGTCTGGGTGCAGGGTGAATTTGCCTCAGGAGGGGCAAATTGCTGGAGCTGGAAAAAATACAGGACGAGCCCCCAAACATGTCTTAAATGGCGTCAATATGCCGGAGATCATTCACCCAGGCTCTTGCTGGCATCTGTACCTCGAATCCATTTCCCCCGAGTCCCCTCCACATCGATCCTTCGGCCTCAGCAGGCCCAAGGGACGGCCCCTGAGAGGGACAGCCGTCGCACAAAATATCTTCCAGACACGGGGTTACAAGACTATTCCCGATTTTTCGACAATATACAGAGTGTTTTAAAATCCGGAGCATTAATCTGTGATGAGATAGTCAGATGGAACCGACAGGGACAAGCATCTTGCCGAGGGTCGAACTCTGGAGAACGGAGGGCCAGGCGCTTGACACGGAGTTGTGGAGGCGGAACATGGCCGAGGTCATTCCCAGAGCCTAAGCCCAGACAGCTTGGAGTGCCAGAATGGACCAAAAGTTTATGTAGTTCACGTAAGAAAAGAAGCCTGGAAAGGGGGGGTGGGGGGGGTGTTAACGAATGAGGGAAGCGTGTAGAAGGGATGGAGGCAGAGTTCATTGTCCCCATTCCCGCTCCAACCTCTCCCCTGCACTGTGTCCAACCACAGCCCGCCCACTTTCATTGCTCAATCTACCTTCATACACACTTTACCGTCTACCCCCACCCCTGCCTCCAAACCCATCCCTAAACCTAAAACAACATCGTGTAGCTACACTTTCCCCCACTGCTTCTGCAAACTCAGACCTAAGACCAACCTCCACATCGTCCCTAAACCCAACCCATTTCCAGACCTAAACCCAACCCATGTCTGTCCCCTTCACTGTCCCTTAAACCCCTCCCCGTCTCAAAGCTCATTGCTGCATCCAACCCCAGGCCCTTCCCCAACCTCATCTCCTTCTTCACTCTATCCCTGTTATCATCCACCACCTCAATCCCACCCTCCTCCCTAGCTCTGTCTGCAGCCCCAGCCCCATGCCAAACACTATCCCACTCCTACTCCAGCTCCATCCCCATCCCTGCACTCATTTCCCAACCCCCACCG
>NW_022104553.1:20653618-20658753 GCF_000313985.2 Echinops telfairi | reverse complement strand
CCACCCCAGCCCCAGACCAGTCATCAGGAAGAAGAAGATGCTGATCCAGGCCAGGTAGAAGCTCCGTCCCAGTTTGTAGGTCATCCCTTCTTGTAGGTACTCATCGGCTTGCATGAGGTAGAACAGGATGCCTAGGATCATGCTGGCCCCTGCGTGAACATAGATGTTAGGGGACTGAGAGTCAGATGTACGAGGACCCCCGCCCGTGTGGGGTGGGCTCTGTTGTTGTTTATCATTGCCCCACTTCCTCGAACCTCCCAGGCCCTGTGCCTTTGTTTACATTTGGGGAAAATGAACTTCTGATAAGGCCATGTTGTGGAGGGATGGGGGACGGAGGGCACTGAAGTGTGACGCGTGGGCTTTCAGTAGATAATGATAGCCCCCCACAAACCCGCAGGATTTGGGGTTAACAAACCAAGCTCTCGTAAACCCTTCTGTCTCTCACGCTAAGACAGCCACTTCACCTCTCTGAGCCATCGTTCATCTTTAAAATCATTTCCTTTTCACAAACTATCTTTCATTCGTCTAATTTCAAAAGAAGATGACTCCTGGGACTTGTCCTGAGGAGTGGAAGATGTGCACGGCTCTCAGAACATGGTACGTGCTCAAATGCTGGGACTGAGTGTTACAATCGTGGGTCTTCTGAAGCTGAGAAACCCTTCTGAGTATTTTAATTTAATTTAATTTTTTAATGAGATGAACTAAAGAGCCCTAGCTTAAAGGAAAGGGCTTATTTGTTTATTTTCTGTAGAGAATGGAGGATCTTTTTCTCCTGTTCTTGAAAAGCAATAGAGACAATGCTTCTGTTTCGTGAAGCGGGAAAACGGGCAGACAATGCCTTATTTCAGATGGCACTAAAGTGAGCTGTTTTCTACTATTTGTCCCTTTACATTTAAATCACTGGAAGGAGCTCTTTGACAAACTGAATAAATATCAGTTACCAACAAGCAAACGATAAGTTGGCGGGGGGTGGGGTGGGGGGGGTGTCTCTGTTCTTGGTCTTACCATCACTCCCCAGGAATATTCTGATACAACTGAAAGCTGTGGTCAATTGCTCAGAGGACAGACACACAAAATCCTTCCATTTCAAATTAAAGTCCATGTCACTCTCCCCCACCCCCTTTTATTTTATGTGTGCATCCCCTTTTATTTTATGTGTGTGATTTGTCAGGTAAGTGGAAAATAAAGTCTTTCTAATGAGAACTTTAGTTCAGAGTTATGTGGATAGAAGGGGGATTATCACACTAATGTAATAGAAGAGGCAGGCATTTGTGCATTGTTAAATAATTACTATCATGTGCCCAACGTTGCTCATCCAATCCTCACTACATCTTCGCGTGGCAGGAAGCTTTATGCCCATCTTACAGATGAGAACACTTCAGCTCAGAAAGACGAAGCCACCTGCACAAGGGTATAGAACTGATGTGGTATGGGGCAGGATTTGGGGAGGCGGTTGGGATTGGAGATGTAGTTGAACAGAGGTTCAAACTAGTTGAGTGAAAAGATTGAAGTGTTGAGGGTAGACATGGGGTTAGGATTGGGCAGGGGGATGAGTTATCATTTGGGATGAGATGGCTTGGTGGTGGGGGTAGACTGGAGGTTGGGAAGAGCAAGGAATTAATTGGGAGTTTGAGAACGAGGTTCACACGTGATAGCGATGGGGTTGGGGTTAAAGATAGGATTCAGGATTGGGGAAAAGATGAGATTGGACTTGGATTGGAGTTGAGGTCAAGGTTGAGCTCTAGGCTCTAGGATCGGGTTGTGTTTGAAGGTTCTGAGGATAATAATTTATAATCTCTCAAGGGGTCCTCAGGGGGGCGGTATGGAAAAAAGAGGAGCTGATCCCAAGGGCTCGATAGAAAGTCAATGTCCAGAAAAGAATGATGGCAACACATGTACAAATATGTTTGATACCATGGAGGTATGGCTTGTGCTAAGAGTCATAAGAGCCCCCAGTAAAATGATCTTTAAACAAACTGATAAAAAAGAAGGAACGTTAGGCATCAGTTGAGTTGAGCGTTGAGATGTGTGAGGGGGATAGGAGAGGGGATGGGAATGGTCTGGATCTCAAGCAAGGGACTATGGGTGAGTTGGGAATTCATCGGTGACAGGCATGAGAGGCTGGTGTTGGGGCTAGAGATGGGAGCTGAGTTGTGTGTGTGTTTGGTTTTTTTTTAAATTGGGATGGTCTGGAGATGGGAAGTAGATACAGTGGCGTTGGGGATGGGGATGGAGATGGGATTGGATGGTGGTATGCAGGAGATTGGGCATCACCATGGGCCCTGAGTGAACGGCTCCTCGCCTTGGTTCCCGGGGAGGGAAAGATCTCAGTGCCATGCCTGTCAGGGTGCTGGCGACGAACAGGGAGAAGTCCAACATGGGCAGGGAGGAGTTGGTAAAGAAGACGACGATCAGGAGGGTGATGCAGATGCCTAAGCCGGTCAGGCTGGAGATGAGCATGAATAGCCAGGCACAGTCCAACAAATCTGGAGGGATCATCAGGAAGACAAGCATTAGTATCCACACCGAGGCTGACCCTCCGGTGCCGCGCGTCGTCGCACAGAGGCTGGGGCGTGTTCTCAGACCCTTCCTTCCCCTTCAACCACTTCAGTCCCACTTGAAGAGAAGTGAAAGGGGGGTTTAAAGAAGGGGCGCCGAGATAGGCTGGAGCATTGAGGGGACACTTCTGGGTCAAGTGAGGCCGGGTGGTTGGGCAGGGGGAATTGGGGTGGGCCATGAGGAACCCTGGGAAAATCCGGACCCCTGGAATGAAAACGAGAGTCGCCGTGCAGAGTCTAAGGTTCTAAGGGTTATGAGGACAGTAGGGAAGGGGCTCTTGCTGGGGAGGATGGCCCTTGGGGTCGTGAGAGGCCTCCAGGGGCAAGGATATAGAGGTTCATCTAAGTGCTTGGGAGACCATGGTGGAGGGGCTAGGCCAGGCCATCGGGGGCAGGCAGGGGCAGGAGCAGGGAGGGCTATCCCAGGGGCAGGGAGAATCATCGCAGGAAGAGGAAGAATCAGCCCCTGACCGGAGAAGAGGAGCCCCTGAGCAGAGAGCGAGGAGGCCCAGGACAGGCAAGAACAGCGGGCCCCGCCTTACACGCATTCTGGTCATACTCCCGCTGGCAGGAGATGTCCACGCAGCGCACGAAGAGGATGGTGTGGATGGGGAAGGTCAGAGAGCCAGCAGGGTCCTTGGCGGAGCTCAGGGGCACCTGGAAGTGCATCCAGGGCTGGCCCAGAGAGATGAGACAGATGATTATCAGGCCGGCCAGGCTCAGGACCAGGCTCAGCATGCGTGTGATCTTCTTGGCCTCGTGCAGTATCCGCCAGCCCATGGGCAGCAGCGAGCAGAGGCGGCTACTCCGCCGCAGAGACCTGCGGCAGATCGCTCACAGTTAGTCTCACGCAGCATCCCGTCCGGCCACTCATCCCAATCACCCCGGATCCCACTGCCGGACCCTCGCCATGCCACACACTCACCACCACCCGCTCCATCTCACCATCCCCAAGCCCCTTCTCCACGAGGTCCTCCCTGGGGTTCAGCCTTGTGACTCTCTTGCTCCCAGAGCTCAGTTCCAGGCCCAGACAGACCCACGTTCTATCTTGAGGTTGAATCTTACATAAGCCCAGTCGTGGGAAACCAAGGAACGGGGAGAGAGTGCATGCGGACGTAGTCCTTATTCTCGTATTTAAGAAGCCTGGGAGGCCAGGATTCTGGGTGGAGGGAGGCCTTCCCCCTTGTGAGTTAGAGATGAGTCCCAGTCACATGCGCATAATGAAACGTCATCCCCACAATATCCTCCCACTCTAGTGCTTATGTTACCTCTTAGAAGCACGTGGCTGGCAGCATTATCTATAGGAGCGGACACATTGCTATTGCTCTCCCTGCTCAGGGGACAGTCACTCCCCCTTACCTGCCCCCAGCACTGGTGTTAGGTTACTCCCCCAATGAACTCAGGGACCTCTAGAGTTAGGGTACAGGCCGCTTGGTCATGTATGTGGTTACCTGTAATTAGAGGGTGGGGGGCTTGCATGCCCTGAGACTGTATAAGTTGATGTTGAATACATTCTCTCTCCCACTTAGGCCTGGCTCCTGATGCCATGGAGGAGGTGAGCCCCCCCAAACTTTTGTCTGTCTCTTCATGTCTTCCCTTCAGTTACACACCTGTCCCTTAGGACCCACCGGGATGTGAGCTGGGTCACACACCCAGTGTCTCTGCCACGTCCTATCCGGGTCCAGCTTCTAAGTCCTAGGCCCAATTCACCAGCTCCCGTCCTGTGACTGCTGCTGGTCCCTCCCCCCAGCATGCTAACCCAGAATCTGGCCTACTGCGCGGAGTGGGTGGGTGGGGGGGCATCCCTTTGTCTCTCACCTGATGGTTTCGCCCCCAACCGAACTGAATGATAGGAAGGTGTAGATGCTGCCCGGAAGGCTCGGCGGGGATTGGCTACTGGACAAGGTCTCTTTGGAAATCTTCGGGGAGCTCCAGATAATTGACTCCACGTTTTTAACACTGCTGTCTGAGCCGGAGGTCACTGATGAAAGGACTTCGGAGGTGACCGGGGAGAGTGACAGGATGTGCTGGGAGCTGTCGTGGAGGTCCTCTTCTGGGGTTGACACGTTTTCAGACAGCAACTGGAGACTGACGAAGGGGCTTCTCGTGGCAATCATGCTCTGGCTACTGTAGTGCCGGGTTTGGAAATGTACCAGAGACTCGCGGTTACTCATACGGCGACTGTAGATGGATGATGGGGTATCTGGGCCAACGAAACAGAGATTCAGGCTAGCTGGTGAAGACTCCTGAGCGCCAACCAGATGTCCGGAGCTTAGGGGCAGGAACTCGTGGATACTGATCCGACGGCCTTGGTTGGCTGGCAGAAGCTCCTGGATACTGCCCCGATGACTCTGGGAAGTGGACGGAGACTCTTGGATGCTGACCCGCTGACCTGGGCTCATTGACTGAGAGTCGTGGGAACTGACCCGACGGCTTTGGGTTAGCAAAGGCTCGTGGATGCTGACCCAGCGACCCTGGCTCATGGGCAGAGGCTCCTGGATGCTGACCCGGCGACCTTGGCTCGTGGGCAGAGGCTCCTGGATGCTGACCCGGCGACCTTGGCTCGTGGGCAGAGGC
>NW_022104553.1:20650743-20653518 GCF_000313985.2 Echinops telfairi | reverse complement strand
TCGTGGGCAGAGGCTCCTGGATGCTGACCCGGCGAACTTGGCTCGTGGGCAGAGGCTCCTGGATACTGACCTGGCTACCATGGGTCATGGACGGAGCCTCCAGGGTGGTCCTTTGCTGCACGTGGCTGACGGAGGGAGTGCTTCGGACACTGGTGTGGGAGGTGAGAAGGGTTGGAAGGAAGCCCGACTGGCTATTCTCGGGAAGTCTCTGAGACATGTGGAGATGGTGGGGGAGGCCCAGTCCCTCCAGGTAGTCAACAGTCTACCAAACTGTCTCAGCCCTTTCTTCCTGGCACCTGCCAGTCACCTGGAAGTTGGATGGTCTCTCTTCGGGGCTCAGGCGCTATCCCCCCCTGGTTTGGGATCTTTCTGTGTTTCTTGGTCCCTTTTGCTGTATACAGGCAAGTCTCCCGGATTCAGCTTGACGCCGGGGGCAGGGAGAGGTTCCATGGCAGTTGGAGGGGTTCCAGGAGGTTGGGAAGTTGGCCATGAACTTGAACTCCACTCCATCCCTGGGTAAGTGGCTTGGGGGCTGGGATTGAGACAGTAAAGGGCAGGGCAGGGAGATGATGGGGTCAAGGCTAGGCCAAAGAGAGGCAGGGTTCCTGGTGGGTTAGACCCAGGTCAAGGAGATGTCAGGAGGATAGAGAGGGGTCAACATGTAAACAGACTAGGGTGCAAAAGGGGTCATGGTAGGCTCAGGATAGATAGTTTGGGACTAGAGACAAAACCAGGAGGTTTAGAGCTGGGATGATGGGTTGTGGATGGGGAATGAGTTTGGGATGGGAATGGGGATGCCTTTGGAATTAGAGACGAGGATAAGATGGTGTCTGGGGGTCCGGGTTTAGGTTGGGGAGAATATGGTGGATGGGACTGAGCCTATGGGTGACGCCAGAGGCAACGTTAGATGGGGGTCGCAGAGGAATTGAGACGGGGGTCCGGCTATCTGTGTTGCATGGGAGTTGTGGGGGGGAGGGGAAGACAGTTACAGATGGAAATGGATCATCGGGGAATGGATTGGAGTGGGATGGGTGTGAGGGAGTTGGAGACTGGGAGTCCAGGGGAGTGATGCCAGCAGACCAGGCCCCACCCCCCAGACTTCTGCTGTTTCCCAGAGGCTCTGGTCCCTTCCTGGGAGGAGGATCGCAAGTTCATCCTGCGGGGCTGGTCCCTCGTGTTCAGCACCGTTGCTGTCATCATGATGCTCAGCGTGAGTGACGGGCGTCTGGCCTACGTTACGGCCCCCTACACCGGTTACCTGGGTTTCTGGACGAACTGCGGGAGGAACAAATGTGCCAACGTGGGCGAAGTCACCGGTCAGTAGGGGCCTGGGCAGGCTGTGGGGCTGGCTGGTGGGACCTCTGGAGACGATTGTGGGGGTGGAGGGATTGTGGCAAAGAAGCCTCTAGGGAGGCGTCTCTTCAAGTGTTCTCTCTGAGGACATGCCCGGTGTTCCCTGGAGGGTCTCTGGTGGGGTGGGGTGTCCTCAGAAAGCCGTGCGAGGACATCCCAGGGTCACCTATGGTTCCTGAGGGAAACAGACCAGCACGGAGAAGGTGAAACAGGACACTCTACCCAAAACCATCCCTCCTGAGTAGATGGCTGAAGGTGTCCTTATACTTCCTCGTGCCAGGAGTGTCCCTAGATTTGCTTCTCTAGTCTACCCGGACTAACACACCTATCCTTCTCCCACTGTGCAGCTTGTGGTTTAGCAGGAAATATGTTCAAATCTATTTTCAAACCCATGTCCAGCTAGCGCAGCGGTTCTCAACCTGTGGGTCGCGACCCCTTTGGGGGCTTGAATGACCACTTCACAGGGGTTGCCCGATTCATAACAGTAGCAAAATGACAGTTATAAATCATTTTATGGGTTGGGGGCGGGGGGCACCACAATAGGAGGAACTGTATTAAAGGGTCGAGACATTAGGAACTGTATTAAAGGGTCGAGACATTGAGAACCACTGATTCAGTGAATTCCAACCCAGAGCAAACTAAACGACTGTGTGAGTCTGGGTTGACTAGAGAAACAAATTCATAGGCACTCATATGTGTGTAAGACAGAGCTTTACATAAAGAGTAATTGTGCCAGACACGGTGCAGTATAGCACCGATGAAACATACAACGTTCCTCTAGTTCTTTAATGCTCCCCCACCACCACCACTATCATGATCCCAATTCTACCTTACAAATCTGGCTAGGCCAGAGCATGTACATGGGTACAGACGAGAGCAGGAAACACAGGGAATCCAGGACAGATAAACCCCTCAGGACCAATAATGACAGTAGCGATTCCAGGAGGGGAAAGGGAAGGTGGAGGGGAAAAGGGGGAACTTATTATAATGATCTACATTTAACCCCCTCCCAAGGGGACAGACAACAAAATAGTGGGTGAAGTGAGACATCCCCCAGTGTAAGACATGAAAAATTAATAATTTATAAATTATCAAGGGTTCATGAGGGAGAAAGGGTGGGGGGAAAGGGAAAAAATAAGGAGCTGATACTAAGGGCTCAAGTAGAAAAAAAAGTTTTGAAAATGATGATGGCAACAAATGTACAAATGTTCTTGACACAATGGATGTATGTGTGGATTGTGATAAGAGCTGTACAAGCCACCAATAAAATAAATTAAAACAAAAAATGTATAGTAATTGTGTATTAAGAAAACATCCCAGCCCAGTCCAGATCAAGTCCATTAAGTCTGATATTAGCCCCTATGCTCGATACCAGTCTCTAAATCCCTCTCCAGACTCACACCACACATGCAATGATGCCGA
>NW_022104553.1:20644200-20647257 GCF_000313985.2 Echinops telfairi | reverse complement strand
GTTCTGTTTCCCACACATGGTGGGGAGGTAAGTTGCAAACAACTATTCCATGTGGTCAACACATAGAGATGGCTGGCAGGCTCAGGCAGCTCCAAACTTACAATCCTTTTGTCTAGAGGAGAGGGAGTTCTTTCCTGACAACAGACAAAAAATGGAAAATCCTGGGACAGAGCTTGATTGGCCAGCTCTCATCATGTGCCCATCTTTGGGGTACTATGATCGGAGCATCATGGCATGAGGGAGTCACCTAACCTCCTAGAACTTCACCCTGTGGCTGAATCAAGATCAGCAGGCTGTCTGAGGTCATATGAAGTGGAAGTCAGACATGCCTCCCTTCTCTACCATTCCTGACACCAGCGGTCCCTCCCATGTCTCCTTCTCAGCTGGGTTTGATGATCTGCTTCAATGTCCACACAGAACCATGAGTATGGAGTTGCTTGGGGGTAATACCCAGTTGAGAATGAACAGGATACCTACAGCTCTTTGGTTGAGAGTGTCTCTTCTCAGTTGTGCAATCCTCTCTGTAGCTTAGCAGCCCTTTGACCTCCACCCTCCTCAGGCAAGAGTTACTCTTGGCAATAAGTGACCAGAGGCACTCCACTCCGACAGTAAGCCTTGGCCGGAAGACTCTCTCAGCGAGCCTAATACAGTAAGCCTTGGCCGGAAGACTCTCTCAGCGAGCCTAATTCTGCCTACAAGAGCCTGGAGGCACCCCGCTCCGTTTTCCTGCGCAGTGAGCCTGCATGCCCACTGGCTCTCGGTTCTGCTGCATCTGCTGATCCTCTTTCTCTGCCACTGCTTCTTGCCGTCTCCCAGTGAGTGTTACAGCTCGCTCTGGCTCCTGGCTCTAGAAGGTTCTCGCATGGGGATCCCGGCTCCAAAAGACAGGCTGCACTCCAGGCTCCTCTTTCTTGCTGGTCCTCAGGTCCCCTCTGGCCGCTCACTTCTCTTTCCTTTGTATCACTTGTAGGACAAAAGGGGACCTAAGCAAGGGTGGTGGCTTGAGCGCCTCCCAGTCCTGCCTCATTAACATAACAAACTAACTCACTTTCCCATAACCTAGTCCTACTACCTGCTCACTCAAGGCCGGAGAGTTGACGCTTGCTCCTATCAACTCTATGGGGCAGGGGCGAACTGCCCCATGGGTTTCCAAGACTGTAACTCTTTACAGAAGCAGAAAGCCCGGTCTTTCTACTTTCAACTCACATCCACTGTGGCAGTTACATAATCTCCTGTCAATTTGCCAAGGGGTGGAGTCTAGCCTGTCAATCAGGTCGCAGCTTGATGACCTCATTTGGAGGTGCGAAGGAGATAAATAGCTCACTGGAGGCCAGACCCCCATACTCTGCCTGTCTTCCTGCTGACATACCACATGGAGACCCCTGATGGAACCAGATCCCTGGAGCTGGAGAAGCCACATATAGACCCACGGATTGTGATAAGAGATGTAAGAGCCCCCAATAAAAGAATTAAAACAAAAGATTTCAGATGTAACTCCACAGCCTTGCATATGAAAGATTGTGGCAGCTATATAATCTCCTGTCAACTTGTGAAGGGGTCTAGCCTGTTAAGCAGGCCGCAGCGTGATGACCGCATTTGGAGGCACGAAGGTGAGAGAAAGCTCACTGGAGGCCAGATACACCCTCTCTCTGCTTGTCTCCCTGTGAGACATTCCTGTTGACAAGCCACATGGAGCTATGCTGATGGCAGCCAGAACCTTGGAGCTATAAGAGCCACATGGAGACCTATGCCAGTGCTAAGATTCTTCCACCACCACTGGATCCACAAGACTTCCCACCCACTGGCCTGTAATCTTCCTGCATTTGGCATCATTGCATGTGTTGCGTCAGTCTGAAGAGGAAATTATAGACTGGTATTGGACACATGGACTAGTATCAGATTTATGGCCTTGATCTGGACTGGACTGGGCTGTTTCCTTAATATACAATTACTCGTTGATATAAAGTCTCAATTACAAACATACAAGTGTCTATGAATTTGTTTCTCTAGTGAACCCGGGCTAACACATCCACCATGCCACAGCGCTCCTTACCTCACTCACGCAACAGACCAACAAGCACACCAAAAAACCATCACCGAGTGGATTCAGACTCATCGCTCCCCTAACACAGGATTTCCTAGACTAGATCTGCACAGAAGCAGATTAGCTCAGTTTTCTCCTGCCGTCTGGCTGGTGAGACTGAACCACTAACTTTATGGTTAGCCGTCCACCTGGACTCCTCCTTAACACAGAGGCCAGGATTTACAAGACACCACACCATAGTGGATGCGACATCAGGTCACCATAGGAAGGACAACTACCCAATACCGGGGATCACGGTCTAGCCCAGTTGACACGTCACCCCAGCCGTCATGCAAGTTGTACACCTCACTGGCATGGCCCTATCCAGTCACGATGTGAGTCAGGAAGTCACACTGGTAGACTGTCTCATCTCCGGAGAGCAGAAAGCTGAGGGCCATGAAGAACTACAAACACTGAGGGTCTCAAGTCCAGTAGGGAAAGGGATGCAAAACTGGTTCCTGCAGCTGTCCTGTATGACTTAGGTCATACAGGCAGGCACTCAGGAAATGGATGAGGCAGTGCACTGATTGCCTTATGACTGGGGCTGAGCCTGGGGAGAGGCCAAAAGGGGAAATGGATGGTTGTAGGGTACCAGCCCCCACCATCGAACGGGTCCAAGGAGTGGTTGTGTCATTGAGGGGTAAGATTAAAGAACATCAGACAAGATAAAGCATGCCAGGGCTCATCTCTGGGGACCGCCATGACTTCAGGAGCCAGTTGCACACAGAAACCTGTGATGTTTTGTGGGGTTCTCTCTTACCCTTAACCCCACACGTGTAGTATTAAATAAAAAAATAATAATGACACAGAGGGAGGGTGAGGGGCCAGCCCCCACCGCTAATACTCCTATTGCTACTACTCAGATTCAGTACTACTACTTCTGGGTTCAGTAATGCACCATTGTACGGTTGAGATATATAAGCATTATATTAAAGTCATTGAGAGCATGAGAGATAATACAATAATACAGTCAG
>NW_022104553.1:20642694-20644100 GCF_000313985.2 Echinops telfairi | reverse complement strand
ATGTCCAACGCTCACTTGGCAGTGCCCCCAGAGCTCCAAAGGCCTCAGCTGACAGGGCCATTGTAAGCCATCATTTGATCATGCAGTCACAAGACATCTTCTATGACCCAGAGGACTGCATGGAGAATCTCTGAAAGTAACAATTAGGTGATTGCAGTGGGAATATGGTTCCCCCCACTCCCCAAAAAGGGGGTTTGGTTGCAAGCAGGGCATGTCAGAGCCAGGTTGAATAGAGAGACAAATCCATAGACACTCATATATATGTCGGAGAGAACTTCCTATCAAGAAGTAAGTTATGCATCAATAAAACATACCAGCCCAAAGTGTTTTGGGAATAATGGCAACGTATGTACAAACGTGCTTGACACAATGGATGGATGGATGGATGGATTGTAGAGTTGTACGAGCCCCCAATAAAATGATTTGCTAAAATAAAAAAGACATTTCAGTTCACCACAGATATCTTTCTACATTGAATTATGGCATCATTAGTTACCATATTATTTTTTTTAAAATCCCAGCACAGACCAAGCCCATAAGCCCAATATTAGCCCATGAATCCCTCTTCAGACTCACGCAGCACATGCAATGATGCCGATGCAGGAAGATCACAGGCCCATGGGTGGAAAGTCCTGTGGGCCCAATGGCAGTGGACGCATCACCAGGGCTCTGGCTGCCATCAGCGTGGCTCCATGTGGCTTGTCAACAGCTATGTGAAGCAGGGGGAGAGAGAGAGAGAGTATGGTCCACCTCCTGGGAAAAAGAGAGGACGTTCCCAGAATCCTCGTGAGAAGGCCACGCCCACAAGGAGGCATCATCAGTCTGTGACTCCACCCTTTCCCTCTATTCATCAAGTTGACAGGAAATGACCTAACTGCCCCACAGGGATTTAAAAGAATTTTGAGGGTGTGAGTGGGAGTGACTTTGAGCTGGCTTTGGGGGCCCCTAGAGGGGTGGCTTTGTGCACACGAATGGGGGTTACAGTTGGAGTGTTCAGGAGGTCACTTTGGTAATGTAGGAGGGGGGGGGTTCTGCAGCCAGACTTCAGGGCTGCCTGTCAGGCTGCTATTGCCGTCAGTGGACTTAACTCCGGAGCGTCCAGGAGTTACATTAATGACCTGAGGGTGTTTGCTGGGCTCTCCAGCAGTGAGAGCGATCTTGAGGCACATGTGGGGCATTTGCGGCATGGGGTGGGATGGGGATGGGGGGGGATCTGGCTGGGCTGTTATCGCAACCTTCCCAGCCTTACACCCTCCTCCCCGACAGTTCTCCAGCACCTGGGCATGGGCTTCATGATGCTGGCGCTGTGCTTATGCCTGGTCCTCCTCCCCTGCATGGGCTTCTCCTTCCGGCCGGCCTTCCGCCGCCTCACGAAAATCGACCTGGTGTTCAGTTTCCTCAACATC
>NW_022104553.1:20641432-20642594 GCF_000313985.2 Echinops telfairi | reverse complement strand
GGGGTCTCTGCGGGGGGAGGGGGGGGGATATCTTGTTCTGTTCCTTCTGTGGCCGGTGGGCTGTGGGTGTGTGAGTGAGTGTGTATGGAGGGCCTAGGTCCCTCCTTTCCGCTCTTCTCCAGCAGTCCTTCTGTGTGTGCCCGATGGGAAGAAATGTTTCTCGATCCTCCTTCTGGGGGCTCCCGGGCCTCTGTCCACCCTTCTGTCCTTCTTTGGCCCCATCCCCAGTGCAGGGTTCCTGATCTTCCTCAGCCTCACGCTCTTCATCATCGACTGTCACTTATTGCAGTCGAAGCCAAAGGTGTCCTACCTGGTCCCCTTCTACCTCTGCTGGGGCGCCAGCGCTATGATGCTGTGGGCTGGTGAGGCCCAACTTGGGAGACAGGGTGGGGGGCCTTGGGGTGAAGAGGAGGGGCCTCCCGGGGTAGGGGATGGTACCTCAGGAGACATGTGGGGCCTCAGGAGGAGGAGGTGGGTCCTTAAGAGAAGGCGGGGCCTCACAGGACAAGAGGCAGGCCCTGGGAGAACAGCCAGCAGGACCTTGGGTTCGCTGCAGTCGGGTTAGGGAGGGGTCATCCAGGTAGAAGGGGCGGGGCTGAGAGTCCCATGCTCCATCGCAGGGGCTCTGTCCTACCTGAACCACGTGGGCATGTGGAGCAAAGGGACAGCTTCGAAGGAGTGGCAGGTGAACTTCCGGCGGAAGGCCTCCAGGCGCTTGTCCAAACAGATCACAGACTTGAACTCCGAGGGTAACCCTGATTCTGTGTAGTCAGCATTCTGAGACAGCCACCGACCCTCCCCGAAACTGAGCTCCTCAGAAGCAGCCTGGACTATCACCCTGACCGGGTCCTGGGTCCACTCCCTTGGCACGGCTGCCTCCGAGGTTCGGTGACCCCCGCCTCCCCCCGTAACCAGGGGCCCCTCCTTAGAGGCTCCACTCCCAGAAAACTGGCCCCTTAAGCTCGAAATTCCCTGTAAGGCTCTGACCCTGTCCACCCCAGGAGCTTCTCAGGAGTCCACCCCCTACTGGCCAGTGTACTGAGGCCCCGCCCCCAGAGTCCAGCCGGCTCTAGGCCACACCCATGAAGCCACACCCCTTCCTTCCAGCCACAGGCTGCCAGCCCCCAACTCCTCTCCCGAGAGGCCCCGCCCTGCCTCCATG
>NW_022104553.1:20638077-20639501 GCF_000313985.2 Echinops telfairi | reverse complement strand
GGTCGGCCCCACGGAGTGCTGGGAGGAAAGGACGGGTTAGGGTGTGGAGGGGTGAGACTTTGGGGGTGCCTGGAGAGAGTTGAGACCCTGAGGTGGGGGTGAGGGCGACGTCTGGGCAGCAGTGAAGACAGGAGACCGGAGCCTGCCAAGTTGGGGATCCCAACCTGGCCCCTGGGTCTCCCCCCATCCCCCTGTCGGCCGACTTACCGCACAGGTGTCCCTGGTGCCATCCAGCTGCCCAGCACACAGCATGGTAGCGGTGATCTTCTGGGGGTAGGCCATGGCGCACACGTCATTGGCAAAGACCCTGAGGTCCACACAGCGCAGTTCATCGGGGTACTTTTCTACAAGCCAGGGAGAGGCAGGGCTGTGCGGACCCGGCTTGTTCCTCATCTGGCACCCCTCCGGGCCAAAAGTTCTGAACATCTACTCCATCGGTGGTTGACCCAAAACCTGCACCTGGGCGTCTCAGCCCCCTCCTCAGCCTTCACATTTGTGAGTTAGAGAGGAGCCCCAGTTGCATTCTCATAATTAAGATGAATCCCCACAATATCCTCCGATCATAGTTCTACCTTAAAGTGGCCTCTTATCTGGCGGGCAGCGTTATCTGTAGGAGCAGACATGTGGCTATTGCTCTCCCTGCTCAGGGGACAGTTACTCCCCTTACCTGCCCCCAGCACTGGCGTTAGGTGAATTCAGGGAACTTTAGGATTAAGATGCTGCCTACTTTGCTATGTATGTGGTTGCCTCTAATTAAGGGTTTGCAGGCCCTGAGACTACATAAGTTGGTGTAAGAATACATTCTCTCTCTTTCTCACTCGGACCTGGTTCCTAGTGCTATGGAGGAGGGGAGCACCCCAAAACTTTGGTCTGCCTCTTCATGTCACCCCTTCAGTTCCACAACCGTCCCTTAGGACAGCTCCCACACCTCCTCCCTCAGGCCCAGGAGTTCAGCCTCCACTCAGCACCCTTGGTCTCACGCTCACTGGCTTCTGGATCGGTGCCACCCCAGCCCGAGGGAGGCAGGTGCTCCCCACTTCAGGGTCCTCGGAGGGCAGGGCAATGGTCTGCACGGCCGCTGTGATCCGCATCGGGCTGGAGAGGCACAGCAGCATGAGGTCGTTGCTGTAGGTGGCCTTGGGTGCCGGGGACTTGAACTTCAGGAGGCTCATGTTGAAGCCCGGGTGGGGGGTGTCCAGGTTGACTTTGGAAAGCTGGCCTGTGATTTCCTGCTCTTTGAGGTTGTGGTTGCTTGGGGGCAGAGAGAGAGGGAGGGAGAGAGCTGAGCTGGAGGGATGAGGAGAAGAGAAGAGGGGTGGGGGGGTGGGGCATAGGGCAGATAGAATGGGGGAGGGGGAGAGAGAGAAACCACCACAAAGGCTAGGAGGAAGCCAGTCACAGAAGGGCAGAGCAGGGCCCTGGAG
>NW_022104553.1:20623383-20636878 GCF_000313985.2 Echinops telfairi | reverse complement strand
CACAATGGGCAGGAAGAGCAGGGGCTAGGTCAGAGGAAGGATTTAAGGGGGTGGGGGGAGGAGCCACAGGAGAACCAGGGCCCACTCTCTCTCATCTTCCCCGGTCTCACCAGTGTCCCCCAGGGTCAGGGCAGTGCACAGAACCAGGAACCCCATGGTCACAGCAGTGTCCAGGTGGTGAGCTTGTAGCTGGGGAGCCTTTAAAAACTCTCAGGGCCCAGGGCCCTGCCCCTACCCATCCTGCTGGGGGCTGGACAGCCTCCCATCAGCTGTGGAAGGGGCGGGAGCATGAGCAACTGTTGTCCTAAGGGCTCTGGGCACCTTGGACATAGTCCCAGGGGCTGGGGCCTGTGGCAGCGAGTAGAGGCTGATGGGGACTAGAAACAAGGAGTGGGAGAATCACTGATCCTGCTCCAATGCCTGCCGTGCCGAAGCCTCGTGTAAAGCCTTTGTTCCCCAAGTCCAAGTGCACCCTGATAGCAGCAGTGGGCCTCTGAGAATCTCTGACCCAGAAGCACTCTCAGGGAACATGTCAGCACCTCAGCTCCCTGCTCCCCGCGCCTGCAGATGAGAGCTTCCCTCCTCAAGCCTGGGATTCCACTTACATAGCGTAACATCTTGGGGTGCCAGTTACCCACCCTCCCATCCCCCTCATATCCAGAGATATAAATGGAGTCCACAGGTCTCCCAGAACAAGTGCCCTAGTTTCTCAAAGCCTAGTGTCTTCTGAACGCTTTTGGTGTCCCCGTGATTCCCCACTCCTCCTCCCGTAGATCTGCACACTCATGTCGCCGTCCTTCAAACGGTGGGGTTCCCTGCCCGTCTAGGTCAAGAACATTCCCGTCTAGGTTTCCCAGCGAGCCAAACCACGATCAGGTGCATTCTGTGACCTTGAAGGTCAAGGTCAGTCAAGTACGTGTGTTGCGCAAGCCCTCTTGAGAGTCTTGAAAGACTCTCAAGTCTTGAGGACTCACGTGGGCCGACCCCAGCCATGGTCTTTCCTACCGCCTCCTACGCACGCACGTGAAAGTTAGACACTGAATACGGGAGGCCACAGAATGATGCACTCGAATGGCGGTGCGGAGAAGGTCATGGAAGGTCACCAGGAACAGCTACCGGGACAACCTGATCTGCTTGGGAAGAAGTACGGCCAGCGTGCTCCTTGGAGGCCAAGTGGGAAGCAGAAAGATTTCTCCCAAGTTGTCTCCCCCAAATAGATGCCAAACCTAGCTGCTTGCTACACATGGGAAATGACTATACACTTGGAGGTCAACAAAAGTGGGTCCGAGGTTATTCCCCCTAAGGGTTATCAGCCATCCAGAGCAGTCAGACTGTGTAGTCTGTACCAACCTTCGTAGGACCCACTCCCTTCTGATAAGGATAGTAGTAGATTGGTTCCCTGTAGGAGAGCCCAGGGAGGTCAAGCCCACTCAAGGGTGACCAAGATTAGGCCGCCATCGTGAATCTAGGGTCCGCCCTTCTTGTCACATGTATACCTCTACTTCCACCCCTTCCTATCATGTGTACACCCCTAACTCATCCCCTTCCTGTTACGCTTAAGCCCATTGTATATCCCTTCCTATTGCTTGTATTGCCTATTGTACAACCCCTTCCTGTGACGTATGTCCTTACCTGTAATTAGGGGGCATGCATGCCCCTAAAGATATATGAGCCTTGGTTAGCAATAAATCACCCTCTCTCCTGCCCTCTCATCTCCCACCTCCATGTGTACCACCATGAGCTGAGGTGAGCATGCTACCATGATATGTGTCTGACTCCTTTATTTCACTCTTCTATCTCTGATTCTCTATGATTTTACTGTAACCTTTACTTATTGTCGTTGTACAGTTGCGCCTGCCGGGCTGGACCTGTGAGGATTTGTTAGGGGCTGGCTCCCCTGACAGCAAGGATGGCGAGACTTCGTCTTATATACTCTGGACGTGTCAGGAGATACCAGTCCCTAGGGAAGAAACATCGTGCTTGGTGAAGTCGAGGGGCAGCAAAAGATAGGAAGGCCACCTCTCTTTTTGGATGAGCACTGTGGCTGCAACCATGGGCTCAAGTATAGGACCAAGGGTGAGGATGGCGCAGGACTGGACATTGGGTCATTCTGTCGTGCGTGGGGTTGCTATGGGCCGGAGCCGGCCCCTAACTGCAACAACAACAGCAACAAAGAGAATCAGGAACTCGATAGATCCCCGGTGGGTGCAAAAGTGAACCCCTAGAGGTCCAACACATGGTCATGGCCATTCAGTACACTCAGAGCAGCTCACCTGGGGTCAGGCTCTGCTGTGTAGCAGGAGCCTGATGAGATCTTTCCCCTCCTGGCTGAGGACAGAAGGCCAATGACTACTGTACCACGGCCATGCCCAAGAACCCCTGGTGGCGCAACCGTTCCACACTCTGCTGCCAACCAGATGGTTGGTGGTTGGAATCCACCCAGAAGCCCCCCATAGACATGCCGCTGAGACCACCCTGTGGCGCCATTCTGCTCTCGTCCCCTGGGGTCCTTCTGAGTCACGATGAACACCACCAGGAAGTCCAAAAATACTTTGCGAAGACCAAGAAGTCCCTCTTGGTCATCTTGGTGTGCTGGGTCCATCCGTTCCCTGGGCATCCAGAGACACAGAACGTACCCAGTGCACGGCATTATTCAGGAGCACTGGTGGCACAGTGGATTAAGCACAGGGCTGCTCCCCTTACGGTCTGCAGTTCAAACCCACCAGCTGCACCGCAGGAGAGAAAGGAGGCTTTCCACTGGCATTGAGAGTCTTAGTCTCAGAAACCCACTGGGGGCACTTCAACCCTGCCCTGTAGGGTCTTGATGACTCGAACCAACTTGATGGCAGTGAGTTTGGGGACATGGCTTCCGATCCGTACTGATGACACGACCTCGTTTAGCCTCTTGACAACTCCATGGGGCAAATGCTCGTTTTACACACGAGGAGGAGACTGGGTCTCAATGGCTCAAGATCACAATGTGTCGTGTTGGAGATACAAGGCTCTGCCTGAAGCCCTTTCTCCTTGTCTAGCGGTCAGAACAGCAGGTGTCAAGGAACACCCACTGTAAGGTATAAGGCGGAACACCCAGTGTAAGGTGGTACTGGGCTCGCCCTATGGCTTTCCCCTGCCCAGGCTCTAGTTCCCAGCCATCGCCCTCCATCCACGGAAGAAAGTGACAGAAAGGTCTCTACAGAGACTTGGATGCACACACTCTTATTTCAGAGCTTTGACAGGTGAGCTTGAGCACCAGCTCTGGCCTCAGAAGGGCCAAGTCCTCGGCTAAGACTGAGCCTTGGACAGGGTCTTGGGGAATAGTCTGATTCGGTCCCAGGTCAGGAGAGGGCTGCCAGCCGGCCACTGGTGCTGCTGTGGCTCCATCCGTCGGCCACCTCGGTCAGTTCCTTTTCATGGTTTCTCTGATCCACTTGAGGTATTGGCAGACCTTGGTGTATACTCCGGGCTTGCTGGTGGTGTCACAGGGGACATCACCCCAGGACACAATGCCCTGCAAGAATCCCCCACAGACCAAGGGTCCCCCGGAGTCACCCTGTGGAGAGAAGTGGGGGCCTCCACTGGAGTTAACACTCCCTGATTGTGTTGGCCTGCTCCCATGCACAACCACCACCCAAACCCAGTCCAGCCCCAACTCAACCCATTAAGCCCATGCCATGCTGCCTCAGCTCAACTCAATCCAATGCCCAAGTCACGCTAACCCAGATCAACACTCAATCCAGTAACCCCATGCCATGCTACCTCAACTCAACTCAATCCAACGCCCAAGTCATGCTAATACAGATCACTGGACTCCATACAAGTCACTGACCCTGTAAGTGGGCATCGCCTGGATGGAGGTCCATTCATTCCAAGCCAACAGAAGTCCACCCAACCCCATCCTGCCCTTCCAAAATCTGACCAAACCCATGCCCGTCCTCAAATCCAATTCAACCCAACCCTTACCTCCAGGTCTTCTAATGAAACCCATCCTCAGTTCAACACCCACTCACTCTAACCCAGATGTTCTCAACCTTCCTCATGCCGAGACCCTTTAAGACAGTTCCTCATGTGTTTCCCATCCAAACTCCTCCTCGCGCTCACCCCTAACCCATGCCCTCTCACTCTCACCCCCAACCCCCAGATAACTCAACCCAAACCCTATCCAACTGGACCCTCCACTCTCCAGCTTCCCGCGCTTCCCACTTCATCCCCAGACCTATTCCTGGCATACTTCACAGTGCAAGGCATACCAAATCCAGCCTCCCCTGAACGCCAGACCTTTCCCCATCCCTCTGCCCCCCACTCCTCCACCCGAGAGCCCCCCCCACCCCCACCCCTTGCTCGTCTCTGACCTCACAGGAGTCTGTTCCTCCACCCTCCACACCTGCACACACCATGGTGGTCATCACCCTTCCCGGGTAGTCCTTGTCACAAGAGGCGTCCGAGATGATGCTGATGTTGGCGCAGTGCAGCGTATCTGGGAGGCTGACTGAGGAGGACAGTGGCCTGGGTACAAGGGCCAGGGCAGGCCCTGCCTCCCTCCCCCCAGAAGCCCTGGAGACGAGAGCTCCTCAAGGGGCCACATCCAGTCCCTCTCATGCACCCACCTTGTGACTCAGGGCTGCCCTTGGTCCCGGACTCATTGTTCGACACCAGCCCCCAGCCAGACACCACGCAGGCCTGGCCCGGGCGGGGACAGCGCCAGGGTAAGGGCACAGGACGCACATTCTGGGTGAGCCGCACCGGCCGGGCCAGCTTCAGCAGCATGATGTCATTCCGGTGGCTGTGCGCTTCGTGGCCCGGGTGCGCGATGATGCGCGACACCACGCGCAGTTGTTCCGGGCCTTCGTGTTTGCGCAGGTTGTGCTCGCCCAGCCGCACGCGTATGGAGCTGTCGGGCAGCGAGCCAGTCCCCCGCAAGTGACGCAAGAGAAAGGACCCAAAGGTCGGACAATGGGCGATGGGCCCCTCCCCACCCCAACATTTGAGAACGTGGAGACTCCATGACCCACTCCGAAGACCTTGGGACCAAGACCCCTGACCAAAGCCCCCCACAGATCCGGCACCCGTTCTTCCTGAGAAACCAGGAGCCTCAGACCCCTAGATCCTTCAACCACTTCAGAACCTCAGGAGAAGGGCTGTTACTTCCCTTTCTCTCCCAGAAACCTCCTTACCCAGGGGCTGGGATCCCAGCCTCTTGCTCCTTCAGAAACCAAAAGACTGGGCCCCCTCCAACCCTCAATCCAGACACCCACCACCCCCACCCGCTTCCACCCCTTGCATCTCCAAGAGTCCCGACCCCCAAGTCCCCGTCCCTCAACCCCTGGACAGAACCCTTACCGGCTCTGGCAGTGCGCTGCAGACAGCACCCACTGTGGTGAGATGAGGGACGCCCCACAGTTGAAGCGCCCTTTCTCAAAGAGGGCCACTTGCCAAGGCTGGGAGTGGGGTACACACTCCTCCCCCTTCAGGACCTTCTCAGCATCCTGGGCCCCTGGGAGGGAAGATGGGGTCCCTGGGGACAGGGGTCTTTCCCTGCCCCTGTGCCCCATCCCTTCGACGTGTTCTTCACTTAGAACTTTCCTCCAATGTCCCGGATGTCCCGAATGGTTTTTCAAGTACTGCCCTATAACTTGGACGAGTGCTGCTTATTTTCTCCAGAGCTTCCCACCTAGACCCCCACCCCAACCTCTTCTCCTATGGGCCCTGGGAGAGAGTGTGGGGGGGTGTGACAGGAAGGACCAAGGTTGAGCTGTCCTCCGTGCGGGGGGTGGAGTCAGGAACACTGGGTACAGGTTCAGACAAGTGATCAATTGACACCAGCCATTCGAATTAACCAGCTTGTCACAGATGCCAAACGAATGTGGTCACTCGATTTCCACACCGTGTGGTTTTGGCCTCAGAACCTGGACAAGTCGGCCAAGCGCAGTGTGTCCTATGGGGATGGGTGTAGCCATGCAAGGTCACGGGTATCCTTGCCCACACATGCCCCAGTGGGTCTTCAAGCTGAGGCAGGGATGTGGACAGAGCACTTAGTGCTGAGTTCACATGCATGTGTGAGGGTTGCCTCTTCAAGAGTCGCAGCACAGATGTCCGTATGCACATGGACAGTAAGGCGTGGGAACTCACACACACACACACACACACACATTTGGATATAGCTCAGACCTACAATCAGTCTCCAGTACGGGTCTGACGTCTAGGGTCATACACTTGCACACAGGGCCTGGATGGACAACCTGGAGTCTATAATAGGGACACGCGGGCCAGAGACCCACCCCCTGTGCACTCAGTCCCCCAAAGACTTATGCACAGACCCAGCTCTATGGGGTCAGGTCTCCATCCAACGTGGCGCGCCCTGACGCCAGACACATTTGCGGTGAGACTCAGAGCAAATTGTTTGAATTCTCTGTGCCTCTGTTTTCTCATCTGTAAGATGGGTGTCGTAAGGATTCCACTGGAGTATATACGTGCATGTGTATTCATCACCATGGGTTATATAGGTCTATGGTGCATGGAAAGGGGGCTACAAAAATGCTGTGAGAAAGTGCAATGGAAGATCATGGAAAATTTCCAGAGATCCTGGGAAGTCCCCTTCCTCCCCCCCAACCCCACAGAGTGTGTATGTTGTGGTTGTTAGCTGCCATCGGATTGCTTCTGGGGATGTATTACAGAGGAGACCTTCCATTGGGTTTTCAGGCCGATCGCCAGGCAGGTTTTCCATGGCACCTGTAGGTGGGTCCCACCTGCCAAACTCAAACATTTACCTGTTTAAGCCACGTGGGAACTTTATATATAACGTTTTAATACTTTACATTATCATAATATTTCATAGCATTTACATATTTTATATTATATCATTTGTAGATCTTATAATACAGCAGCAGTATACTATATCTCTATATTTCAAAACAAAAAATTTTAAATTAACATTTTAAACTAAAAGTATATACTATACTAATATAAAACCTATCATTATAATGTAAAATATATAACTATATGTATCATTATATATTGAATATTCTTATAGCTGTATATGATATCATTATGATATATATTACACACACACAAGAAACTGTTGGGGTGCTGTGGCATAATGCCCAATGCTTACCCCCAGCAGTCAAACCCCCTAGTTGCTTACTCCCCTGCCCCTCAGGAGACAACCCGGGGCCGCCTGTCCCGCTACCGATTTCACCTCTGGCGCCCTCAATAGGGCCGGATGGCACGTGTAGAAACCCCAAGCCAAGCCCATGGCCATCGAGTGAATTCCAACTTCTAACCAGCCTGTGCAGCTATAAATCTTTGTGGGAGCGGACGGCTCTGTCTTCCTCCTGAGAGACTGTGAGTGTATTGGGGTGGGGGGGGTGAACCACTAAACCTTCATGAGCCCAACACCTAGCCCTGGGCACCACTAAGGCCTCTTTCATCCACACACACGACCCTACAAAATTTGGTGCTCTAACAAGGCCATGGGATTTTTCGTGACAGTCCCAAGAACTTTTTGAAGCCCCCTCTCAGACATCATGTCCGTGTTGAGTTGGGGGTGATTGAGTCCATCCCAAACTCACAGGGTCCCCGAGTGACAGAGAAGAATCGCTCCATAGGGGTCTTAATCTGGACACTCCTCTTTGTAGTAGTGGATAGGCCAGCTCTTTTGCCCGTGGAACAACCCCTGGGTGGTTTGAACCCCCAACCTTGCAGTTGGCAGCAGAGTCCTGACCTGCTGCACCCACTGCATTGACTCCCTTCCAACTCATGGCGAGCCCAGAGCACAGGACAGAACGGCCCCCTGGGGTTCCCAAGGCTCCAACCCTCTTCATGGAAGCAGCCGGGGGTCGTCCTTCCCTCGCCCACTTCGCCGTCAGCTGCCAACCGGCTTCACAGAGCCCCATGGCTGCTTCTGGATAGCAAGCCCAAGAGACCATACGGCCCAGCTGCACGGTCACACGGGGTCGCTATGAGTCAGGAACAACAGCAGCATCTCACAGCAACAGGGGGTCAGAGGGGTGGTGGCCAAGGCCCCTCACCTCATGGGGCGCCACATTTGGGGACACCCTGTTCACACACAAACACCACTGCACTATGGACAAGGACACGGGCAGTGTGGCTTCTCCTCCTCCAGGACACACACACACACACACACACACACACACACACACACACACACAGGATCATTTCGGCTTCGCCTGACCCAGTGTTCACGCTCCATCCCCACAACTGGGAGTTGGGACCAGAGCCTGAGGGAGGTGGTGGCAGGAGGAGGGATGTGGTGGAGGGGGGGTTAACAAAGGAAGGGTGAGGGTGGCTACGGAGGCTGCCCCAGGCCAATCCAAACTGGGGGTGGGCAGAGGCGCATTAGTGCAGCAGACAGGCAGGGGCAGAGAGAGCCACTGGGCAGGCTGGCGGCAGGGGGTGGTGAAGGTCCAGGGGTTGTACCTCCTGTGACTCAATGTGGTCTCTGGAGTCCCCTCCACCAAGGCGACCTTGACTGAGTGGCCACCACTCCCTGAGCCCCAGCCTGCTCTCTGTCCTGGGAGCTCAGCGCACCCCCCAACCCCGGCCGCCCCCCGCTCCAACACACACCATGGGCACGTGCTCATCACAGGACCGCTGAGCACGCAGACCAGCCAGACGCTGCTGTGGGTGGACTTGCTGTTGCTGTTGGACGCCCTTGGTGTGACAGAGGGGAACTGTGCCAGGGCCTCGCTAGGTGCCCTGGTAGCAAGTGGCTAATCATGAGACTGCTAACCTCAAGATCAGCTGTTCAAAACCTCCAACCATTCCTCTGGAGAGAGATGGGACTTTCTACTCCCGCCAAGTGTTCCAGTCTCTGAGACCCGCAGGAGTAGGTCTACCCTGTCCTGCAGGGTTGCCTACAGTTGGAGTGGCCTTTGGTTGAGTTTGGAGTCTGTACAGCTTGTGGGCACGTCTGCCTGTCACGTGGGGCTGCCATGAGTTAGAACCCCCTGGCCAGCACCCACCTCTACACCAACACTGGGCTTTCCCTGCATGATGCCCCCGGAGCCTCATGGAAATGGTTGCAGGAGCTGCTGTCTTCTAGGGCAGGCCCTGAGGGCCCAGAGAGGTGGGGTCAGTCCCTGAGGGTCACACAGTGGGGAGCGAGCTGGGGCTCAGGGCCATATGACCCCCAGGCCCTGCTCATGGTCCCAGGCCCAGGCCCCATGTGGACTCCAGGTCAGCCCAGGCCCTGCAGGTGGCTCTCCTGCAGGGAGGTGACTCAGAAACACCAGCAGGTGACTTGGGTGGAGTGTGGGGACTGAGGGAGGGACTGGTGTGTGGGGGGAATCCCAAAGGTGGGGAGCGGGGCTGCCACATTTCCACCTGTCCCACCTCACCTGCAGACGCCAGCAAGACTGAGAAGGCGAGGAGCAGCCACATGGTGGAGGAGGGGCCAGGGATGAGCTGATGTCTGGGGGAGGGACAGGAGTGAGGTACACAAGCTGGACCCCACCTCCCACCAGGGTCTCATCTCTCAGGATACTCAAGAGACTTCCCATCTCCACCCTGGTCCCCGCCTCCCTCCAAAGCCAGCCTGTGCTCCCTGGCTCTGCACCTGGTGAGGACCCACCGTTCCCCCCAGACCCAGAGGCCCCCCAGTCTGTCAGCCCCATCCTCCCTGGACCTCCTCTCACTCTGAGGTCCACCTCAGGCCACATCTCTCTCTGGGCTCTATCCCAGCCTCCTCCCCGCTCTCCCTGCCCCAGTCTGCCCTCCGCTCTGGCCCCCATCTTCCAGCCCATTCACCTCAGAGGATCTTTCTCCTCTAGAGCCCATGCTCAGACCCCGGTGGCCCCCGGAACCCCTCCCCTCCCCCGGAGGAAGCTCAGCTCCTCAGTCTCACTTTGGAGGGCAGAAGAGACTTCCCCCCAACACCACCGCCCTCTTTCCCTGGGACGCCTACAGCTCTATCTTCCTCAGCACAACCCCTTCCCCTCCCCCAAACCTCAGCAAAGACCCCAAGTCCATGGCCATCGGGGACACCCGGAGTCACAGGGCAGCACTGCTCCCGCAGGTCGAGTCAGCTGGGCTGTCATTTAACAGAAGTTGGCAGCCTGGCCCTTCTCCCTCAGCAGTGGGGCCTCTGTTGGCAGGGCAGCCCTGGGACAGGCCAGTGAGAGGCCAGGGCTCCTGGATACAGCCAGTCCTGCGCCCTCCCTCCTCAGGCTGTTCCTCCTCACAGACTCAGCGTGCCCCGCACAGCCCACTTCTCCCGAGGCCTGCGCCGCCCTCCCGGCCCCTCTGGGGTGAGCTCTTCACAGCTTCGGACTCCCCCACAGGATGGGGCTCCTGGGCTGCTCCCCAGGGACTCCCATGGGAGGGAGGTGGGGGGTGGGGTGGATGACAGTCTCCCTTCGATCCCTCAAGTGCTGAACCTGCATTTCTCCCCAGGACTCAGTCCCCACGCCCTGGGGAGCACACGGAGGGGTCCCTTCTGGTCCCTCAGCGCCCCCTCTGCCTTTGTGCAGCTCAAAAACAACCCCAAAAGAATTCCCCTGACTCAGAGCAACCCTATAGAACAGGGTAGGACTCCCCCTGTGGCCCCTGTGGGTGTCCGACAGTGACTGTTGTAGGAGTAGAGAGCCCTGTCTTTCTCCTGCATCACAGCTCAGATCCCCAGAATCCCCCGGTCTGGGAAGCCCCCTCCAGCCCCCATGGACCCCCTCCTGCAGGGCAGGGCTGGGTGGGGTCCTCGCTGTGTCTCAACAGTGCCCAGACACGGAGGCCTGGCTCCTTAGAGGTAGAAGAACTGCTGAAACCTGAGGTTCCACCTGACCTGGCTCCTGGCTCTGGGTAGGCAGGCTGGAGGGGATGTCCTCCCAGTGCCGTCCACCCCTCTCCCACCCCTCCAGCAGCTCCTTCTGGTTAACCTGGGGTCTTAGTCCAGGGTACATGGCCCCATCTCCTGCCCTTGACATTCAACTCCTCCAGGGGAAGAGTGCCGTGCCACCTTCCAGAGAAGGATGACCCCAGTCCCTTCTCCCCCAGGCCAGGGTGGCTCCTGTGCCCATGAGACCAGGGAAGACCACGTCCCCCAACACTAGGCAGAGCCACTCTTCCCTGAAGACCACGAGCCTCGTGGTTCTGCCCTCCCCTTGCCCCACTCCTCTCCAGCATCTCACCCCTCCAGATCCTCCAGCAGTATCTGTGGCAGCTTGGACGCCAGAAGGGGAGCAGGTAACCATAGGTGTGAATTTATAAGCTCCCAGCCCCACCCAGGCTCAGGGTGTGGGGCGGGCTGGGGGTGGGGGTGGGGGGGCTGAGAGTCCAGTTTACAGGCCAGGACGCCTTGGTGACTGGTGGGGTGGGGGACCATCCCTAATGGGCATTTACAAGGCTGGAGCTATTGTTTGAGTCCACTCAGAGGAGTTCCCAGATTTTAGGGGGGGGGGGGGAGGGGAGGAGGACTGCCCCCTGGGAGAGGCGGCAAGAGGGCCCAGCTGGGAATTGGACATCAAAGTCAGAGCCAAGAGTCAGAAGCTGATCCCCGGGAACTTGGGATCTGCACGTGGAGGCTCGGTTCCAGGAGCATGCTTTTCTCCAGCCTGGAGTCAGAATCAGGACCTGGAATGCTGGGATGCGGGACTCTGGAGTTTGGCATGGGAGCCCTGAAGTCTGAAGTGTGGATTTGTGAGTCTTGAGTTCTCTCGGGGCTGAGGACCTGAATCCGGACCGTGGAGGCTGGACTTTGAATGGCAGGAGTACTGGTTGGATTCTGGAACCCGGATCTTTGAATCGAGTTGGGACAGGATTCTGCTTATCTGGTGTTTGGAATCTCAGGCCAAAAATCCAAAGATTTTATACCTATTTTTGGAAGCCTTGGGCACGGGGGTTTGGTGACTGCAGATTTGGGAGTTTGAGTGTTGACAGCTGGGCTCTAGAGTCTGGGTCTAGCCTTTAAGGTCTCATTCATTGGCCGACTGTACAGCATAACGTCTACAGTTGTATATCTGCCTTGTGCAATGAAGACATTCTATCCTGAGACCTAGTCTCAGTTCTGGAACGTGGATTTAGAATCGGGAGCTTGGAGTCTCTCTTCTGGATCCGACCGATGACGGCCCGGATTCTGGGGCTTGGGATCTGGATTCTGCATTCCAGGAGCTGGAAGTCATTCATAAGATGACAAGAGGTGTTGGGAATGTGAAGCGAGGTTCCCGTGTCGCAGAACTAGAGAGGCTCCTGAGCGATCGTCTACATCCCACCCTGGATTGTGTAACAAACCATAGAGCGCAAGAAGGAGTGAACTTCAAGTCACGCAAAGAAGGGACGTGATGGACATGGCTCCTCTCCCTGTCTTGAAAGCCCTCTGGGGATGATGGTCTTGGAGAGCCAGTGGCTAATGCCCACGGTCCTCCCATTCCACCACAGACAATACATGTGTGTGTGGAGGGGGGCGGGAAGAGGTGGCATCTCAGTCTCCAGGTATCTTTCCACATTCTAGAACCACACCATCTGAGCAACTCCAGAACCCTCAGCGTCCCAGTCGCTCTAGAATGACAAGCTCTCTGGAATAGCCTCTAGACCAGTGGTTCTCAACCTTCCTCACGCCGCGACCCTTTCAGACAGTGCCTCATGTGGTGGTGACCCCCAACCATAACATTATCTTCATGGCTACTGCATACCTGTCATTTGTTACTGTTATGAATTGGGTGACCCCTGTGAAAGGGTCGTTCGTCCTCCAAAGGGGTCCCGACCCACAGGTTGAGAACCGCTCACTGCTCTAGACCTTAGAATTTCAGACTCCACAACACATTCTAGTAGTACGGGTCCTCAGACTCTTCCGAATGGAAGATTTAAAAATAGTTTAGAATCACACATCCTGAGGCATTCTAGAACCCTAGCTCCCCTGCTAATCTAGAACCCCCTACCCCCAGCTTTCGGAAACACTAGAACTTTGGCTCATCAGCCGTTCTAGCAACCCAGGCTGTTAGCCATTCTGAACCTCAGGTCCGAAGAGACTCTCGAACTCCCTGGTCTCTGCAGACCTCCCCTGGGATCCAGCATCACCTGGTCGGGTGCCGTTTACGGAGCCTCCTGTCAACCGTGTGAGGGGGTCGGTGTCCCTTCCTCCGCCATAGTGAGGAAACGGAAGGTCACAGAAGGGCACACCGCCACCCAGAGGCGGAGAGGAGAGGAACCCTGTACCCCCATGCTGGGTCTGTGTGTGCAGACGGGGCTGCCTAAGTCTCCCCTCCATGTGTAAGGAGATGATGCTGGGGAGAGCAGGCGAGGTTGGGGGGCTACTCATGACAGCAGCTGGCATGTCAGGAGAGTTCCACAGTCGTGCAAAGACCCCTGCACTTGGCTACTAACTGAAAGGGTGATGTGTGTGTGGGAGGGGTGGGGTTCAAGTCCACCTGGAGGATCCTTGGAAGAAAGGCTGTCTTTCACTTCATAGTGAAAACACTCTGACGCACGGTGCACCGGTGACCCTCAGGAGGCCACTGTGTGTGCAGACGGGGCTGCCTAAGTCTCCCCT
>NW_022104553.1:20619789-20621684 GCF_000313985.2 Echinops telfairi | reverse complement strand
TTCCTGGCTCCCTGACATCAGAAATATATAGGGTCCACACTAATATCTTAAATAATATACTTTTAGGATGGAGGGGGGACCATGAGAATTAAAAGTGTCTGATCCCATGAATGTCAACCATGGGGTCCAGCCTCCGGTCTGCCCCTCCCCACATGGCCCCAGAGGGATCTCTCTACACCCAGAGGTGACTCTGCCCTCTCCTGCTCTGGCACCACCCACCGTGGCTCCCAAGGTCAGTCCCACCCTCAGCCTGACTCTGGAGGCCTCACCTTGAACTCCGAGATGCAGTCACACTGTCTGACTCACCCTGGGTCCCCGGGTACAGTCAACTGGGATGGAGGGGACTGGATTCTTGATTTCCAGGGAGCCTCCCTTAGGAGACGCTGGCTCTCCACTAATTTAGTCTTACCACAACCACGGCCCATAATCGGCAGAGGACAGGTGGTGTGTCAGGCTGTTGGCCCAGGATTCAGAGAAACACCGTCCCTGCCCCCGCACATGCTCACGCAACCATTCCACCTTGCTCATGTGAGTGTCTTCCCAACTGCATGCCTCAGTTTTCCATCTTTAAAACGGGGATGGTGTCCCTCAGACTGAAAGGTGGGACCCATCTAAGTGCCCATCCACAGACGAGTGGGCCAAGTCGCTGCGGCCTGTGCACACAGGGGAATATTACTCAGCAGTGAAAAGGAAGGAGGGGCTGCAGGATGCTGCGTGAGACCACCACACAGCAGACAAGCACGGTGTGAGCTCACTTGTAGGAAGGATCTGGAACAGGCCAATGCATAGCCATGGGAGGCAGGTGAGAGGTGCCCGGGGTGGGGGTGGGGCACACCTGGAGGGCTCCTGCTGACTAGGCACTGAATTTCCTTTGGGGAGATGGAAATGTTCTGGAAACAGAGTCATGATGGCCACCCACGTGGCAAGTTAAAGAAGGCCACTGCCTCTCAAACTTCAGGATGATTCAAGCGGCAAATTTTTGTTATACATATTTTGCCTCAATAAAACAAAGACAGTCAGATGCTTTGCCATGGAGGATTGAGGTAGAGAGTGTGAGGTGCCCTAGTGCTGACTTCCTGTTGGGCAGCTAACCTGAAGGTCAGTGGTTGGATCCCACCAGCCGCTCCGTGGGACCAAGATGAGTCTGTCTGCTTCCCAAAAGATTTAAAGCAGTGGTTCTCAACCTTACTATTGCAGTGACCCTTTCAGACAGTTCCTCATGTGGTGGTGACCCCCAACCATAACATTATTTCCATGGCTACTTCATCACTGTCATTTTGCTACTGTTATGAATCCTCATGTAAATATCTGATAGGCACGATGTATTTTCATGGTTACAAATTGAACATAATGAAAGCATAGTGATTCATCACAAAAACAATATTTCATATATTGTGAAATATTTATTTCGAATGACAAATCAATGACATTGTGTCTTGAAGCATGGTGTAGCATGGTAACAGTCTTCACTCCGGGTACTCGTAGGTGGACGTATCTGCATGTGGTCGGACCTGCCTGGAGATGGATGGAGGAACGTGTCTCAGTTCCTTAGACCACCGGAAGTATGTTTTCCAATTGTCTTAGGTGACCCCTGTGAAAAGATCGTTAGACCCCCAAAGGGGTCCCGATTCACAGGTTGAGAACCACTGATTTTACAGTCTCGGCTTGGGGTGGGAATCGGCTGGGTGCTGGTGCGTTTTGCCCACCTGTGCAAATGCTGAAGGGAGGGCTCCCCTTGTTCAAGGTCACACCGCGCTGAGCTGGACTCGGGGAGGCAGAGAACGCAGCTGGGAGAGACCCTGCCCTGCCTGGGTGAAGGGCACCACTCCCGTGCTGGTCATTGACACGTTTGTGAAGGCATCTTTGGTTGGAGCACTGGTGGCTCGGTGGTGCAG
>NW_022104553.1:20617234-20618838 GCF_000313985.2 Echinops telfairi | reverse complement strand
CCTGCCGGGTGAGACTCTGCCACCTTGGGCAAGTCACTTAGGCATCTGGTGCTTCCATGTCTTCTCCCTGTGAAGTGGGTGTCATACTGGCTTCTGCCTCACAGGGGAGGGGTCCTGGTGGCGCAGTGGGGAATTCGCTAGGCTGTCCAACCCAAAGGTGGGCTGTTCGGACCCACTAGCTTCTCTGATGATTTGCTCGGCAGACAGCTTAAGGGTGGGGAGAGGACACCCCTGTGAGGCACCCCTTTCCCGATATTAAACCACGCAGGTTCCCTGGTGCTGTTTGCACACCTGCCTCTTGGTCCATGATCAAGTTCTGCAGGCACAAGGAAGTGACCTAGGATTCCCACTCTAAGCATTGCTATCCGTAGTTTGTTTGCATCCGTTGCTATCCACACACTTGACTGTCTCGAATAGTCAATAAAACCCAAGTAGATGTCTTCTGGTATCCACCACTTTCAGCCAAGATCTGTCTGACATCAGTAACGATCTCCCTTGTTCCACGTCCTGGTCCCATGTCTGGCCTGTACTTCCGGCAGCTCCCTATCAATGTACCAATGCACCCCTTGCTGGGGACTCCCCAGTAAAATGTTCCTTGCATGTGAAATCAAAGATAGTGTTCCCTAATTTGCACATTCTCCTGAGTCCCCTCACTTTGGAGTGGGTACAAAGTGGATCTCTTCTCATCAGTTGGCCAAGTAGCTGTCTTCCAAGTTTCTGAGGTTGCTTCCAGTGCGGTATTCCATCAACTCTGGGGCCTTGTTTGGGGGCTCATGGCTTTCCGGTTCTTAGATTTGTCTTATTGTTGGGAATTTTTCCAGAAGTAGTTCACCAGGTTTGGTTTTGTCTTCCTCCGGAGTGGCGGATGTATTTGAACTGCCGATCTTTCTGGCAGCAGCGGGGGACTGGACCACTGCATCACTGGAGCTCCTTGTGTGGAGGTGGGGCCCCCTCCCCTCGTAGGTTCTGTGTCATCTGTCCAGTGAGGGGTCTGGAAGGTGAGAACCGGTGCCCCTGGCTCTTCCAGGGGAGGCATTGCCTCTGGATCCCTGCAGGTCTTTCAGCAAGCCCACAGTTTTGTAGATGGGGAAACTGAGGCCCAGGGAGAGAAGCCTGACTGTGTGAGGCTCCCAAGGAGGAGAGCAGTAGGGGGGAACCTACCCCTCTCCCCCATAAACCAAAAGCCAAACTCGCTGCCTTCAAGTCGTTTCTAACTCATAGCCAGCCCATGGGGCAGGTTATAACAGCCTCGCTGGGTTCCCGGGATGGTAACTCTTTGCAGGAATAGAACAAAAAAATCAAACTAAACATCAGGTCAATGTGGACTCATAGCGGCCCCTGTGGGTTTTCTGAAAAATGTAACTGTTTACAGGAGTAGAGAGCCCAGTCTTTCTCCCACAGAACTGCTGGTGGCTTCTAACTGCTGACCATGCAGGTCGCAGCCCAATGAATAACCACTAGTCCACCAGGGCTCCTTGCCACCGATAGACCCCAGGTTTTCTCCTGAGACCTGATTGCTTGGGCTGTGCTTGGGGGACGAGGATGGTGGACAGGAGGCTCACACACCTGCTTTTTCTCTTCTATGCAGTGGCCATGCTATGGAC
>NW_022104553.1:20604002-20615662 GCF_000313985.2 Echinops telfairi | reverse complement strand
CCCCCAACCATCAAATTATTTTCATGGCTACTTCATCACGGTCATTTTGCTACTGTGATGAATCGGCAGGCAATACAGCATAGGTGGCTTACTGGACCGATGGAGAGCTCAGAGTGGCGTGGGGTCCCCTCTGCACTGAAGGCGCTCTGGAGCTGGCCTGCCACTGGTAGGGTTTTTATACATTAAACAACTCTGCGTACGTCCTTCTTACGTAGCTAGACCCTCCTGGTAGTTTGGAAAGGTTCTACCAGTGGGCATCTGGAGCTTATTTACATTGCACCGTCTTTCTCCCGAGGAGCGGCTGCTGGTTTCGAACTGATGACTTGCAGTTAGCAGCAGCTCGACTCATAATGACTACACCACCAGGGGCAAGTGTGCCCAAGACCCGAGGGAGGTGGAAGGAGAGGAAGGAGGGAGGCACCCTAGGTGAGATGGAAGGTGGTGGTGGAGGAGGAGAGGGGAGGTTCAGCACGGGGACTAGGAAGAGGAAGACAGAGGAGGCAGAGACAGCACAGATGTGTACACACACGCACGCACACACCGCCTCTGATATTGTGTGTTTTTATGATGACCTTACAAGCACAGCATGGGGGGCGAAGTCTGACCTCTAACTTGACAAGGACGGAGGAGAATGAAGATCAAGACTGCTCAAGGCTGATTCCTAAGAAGTGAGGGCAGACATGCCTCCACCCTCCAGCCTTCCGTACCAATCCCGATCCCAGCCTGTCCTCCCACAGCACGGTCCCATTTTCTGATGGCCGGATGACCCATCGCACTGGTCCTACAGACCGCACAGACCCTATTCCCAGTGATGGGTGCACACTGGGCATCGTAGTGACCTGTCCGGCTGCTAACTTCAAGGTCAGCAGTTCAAAACCACCAGCCGCTCCATGGGAGAAAGATGGGGCTTTCTACGCCCCCATAAAGAGTTACAATCTTAATAGAAAGTAAACGTTTAGAAAACGATTATTGCAATAGATGGACAAGTATGCTTGATACAATGGATGTATGGATTGTTATAAGAGCTGTAAGAGCCCCCACTAACATGATCTTTTTTAAAAAAGTTAGTCTTTGAAACCCGCCGGGGGAATCTGATGGGGGTGTTATGAACTGGCATCGACTTGGTAGCAGTGAGTTTGGTTTTTAATCATTTTATTGGGGGCTCTTACAATATTCCATACATCAGTTGTATCAGACATATTCGTACCTATGTTGCCATCATCACTTCCAAAACATTTTCTTTCTACTTGAGCCCTTGGTACCAGCTCCTCTTTTTTTCTCCACCCTCCCTCCCTCATGAATCCTTGATCAATTATATATTGTTATTATTATTTTGTATTTTACACTGTCTATTGTCTCCCTTCACCCACTTTTCTGTTATTCGTCCCCTTTGGTGGCGAGGGCTGTATGTCCAAAACCTTGTGATGGGTTTCCCCTTTCTCCCTCTCCCCACTCCTCAACTACCCCATTACCTTCATGATGTCACTACTCACACTACGGTTAGGGCTTATCTGTCCTGAATTCCATATGTTGAGACTCTTATCTGTACCAATGTGTGTTCTCTGGTCTAGCCAGCTTTGTAAGGTAGAACTGGGTCATGGTAAGTGGGCTGGGGGAAGCATTCAGGAACTAGAGGAATGATGTGTGTTTCATCAGTGCTATCCTGCACCCTGGTTGAATCATCCCTTCCTTATAACCCTTTCGTGAGGAGATGTCCAATTGTCTACAGATGGGCTTTGGGTCTTCACTCCAACCCACCTTGTTCACATCGATGTAATTGTTTTTGATCTTTTGATACCTGATCCTATGGACACCTCATGATCACACAGGCTGGTGTGCTTCTTCCATGTGGGCTTATTTGCTTCCCTGCTAGATGGCTGCTTGTTTAACTTCAAGTCTTTAAGACCCTAGATGCTATATCTTTTGATAGCCGGACACCATCCGCTCTCTTCACCACATTAGCTTATGCACCTATTTTGTCTTCAGTGATCATGTCAGGAAGGTGAGCATCAAAGAGTGCCAGGTTATTAGAAAAAAGTGTCCTTGTGTTTAGGGAGACCTTGAGTAGAGACCCAAAGTCCATCTGCTACCTTAATACTTAAATATATGTATATTGGCCTCTATCCCTTTCATTATAAATTAATTTACATATATACATGCCTACAGCTATACTTCCATAAATAGCATTTGCCTCCAACTTCTTTCCTCTATTTCCTTTCACCTTCCTCCTGTCCCACTATCATGCTCACCCTCCATTCGGCTCTCAATAATTCCTCTTGGATACATTGCACTTGATCAAACCCCACCAGGCTTTATAAGCCCCCCTGGCCATTCTGTTGTCCATCCCCCAGAGAGGGGGTTCTATGTTGATCATTGTGATTGGTTCCCCCTTTCCCCCACCCCCACCCACCTTCCACTTCCCATGCTGGTATGGCTACTCTCATTATGGGTCCTGAGGGGTTTATCTGGCCTGGATTCCCTGTGTTTCCAGCTCTGATCTGTACCCGTTGACGTGCTCTGGTCCAGCCGGCCTTGTGAGGCTATAACTGTTGATGGGAGTAGAAAGCCCAGTCTTTCTTCCATGGAGCTGCGGTTGGTTTGGAACTGCCGACCATGCGGGTCAGAGCCCAGAGCGTAACCACTACACCACCAGGCTCCTGCCAATGAGGCAAGTGAGGTACACCCAGAGCAGAAATGGGGGTGTCACCACCATCCCCAGTAAAACGACTTTAAAATAAGAAGAAAGTGGTGAGGGCAACAAACGTACAAATGTGCTCCACACAATGGATGGATGCATGCATTGTGATAAGAGTTGTACGAGCCTCCAATAAAATGATTTAAAAAACAAAACAAAAACCAGTTACAGTCTCGGGAACCACTCAGACCAGGGTTTAGATCCGAAGGGTAAGGAATCTGGAGGGAATTTTTTTCAGGCTCTCACTTTTTTTGGTTTTTAACGTTCACTTGGTTCATTCCAGCTTTACGAGAGAAACACCTTCTGTGTTGTCGCACAGGTCCACCTCATCAAATGAAACCCGTACTCAGACCCCACGGAGCCCCCGTACGCCTGTGATTCCCCACCCCCATATTTCTTCCTCCCTCCATAATTTCCTGCCCCTGTCCCTGTCTGGGCTCTCCTCCTCATCTTCAAAGCCTTATCCTTTGGTGTGAAAACCACTGTCCTTTCTCTTTGTTTTTCCTGATGACGATGGTGTCCTTCAAATATTGACCTTTTATAAGATTGACCCAAGTTGCTGAACATAACTTTCTCTGGTTTCCGTCCAGGTCCTGTACGCATTTCTCCATCTAAGGCCAGACGTTCCAAAGCAGGTTCTCATGACGTACGGGTGTCTACTGACTCACGCTTAATGACAGGGCCTCACAACCTCACAAAGGCTGACAGGCTTCCAGGTTCCGAAGACGAGTTCCTAGACGTAGGTATTTTGAGAGTACAAGGGTGACTTGTACCTGGTGGCGTTTGAGACTAACCTGTGCTGCCTTGAGTTACCTCATTTGGCCCTTCTGGCCATTGTCTTTGCTGTTCTCACCAAGTAACTGGGTGGGGACGTGCACACCTGAGTCCAGGGCCCCAGCCCCTGGTGTGGGAAACAAGACCAGGGAGAGAGTGTCCATGGACAAATTCTCTGCGCTCATAAGTAAGAGTCTGGCAGACAGACTCTGGTGGAGGGAGGCCTTCACATTTGTCAGTTGGAGATGAATCCCAGCCACATTCTCCTAACTAAAGTTATTCCCCACAATGTACCCTAGTTATAATGCTGAGATACTGCTTGCAAGCAAATGGCTGCTATTATACCCTTGAAGGCTATCTGCCGAAGGTAGTCTGCCATCAAGAGCA
The DNA here is from genome assembly GCF_000313985.2 of Echinops telfairi. Classification (NCBI taxonomy): domain Eukaryota; kingdom Metazoa; phylum Chordata; class Mammalia; order Afrosoricida; family Tenrecidae; genus Echinops; species Echinops telfairi. The sequence continues at coordinate 20,611,806 of NW_022104553.1, read as the reverse complement.
ATCAGACCACCCATCCTAAGTACAGCCCACTCTCTTCTGATAAGGATAACAGATCGCTCCCCTGGAGAAGACCTCAGGGACCCCTAAGGTCGAGCCAGCTCAGAGAAGACCAAACTTAGGCCACCATCTTAACTCTAGAACCCACCCATCTTGTTATGTATGTGCCTTCCTGTCATGTGTATGCCCCAGGCACATCCCCCTCCTGTGACCTGCAGGTGTCAAACACATCCCCCTCCTGTTACATGTGTATATAGCATGGCTTGCCTGCCCGAGATGATATAAGCCTGCAAGAGAATGCATTTGCTCTCTCTTGATCCTGCCATCAGAAGAGGTGAGCCCTTGCATGTCTTGTCTGATGTTCCTTTAATTTACCCTTCAATTACACAACTGGTGTAATTGGACCCATCAGTGGTGGAGGCTGGTCCCTCACACCCTGGTCCTTCAAATCCAAGAGACCAGACTCTCACTGGACTCTCCATTGCCCTCCAGTCAGTTCTGACTCATGGAGACCCTGTTGGCTATGATAGAACTCCTCCCTTGCGTTTCCAAGGCTATAAATCTTTAAGGAATCAGAAAACCTCATCTTTCTCTTACGAAGCAGCTGGTCGGTTTGAACAGCTGACCTTCTGATTAGCAGCCTAATGCATAACCCATTCCACCACCAGGGGCTCTATGGGGTACCAGCCTCCACAACTGAACAGGGCCAAGGGGTGGTTGTGTAATTGAAGGGCAAGGTTAAAGAGACATCAGACAAGATAATGCATGCGAGTGCTCCATTCTGGGATCATCATGACCTCAGGAGCCAGATCCGTGCAGAGAGAGAGAATATATTTCCAACCAGGGCTTATAGACACTCTAGGGGCGTGCCAGTCCCCCTAATTACAGGTAACCACATGTGTAACAGGAAAGGGCTATACACTAGGCATACGTCTGACAGGAAGGCATACAGGTAACAAGATAGGTAGGCTCTGGAGTCAAGATGGCAAGCTGACCTTGGTCGTCCCTGAGTTGGCTTGCCCTTGGGTGCCCTTGGGCTCTCCTCCAGGGGAACAATCTATTATTCTTATTAGAAGGGAGTGGGCTCTACTTAGGGTGGGAAAGACAATAGGGCCAATTGCCTTAGATGGCTGACGACCTTCAGGCAGATAACCTTCATGCAGTTGACTTACAAGCGTATAGTCAGTGAGTCTGTGATTGCAAACAGCACCTTAGGTTTGGCATACATTATGGGGGGACAGCCTGGGGGTGACTTTGCCGTTTCCCACAGGGCTCCTTCTCTCTCAGTTGTTACTGTTGTCATCAGGTGAGGTGCAGTCGTCTGTGACTCATAAGAGCCCAGGGCACAAGAGAAGCAAACACTTCTGGGTCCCGCCCACCCTCCTAATTGTTCCTAATTGTTCCTATGCTGGAACCATTTGTTGCAGCCCTTGTGTCAATCCATTCAGTCCAAGGTCTTCCTCTTTTTTGCTGCCCTCTACTGGGCCAAGCACGGTCTCTCCTGATGATGACATGTCCAAAGCCAAGTCCATGAGATGACGCTTGCCGCCCTGGCCTCTAAGGAGCGTTCTGGCTGTACTTTTTCCAAGACAGATTTATTGGTTCTTTGGGCCGTCCACGGGAATTTCAATATTCTGCGCCAGCACCACGGTTCCCATGCATCTTCTTCAGCTACGGTCACAGAACTTGAAGTCCATTGTGGGGGAACAGGCCAGCCCCCACTACTAATCACGGGTTCAATCGGTGCAATTGCACGGTTGAGAAATATAAAGATGATAGTAAAGTCAGAGAGAGTACGAGAGAGAGGAGAGAGTGAAATAACGGAGTCAGACACACTGCATGGTAGCATGCTCACCTCCTGGATGGCCATGATCTCAACAGGCAGGTCCACGCACAGTGTGGGCCGAGGCGAGGTTGGGTGGAGACAGCAGGAGAGAGCCAGTCAGGGGCCCCATTTATTGCTAACCAAGGGTTATATCTACTTATGGGGGCATGATTACAGGTAACCACACATCACAGGAAGGGGGTGTACAATAGGCATACACATCATAGGAAGGGGGTGTACAATAGGCATGAGCGTGACAGGAAGGGGATGAGCTAGGGGTGTGCACATAGGAATGGGAGGGTCTAGAGGTATACATGTGACAAGATGGGCGGACCCTAGATTCATTCATGATGGGGGCCTAACCTTGGTCACCCTTGAATGGGCTTGATCTCCCTGGGGTCTCCTACAAGGAAACAGTCAACTACTGTCCTTATCAGAAGGGAGTGGGCCCGACTTGTGGGATAAACAGTGGTGACTGCTTGCTCTGGATGGCTGAAAACCCTTAGGGAGAATGACCCCTGATCAACTCCTGATGACCTCCAAGTGTATAGTCATTTCCCACATGTAGCAAGCAGCTAAGTTTGGCATGCATTACGGGGAGACAACTTGTGAGAAATCTCTGTTTCCGGCAGTCCATCCCCCAAACTCTCTACTCTCAGACCGAGGATTTGGTCCTCCTCCCTTAGATGCCAGGCTTCCTGCTGTTTTCTCCTCTGACCCAGACATCCTGACCCTTCTTCCAGGGGCACAGACTGGACGTCACATTACCGCCACCTAGTGGCGATCGCCCCATGAACACTGCCTTGGAGTCCCTAGGCTTTCTGGGGACATAGTAGTGAGTTGGCTGCTAACAGCCAGGTCAGCAGTTCGAAACCAGCAGCCGCTCCACAGGACACAGGTGGGGCTTTCGACTCCCGTGAAGCGTTACAGGCTCTGAGACGCACAGACGCAGTTCCACCCTGTGCCATAGGGCCGCTCTGAGTCAATTGTTCGATGGCAGTTGCGTTTGGGTTTGAGGCATCGGGTCCGTGACAACTCATCAAACCCAAACCAAACCCACAGCGGCCTTATATGGGGTTTCCGGGACCCTAAACCTTTACAGGGGCCTCATCGCACTTCCGTGGAGCCCCCTTCCCCCGCTCTCGCCAATTTATGTCGCCCTTGAACCAGTTTGACCCAGAGTGACCCCATGTGCAAAGTAGAAGAGACTTCGGGACATGCTGTTAATGTTGTGGGCACCGAAACAACCAAGTTCGTTCTTTCTACGAACCTAAAAGCCTCGGCGGCCCGGTGGGTTTCCTGGATGTCCACGCTCCTCTAGCTGGTTGGCAGCTGTCCCTGTGGTCCGCATTGGGCCGATCCCGTCGCCGCAGGCGCTGAGAGGGGACCCACGGGCACTACCAGCCACGCTCACACGGGAGCTTTGGAAGGGCTTCCTCCGTTGTCAGGCGCCCTTCGCCCTTAATGAGGGGCACCAGGTCCACCCCTGGGCGGCCCACCCCGGCCCCACGGAACCATGCCCGTCGAGGGCAGCCAGATCTGGGTCGGCAGGGCCACCCCTCCCCCTCGGGGTCTCCCTGGCTGTCGTCCCTCCGGGAGCAGGTCTCCAGGTCTTGCTCCCGCAGGACCGCTGGGTGGGTTTCCAGAGTGGAGCGCTGCACCACCGAGCCACCAGCGCTGCAACCAAACACGCCTTCACAAACGTGTCAATGACCAGCACGGGAGTGGCGCCCATCACCCAGGGGGGCAGGGTCTCTCCCAGCCGCGTTCTCTGCCTCCCTGAGTCCAGCTCAGCGGGCGATGTGACCTTGAACCGTGGGAGCCCTCCCCTCAGCGTCTGCACAGGTGGGAAGAACGCACTGGCACCCAGCCGATTCCCACCCCTAACGAACCTAGAAGGCAGAGAACAGTGGACCCATAGGGTTTCCGATGCCGTAAACCAGCGGTTCTCAACCTGTGGGTCGGGACCCCTTTGGGGGGTCGAACGACCCTTTCACGGGGGTCGCCTAAGACCATCCAAAACCACGTATTTCCGATGGCCTTAGGAACCCAGACACCGCTCCTCTATCCATCTTCAGGAGGACCCACCCACATGCAGATACGCCCACCAACGAGTACCCAGCGTGAAGACTGTTACCCATGCTACACCATGATTCAAGACAAACTTTCAGTTATTTGTCATTAGGAATAAATATTTCACAATAGATAATGCTATATTGTTTTTGTGATTCATCACTATGAGATAATTATGTTCAATTTGTAACAATGACAATACATCCCGCCTATCAGATATTTACGTGAGGATTCATAACAGTAGCAAAATGACAGTGATGAAGTAGCCATGGAAATAATTTTATGGTTGGGCGGCACCACCACATGAGGAACTGTCTGAAAGGGTCACGGCAGTAGTAAAGTTGAGAACCACTGCTTTAAATCTTTTGAGAAGCAGACAGACTCATCTTGGTCCCACAGAGCGGCTGGTGGGATCCAACCGATGACCTTCAGGTTAGTTGCCAACAGGAAGTCAGCACTCGGGCACCTCACACTCTCTCCCTCAATCCTCCATGGCAAAGCATCTGACTGTGTCTTTGTTTTATTGTGACAAAATATGTATAACGAAAATTTGCCGTTTCAACCATCTTTTTTTTGGAACATTTTTATTGGTACCTAATCTACATATCATCCAATTCAATAGTTCAATTGGTCAATCACATCAAGATTTGTACAATCATTACCACAATCCATTTTAGAGCATCCCCTCACCCCTCTACACACACACACACACACACACACCCCTTATTGAAAGCAGAGAACCAGAAGAGAGTGTATACAGATGAATTCTTTAGTCTCATCTATTAAGGAGCCTGGCAGGCTGGGTTTCTGGGGTGGAGGGAAGCTTTCACCCTTCTGAGTTGGAGGTGAGTCCCAATCACATTCTCATCATTAATATTGTTCCCCACGATAGCCTCCCATCGTTGTGCTACCTGAAAGTGACCCCTGGCAAGCACATGGCTGCTTGCTATCTGGCCGGTAACTTTCACTGTAAGAGCAGACACGTGCTATTGCTCTCTAGGCTCTGAGGACAGTCACTCCCCCTGACCTGCTCCAGCACTGGTGGTGTTACTCCTCCTATGTACTCAGGGACCTTTAGGGTTAGGGAACAGCCCAGTTTGTTACCTATGTGGTTACCTGTAACTAAGAGGACTTGCACACCTCCTAAGTGCATATAATCCTTTGTTGGAAATATATTCTCTCTCTGCATGGACCTAGCTCCTGAAGTCATGGCAGGCCTGGAGGGGAGTGAGCACTTACGTGCCTTATCTAGTCTGATGAATCTTTAATTTTATCTCTCCATTAAACAATCACTCCTCAGACCCATTCAATTGTGGGGCTGGTACCCCACAACCCCCCATGGTTTAATTGCATTTATTGAACCATCCTGAAGTGTGAGAGGCAGTGGCCTTTAACTTGCCACGTGGGCGGCCATCATGACTCTGTTTCCAGAACATTTCCATCTCCCCAAAGGAAATTCAGTGCCTAGTCAGCCTCCAGGCGCGCCCCACTCCCACCCCGGGCACCTCTCATCTGCCTCCCATGGCTATGCATTGGCCTGCTCCAGATCCTTCCTACAAGTGAGCTCACACCGTGCTTGTCTGCTGTGTGGTGGTCTCACGCAGCATCCTGCAGCCCCTCCTTCCTTTTCACCGCTGAGTAATATTCCCCTGTGTGCACAGGCTGCAGCGACTTGGCCCACTCGTCTGTGGATGGGCACTTAGATGGGGCCCACCTTTCAGTATGAGGGACACCATCCCATTTTAAGGTGGAAAACTGAGGCATGGTTTGGTTTTGTGGAATGGTTTTGTGTGTGTGTGTGTGTGGGGCGGGTGTTTCTCTGAATCCTGGCCAACAGCCTGACATACCACCTGTCCTGTGCCCATTATGGGTGATACTTGTGGTAAGACTAAAATAGTGGAGAGCCAGCGTCTCCTAAGGAAGGCTCCCTGGAAATCAGGAATCCAGTCCCCCCATCCCAGTTGACTGCACCCGGGGACCCAGGGTGAGTCAGACAGTGTGACTGCATCTCGGGGGAAGGGAGTTCAAGGTGAGGCCTCCAGAGTCAGGCTGAGGGTGGGACTGACCTTGGGAGCCATGATGGGTGGTGCCAGAGCAGGAGAGGGCAGAGTCACCTCTGGGGCCACATGGGGAGGGGGCAGACTGGAGGGTGAGCCCCATGGCGACATTCGTGAGATCAGACACTTTTGTCCTCATGGTCCCCCTTCTTCATGGGAATATACTATTTTAAAAATATTATTGTTGTAGACTCTATATGTCCTGATCCGAAGGAACCATTAAGAGGTTTTCTTTGTCCTTGCAAGTTTGTTTGTTGTTTTGTGGTTTCTTTTGCCTCTTGAATTTTGAAGCAATATGAAAATTACCACAACCTCGAAGTGTCATGAATTCTGAATTCAGGCAGGGTCAGAGCAGAGGAAATCGGGACCCGGAGAAGGGGGAGGAGGGATAGAGTTGAGGGAAGGGGGGCTGCGAGAGATAGGAGGGACAGGACAGCATCCCAAAGGGCATGGCATGGCTGGGAGGACAGCGGGGGTCTTCCTCAGTGAGGAGCCTGGGGAAAGCGGGTGGTTGGAGGAAGCGAGAAACTCACTCAGACTCTGCGAGTGAGAATGGTCCACTCTGGGTTTCACATAGGTCTGCAGCTCGGAAGTCTAGCCTGCCTGAAAGGCTGAGGGTTCTAGACTAGCTGCTGGGGCCAGAGTTCTAGACTTCCTGAGGATGTGTGGTTCCAGACTATCGTTCCATCTTCACTTTGGAAGGGTCTGAGGATCCAGACTAGTGGAGTGTCTTGGTGTCTGCGATTCTAAGTCTGGAGGGTCATCTAGACAGTTTTGTTCAAGTTGGTCACTCTAGAATGGCTGGGACCCTACAGTTCCTGGAGGAACAGAGGTTCTATGGTTCTAGAGTGCCTGAAGGACATAGAGATGGGGAGAGGGGGGGAGGAAGCGTGAACTCATCCCAATGATTGATACATAATCACACCATGCCCTCCCCCAACCAGGGGGATGAATAACAACAGAAACCGTAGGGGGAAGGGAGGCAGCAGTCAGTGTAAGCTATGAAAAAAATTGTAATTTATAATTTATCAAGAGGTCACAAGAGTGGGAAGGGAAAAAAGAGGAGCTGACCCCAAGGGCTCAAATAGAAAGTCAATGTTTGGAAAATAGATGACAACACATACACAATTGATCTTGTGGTTTGTTATAAGAGTTGTAAGACCCGCTGATAAAATTATCTTTTAATAATAAATTTTAAAAAGACACCTAGGGAGAAAAAAAAAGACACCTGGAGACTCAGTTACCATATAACCCCTACCTACTAACTGTGGTGAAATTGAACACCAAGGACCCTTGGCATTAGCCAATGATCTCCAAAATCATCAGGCCCAATCCCTTCTCAGAAAGCTGATGGCTTGCAAGACATGGAGAAGCACCATGTCCATACCGAGGGAAAAGGGAACAAGTGATCCAAAATTAGTGGCAAGGAGGGTGTAAGAGGCCTGGTAGGGATTGATCAAGGGCAATGTAACCGAGAGGAATTACTGAAACCCAAATGAAGGCTGAGCATGGTAGTGGGACCAGAGGAAAGTAAAAGGAAATAGAGGAAAGAACTGGGAGGCAAAGGGCATTTATAGAAGTCTAAATACAGGCATCTACATATGTAAATATATTTATATGAGGTGGGGAAATAGATCTATGTGCATATATTTATAGGTTTAGTATTAAGGTAGCATATGGACATTGGGCCTCCACTCAAGTACTCCCTCAATGCATGAACACTTTGTTTTATTAAACTGGCATTCCATGATGCTCACCTTCCCAACATGATTACTGACGACAAATGGGTGCATAAGCAAATGTGGTGAAGAAAGCTGATGGTGCCCAGCTATCAAAAGATATAGCGTCTGGG
>NW_022104553.1:20589212-20602979 GCF_000313985.2 Echinops telfairi | reverse complement strand
TAATGTTGGACTTGTGGGTTTGGGCAGCACTGGATTGGGATGTTTTCTTGATGTGCACTTAACCTTTATATAAAACTCTCTCTTGTACATGAGTTCTGTGGATTTGTATCTCTAAAGTATCCAGACTAACACAATAAGCAAATGTGAAGAGAGCAGAGGGTACCCGGCTATCAAGAGATATAGCATCTAGTGTCTTAAAGTCTTGAAGTGAAACAAGCAGCCATCTAACAGGGAAGCAAATAAGCTCACATGGAAGAAGCACATGAGCCTGTGTGATCATGAGGTGTCCACAGGATCAGATATCAAAAGATCCAAAACAAACAATTATATCGATGTGAAAGAGGGGGCTTGGAGTGGAAACCCAAAGCCCATCTGTAGACAATTGGACATCCCGCCACACAAGGGTTACAAGGAAGGGGTGATTCAACCAGGGTGCAGTATAGCACCGATGAAACACACATCATTCCTCTAGCTCCTGAATGCTTACGTCCCTCCACTACCATGACGCAGTTCTACCTGACAAATCCGGCCTGACTGGAGTACACAGATTGGTACAGATAAAAGCTTTTGACACAGGGAAATCAGATCAGATAAAACCCTCAGTCACAATAGTGGGAGTAGCAATATCATGAGGATAGGGGGATGGTAGGGGTAGGAGCAGAAAGGAGTAACCCATTACAATATTGGCTATATAGTCCCGCCCCGCAGAGGGACGAATAACAGAAATGTGGGTGAAGGGAGACAACCGGACAGTGTAAGACATGAAATAACAACAATAATATATCATTGATCAAGGATTCATGAGGGTGGAAGGGTGGGGGAGGGGGGGAAAGGAGGCTCAAGTAGAAAGAAAATATTTTGGAAATGTTGATGGCAACATACGTACGAGTGTGCTTAACACAACTGAATGATGGATTGTGATGAGATATGTAAGCGCTCCCCAATAACATGGTTAATAACATTAAAAAGCCATGTCAAGAAAACCAATGTAACCATCTGTCAGGTTGGGGACATACCTACCACACAGAGAGCAGTAATTCCAAATCACGTCAAAGTACAGAACCGCAAAGTAAGCCATCTCTAGTCATTATTAAAGAAGAAAGACAGAACTCCATGGAGGTTGAATCTACAAGGAGACTCAAAAATGGATTCGGGGCGTGTCAGAAGTTAAGCCCCGCCCCCAGGATTCAGACTCAAGCCCAGAGGCTCTACAACGCAGACTCCCCAAATCCACACTCCAGTCTTCGGGTTAACAGTCACCCAAGTCTCGAATCCCGAACTCGAGATCCAGATTCTCAACCCAGGCTCAAGAACCACAGTGCTGGCAGAACTCAGTCGCCATCCTCTAGACCCCATGTCCCAGGTGACAAGGTCCAGATGGCAGGCTTTTGTGTCTGCATTTCCAATTTCCAGCTCTGCCCTCCTGCCCCCTCTCTCATGGGAAACTGCCCCCCTGTCTGGTAACTCCTCCTAGTCAGCTCAGACGAAAGCTCTAACCACAGAAAGGCTCCTTAGGGCTGGTCCCCCGCCCCACCAGCCACCAAAGCTTTCCAGCGTCCAAACTGGGCTCTCAGCCACCTCCCACCCCACTCCTTAAGCCGGGTGGGGCTGGGAGCTTATAAATCCAGTCATACGGGTACCTGCTCCCTTTCTCCTGGTGTCCAGGCTATCCCCAATACTACTGGAGGTCCTGGAGCGGGTGAGATCCTTGAAATGGGAATTGGGGGTGAGCGGAAGGCATGAGGCTATGGGGATCAAAGTCTTCGGGGAGAGGAGAGGGGGCCTGCTGGTGTGGGGAACCCAAGTGGCCGTAGTCTGCGGGTACACAAGCTACTTTGGTAAGAGGGATATGGGCCACCCTGCTTTGGGAAGGGGGGAACGTGGCTCATCTTGCTTTGGGGGAGGGGCGACATGGGTTACCCTGACCTGGGATGTGGACAGCAGCACCCCGGGTCCAGGCTGGGGGTCTGGGATAAGAATGATCTTCTAGGGAAGGACACGGGCCACCCTGGGGGAATGGAGTGTCAAGGGCAGCAGGTAGGGGCATGTGTCCTTGACTGAGCTGCAAGTTCATCTGAACCAGGAAAGCCTGATACCCAAGAAGGAGCGCGTGCACATGTGTGTGCTGGGCTGGAGGTGGGGGAGTGTAGACACGGGGAAGCAGGAGGACAGTCCCCAGAGGCCGCAGGCACTTGTTCCAGAGCCAGGCGCCAGGTCGGAAGGCACTGGTTCCAGGCCGTTCAGACCACCTCCACTGCCCTCAGGCCTCCAACACGCCAGGCCAAGACTGGCAGATGCTGGGGCACAGCGAGGACCCCACTCAGCCCTGCCCTGCAGGAGGGGGTCCGTGGGGGCTGGAGGGGGCTTCCCAGACAGGGGGATTCTGGGGATCTGTCATGCAGGAGAAAGACAGGGCTCTCTACTCCTACAACAGTCACTGTCGGGCACCCACAGGGGCCACAGGGGGAGTCCTACCCTGTTCTATAGGGTTGCTCAGGGGAATTCTTTTGGGGTTGTTTTTGAGCTGCACAAAGGCAGAGGGGGCGCTTCGGAACCAGAAGGGACCCCTCCACTCGGGTGGGGACTGAGTCCTGGGGAGAAATGCAGGCTCAGCACGTGAGGGATGGAAGTGAGACTGTCATCCACCCCCCCCTACCCCCACCCCCCCACCCCCGCCTCCCTCCCATGGGAGTCCCTGGGGAGCAGCCCAGGAGCCCCATCCTGTGGGGGAGTCAGAAGCTGTGAAGAACTCACCCCAGGGGCGGGGAGGGCGACGAGGTGGACCTCGGAGTGAGAGGAGGTCCAGGGAGGATGGGACTGACAGACTGGGGGGCCTCTGGGTCTGGAGGGAACGGTGGGTTCTCACCAGGTGCAGAGCCAGGGAGCACAGGCTGGCTTTGGAGGGAGGCGGGGACAAGGGCGGAGATGGAAGTCTGTTGAGCATCCTGAGAGAAGAGACTGGTGGGATGTGGGGTCCAGCTTGTGTACCTCACTTCTGCCCCTCCCCCAGACATCAGCTCATCCCTAGCCTCTCCTTTCCTTCTCCATCTTGCTGGTGTCTGCAGGTGAGGCGGGCCAGGTGGGAATGTGGCAGCCGCCCCCTCATAGGGGACCCCCCAACACCAGTCCCTCCCTCAGTCCCCACACTCCACCCAAGTCACCTGCCAATGTCCCTAAGTCACCTCCCTGCAGGAAAGCCACCTGCAGGGCCTGGGCTGGCCTGGAGTCCACATGGGGCCTGGGCACATGAGGCGGGCTCGCTCCTCACTATGTGACCCTCAGGGACTGACCCCACCTCTCTGGGCCCTCAGGGCCTGCCCTAGAAGGCAGCAGCTCCTGCAACCATTTCCATGAGGCTCCAGGGGCATCATGCAGGGAGAGCCCAGTGTTGGTGTAGAAGTGGGTGCTGGCCAGGGGGTTCTAACTCATGGCAGCCCCACGTGACAGGCAGTCATGCCCACAAGCTGTACAGACTCCAAACTCAACCAAAGTCCCTGCCACCAAGGCCACTCCAACTGTCAGCGACCCTGCAGGACAGGGTAGACCTGCTCCTGCTGGTCTCAGAGACTGGGATGCTTGGTAGGAGTAGAAAGCCCCGTCTCTCTCCAGAGGAGTGGTTGGAGGTTTTGAACTGCTGATCTTGAGGTTAGCAGTCTGATGCTTAGCCAGTATGCTACCAGGGCACCTAGCGAGGTCCTGGCAGTTCCCCTCTGTCACACCAAGGGCGTCCAACAGCAACAGCAAGTCCGCCCACAGCAGCGTCTGGCTGGTTTGCGCTGGGCTGGGTGCTCAGCAGTCCTGTGATGAGTGTGTGCCCATGGGGCAGGGGGTGGGAGTGGGGGGGCGGGCCCTCAGGGAACAGAGGAGAGGCTGGGGCTCAGGGGGCAGTGGCCACTCAGTCAAGGTCCCCTTGAAGGGGACTTCAGAGACCAGTCACAGGAGGCAGAACCCCTGTAACCTGATGCCCTAAAGCTGGCGAAGGTGGGGGTTGATAGTTACTCACTCACCACCCCCTGCTGCCAGCCTGCCTGGGGCTCTCTGGCCCCTCCCTGCCCTCACCTGTCTGCTCAACCAACCTGGAGCCTCTGCCCACCTCCAGCTTGGACTGGCCTGGTGCAGCCTCCGTGGCCACCTCGCCCTTCCTTTTTAACCACCCTCCACATCCCTGTTCCCACACAGCCTCCCCCCGGGCGGTAGTCCCAGCTGCCAACCTTGGTGATGGAGTGGAGCCGAATGGCCGTGTCTAAGAGTTCCCACGCCTTACTGTCTATGTGCATACGGACATCTGTGCTGCGACTCTTGAAGAGGCAACCCTCACACATGCATGTGAACTCAGCACTAAGTGCACTCTCCACATCCCTGCCTCAGCTTGAAGACCCACTTGGGCATGTGTGGGCAAGGATACCCGTGACCTTGCATGGCTACACCCATCCTCATAGGACACACTGCACTTGGCCGACTTGTCTAGGTTCTGGGGCCAAGACCACACGGTGTGGAGATCGAGTGACCACATTCGTTTGACATCTGTGACAGGCTGGTTAAGTCGAATGACTGATGCCAATTGATCACTTGTCTGAACCTGTACCCAGTGTTCCTGACTCCACCCCCCGCACGGAGGACAGTTCAACCTTGGTCCTTCCTGTCACCACCACCCCCGACTCTCTCCCAGGGCCCATAGGAAAAGAGGTTGGGGTGGGGGACTAGGCAGGAAGCTCTGGAGAAAATAAGCAGCACTCGTCCAAGTTAGAGGGCAGTACTTGAAAAAGCATTCAGGACATCCGGGACATTGGAGGAAAGTTCTAAGTGAAGAACACATCGAAGGGACGGGGCACAGGGGCAGGGCAAGGGGTGAGGGAAAGACCCCTGTCCCCAGAGAGCCCCCGTCCTCCCTCCCAGGGGCCCAGGATGGTGAGAAGGCCCTGAAGAGGGAGGCGGGTGCACCCCACTCCCAGCCTTGGCAAGTGGCCCTCTTTGAGAAAGGGCTTTTCAACTGTGGGGTGTCCCTCATCTCACCACAGTGGGTGCTGTCTGCAGCGCACTGCCAGAGCCAGTAAGGGTTCTGTCTGGGGGAACTGGGGGACTCTTGGGAATTCAAGAGGTGGAAGCTGGGGACTGAAGGTTATACAGGGCCTAGTCTCTTGGTTTCTGGAGGAGGCTGAGGCTGGAATCTCAACCCTTGGGTAAGGAGGTTTCTGAGAAAAGGGGGGCTAGTCAGGTCACTTCTCCTGAAGCAGGAAGGGTCTAGGGGTCCGAAGATGCTGGGTTCTGAGGAAGAGGGCTGGGTTTGGGGATAGAGTTGGAATCGTGGTTAGAATCGAGTTTAGGATAAAGTTGGGGGTGGTTAGGGTTTGAGTTGCATTATTTGGGGGTTGGGCTGAGATGGCATGGGTTGGCTATGGGAATGAGGATGAGTTTGATTTGACTTAGAAATACATGAGAGCTGAATTGGAGAGAGGGCTTGATTTGGTTGAAAGATCTGGGGTGGAAGTTAGGTTGGGTTGAGTTGGAAATGGGTTTCGTCCGGTTGGGTTGAGGTTACCAGGGGATGGGTTGTATTTAGCTTCACTGAATTCTGTTGAGCATAGTAGGTTGGGATTGTATAAGATTGCGTTGGGTTCATGTGGTTTGAACTGAGTTGGGGCGGGGCTGCATGGGGTATGGTTAGGGACGGAGAATGCCTGGACTCAGTTTGGGTTGAGGTTGTGCATGGGGATTTGGTCCACAATCCACACCGTTGCCACTCAAGTGGAGACCCCTCTTCTCTCCATTAGATGATTAGAGCGCACCCTTGCTCTGTGGGCTGGTTCCTACAGGATATTGCATCCTGAGGCAATGTCCCGGATGACAGCACCCGCAAGCCTGGCATAGATGAAGTCTGAGGATACCTGGATGGGCTCAGAGAAACCATGAGAAGGAGCTGAGAGGGGTGGCCTACTGATGGAGCAAAAGCCCAGTGGCTGGCTAGGAGCTCCATCCTGCCGTGGGGCAGAATCAGGCTGTCCACCATCATCCTTACCAGGGACCTTGTCCAAGTCTCAGACTTAGCCAAGGCCTTGACCCTTCTGAGGCCAGAGCGGATGCTCAAGGCCACCTGTCAAACACCAAGATAACAGAAAGCACCATCCAAGTTTTGGATGCAGAAGTTTCTGTGACTTTCTTCTGGGGGTGCAAACTGATGGGAGCCGGAGCCCACCTGGGAAGAGACTCACGGCACCCAGCATACCCCTACACGGTTCCTTTGCACCCACGGCTTTGATCCCTTGATGAGAAGAAAGGCCTTGAGGTAAAGCGCTGTTCATCCAACACATGACCATGCCATGAGATCTTGAGCATCAGAGACCCATTCTCACTCAACCTCAGTTCCCTCATCTATAAAATGGGCAGTTAGCTCACAGTGCTGTCAAGAGGATTAAGAGGGATCACTTCATGTGAGCTGATTAGAAGAGTGCTTGGTCCTGGTAAACACTTATCTCGCGATAACCAGTGAGGGATCCAGCCCACATCCAGATGGATCCTAAGGGTTGGTTGTATAATTGAAGGGAAGAAATTACGAGGCAGACCAAAGTTATGCTCCAACAGTGCTCAGCTGTGCGTAGCATCAGAAACCAGGTCCAGGAGAGAGAATGTCTTCTTACACCAACTTATATAGTATGCAAGCCCCCCTATTTACAGGTCACTTCATACACAACAAAGGGCTGTACCCTAACCCTAGAAGTCCCTGAGTTCATTGGGGGATTAACCTGACACCAGTGCTGGGGGCAGGTAAGGGGGAGTGACTTGTCCCCTGAGCAGGGAGAGCAATAGCAACGTGTCTGTTCTTATAGCTAAAGCTGCCGGCCTGATAGCAATCAGCCATGTGCTTATAAGAAATAACTTTAAAAAAAAAAGAAAAGAAAGAACTGTAGAGTAGCATTATCATGGGAGGATATTGTGGGATCATTTTTAATTAGGAGGATGTGACGGGACTCATCTCCAACTCATACATGTGAAGCCCTCCCTCCACTCGGAATTCTGGCCTCCATTCCAACTCTATCCCCAATTCTCCCCTCAATCTCACCACGAACCCCGACTTTTCCCCACCAGCTGTCAGCTTTCACCTCGGTCCCCCAGCCCCTGAAATCTGGACCCATTATCCCAATCCAATGACCCCCAGATTCCACCAGACACCCATGATTCTTCCCAGAAAAGCCATGGGGCCCCTGACAAGTTGCCCGCATACACTCCCTTCCAAGTCCTCAGTTTCCCACAAACCAGTAAAAGGACCTAGCACACACTGTATCACCAAGGATGACGTGTCTTTACGATTTAGTTCTGGAGGGCATGAGGTGCCATCAAGCCCGTTTGGACTTACAGCGATCCCATGTGGCAGAACAGGGCCGTGACATGAGGTCTTCTGGGCTCGTCTCTGTGTGGTCTGCCTGTAGTCCAACTTCTTGGATTACTTGCTCAGCATACAGCTTGGATAAGTACGATGAAAAGATAGAAGCCTGGTGCACACCTTTCCTGATTTTAAACCACTCGGTGTCCCTCAGTGAGGTAAGCTGACACAGTGGCTGGCATCATGGGCTCAGGCACAGGAATGGCGAAGGATGAAGGACAATGTTCTGCTGTGCTTAGGGTCACAGTGGGTAGAACCAACTTGGTGGCTCCTGTTGGAGCCATACCCCCTTGTTGTTTAAATTACTGTCTCATGGTTCTACGTATAGGTTCCTGAGGAGCACCATTAAGTAGTCTGGAAGTTTTATTTTTTTGTAATGTTATCCACAGTTTGCTATGATCCAAATCATCAAATGCCTTTGCATAGTCAATAAAGCACACACGAGCATCGTTCTGGTATGCTCTACTTTGATGTCAGCATCTGACATCAGCAGTGATATCCCACATTCCACGTCCTCTTCTGTGTCCAGCTTGAATTTCTGGAAGTGCCCTCTTGATGTACTGCCAAAACGGCTTTTGAATTATCTTCAGCAAAATTTTACTTGTGTGTGACATAAGCCTATTTCCCATATGCTTCACTTGATTGCACTTTGCAGATATTGTGATTTTTTGCAAATTGGAGTTTTCTGGGGCCCCTGTGTAGAGTCATGTGGAGCATTATTTTTTAAAATGCTTAATTTATGTGTTGATGCCACATTTTGGTAATTCTCTCACTAGTTTTTTCATAATGCTATTACACCCTTCAGAGACTATGATGTGACATAAACATAACTTTTATTTGCACAGAGAAAAATGTGATTGACTTCATTGCAGTCTTAGCTTCATTCTGGTGGCCTGCAACAGAACCCAAAATATCACTGAGTTATCGATCGGCATTCTGTGACCATTTCATGTATCGCCTTTCTGTACAATGGGCACAGGTGGTTGGCCAGGTTGCTTCTCTTTAAAATTTCTTAGCATAAAGTGGGTGAGCACTTCTACCACTGTGTATGTTGGCAAAACATCTTAATTGGTAGTCTGTTGATTCCTGTTTATCCCCAGTGCCTTTAGTAGACCTTGAACTTCTTCCTTCAGTACCACCGGTTCTGGTTCATAGGCCACCTCCTGAAATGCTGGAACACCAACAACTTCTTTTCAGTACAATGACTCTGTGTATTCGTCCTTTCTTCTCTTGATTCTTTCTTCCTCCTCCAGCATTTTGCCCATAGAATCCTTCACTACTGTAACTTGAGGCTTGAATTTTTCCTGCAGTTCTTGGCACGTGAGCAATACAACCTGCATTTTTCCCTTTTGGTTTTATAATTACAGTTCTTTGCACATTTCATTGAAACTCTTTGCCTTCTTGAGCCTCTCTCTGAAATCTGTTCAAATCTTTGGTTTCACCATTTCTTCTCTTCATTTCAGCTCTTTTGCGTTCAAGAGCAAGTTTCAGTGTCTTTTTCTGACATCTGTTTTGGACTCTTCTTTCTTCTGTCTTTTGAATGATCTCTTGTGTTCTTCGCATAAGATTTAGTAGATGTCATCCCCCAACTTGGCTGGTCTCCAGTCATTAGCAGTCAATGCATCAAATCTGCTCGAGTGGTCCTCTCAGGATTCATGTGGGATATAGTGAGGGTTATTGTGCTTTGGCTCCTGTGGGTTTGTTTGCATCTTCTTTGCCTATGAAACCATGGAGGGTGTCGCAGAGAAGACTCTCCATAGACCAATTAACCATCTATTCTACGATAAGCCCCTGGCCTTGTTCTGACTGCTGAAATTGAGCTTCTCCATGATGTTTTCCGGGGAGCCAGCTGATTTGCTTCCTGTGTAGCCTGTCCTTCGGGGTTCGTGTGTATACTCATTGATTATGTTGTTGAAAATGGGTATTTCCTGGGGCAGGGGGAAAATGAGGAGCTGATATCAAGGGCTCAAGTAAAAAGAAAATGTTTTGAAAACGATGATGGCAACATATGTACAAATGTGCTTGACCCATCCATTTTTTTTTCATTTGTCATTCTTTTTTTTTTTTTTAAACATTTTATTAGGGGCTCATAGAGCTGTTATCGCAATCCATACACACATCAATTGTGTAAAGCGCATTTGTGCATCATTCTCAAAACATTTTCTCTCCACTTAAACCCCCGACATTAGGTCCTCATTTTTCCCCTCCCTACCCGCTCCCCCTCCCTCATGAGCCCTTGATAGTTTATAAATTGGTATTTTGTCATATCTTGCCCTGTCGGACGTCTCCCTTCACCCACTTTCCGGTTGTCTGTCCCCCAGGGAGGAGGTCACATATAGTTCCTTGTAATCGGTTCCCTCTTTCCTACCCACTCTCCCTCTACCCTCCCTGTTTCGCCACTCACACCACTGGTCCTGTAGGGCTCATCCGCCCTGGATTCCCTGTATTTTCAGTTCCTATCTGTCCCAGTGTACATCCTCTGGTCTAGCCAGACTTGCAAGATTGACCCATCCATTTGTGGATGGATGGATGGATTGTGATAAGAGCTGTAAGAAGCCCCAATAAAATGACTTTTTGAAAAAAATAAATTAAATTAATAGATGAAATACAAAAAAGTCGGGGGGACGGGTATTTCCAATGGATTGTGGTGTTAGTGAAGCATATGAAATAGACCATGGACCTCCAGAAGAATGAACATGCCTGTCTCGGAAGAAGTACAGGCAGGATGCTCCTTAGAAGGGAAGACGATGAGACTGCCTCATCATACTTTGGACAAGTTCTCAGGAGAGCACCATCCCGGGAAAAGGACATCATGCTTGGGAACGTAGAAGGGGAGCCCCAAATGGGGAAGAACAGTGTCTGCAACGATGGGCTGGACCATCGCCACGGTTGTGAGGATGATGCACAGGACCAAGCCGTGCTTTGTACACTAGTCAGTGTGAGTCAGGACCAGATTCAGTGGCATCTAGGAAAGACACGGCGTATGTGGGGATGCTGGGTGGGCTTTGACCACCACCCTTTGTGCCATCCGGAGCTTTTGGGAATGGCCATGGGTGAAATGATCAACAGTCTTCTTTCTTCTGCCAGGAGGGGAAAGAACTTGTCAGGCTCCTGACAGCCAGCGGCGCCTGGACCCAGGGAGCTGCTCTGATTGTACTGAACAGCCACGATCACATGTTGGAAGCCTGTGGGTTTGCCTATGAATACATCGGGGATCTAGTTCCTGATTCTGTTCAGAGAACCCAAAATGTCATCTTTGAGGTCACTGGATGTTGATGTACCTGAACTTGGCTCTGAAGCCTGAAACTTTTATTGAGAATATTCTTGTCCTAGGGGAGCAGGGGAACCCCACAATTTGAAGCATGGTAACATGCAGTGTTTGGGGAAAGACACTGGGTTTTGAAAAGCTAAGGAACATGCTCTGAGACTCGTGGGGGTCTTCTCTACTTATATCCCTGGATCTGAGGGGATAGGGGGGTGGGTGACCGGCACCTCAAAATGCCATGATCCATAAGAAGAATCCTAGGCTTGGGGAACTGGGTTCTGATCTGGAAGCCCAGAGAAGAAGGAGCTCAAAGTGAGATGCATGTCCAGGAAGCTGAGGTGCTGATGTCTTTGCCGCAAATGGTGCTGGGTCAGAGACTCTCAGAGCCCCACTGCTGGTATCAGGGTACACTGGACGTGGGGGTGGAGGATTGGCACAGCAGACTT
Source organism: Echinops telfairi (assembly GCF_000313985.2). Taxonomy (NCBI): domain Eukaryota; kingdom Metazoa; phylum Chordata; class Mammalia; order Afrosoricida; family Tenrecidae; genus Echinops; species Echinops telfairi. The sequence continues at coordinate 20,591,890 of NW_022104553.1, read as the reverse complement.
TGTATTGGGGAGACAGGATTCTCTCAACCCTTGTTTCTATCCCCCTTCATTTTATACACATTTGGCTCGGTCCCCCAAGTCCGAGGCTCCAGGAACTGGAGGCCCTGCCCGATCTGGCCCCAGCCCCTGGGAATTCGTCCAAGGTGCCCCAGGGCCCTCAGGACAACAGGTGCTGGTTCTCCCGCCCCTTCCACAGCTTGGGGGGCGGGGGGGGAGGTGAGGGGTGGAGACTGTCCAGTCCCCAGCAGTATGGGCAGGGCCTTGGCCAGCCTCTGGGTGCCAGCAGGGCAGGGGTGGGGCCCTGGGGGATGAGGGCTTTTAAAGGTTCTCCAGGGAGGCTCCTCAGCTACAAGCTCACCACCAGCCTGACCCTGGACACTGCTGTCACCATGTGGTTCCTGGTTCTGTGCATCGCCCTGACCCTGGGGGGCACTGGTGAGACTGGGGGTGGGTGGGGTAGGGGTAAGAAATGGGGGAGAGTGAGTGGGCCTTGGTTCTTCTGCAGTTTCCTTTTCACCATTCCATGCAGTACACGAGCTTCTGTCTTTGTACCACAGTCCACGCCAGACCCTAATGCCACCTGCTTTTCTCTCTCCCTCAGCCCCGCTCTGCAGTCCTCCTGCCCACATTAGGGCCCTGCTTCCTCTCAGGAAGCCCTAGACCTTTCTCTCTTCCCCCGGACAGCTCCCAGGTTCCAGCCCCTTGGCCAAACCTGGTCTCTGTCAATCTCTTTAGGGGCCCCCAACTCTTCTGACTCGGCCAATCTCACCAGTCCCTGGGACCCTGATCATCCCCTACTGTACTCTAGATCTCAGTGACTCCATGGCCTGGATCCTTGTCCCCTCAATCTCACCAAGAACCCCAACTTTTCCCCACCAGCTGTCAGCTTTCACCTAGGTCCCCCAGCCCCTGAAATCTGGCCCCATCATCCTGATCCAATGACCCCCAGATTCCACCAGACACCCATGATTCTTCCCAGAAAAGCCATGGGGCCCCTGACTCCATGTTCGCCCACATTCAGGTCTGGAAACGTTTACTCGCTCCTCAGCTCTGTTTCAGAATCCCTACCCAACACCCTAAGGCTTCCCCCCCCCCCGCCCCCCGCAAGTAACAGCCTCCCGAGTCCTCTTCCTACCTGAAACTCACCTTGGCTGCTCAAATCTTCTGGAATCCCTTCCCTATACCTGCTACCAACATACATGATGCCGGGCTCACCCCAACACAGCATGCTCTGAATCCATCTCAAAGCCACCTCCCCAACCTTCTCTATTCTGTCCCAAACAGCACCCTAAAAAAACCCATATCCCTCTGTCCTCCTATCTACCTCCTCAAACATCAGAAGCCCCTCCCATAGCTGCACTTGGGCCCCTCCCACCCTCTTAGCACACCATCCCTCCCAGCCTCACAGGGCCCCTCTCCCAGCCCTTGACCCCACCCCTGCCTGTCACCCATTGACCTGGAACCCCCAAATCTCCTACTACCAACTGACCCCTTCCAGGCCTTATCCAGTGACCTTCAAGTGACCCACAAATCTCCCAGCTCAGATGCTCAGTCTGGGCCTTCTGGACCTGACTCCCCAGATCTGCATTCTGCTCAGAACCCCACAAGCCCACCCAGGGTTTGACCATTCCCCCAAAGCCCAACCCTTAGCTGTGGGGTTCCTGTCCCTGAGCTCTGGGACCTCCTGCTCGTCTCTGATCCCCAGCCTCCTGTCCCCCAGTCTAGGACTTCAAATCACCCCACCCCACAAACAGTGCCAGCTCCTCCTCTTGGCACCTCCCCCAACCCTGGTCCCCGGGGTGTGCACCGCCCTCGAAGCAAAGTCTCCCCAGCCAGTGGTCAGATCTCGATCCCCTCCCCTCATGCCTGACATCCAGCCCTCAGATCCTGGTTCCACGACCCTCAGGTGCCACCAGACACACCCGCTTCTTCTCAGCCTTTCTGGTCAACCACCCATGGGCAATCCCATGCCTGGCTGTCCAATTCAGGGCCCATCTTCTCAGGCTGCCAGCCCTGGTCCCCCGTCCCTGGCACCCCAACCCCTCCCCTAGCCAAGTCTCTGCCTTTCTTGCCCACCCTGACCCAGTGTCCTCTCCACAGGAGCCGCACCCCCCATCCAGCCCCGGATCATTGGAGGCTGGGAGTGCAAGCCGCATTCCCAGCCCTGGCAGGTAGCCGTGTACAATTACAATAAGCCCGAGTGTGGGGGCGTGCTGATAGACCCCAAGTGGGTGCTCACGGCCGCCCACTGCACAAGCAAGTGAGTATGGGCAGGGGGGGCCTGGGGAGGAGTTGCCTGTGCTCCCACGGAATGACCAGGGGGCCCATCCCTTCTACCCCCCCCACCGGGAATAACCACAGGGGATGCTGACAACTGAAAGGGGAGAGGGGAGCAGTGCTAGCACATGTACCAGACAGACTGGGAGGGGCGGTGGGAGGTGCGGGATGGCCACCTAGCAACTGCTCCTGGCTGCCTGAGTCTCTTCTGGGCATCTCTCTCTTGTGACCATTCTTGGGTCCCTAGCTCCCTTCCACATCTCTACCTCCATGCGTCTCCATCCCATCTCCGGTCCCCACTGCCCTTCTGAGCTTTAGCAGCTGTCTGCCCCCAGCCCCACCCTCCAGGACACTCGGTCCTCTCCAGAGAGCCTCTAGGAAGGGCCAGGGTCAGCTGGAGC
>NW_022104553.1:20580700-20589023 GCF_000313985.2 Echinops telfairi | reverse complement strand
GCCCCCCACCAATTCCCTCAGCTCTGTCCTACTGCTGCCCTGGTCTCTCACCTGGTCACCACTTCAGCCCTCTCTGCCTCTCTCTCTCTCCCCCTACGTCCTGGGCCCCCTTTCCATCCGGTGTGTGTCCTCATGGTGCCCACTTCTGGCTGTCTCACTCCCGGTACGCTGCCCCCTTCCTTCTCCTGCCTCTTCCTCCTAGCTTTCTCCTCCTCCTTCTTCTTCTCTCCCTCGCCTTTCTGATTGTTTCTCCCAGGGCACCCTCCCCCAGGTTCCCTGCCCTCTGCTCCTCCCCCTTCTTGTCTTCCCCTCATCCCTCCAGCTCTCTCTCCCCACAGGAATTACCAGCTCTGGCTGGGCCGCCACAGCTTGGAGGATCCCGGAGAGCCCGGCCAGTACGCCCAGGTCGGCGGCGTCTTCCCACACCCGGGCTTCAACAAGAGCAACCCGGATCCCTTTGTACAGAACGACTACAGCAACGACCTCATGCTGCTGCGCCTGAAGGTGCCCGCGCAGATCACAGCCACCGTGCAGGTCCTGGCCCTGCCCACCCAGGAGCCTCAAGTGGGGAGCACCTGCCTCGCCTCAGGCTGGGGCAGCATCAAACCAGAAGGGAGTATGTGTTGGCCCAACCAGGTTGCCTGTGGGGGTCCACCGGGAGGAGGGGCAGAGGCGCCCAGGTCTGACTCAGGGGGTGGACGGAGGGCCCTGATGCCGGGGTCGGAGGGCAGGGTGCTGCTGTGCCTGAGCGAGGACCCAGCCCTGCTTCTCCCGGGCCCGTAGAAGTGTACCCTCAAGAACTGCACTGCGTGGACGTCAATATCTACCCCAATGACGTGTGTGCCAAGGCCCACCCCCACAAGATAACGGACACGATGCTGTGTGCTGGGCACATCGAGGGCGGCAAGGACACCTGTGTGGTGAGTCAGTCCCCTCCCTGTCCCTCTCCCCTTCGACAACACCCCCGCCCCCGCCCCACCGTACAAGACTGGCGGAGGGGACCCAGGGGCGACCCCCCAAAACTAGCAGGCTCGAGTCTCCCGTCTCCACTGCTGACCAGATGTCGGCGCCAGGCCCACCTCAGGGTCTCAACTCCTTCCAGGCACCCCCAGAGTCTCACCCCTCCACACCCTAATTCGTCCTTTCCTCCCCACACCCCGTGGGGTCGACCACCTGCCCCAGACCCCGGGGGGCACCGTGAGGCAGCCATAGAGAGCCCCCTCCCTCAAGGAGCCCCCCCGTTCTGGTGAGGGGCACTGACACCCCCCACAAGCAACACGTGCGCGACCGTGTGCGTGGGGGCGGGGCGGGGGCGCTCAGAGAACTGGGGGAGGGAGGGGACAAAGGCCCTCATCAGGGAGGGGACCCCCACGCAAAGGTGAGCATCAAATACCTGGATCGGATGGGGGCGACCCTCGGGGGAAGCCGCACGGCAAGGCCCTGAGTGGAGCGGCCCGGAGTCCGTGAGGAAGAGGGAGTCCGGTGGCGGGGACTCGAGGTCCGAGAGCCTGGCGGAGCTGCTCCCTCTGGAGCTCGGGGCGGGGTCTGGGCGTGGCCTCGGGAGGAGGAGCAGCGGAGGGGCGGGGCCGAGCGCCCGCAGCACCGGCTCGGAGGGCGGGGCAGATAGCGCCCTCTGGCGGCCCGGCGGGGAAGAGGCCGCAGGAGAAGAGCTGGCCGGGCAATGACGCTGGGGGCTTGGACGGGGGGGGTGGGGGGGGGCGCCAGGGAGGGCGGGGAAGAGTCTGATTCTGCAGCCCTTTGAGGGAGAGAACACCAGGCCTGCTGGCCGCTCACGAGGGGACAGTCTGGGACGGAGATGAGCCAAGTGCTTAACCTGAGAGACAGCTCAGCATCTCCAAGAGGCCATGGGCATTGGGCACCCCCACCTACACACTCCCACCCACTCCACATACCATACACACACATTCACACTCATCATATCCACCACACTCAGGCATGCACACGTAGACACTCACACATACACCCCAGACACACATACACTCACATATGCACCCACCACACACACACAGAGCCCAACACACATGCACATCACACACATACACACACTTACCACATATACGACACACACAGACACACACTTACCATACACACACAAGGGCACTCACAAACTCTCACCACACGAACTACACACACACAAGCACACACACCACATACCAACCACTGGGATCCCTCACAAGCCCCACTGTGAACCCAGTGGCTTCACCAAATCGGCCCTTCCCACATGCCCCATCCCCAAGCCACTGTGCCCGCCCACCCTTCCCCTGTTCCAGCAGATCAGCCCCACCCCTTCTGAATGTCTGTCCTCTCCTCTCCTCCCACCGTCCCTGCCCTTGGCCAGGTCTGGTCCACAGCCGCCCTCACCCTCTCCCAGCCTTCAGCCTCTGCCCCTCCTGCCCACCCCCCACCAGACACCAGCAGGACATCCCACACTCAGATCTGGCCTTGTCTGCCCCCTCCTCACAGCCCCTCTGTAGCTCCCCATACCACCCCCCATGAGAGGGGTGTCCAGTGATGAGGACCTTCCTGGGAGAAGGGTTCGGAGACAGGGCTTGTCCATACTCCTAGTGACCTGTCTGCACGGACGATCTCCTGTGCAGACAGCGGACCCTGAAGTGCCACCATCCCCGTTGGCAGGACTCCGGCCACTGCCCACTCCATCAGAATCCCCGCCTAGCTTCTCCGGCAGCCGGACCCTGGAAACAAGGGTCTCCTTCCCCAGAGCCGAGCCGTCTCTGTGTGTGTGACCTGCAAGCCCCGCTCTGAGGGCTGGGGGTCCACAGACTGACCGTTCTCACTGTCCCCTCTGTGCGCCTAGGGTGACTCGGGCGGGCCCCTGATCTGCGATGGCAGCTTCCAAGGCATCTTGTCTTGGGGCCACAACCCATGCGCCACCGTCGGGAAGCCGGCCATCTTCACCAGTGTGTTTTCATTCCGGGACTGGATCCAGGACACCATGGCGGCCAACCCCTGAGCGCCCTCGCCCGCCCGTGCCCCCATTAAAAGAGAACCCGCAGCAATATCTGGTGTCATTGCCCTTTCTGGACGCGGGGTCCTTAGGGCCGCCCAAGCTGGCGGCGTCTGGAGACGTGCAGGCGGGACAGGGGCCAGGGCAAGAGGGACAGGCTGGACAGAGCAGACAGTCCGGCGGTGCCTCTGCTTTATTGCGGGAGACCAGAGAGGAGTTAGACAAGACCCACCTCCCAGAGGAGGGGACTCATACCCAGGACCAGGGGCAGCGTGGGATGGTGGGCGGGGCCCAGTCCTCCTGGAAGCGGAGTGGACATGGAGGCAGGGCGGGGCCTCTCGGGAGAGGAGTTGGGGGCTGGCAGCCTGTGTCTGGAAGGATGGGGGTGCGGCTTCGTGGGTGTGGCTGCTAGAGCCGGCAGGACGTTAGGGGCGGGGCCTCACTACACTGGCCAATAGGGGGTGGACTCCTGAGAAGCGCCAAGAGTGGGCGGGGTGACGGTTCAATAGGCGGGGCCAGCGCCTCACTGAGAAGTCCTAGCTAGTTTTTCAGGGAGTGGGGCCTCCAAGGAGGGGGCCCTAGTTGGGAGCATCACCTAACCTCTGGGACAGCCATGCAAAGGAGGTCGGGCCCATTCCCTGCAATAACAAAATCAAAAAGCAAAGGGAGTGGGGCCCAGGACCTCATCAGGGTGTTTGTCCAGGCTGCTTCTGAAGAGCTCAGTTCCGAGGAGAAGAGGGGGCCCACTCAGAATGCTGACTACACAGAATCAGGGTTACCCTGGGAGGCCAAGTCTGTGATCTGCCTGGACAAGCGCCTAGAGACCTTCCGCCGGAAGTTCACCTGCCACTCCTTCAAAGCTGTCCCTTTGCTCCACATGCCCACGTGGTTCAAGTAGGACAGGGCGCCTGTGATGGAGCATGGGACTCCCAGACCCGCCCCTTCTACCTGGGACCCGCCCCTAAGCCGACTGCAGCGAATCCAAGATCCTGCTGGCTGTTCTCCCAGGGCCTGCCCTCTTCCTTGGGATAGCCTTGGGATTCCTCCCAAGTGGTCTTCCCTCCTGGTCCCATCTTTTCCTCCTGAGTCCCCGCAGAATGATTATACATAGGGCAGCTTAACAACAGAAGCTCAGCAGTTGAAAACTCCCAGCCGCCTTGTCCTAGAAAGACAAGGCTTTCTGCTCCTATAAAGAGTTCCAGTCTCTGAAACACACAGGGGCAGTTCGCCCCTGTCCCGTAGAGTTGCCATGAGTCAGCATTGACTCACGGCGGTGTGTTCCTTTGGGTTTGGTTACCTATTAAGACTCTACCTCTTCACCCTTTTCTTCTAAAAGTCCACTGGACCTGCGGAAAGACTGTCCTCCTAACCTTAATTTATACCCAGCCTTCTTGACACAGTCACTACCCCAGTCTTTCCTTGTCTGTGATTACCCCGCATTGCATCAGGTAAATCTGCTGCACATCTTTAGAGTCATGAAAAACAAGGATGTTACTTTGAGGACTAAGGTGCACCTGACCCAAGCTGTGGAGTTCCAGCCCCCACAATCAAATGGGCCCAAGGGGCAGTTGTGTCATTGAGGGGTAAAATTAAAGAGACATCAGACAAGATAAGGCATGCAAGGGCTCACCTCCGGGACCACCATGACTTCAGGAGCCAGGTCCACGCAGAGACAGAATCTAGTTCCAACTAAGGCTTGTATACACTCAGGCTGTGCAAGCCCCAATCACAAGTAACCACATACATAACAAAGTAGGCTGTACCCTGACCCTAAAGGTCCCTGAGTACATTGGAGGAGTGACCTAACACCAGTGCCAGGGGCAGGTAAGGGGGAGTGGCCGTCCTCAAGAGGCTGGAGAGCCATAGCATGTGTCTGCTCCTGTAGTTAAAGCTGCAGGCTACATAGCAATCAGCCATGTGCTTGTCAGGGGTAACTTTAAGGTAGCACTATGATGGGAGGATATAGTGGGGAACAATATTAATGATGAGAATGTGATTGGGATTCACCTCTGTGTCACAAGGGTGAAGGCCTCCCTCCACCCCAGAAACCCAGCCCGCCAGGCTTCTTAATAGATGAGACTAAAGGATTCATCTGTATACACTCTCTTCCCATTCTCTGCTTCCCATACCAGATCACCATGAAGGAGTCTGGGAGAAGTGGCTGAGGCAGTTGGCAAGCCATTGGCAAAAGGACTGGCCCTGCTCAGAATGTCTTCATGCTCTGGAGGATCCATTGTGTCTTCCAGAGCAGACAGCCAAGTGTCCCTCCAATCCTTCTCAACAACCCCATGCCAGTGTCCAAGACAATTAATCACAGTGGCCTGGTTAGTGTCCAGGAGCCTCTGCCAAGCCATCCAAGTCATCTCTCCTCCTTGTTCTAGGAACTCTCTTCTACTGGGACATTATTTCTTCTTTCCCCGTGATGATTCTTGTGTGAAACTGAGGACCGGGAAGAGAATGTATGTGGCCAAACTCTCTCTGTCTCAGGATTAAAGAAACCTGCAAGGCCAGGATGCTGGGTAGAGGGAGGCCTTCACATTTGTGAGTTGGAGAAAGGTCCCAATAGTGAGAGTCAAGTCTGGAATAGAGAATACTGAATGTTATGTTGGCTTGTTAGTAGCTGACACGTGGCCAGTGTTTCTTACAGTTCATTCCAATTATTCAAATAGAAATGCAAATGATAGAAAACAGCTCTCTGTCCCATCTAAAATAAGGCTTTTTTTTTTTTTAAGAAAATACTCTGGTGCCTTGGGTGAGCATTGGATGACGGAAATGCAAAGTTCTTCATTCAAACCCACCAGTTGCTTTGTGGGAGAAAGATGAGGCTGTGTGCTCTAGTCAAGATTATATCCTCAGAAGCCCTACAGAAAGATCACTGTGTGGGTTTGTTTGGGGTTGGGTTTAACTCCCTCTTTTTATTAAACAACAACAACAACAAAAACCCTCCCATATATTTTTCAGTAACAAAAAAATGGACTCCCTGTTCCATTATCTGAAGAAAACAAAACAAAAAAACACCCACAAACACAGAAACGAAAGAAGCCTTTTCCTTTTTCACAAACTCATTTAATTTCCAAACAAAAGGAAAATGCTCAACGTGACTTCCACTGCGTCGGAAGCCCCAAATTACAGACCCAATAAAAATACTAAAGACCTGGGTCTCTCTGCCCTCAGACTGGGAGTCTGTTCTACCCCCTCAGCTCCCTCCTCTCTGACCTAGCAGTCTAGGTGTGGGATGTCACTGTAAACAGGGACCGCCTGTCTCCACCACTAGATGCAGAGAGCACAAAGAACAGACCTGGATTCACTCTGGGGGACATGGGCTTTTTCACTTAGGGGCAGGTTGCTCGGGAAGGTGCGGTACTGCTTGATGGGCAGGGTCAGGGTTTGGTTAGCCTTGCCTACACAAGCCCGGGGGTCCTTCTTAAGTTGTTGCAGGCAGAGAAGAGGAGAGGGGGCTGTGAGGCAGGCCCAGAGCAGCTGCATCATCATCATCGTGGGAAGACTCCAGGATGTCCTACGATCCGCCTCCTCCAAGCGGCCTACAGCAGACAGACCAGGAGGAGTCGTTTGGGAGGCCATGGACCAGAGGGATGGGGGAATTCGTTTAGCCAACATCGGGTCCACAGGCCGGTCCTCCCCCAGATCCAGAGTCCTGCCTTTCAGCTAGTCATTTCCTTGGCCCCGCCTCTCCCCGCGCAACTTCCGCCTCGGATCCCTGTCTCTCCGGCTCCTTGTCAGAAGCTCCCCCAGACCCGTCCGCTTTGGAGACTCTCTAACTCTCGCGAAGCGAGCGATTTGCGTAGGCCACGCCTTTCAGCATCCGCCCCGCCTCCGGCTCCGCGGGAGTCGCTTCCCTTTCTGGCCCCGCCCATCCTCGGGGTCTTTCTTTTTCGCCGTCCCGTGTGGCTGTCCGCCGAACTGCCTGGCGAGCCTGACAAAACAACGGTTCTCAAAACGTCCATAGCTATTTCTCTCTTTTCCCAAACTCAAGGTCTCTCATGTCTTCAGAAAATCTGTGGCGGTCACAGGCGTTTATTCCTTCTCCAAGCCCGAACGCGGGGACCCCGACACAGGCGCTGTCTAGGACGCCTCAGGAAGTGCCCGGAATGGCGCCGGCTGGGGGCGGGCCTTAGAGCGGCCGCACACTATAAATTGCGGCGCCTTAGCGCGCGCACGCTCTTTGCTGCGGAAGGCGGTTAGGTAAGTAAGCTGGGTCTCTGGATGTCCGGCTTTTTCCGTTTCGGGGCCTTGCTTTTGTGGTACACGTGGCTTAAATGTCTAGTACTAGTACCATCACGTGGTGGGTGAGGTCGGGGTGGTCCGGAGGGACCAGGTGGCGGTCGCCGAGATGCCTCCCCGGTGTCTGGAGAGATGCGGGGCGCCGGAGGAGAAACGAGGGTGCCTGATGGCGGACGTGGGAGAGAGGGGTGGGGTTTCTGCTGCTAAACTCACTCTTGGGTCTCCGCCATCTTGCTCCCTTGTGGGGAGTGGGGCCTGTGGCGCCATGTAGGTTTCGTTTCGACTCCGGTCGGTCGGCTTTAAGGAGCTTCTGGTGCCACGGGAGGAGGATTTGGATCCGCATGGGGGGAAACGGCAGCCACGGTTACTAGGGGGAAGGGAGAGTAAAGTCCGGCTGAATGACTAAAGTGTGAATTTGCAGTAATTGATGTATTTGCCTTGGCAAACGTGTTGTGGCCGAAAGCCTGCCGAACGTAGACGCATGTAACAAGTAGAAAACCGTTTTCGCTAACGTTGATATTCAAAGTTGGTTTCTGAATCCGCCAATGACAAGTGACGCAGGGGCTGACGTAACGCGCAAGTACACGGCGTTAGACCCCCAACTGCCCCGTCTTGGGTTCTAAAACGAGACACGGTTGGTCGTTGGCTCTCTTACCGACTTTCTCGGAAGTTGGAATGGAAGGTCGCTGCCCCGAGCATAAGCCGCATGATTGTAAGTTATTGAAAGAAAAATCTCCGTGCCTAAAGTCGAAGCCTGACCCCACTGCCAGATTCCAGCCCCTGATCTCTGGCTTACCCCAAAAGGGAAGGAAAATCCCTCACCCAGCATGCTGAGGCCACACCACAGGGGCAATTCTTCACTGCCTTGGTAGGGTAACCCTGAGTCTGTATAAACTCCGTGGACATTGAGAACATGAGTGTGTATGTGTGCCCACCCCTCCCCCATGAAAAGCTCAGGCATATGCGTCTCTGCTCCTCCCTTGCTGAGTGGCTTTCTTAAGCCAGTTCCAAATATCAAAGGCTGTTTGTTGACTTCGCCCTACACCAAGCAACCATCTCTTGGCTTTTCCCGTTTTCGGTGAGGGTTTACATGAC
>NW_022104553.1:20578318-20579649 GCF_000313985.2 Echinops telfairi | reverse complement strand
TTGGAAGTCTCGACCCTGGGTTTGTAACCAGCTCCTCAGTACGGATGGGGGGTGGGGGGGCACCAGGTGGTACTACAGAGCTGGTAGAAGTATGTTGTCCCTTTCCCATCCTGTGATGCCCTGTAATGTGGCATCTGCTCTGCAGACATGGGGTGGCAGGAGGCTGAGGGGATGGAAGAGGAAGTAGTGGAGTCGATCTGGGTTCAACAGCTGCTGTGTCTGGCCCCCATGATGTCTAGCACTGGGCTCCAATTGCCCCTGAGGACACTGTGCCCCCCAGGACCTTTGACACCTGGGGGTCTGAGGGGCCATGGCTTAGGGAGGCTGCCTAGGGGAGGGATCGCTCTTGCCCCACCTGATCTAACACCTGTGTCCTTCCCCAGAAGATTTGGCAGCCATGGCTGACAGCATGCTGGTATCCTCCTATCTGGGCCGGGGCAACGAGAGCTATGCTTTCAGTGACCTCATGGACATGGCACGGCGCTTCCGGCAGCACACGGACACAGACAGACAGGAGCCCATGGTTACCTGGATCTTGCGGGTGTACGACCAGGGGGGCCAGGTCCTGTCCTTGACCTCAGCAGAGCTGGCTACCCTGGGGAACCTGACCAGTGACAGCCTCTTCAACTATTACCGGCGGACTTTGCAGGGCAGCTGCCAGCCACTGCTCACCTGGCTGCTGAGAGCCTGGCGCCAGCACTGGCCAACTCTCTCAGACTTCCGGGCCAGAGAGATGGACCTCCAGCCTTGGGCCACGCTGGAGGGGGGCATACAGCTAGTGCGCGAGCTTGGCATGCTCAGCTGGATCTATCAGGACCCACCCTCTGCTCCATACCCTGAGGACGTGGCCCTCACCCTTGACCTGCGGAGGCTCCTGCTGACCATGGCCCCGGAGGAGCTGCGGCCTACACTGCTGGCCATGCTGGCAGCAAAAGGCCAGACAGTGATGAAGGCAATGGAGGCACTCCAGACCTGTGTGGAGGTGGACCTGCTAGCGCGCAGGAGCCAGCCCCACTGCCGCCAAGGCCTGCTGGGGCCCAGGCCCACTCGCAAGGAGCTCATTGGCTGGCTGCTGGGCCAGGGCATTTCCCGAGAGCAGGTTGAGAAGCAGCCCACCCGCGTGCTCCTGGAGAGGTACCTCAGGGAGGCCAGGCTCATGGGAGGCCAGCCTGCCCAAGGGCCACCTCAGGAGCAGTTCCTGCCTTTGACCTATGGGGAGGAGCCACCCAAGAGCACCAATTAAATCCCACCCACCCAGGTACTCAGGCTACCCAGCTCTTGCCCTGCTGATGGCATGCCTGTGAAGGGAAGTAGATGAGCAGGAGATGGAA
>NW_022104553.1:20573219-20577881 GCF_000313985.2 Echinops telfairi | reverse complement strand
CTGTGTCCATGGTATCTGTTTGATTCATTCATCATGGTGGTCAGCTGTGATAAAACTGCCCCCATGAGGTTTTCTTGGGCTTAATCTTGGTGCCACTGAGTCAGGGGGATCACCTGTAGGTTTCTAAGATGCCATCTTAAGTGTACTGAGCAGACACAACAAAGCCTGTTCTCTGAAACTGAGTGGAGAGCCAGGAAGCCAAACTCCATGTCCTCAAGTTAATCCCAACTCCCCCCAGAGTTTCCAAGACACCAGCCTATCCTCCCATGGAGAGAGGCTGGTGGTTTCCAGCTCCTGATTTTGAGATGAAGAGCCAACTTCCACCCCGGGCTTGTGGGCAGAGGGGTGGGCCAGAGATGAAAATCTACCACTGATAGCCCTGTGGGTGAGACTGCACTTAAGTCTCCAAACTTGAATAGACGATGGCATTGGGTTGCACTGGTCAGTTGGGAGCCAAACCCGGCAGGCATAACTGTTCAGTGACTAAAGGTTATATATAGTAAAGTCAGAATTGAATAAAATGGAGTCAGGCACATTTTATGGTAGCATGCTTACCTCAACCCCACTTGATAGTCCATGTGGAGGTGGGAGATCAGACACAGGAGCACAAGGGAGCCATTGATTTCTGACCAAGGCTTAAATGTAACTGGGGCATAGCCCCTTGATTACAGGTAATGACCTGCATCACAGGAAGGGGTAACAAAGGCAATATTGTGGGGGAAAGCCAGCCCCCCACCACTAATCCATGGTTCGATGGGTGCAATTGTACAGCTGAAATAAGTATATACATATATAGATTGTATCATAGCATGAGAGGAGAGATTGGGATAATGGAGTCAGACACGTTTCATGGTAGCATGCCCAGCTCAGTTGTACACGTGGAGATGGGAGACTGAAGGACAAGGGGAAAAGGAATAGGGGAGAGGGCCCCAGAGAGGAGCCTTTATTCCTAGCCAAGGCTTATATTGGGGGGTGGGGGGCCGTTCCAGCCCCCTAATTACAGGTAAAAAACGTCGCAGAAAGGGGTTGCACTATAGGTAATACAGCAATGAGGGGGGCAATCTAGGAATTCACTCAGTAGGAAGGGGAGGGATTGGGAGCTTACATGTGACAAGAAGGGCGAATCCTAAATTCAGGATGGTAGCCTAACGATGTCAATGAGCAGGTTTGGACCTGTTCTCTGATTATCCATGGAAGCCATTATCAGCACGGAGTCTGCCTTCGCCTCATCACCTTCTGGGTCGTCTTCTCTTCACATCCTGTGAGTCAGGCTTCCTGGTCACTCTGCCTCCTCTCTGTCTTTGCTGGCTTCTTCCTGCGGCCAATCGTGGCCAATCGTTTCTCCCCTCCCTCTGGGCCAGTGGTCCACCTGGGCAGTTCGTGTGACTTCTCTTCATTCCTGAGTAGCAGCATTCTGTTGCATGGACAGCTCATGCTTTTGTTTCATTATCCCGCCGTATGCTGATGAACAGGGCTTGTTTCCCATAGGTGTGGGAAACCCAACTTATGACAGGGAATCTAGAAACCTAGTATTCTACGGTAGGAAAGCCTCCACTTCGGTAAGTTAAAAGTAAAGTCCTGCTTTAAATATCATTCCCAGGGAGGGATAGATATAAAAAAAAAAATCATTCCCACAGATTCTCCCTTTAACAGCTATGCTGTGAGCACATGGTTGAGTCTATCTGCCTATAGAAGTAGACATTGTCCTTCCCACTGTAACACCCAACCCCCCCTCGCACATTCCCCCAATGAAGGTATTGGGGTTCCTCACCTGTGAGCTCAGGGACCTTAATGTAGATACTGCCCACCTTGTGACACATGTAACTTCTTAACATGCATGTCTTAAGGCTACCTATAAATGTCCCAAGATAGTAAAGGATCTCACTGACTTCTCCCAGTTTCACGTGGTCTAACGAGGAGCTGAGGAATGCATGCTATCATAAAATGTGTCTATTTTATTCTCTCCTATTTCTCTTATCCTCTATGACTATTATCTTTCTATATCATTGCTGTACATGTGCGCCTTCTGGCCCTTCGGTGGTTGGAGACTGGTTTCCTTTGACACGTGGGGTTTCCACAGACACCCTGGTGCACAGAATTAAGCATTTGGGGGAACAGCTCACCACCACTTGTCTGTCAGCTTGTCAACTCTTGTGGTGGCTTGTGCGTGGCTGTGATGCTGGAAGCGATGTCCCTGGTATTTCAGATGCCAGCAGGGTCCCCCAACATGAGCAGGTTTCAGCAGAGTTTCCAGACAGAACACACAGGCTGTGAAGAAGGAGCAGGTTGTCCTCTGATGACAGCCACTGAGAACCTTGTGGGACAACCTCGAAACATCTCCCCAGAGAAGAGATCTCCCAAAACATTGTCGACTGCCCAGAAGACAAACCGACCTGTCTTGGAAGACGTACAACCAGAATGCTCCTTGGAGGCGAGGATGGTGAGACTGCTTCTCACGTACGTTAGACATGTCAGAAGAGACCACCCCATGCTTGTTAAAATCGAGGGGTAGCCCAGATGAGGAACGCCCTGGGCAAGATGCTTGATGCAGTGGCTCTAACAATGGGCTCCACTCTCAGGACACGTGCGAGCATGGGACCAGGCCGGGTGGTGTTTCCTTCTGTCGTGCACGGGGTCCCTTTAAGTTGGAACTGACTCAAGGCCCCTCACAAGAACCACAGATGGGGGGGCTCACACCCACCTCTTCCCTTGGAATGAGAGGAGCTTTTCTGCTCTGGGGTGGGGTGGGGGGGAGCGGTGGGGGGTGGGCAGGAAGCAGTTCTACACTGTTCCATAGAGTCACAGTGAATCGGAACGACTAGGTGGCGGTGGGCCTATGGGTCTTCCAAGGACCCCTGGGGTGTGCTGTGGGTTAGGCCAGCATTGAGCTGCAAGCCATAACATCAGCGGTTCAACACCCCACCCCCACCCCCACTGTTTCTCGGGAGAGAGATGTGGACCCTCATCTCTGGCAACGACTTGCATTCTTGGAGACCCTCTGTCATGTCACCACAAATCGGAATGATAGCTAACTGTCCATTTGATTCCGCTCTACCCCTGGGTAAGCGGCCTGTGAGCTGGGTTTGCATTAAGACTGGGCCAGTAAAGGTCTGGGCAGAGAAAACTGGCAAACTGAGAACCTTTACTATCTTGGGACATTGATAGGTAGCACTGGGTCACGATGAGCCTGAATCGAGTTGAGTTCGGTTTGGTTTTGAGGGCAAGCTCTGGACCCTGCGTTGTTGTGGAGGAATTGCCCATTAGTAGAATAGCTCTCTGTGTGATGCTTAGCAGGGATGTGGGCTGAGGGAAGGGGAGTGGGGTCGGACTTGCAGTTGAGAATGTGACTAGGGTTCATTGCCAACTCACCAACATGGAGGCCTCCTTCCAGCAGTCTGCCTCCCAGACTCTTAGTGATGAGCGCTGAGAAAAGCCTGCCGTTGAGGTTGGGGCGGGAGGTGAGGTTGCCTTGGCGAATTTGTCCGCATACACCCTTTTCCCGGTTGACTTCTGCTGGTGGTGAATACTGGAAGTTCCACGGACTGTCAGAAGAACAAGCAAGTCTGTCTTGGAAGCATTTCAGCCAGAGTAGTGTTCCCCAGAAGTGAGGATGGTGAGACTTCTACTTGGGACATCTTAGTAGGAGAGATTAGTCCCTGGAGAAGGACATCATGGTTCCGTAAAGCAGAGGGTCGATGTAAAAGAGGAAGCCCCTCAACGAGATGGGCTTCCATATATATATGGATAGATAGATCCAGCACGAAGGAATGTAGCAGCTAAAAAGCCCACACAGCAGTACAGAGGGCTCAGTTCAACTCACTTCCATGGAACAGTTAATATATTGGAAGTCTTTCAACTCACGAGGGCTTCGCAGTCCAAGGTCAAGGAAGCAGACAGCTGAATCTTCCCCAGGGCAGTGCAGGCAGTCTGGCCAGAGGCAGCAAACAGCAGGGTGGGTCACCAACATTCAGCCAGATGACCGGATCCAAAAGTCCCAAGCTCAAGTGATGTAGACGCCAGCAGCGTGGCGAAGCAGGTCTCCAAGGAACCTAAGCTCTAACTACAAGATCCACAGGTTGGCAGTCTCGCAGGTGGTATCGCTCAGGAGTTGAGCCAGAGAACTAGCAGCCACACACCGGTCCAATCACCAGAGAGCAAGAGAGAAAGAGGTGGGGCTTGTCAAGCCATTTATCTCTTTGCCCTCCAATCAAACTGTGACCTTATCAATCCCACATTGACCAGCTTGGGACCATAAACCTACCTATCACACTCCTTTACTTTATTCTCTCCTGTATTTCCTATTCTCTAGGACTTTATTATAATGTTTATATATTATCACTGTGTCAGTCCAGGTAGACTAGAGAAACAAATTCATGGACACTCATACGTGTATAAGAAAGAGCTTGCTTTATATATAAGAGCAACTGAATATTGAGACAACATCCTAGCCCAGTCCAGATCGAGTCCTTAAGTTTGATATTAGCCCATATGTCCAATACCAATCTATAAAGTCCTCTTCAGACTCATGAAACACAAGCAATGATGCCGAATGCAGGAAGATCACAGGCCAGTGGGTGGGACGTTTTGTGGATCTAGTGGCATTGTAAGCATCTCAGAGCTGGCAGGGGTCTCCATGTGGCTCCTCCAGCTCAGGGCACTAGC
>NW_022104553.1:20565094-20572957 GCF_000313985.2 Echinops telfairi | reverse complement strand
CTTCAAATGATGTCAACGAGAGATAGAAGAGAGATTGAAACAATGGAGTCAGACACATTTCATGGTAGCATGCTCACCTCAGCCTCACTTGGTGGTCAGGTGGAGAGATCTTTATTGCTAACCAAGGCTTTTATATTCTCTGGGGATGTGCAAGTCCCCTAATTACAGGTAAGGACATACGTCACATTATAGGTAATACAGTAATGGGAGGGGGTGTGTGATCTAGGTGTATCCATGTAATAGGAAGGGGAGGTGATGGGGGTACACATGTGACAAGATGGGCGGATCCTAGATTCAAGATGGTGGCCTAACTTTGGATGACACTGAGCCGGTTTGACCTGTTCTCTGGCCCACCATAGAAACCATTACCAGTAGGGTGTAAACCCCACTTACAGGGACCAGACTAATGGTCACAAGGCTTTAGGGGGGAAGTAACCCATTGTCCTTAACAGCAGGGTGTGGGGCCTACCTGTGGTGGGACCAGACAGCAATCTGGCAACTGACTGCCTTCAGGGAGGTAACTTGACCATCATTGACCATTAGCTGCAAACAGTGTCCTAAGTCTAACATTTTCCAACCGAACAAGTGCGTCTATGGACCCTGTGGTTGTTGGAGGCTGGTTTCCACTCACACAGGAACTATTACTGATCTCATGTTAGAGATGGAAACACGGAACCCGGAGAAGCCAAGGGATGTTGGAAGGCCCCCAAACCCACTGCGAATGAATCCATGAGACAGAATTAGAACGGCCTCCTCTGTGGATTTCTGAGGCTATTCATCCTTCACAGGAGCGGAAAACCTCAACTTTTCCATGGGGGCAGCTGGTGGACTCAAATAACTGACCTTACAGTTAGTAGCCCAAGGCTGCTTAACTCGCTACGCCACCAGGGATCCTCTTCTTCGTGCCCTGCCAACCTCCCCCACCGCCCCGGTATCGAGTCAATTCGGCCTCCTAGTGACTTTACAAGACAGGATAAAACTGCCCTGGTGGTTTCCGAGACTGTAAATCTGCAGAAATAAAAAGCCTCTTCTTGCTCCTGAGCAAGAGGCTTGTGGTTTTGAACTGCGGACCTTGCAATGAAGAGCTGCCCGGGAAGCACCAGAACAGAAAAGGGAGCTGAGATTGAATCTCCTGGTCTGCGATGCAACACTGCCACCTTGTGGAGCCAGGAAAACAAACAGGCAGTGACGAAGAGGTTGTGTGGTGTGGCAGGGAAGAGGCATGGACAAGGAAGGTCTCCACGTTCTCAAAAAGGGATCCTGAAGAGGTAGGTGCAACCCAGGGGGCTGGCAGGATGCGGAGCAGTGGCTGTCTGAGTCTTGGACCTGGAGGAGGAGAAGAGGGACAGGTTGGAAGCGCCTTGATTTTGGTCCCCCGCACCCCCACCCCCACCCCCAAGCCAAACTCACTGCGTCAAGTCAATTCCTCAATTCCGGCTCACAGTGACCGTGTTAGTCCGGGTGGACTAGAGAAACAAATTCATAGACACTCATGTGTGTATAAGAAATAGCTTTTTCTATAAGAGCAGTTGAATATTGAGAAAACATCCCAGCCCAGTCCAGATCAAGTCCATACGATCAACATCAGTCCATATGTCTGATACCAATCTATAAAGTCCTCTTCAGACTCACGAAACACATGCAGTGATGCCAAATACAGGAAGATCAGGCCAGTGGGTGGGACGTCTTGTGGATCCGGTGGTGTTGTAAGCATCTCAGCACTGGCAGGGGTGTCCACGTGGCTTCTCCGGCTCCAGAGGACTGGCTCCATTAGCCCCTCTCCATGTGTCTTCTCCACAGGGATGTCTTGAAGAGAGTGAGTAGAAAGAGAGAGAGTGCTTCCTGGCTCCAAGGAGGAATACCGGAGCTCCCAGAATCCTTAGGAGAAGGCCAGGCTCACAAAGAAGCCTCATTGGCTATGACCCAATTGACAGGCCAGACCCCACCCCTTCACTCTTAATCCTCTCAAATTGACACCAGATTATGCAACTACTGCAGCGAGCCTATAGGGCAGAACAGAAATGCTCCTGTGAGTTTCTGAGGCTGTAAATTTTTATGAGAGCTGATAGTCTCTTCTTTCTCCTAAAGAGCGGTTTGTGGTTTCAAACTGCTGACCTTTCAGGCTAGTAACCCCATTCTTAACCCCCTACACCAAAGTCTGTGGGGAGGGGAGGACTGGGAAGAGAGGGTATGTGGGCAAACTCTTTATTCTCATGTTTTAGAAGCCTGGGAGGCCAGGATTCTGGGTGGAGGGAGGCCTTCACACTTACGAGTTAGAGATAAGACCCAAACACATTCTCATTAATCCCCACAATATTCTCCCATCATAGTGCAGCCTTAAAGTGACCTCTTACAAGCACATGACTGATTGCTATCTGTAGGAGCAGACATGTTGCTATTGCTCTACCTGCTCAGGGGACAGTCACTCCCCTTACCTGCCCCCAGCACTGGTGTTAGGTTACTCCTCCAATGAGCTCAGGGCTCTCTAAGGTTAGGGTATGGCCCACTTTGTTATGTGTGTGGGTACCTGTAATTAGTGGAGCTTGCATGTCCGAGAGTATATAAGGTGATGTAAGAATACGTTTTCTCTCTGCTCTGGCCTGGTTCCTGAAGCCATGGAGGAGGTGAGCACCCCAAAACTTTTGTTTGCCTCTTAATGTCTTCCCTTCAATAACACAACTATCCCTTAAGACCGGATCCCATAGGGGACATAGGCGGAGTGGTGGGAAAGGGTGTCTCAGCTAGTAACTACTGTGGGGAGGGAGGTTTCTGAGCTGCCCAGGTGGTGCTAGTCACTGGTGAGTCAGAATGGGCTGGAGACGACGATTTTAGCGTATTTTTAACTTTCCCTTGGGAATTGCGTGAAGGTGTGCAGAGCAGATCAGTTCTCCCTTCAAGAGTTCATACAGGTTTTGTCTCATGTCATTAATTGCAATCTGCGCCACACAGCACCATGTATCCCCATTTCCCCCCTGTGTGGTTCCCACCTCCGTTCCTGATGACAAAGTTCGGGAAGGTGTTTTAGTCCAGTTTGACTAGAGAAACACATTCATAGACACACTCATATGTGTCTAAGAAAGAGCTTTATATACAAGAGCAATTGTATATTGAGAAAACATCCCAGCCCAGTCCAGATCAAGTCCACATGTCCAATACCAACCTATAAATCCCTCTTCAGACACATGCAACACATGCAATGATGCTGAATATAGGAAGGTCACAGGCCGGTGGGTGGAAAGTCATGTGGATCCAGTGGCACAGTGGAAGCATCTCAATGCTGGCAGGGGTCTCCACGTGGCTCCTCCAGCTCCAGGGCTCTGGCTCCATCAGGGTAGCGCTATGTGTCTTGTCATCAGAATGTGGAAGCAGAGAGTCTGTCTGTAGCTGGCCTTCAATCAGCTATTTATCTCCATAGTGCCTCCAAATGAGGTCATCAAGCTGCAACCTGATTGACAGGCTGGCCTCCACCCCTTCTGAAATTGACACCAGACCATGTAACTACCACAAGACTTAAAAACAAAACAAAACAAAACACCAGTTGCTATCAACTCAATGCTGACTCAGAGTGACTCTGGACGACAGGCTAGCATAGAATTGCTCCATCATGTATTTGTTGGGACTGTGGTGATCTCAGGTGTGTTCCATAACCTTGTGAACCCATGCTCCAGTGATGCGCCGATGAAAATAAGGAGAATTTATGGCTCAGCAGTAATCCTCATTCTAAACTCTAACGCTCCCACCACCAACCCTCAGATACTCAAACATTTTTATCTGAACTTTTAACCTAAACTAGTGCTTCTCAACCTTCCTAATGCTGCAACCCTTTAATACAGTTCCTGTTGTGGTGACCCCCCAACCATAAAATGTTTATCGTTGCTACTTCATCACTGTCATTTTGCTGCTGTTATGAATTGGGTGACCTCTGTGAAAGGGTCATTCGACCCCCAAGGGGGTCGCCACCCACAGGTTGAGAACCGCTGCCCTAAACCTAACACTTGCTCTGATCCTAAATGGAGCCCAACACCAAACCGAATGCAAATGTTAACCTTGACCCTGAACTTGCTGTTGTTAGGTGCCGTGGGGTTGCTGCTGACTCACAGTGACTCAATGTGCAACAGAACCAAACTGCCCGGTCCTGCGCCGTCCTCACAACGGTTCACATGGTTGCAGCCACGGTGTCCATCCACCTTGTCCAGGGTCTTCCTCTTTTTCGCTGACCCTCTGCTTTACCGAGCTGAAGATAGAGTGGAACACCGTATCCAAGAAACTAGAGCAGATGCGCTCTATCCAAAACAATTTTCTGAATTGACACCTTAAATAACCTTAGAAAAAATTTGGTTATTGGACTGTGTCATCTATCTATTATCTACCTATCAATCTGTAACCATCCATCTATTCATCTATACATCTCATTATCCTTCCGTTTATCTAGCTACATATCTATCTGTTCATCCATCCCTCCATTCATCTATCTATATATCTGTCTTTTCATCCATCTATCCATCCATCCATCCATTCATCTATCTACATATCCATTCATCCATCTCTATATCTTTTCATCCATCTATCCATCCATCCAACCATTTATCTATGTAACTCTTCATCCTTCCATTTATCTATCCACATATCTATCTGTCCATCCATCCATCCATCTATATATCTATCTTTTCATCCATCCATGTATCCATCCATCCATCCATTCATCTATCTGTATATCCCTCCATACTTCCATTTATCTATCTACATATCTATCTGTCCATCGATCCATCGATCCATCGATCCATCCATCGATCCATCCATCCATCTATCTGTACATCCCTGTATCCTTCCATTTATCTATCCATCCATCCATCCATCCATCCATCCATCCATCCATCTATCTATCTCTCCATCCTTCCATTTATCTATCTTCATATCTATCTGTCCATCCACTAGCCTATCTATATATCCATCCATCCATCCATCCACCCACCCACCCATCCAAACATCCATCATCCATCCATCCATCATCCATCATCCATCCATCCATCATCCATCATCCATCCATCCATCCATCCATCCATCCATCCATCCATCTCAGCTCCTTGTTCTCTCTCTCAAAGCAAGCCCCTTTTCAGTCTGTTTGTAGTATGCTTCAGTTTCTGTCTTTTTTTAAACGTCTCCCAAGACAACTCTGAGTTTGTCTCCCTCTCAATCTGAGTCTGTCTTTCAGTTTGTGCTTTGAATTCCCCCTGACCTCTCTCTGCCTCTTCCCACCCTATCGCCTCACCTCCGCCTGCCTGGTGTCGGCTTCTCCTGGCTCAAGCATGCAGGTTGTGGGCAGAGCCTCAGAATTCCGACTCCCTTGAGTCAACCCCCCATCACTTGCCAGCAACCGAGCTGAACCGAACCTCCCTGACCCCGCGGGCTGAGCCTTCCACCAGGCCCCGGGAGCTAATGCTCCAGTGAGGGCGGCATGGTGATTGTTGCCCTCCTCCTTCTCCTCCTCAGGATTCTTCTTAGTAAGAGAAGCCCACCGCAGGCCTGCCTGCACTCACCATTCGACAGACGCCCATCTGGCATGTGGAGTGCATGAGGGAGCCCCTCCCTCCCCCACCTAAATTGGAGCCACTCCCTGACCTCCTTGGTTTCCAGCCAGGAGATTCAACTACCCCAAGAATGAGCTGGGCCACTGGGTACAGGAGGGACCTGCTTTGCAGGCCCCACCCTCTCACTTTTTCACCCTTAGTGTAGCCACACCCCCTCCCCGGCCCAGGTCCTGGGATGGGCCTGTCTGCTTATCTGCTTCAGGGGGTGCAGAGTCCAGAAGGCAGGAGGGAAAGATGCCTGGTCACACGTCAGGGGCGTCACATACAGTTTCCCTGGCCCCTCGATGTGCCCCTCAGCACCCCCATACTGTGTCTGTGTCTCTGTGTACATGTGTGTATGAGAGTATGTGTGAGCATGTGTATGTGTGTGGGTGTGTGAGTGCTAGAGTGTTGCGTATGTGTGCATGTGCATGTGTGTGCGTTATCTCCGTGTGTCTGTATGTGTGTGTGTGTGCATGTGTGTATGTGTTTATGTGTGAGTGCATGTGGGTGTGTGAGTGTGTTGTGGGTGCGCGCGCGAGGTGAGTGTGTGTGCTTGTGTGTTGAGTGTGTATGTGTACATGTGTATGTGTGTGAGTTGTCTCCATGTGTCTGTATGTGTGAGTGTGTGCATGTGTGCTGTGTGTGTGAGTGCAAGAGTGTGGTGTGAGTGTGAGTCTGTGCGTGCCAGGGTGTCTGCATTACCGGTATGCACAACTACAGGGCACCTTCCATGCACGCTCTGCTTAGTACAGAGTCCCTGGGTGGTGCAAATGGTTCCTGAGCTCTGATGCTGACTTAAAGGTTCGAGTCCCCCTTCCTCACCCCACCCCGCCTCCCCGCTACCTCAGGGTACCTCGGAAGAAAGGTCTGGCCATCGCAACCTCTACGGAGCATGAAGTTCCCCTCTGGCGTGCGAGGGTCGGAGAGTTTATGGCCAAGGGGCATTAAAAGGACAGGGACTTGCGCTCCCGCCGATGTTTGGAAACGCCTTCCTACAGGAGGCGGCGAGAGTCAGAATCATCTCCAAAGCAACCTTTTTTTGTTTGTTTTTTTGCCTGTTTACGAACAGTGTGGGCGCAACGTTTTCTTCTCCACTTTGACACCCAGCCTCCTCCCTCCTCTCCACACTTCCGCCGTCTGTGGTTCCCCTAGGAGCCTGGTGGCACGAAGGTTAAGCACTTGGCTGCTAACCCAGAGGTTGGCAGTTCAAACCCCCCAGCTGCTCTTTGGGAGAAAGATGGAGCCGTCTGACCCAGTGAGCATTTCCAGCCTCGGAAACCGCACCGGGCGGTTCAACTTGGTCTTGCACATCCCTGGGAGTAGGAATTGACAACGAGTTTTGTTTTCATTAAAAAGAAAAAAAAAAACGGATCATGGTAAGTGTGGGCAGGGAAGGGAGGCCATGTGAACGCTCACATCATTGTTCTTCTGCGTGTATGTCTAAACGCAAAGTCTCAAACTCACCACCGCCAAGTCAGTGCTGGCTCACAGCGACCTAAGACCAGACAGAACCACCCCTGTGGGTTTCAGAGACTCTAACTCTCTCTTGACAAGGGAGTAGACAGCCTCATCTTTCTCCCTTGGAGCGGCTGGTGGATTTGAACTGCTGACCTCGAGGTGAACAGCCGGATGCATTAACAACTACACCACCAGTGCTCCTATATGTATTTGTGTGTGTAACACATATACACATATAAATTATGTGTGTGTATATGTAGCAGTGACCTCTCCTGTCAAATTGAGTGAAGGGGTGGAGTCCAGCCTGTCAATCAGGTCCTAGCCAACGAGCCCTCTGTGAGGGCATGGCCTTCTCCTGAGGATTCTGGGAGCTTCTGTCTTCTGCCCTGGAGGGGGACACACACTCTCTCTGCTTGACATTCCTGTTGACAAGCCACATGGGGCCACGCTGATGGAGCCAGAACTCTGGAGCTGGAGGAGCCACATGGAGGCCCATGTCAGCACTGAGATGCTTCCACCGACACTGGATCCACAAGACTTCCCACCCACAGGCCTGTGATCTTCCTACATTTGGTGTCATTGCATGTGTTGTGCGAGTTTGAAGAGGAATTTATAAGCTGGTATCAGACATACGGGCTAATATCGAACTTACGGACTTGATCTGGACTGGGTTGGGGTGTTTTCTCAATATACAATTGCTCTTTGCAAATGTGACGAAGAAAGCTGATGGTGCCTGGCTATCAAAAGGTATAGCGTCTGGGGTCTTAAAGGCTTGAAGGTAAACAAGCGGCCATCTAGCTCAGAAGCAACAAAGCCCACATGGAAGAAGCACACC
>NW_022104553.1:20557002-20563896 GCF_000313985.2 Echinops telfairi | reverse complement strand
TGTGTGTGTGTGTGTGTGTGTGTGTGTGAGAGAGAGAGAGAGAGAGAGCGAAAGAGAGAGAGATCAGGAGCCCTGGTGGGATAATGGGTTCAGAAACCATCTACCTTGGGAGAAAGATAGGACTTTCTACTCCCATAAAGAGTTAGTCTCTTGTGTCCTTGGACACGTTTGAGGCAAACCACAGCTGAGGACCCAGGAAACAGTCTGGCTCCAGCGCAGACAGGGGACTGGCTGGGCCGAGGCAACAGCTCCGTTCTTGTTTTTCTGTGTGGGACAGCCCACTGCATCAGGTGGCCTCAAGCCACCTCCAAGGCACAGAGACCGAAAATGATGCTTGGCATCCAAGGGCTCCCTGGTGGCGTCTTTTGTGTTTTTTTGGGGGGATGGCACATGCCAAAACCAGAGTCCCATTCTGCCAACCCTCCTCGGTGCACCCACTCCAGGGGTTGGAAATACAACATCGTCATTTGACTAAGAAAAATTAAAAAATTAAATTTATATATATATATATAAAGACAATAATTATATTGATGGCAACACATGTACAAATGTGCTTGACACAATGGATAGATGGATTGTGATAAGAGTTGTATGAGCTGCAAATAAAATGATTAAATTAAAAAAAAAAAAGAAAGATTAAAAAAAATATTTTTTTTAAAATATGGGAAAAATTATCAAATAAATGGAAGGAACATTAAAAAAAAAGAGTTACAGTCTCAGAAACTCAAAGGGGGTAGTTCTCCACTGTCCTAGAGAGTTGATAGGTGTTGGGTTATACTGATGGCAACTGTTTTTCTTTTGACCCAGCCTCCACGGATCCAGAAAGTCTGGATTCCATGGAGAATTTGACATTCTGGTTCAGTCCCTCCCGCCTGCTTTCAATCACGAGTCTCCGGCAGAATCTTAGACCCACACAGCCAGTCCAGCGGTAGCTGGACACCATCCAGTTCTTCCAGTCTCATGGGAGAGCAGGCACATGTTCATGGTGGTGGGGCATTTCTGCTTCTGGCTCCCGACTCTTCTTCCTCGGCCACTCCAGGCGACAGAGACCTATGGCTTTACAACCCACCCACGGTGCCACCTGCTCAAACAGCTTGTGCTGAGGCTCCAGACCCTAGCACAGCAACTCCATGGTGGGCGTCAGGGGCCTGGGCCCCGCCCCTCCCCTAGCGATGGGCACGCAGTAGCTTCCAGGTCTTCGATGCCACACAGAGCTGAGCACATGCTTGTACGTGTCCCTGCCTGCGTGTGTAAGGATTCCTTTGGCGTGTCGGATTAGGAGAGATGACTGAGTCACAAGGCGTGGGTACAGTCAGTTTGATGAAATCCTGTCAGATCTGTCTTGGGAGCTGCAAGCCTGGCACTCACCGCAGAACGACTTGAGCCTGTGCATAAGCCTTACTTCCCTGCCAGCATTTGCCACTGCTGCCATGCCAACAATTGCCACCCATCTGGCTTGGCCCGGATAGGCATTGTTATCAAGTGCTATCTCTTTGCGGCTTCTGTCTCTGATCACTAATGAGTCTGAGTGTCTCCTTCTGGGCACATGAACTGGTGACGTGCTTGGTTTCTGCTGATTGTCTGCTCTCATTCTTGATGATTCTTTCCATAAAGTGCCCATCTTCTCCTTTTTGCAAGTAGCCTGTGTTTGTCCGGGTTGGCTAGAGAAACAAATTCATAGACACTTGTATGTATGCAACAGAGACTTTATATCAAAGAGTAATTGTATATGAAGAGAACATCCCAACCCAGTCCAGATCAAGTCTCTAAGTTCGATGTTGGCCCATACCAGTCTATAAATTCCTCCTTAGACTCATGCTGCCATGCAATGATGCCGAGTGCAGGAAGATCACAGGCCACTGGGTAGAAACCCTTGTGGATCTGGTGGCAGTAGGACCAGCTCAGTGCTGGTGTGGGTCTCCATGTGGCTCTTCCAGCTCCAGGGCTCTAGCGTAGCTCCATGTGTCTTGTCATCAGGAATACAAAGCAGAGAGCGTGTGTGTCCCGCCTCCAGGGAGGAAGAAAGGAGCTCTCAGAATCCTCAGGAGAAGGCCATGCCCACACAGAGCCTCATTGGCTAGGATCTGATTGACAGGCTAGACTTCACCCCTTCCCAAGTTGACAGGAGATGATGTAACTGCTACAGAGCCTTGGTGGTGGCATAGTGGTTATGTGTCGGGGTGCTAACTGCAATGTCAGTGATTCAAAACCACTAGCTGCTCCATAGGAGAAAGACAAGGCTTTCTACTCCCAGGAAGAGTTACAACTTTGTCAGTAGATTCCCCCAATGACGCAGGCTAGACCTGATCTGGTTCCCAAATGTTTTTGTATTTTTTGGTGTGTGTATTAGTCTAGGTACTAGAGAAACAAATCCACAGCAACCCATGTATAAGAGAGTTGTATGTAAAGAAAGTGTGCATATGAAAACATCCCAACCCAATGCTGCCCAAGCCCACAAGTCCAACATTAACCCAACACCAGTCCACAAAGTCCTCCACCTCACAGAACAGAGGCAATGATGCCAACTGCAGGAGGAAAGCTGAATCAGTGAATGTGTAAGCATCTCAGCACTAGCAGGGGTCTCCACACGGCCGTTCCAGCACCCAGGGCTGCATCGGGGTAGGTCCATAGGGCTTCTCCTTGGGGATGTCTTGTAGGAAGTCAATCTTGCAAGCTGAAGCAGGGAACTGCTAAGGCAGCTGCACCCTGGTGCGACCATCACAAAGCAAGAGACCCAAGAACTAGAAAGGCGAGGCTCACCACCCATTTATCCCTCTGCCTTTCAATTAGCCCCACATGTGTTTATCGGCCAGGTTGGCACAATTAACTAACTCAGTGTGTGTTGTGTGGTTTTTGTTCGTTCAGGGGAGAGTGTACCTCCGAGGTGTGATGTCAATGGAGGTCACCCTCTTGAAGCTGTGTTGTCTGATTTTCTGTTTTTTGGTCCATGAAACCCAGGATCAATGAACCTATAGGGACAGCAAGTAGAAGAAGGGGTTCGAGGGGAGGAGGGGACCGTGGTGGTGGTGGGGTAAAGGGGAGATGATGTGAAGGAGTGCATGCAGAGAAAGAATGGCGGGAAACTGTGGTTGCCATTGTATAAGTCTACATGACACGATTGAACTATGGAATGTTACATGTATTGAATCCAGCTTAAAAAAAAAAAAAAAGGACAGTCTCAGAAACCCACAGGGGCAGTTCTACCCTGCCCTATAGGGTCGCTAGGAGACGGAATTGACCAGATGACAATGAGTTTGGTTTTGGGGTTTTATTACGTTGGATCGATAACTGCAAGGCCAGTGGTTCAAATCCACCAGCTGCCCCTCAGGAGGAAGAGGAGGCTATCTGTCCCTGTAATGATTTACAGCCTCGGAAACCCCATAGGGGCCCCCACTATATGTCAGACTTGACTCAGCGGTGCTGGGTTCGATCCGTTTGTTTGGATTCGGTGTATAAGGAACCATGGTGCTGCAGCAGTGGGTTAAGCAGTCGATCATTGGAACAGCCAGCGGCTCCATGGGAGAAAGCTGAGTCTGTCTGCTGTCGTGAAGAGGTTCAGTCTCAGAAGCCCACGGAGGCAGTCCCACCCTGTCTGATATTCGCTGAGTAGCAGTGGGGTGCTGGCAGGGAGTGAGACTTGCTCTCTTAGCAAGTGATATGAAACCCATTTCCGTGGCTCATTCTCTCTGAGAGCTGTCTTCTGCCTCCTGGGTCCACTTGCCTGTTCTTGTGCTTTGCCCCGACTTAAGACGACAACAACAACGAATCCACCATGGCTCAGTTTGGCACCATGTCTTCACAGCTTGTAGGGCAAGGCACGTATTTCTGGCACTGCCCAGCCTTCTCCGCTTACATCACCTTGCAGCAAATGCTCAGGTGTTCGTCTCCACCCTCAGTGGGAACTGTTTGCAGACGTCGGCCCCCTCCCTGTTCTGGCATCACCAGCCACACTGGGTGAGAGAGTGTCCACTCTGATCCAGGAGGTTAAGTCCAGCCCGGTGGGAAACTGAGGACCGGGAAGAGACTGCCCATGGACAAACGCCCTACGCTCATCTGTAAGGAGCCTGGGAGGCAGAGTCTGGTGGAGGGAGGCCTGCCTGCCTTGGAGCTGGGGGTGCAGCCCAGTCACCTTCTCCTAAGTAGAGGTCATTACCCACAATGCCCCCCTGTAATAATGCCAATTTTCAGGTGCTGCTTGCAAGGGCATGGTTGCTACTACAAGCTTGAAGGTTACACTTGAAGGTTAACTGCATGAAGGCTGTCTGCTATCAGGAGCCATCAGACCACCCCACCCTAAGTACAGCCCACTCCCTTCTGATAAGGATCACAGATTGCTTCCCTGGAGAGAAGCTCAGGGACACTTAAGATCAAGTCAGCTCAGAGATGACCAAGGTTAGGCTACCATCTTGACTCTAGAACCCACCCACCTTGTTACACATGTGCCTTCCTGTCAGGTGTCTGCCCTAGCACCTCCTCTTCCTGTCAGGTGTCTGCCCTAGCACCTCCCCTTCCTGTCATGTGTGTGTCCCCAGCACGCTTCCTTCCCTTCCTGTTCCATGTAGGTCCTTAGCATGTCCCTTCCTGTTAGGCATGCTTACTGGGCTTGTATTCCCGAGATGATATAAGCCTGTGACAGAATGCATTCGCCCTCTCTCTTGCTGCCACGGAAGAGGGGAGCCCTTGCCTGTCTTGTCTGACATCCTTTTCATTTACCGTCAATTACACAACCACCCCCTACGACCCATCCGGTTCTGGAGACTGGTCCCCTGTGAGAAACAGAAAGATTTCTCTCAAGTTGTTTCCCCCAAATATGTGTCAAACTTAGCTGCTTGCTACACGTGGTAAATGACTATACACTTGCAGGTCAAGAGAAGTAGGTCGGGTTATTCTCCCTAAGGGATATCAGTCATCTAGAGCAATCAGACTGTATAGTCTGTCCCATCCTAAGTAGGGCCCACTCCCTTCTGATAAGGATAGTATGGTAGTAGATTGTTTCCCTGAAGGAGAGCCCAGGGAGGTCTAGCCCACTCAAGGGTGACCAACGTTAGGCCGCCATCATGAATCTAGGGTCTGCCCATCTTGTCACATGTATCCCCTTAGTCCCTCCCCTTCCTATCAGGCATACACTAGCTCATCCCCTTCCTGTTACACCTATGCCCATTGCACCTCCCCCTCCTATTGCGTGTACAGCGAACCCTCGCCACTTCGCGCTTCGACTTCCACGGCTTCACTCTATCGCGGTTTTTGCGTAACAGCACCCACTGCCTACACCCGCTCCTTCAGAGGAAAAAGACGGCGACCCACCTGTAGAGTACATCCCTTAAGTCATTTCATAGGCTATTGATGACAGTATTTGTAAGAACTATGTATAATAATACTGTATGTGAAATATGTAATACTGTAAACTAGATGCCATAAATAAGATAATAAATAATAAATGATCATTGTAACGTCCAAAATGTTTTACTGTATTTTCCCTTTTTCGTTTAATAAATTGGGTAATACGAGTGTCATGGTGACTAAAGGGTGTTTTTTCATGTCCTCTATGCTCTAACTACGAAAATATTTGATTTACAAATAAGGAAACCTACTTTGCGGAATTTCATTTATCAAGGTAGGGTCTAGAACCGATTAACCGCGATTAAACGAGGGCTCACTGTACATCATTTTCTGTCAACTTGGGAAAGGGTAGAGTCTAACCTGTCACTTAGGTTGCAGCTTGATGACCTCATTTGGAGGCTCTACGGAGGTAAGGAGCTCACTGGAGACCGGATGCACTTTCTCTCCCTGTTGACAAGCCGCATGAAGCTACACTGATGCAGCCAGCGCTCTGAAGCTGGAGGAGCCATGTGGAGACCCACACTAGCCGATGAGATGCTTCCACCGCCACTGGATCCACAAGACTTCCCGCCCACTGGCCTGTGATCTTCCTGCATTCAGCATCATTTCATGGCTGTGTGAGTCTAAAGAGGCATTTATGAACTAGTCATGACATATGGTCTAATATCGGACTTGATCTAGCCTGGGCTAGGATGTTTTCTTAATGTACAATTGCTCTTTGATATAAAGTTCTCTCTTATACATATGAGTGTCTCTGGATTTGTTTCTCAAGTCCACCCAGGCTAACACATTTTATTCATATCTATCACAGCATTCCGTAGTTCAACCACATGGAGCAGAATTGGACCAGTGCTACCACCATCAAGTGCACCTCTTCGTGATGCGATTGAACTATTGGAGTGTATGACATGTGGATAAAGTCCTAATAAAACTGGTTTGAGAAAAAAAACCCTGTTCAATGGGAACCTCGTTGGTGGCATACATTATCAACCCAAAACTCAATAAAATATACATTTTTTTAAAAAGTACAGCGAGCGTACCCTCAGAAGCGGGGATGGCGAGGCCCGTCTCATGTTCTTTGGACATGTTACCAGGAGGGACTGGTCTGAGGAAGGCCCTCAGCCATATGGCTGCACAGTCCCAGGTACTGCAACATGGGGCTCAGACGCAGCGACCCTTGTCGGGGTGGTGGGGGGTGGGGGCATGCAGGACCGAACGGCCATGTTGAACCTGCAGCGGCCGTGAGCCTGATCCACCTGGGCAGCAGGGGACAACAGCAGCAAGCGGCAAGTTCTCTGTCCACATCCCCCATGGGAGGGAGACTCCGGTTACCACGGCACGGCACCCGGTGAACTGAGGCGAGTCGCACGCAGGGAAAGAGGCTACACGCACAGATCCAGCGTCTCCGCGGACACTTTATTTCCAGGACCAGATGCTTGAAAGGGAAGGGACAGGCCTTGAGCCTGAGGAAGGGAGCGTGGTGGACGTGGGTCATGTTGGCCACTGTCCCCAAAGTGGGTGTGTGGTCAGAGAAAGCGGATTCTGACTCCAGGA
>NW_022104553.1:20550070-20556514 GCF_000313985.2 Echinops telfairi | reverse complement strand
GAGGCGGAGCAGGGCAGCAGGAGGCAGAGGGACGGGCAAGGTTGGAGAGGGAGACAGGTAAGCAGAGCAAGAGAGGAGGGAAAGCAGGTTAGAACGGAAATGGGGTTGGGGTCTTTCGTGATGAAATAAGTCCACCTCAAACCAACAAGAACAAGACTTCACCCCCACGCTCCACCTGGAGAACCCTCATCCGTTCTTTTTGCAACCCCGGGTGGCATCGTAGGCCAGGCATCCATCAGGCTGCTAAAGCAAGGTCAGCCGTTTGAAACCCCCATCCTCTCCTCGGCAGAGAGATGAGGCTTTCTACCCCCGTGAAGAGTTACAGTCTTGGAGATCCACGGGGGCGGGGGCAGTTCGACTCTGTCCTGTTGGGTCACTAAGGAGGCGGTGTTGGCTCAATGGCAGTGCGTTTGGGTTTGGTTTTTGTTTGTTTGTTTAAGTAGCTTAACCTGTTGCGCTACCAGGAGATTTACAACTATGGAAACCCAAGAGGGCCATTTCCACTCTGTTCTAAGGGTCACTCTGAGTTGGAATCAAGAGGACTGTAGTGGGCTGCTCATTCGTGGTTTCTCAAAATCCCAATTCCCTCCTGTGGGCTTCCTGATACTGCCAACGGTCAGGTGACTGGGGGACGGGGTGCGCTGTGGAGGACCTCTCAAAGATTCGAGACAAAATAGGTGACCAACCATCAGAGTCTGTTCGATGCTAATTAACGCTTTGAAACGATGACGTCATCTCCCGGGTGCTTCGCTTGACTTCTTTCCCGGAGGCTCCCGGGAAACTGGGAGACTCGGGGTCCCCTGTGTGGCTAAACACTGCATCCCTATTGGGCAGAAGACCCACCCCGAAATGGAACTCTGGAGGAACAGGGGCCCCAGCGGTGTTGGGTCATCATTGGGACC
The DNA here is from genome assembly GCF_000313985.2 of Echinops telfairi. Classification (NCBI taxonomy): domain Eukaryota; kingdom Metazoa; phylum Chordata; class Mammalia; order Afrosoricida; family Tenrecidae; genus Echinops; species Echinops telfairi. The sequence continues at coordinate 20,555,612 of NW_022104553.1, read as the reverse complement.
CGCCCCCCCCCACCACCACACACACACCTCCCAAACAAGGAGCCCTGATGGATGGTATAGAGGTTTAAGTGTGGTCTTCGGGTCAAAGCCATGAGCCACCTCTCAGGAGAGAGACGGACAGTCTTGGAAACCCGACAGGCCGGTGCTGGGTTGTTATGGATCAGAACTGCCTCCATGCAGCGCATTTATAGGGTCGCTGTGGAGCCATGCCTGTGGGTCTATAGGTGTGTGGAACAAACCCCAGGGGAAATAAGACGAGGACTCTAATCCCTAACTTATCACAGAGGGAATCTGGAAAGCCGGTATCCCACGGTAAGAAAGCCACCACTTTGATTAAGTTAGAGGTAAAGTCCAAGTACATGATCCTGCTTTAAATAGCATTCCCGCTGATTCTCCCCAACAGCTACGTTGCCTTAAAGTGAGCACATGGTTGATTCTATCTCCCTATAGAAGCAGACACGATCCTTGTCTCTCTTCCCCTCCTTATACCTTCCCCCAATGCAGGTATTAGGTCTCCTCACCTGTGAGCTCAGGGACCTTACTGTAGATACCACCCACCTTGTGACGCATGTAACTACTGAAGATGCGTGTCTTAGGCTACCCAGTCAGTAAAGGCTCTCTCCCTTCTCCCAGTTCCACGTGGACCATCAAGAGGAGCTGAGGTGAGCATGCAACTATCAATGTGTCTGGATCCTTTATTTTATTCCCTCTCCTATTGTTCCCATCCTCTATGACTTGATAGATTATCACCATGCAATTGCCCCGACTGGCCCTTGGGTGGTTGGAGACTGGTTTTCTCTGACATATAGGGTCGCCGTGCATCAGGGCAGGGGATTCACAGGGTCTCTTGTGAGCTGCTGGCAATGGGCTCACAGGGGCACTACGTCAGCAGTCACTAAGTGGCTGTGGGCTCCTAGGGTCTCGTGAGTCAGAAAGGCCCCTGGGGCCGTGGGCTTTGCTGTGGATCCCGACCATGTGTGTAGTGAGCACAGCAGCAGGCCCGCGTTGCAGGCACCTGTTGAGTCCGTGGTGACAGCAGCGTCTCACCTGGCAGGAGTCTCGGCCCCCCTGGTTCCCGGCACAGAACATGGTCTGGTCTATCTGGCCCGGGTAGTCATTGCTGCACTTCTCCTGGCTCACCACCGTGATGTTCAAGCACTGGAGGGTCTTGGGGAAGTTCACTGTTCAACACACACAGGCACACAGATCAGCACCACTGCCGTGAGAGGTGGAGAAGGCCGGGGGTGGCTGGGGGAGGGGGTGTTGGTGGAGGGAGACAGACACAGACAGGTATCGAGGGGGACCTGGACACTCACCATTGGGGCTGCTGGTTGTTCCCCAGCCAGAGACCGAGCAAGAGGTCCCTGCCTTTGGACACTGGGAGGAGATGTTGATGGCCTGGATGTTTTGGTTCTCACGAACTCTCCTATTCATCTTTATGAGCATGAGGTCGTTGGAGTGGTGAGGGTGTGAGTAGCCGGGGTGGGGGATGGACTTGATTCCCCGGAGCTTCTGCTGCCCAGATTCGAAGATGGTTGACAGGGAACGTCGACCAAGGAAGATGCGGGTACCGCTGAGGAAAATGGGTGAACTCACCTTCTGTCCTGATCGCCACTCCCTAATGCAATCACCAGGTAGCCCCAGACTTTGTCCCAGCCCCCTCAATCTCAGCTCCCAACTCATCCCCCACTCCATCCCCAGCTTCTGATCACCACCCAGTGCCCAGTGCAGCCCCAGACCTTGTCCCGGCTCCTCCACCGGACCATCCGCCCCAGCCACCAAACCATTCCCAACTCTGTCTTTACCCCCAAGCCCTAGTCGCCACCCCCCAATCCCCTAACCAGCCTCAATCCAGCCCTAACACCATTCCCAACTCCATCTGGATCCCCATTCCCACCCATCACCAACTTTGCCTCTAGCCCTGATTATCTTTTCACCTTAAACCATCAACACACGCATTCACCATCAACCTCAAGTCCCTCCACTCACTACGCTTTAAGCTATAGCATCGTCAAGTCTACCTAGACTCCGCTTTCAGAGGCAACCGTAATCCCATTTCCAGCCCCTGTACCACCAGCATAGATACTCCCAAGTCCAAATCCACTCCATCTCATCCAACTCCAACCCCACCGCGAATCCTTCTTCCACTCCCAAACTATTGGCACATTCACCCCCAGCTTTACGTCCAACCAAGCCAAACTATCCCTGGTGACACAGCGGCTCAGTGCCCCACTGCTAACCTGAAAGTCAGAGGTTGGCCTGGGGTGTCCTACGTGAGGTTCTCTGCTTCCATAAAGACTATAACCTTGGCCCTATGACTGCCTTGGTTCTTTCCTGTCATAGTGGGTCCCCATGAGTCAGAATTGACCGCAACAATAGCAATCCCCGAGCTGGCAGAGCACCCCATAAGCAAGGCAAGCACAGACCTACTTGTGCTTACTAACCAGCAGTGAGCAATTTCACACGGGCTTCACCCCACGGATTAGCAAGGAGGCACAAGTAAGCTCGGGTTTACCTAGGTTCCTGGGTACTCATTCCTATCAGGGCTTGCAAATTTGAAATGCGGCACGAGGGCTGGGATTCTAGCTAGAAGCAGAATCTCTGGGATGATGATGATGATGATGATGATGATGATGATGATGATGGGCATGGGGGTGTGTGTGTGATTAGATGGTTCACTGCAGATTAATAAGTAAGTACAAACAAACTCATGCTTACCTTGCTTATTCGGTAATCTGACACTGCCCCCCAAACTCCCTGCCATCGAGTCAATCCTGAATCTGGTGACCCCATAAGACAGGGTAGAGCTGCCCCTGTGGTTTCTGAGACGGTAACTCGTTACAAGAGTAGAAAGCCTCATCTTTCTCCCTCGGAGTGGCTGGTGGTTTTGAACTGCTGGTCTGGTGATAACAAGCCCAACACAGAACCACTATGCCACCAGGGCTCCCGGACCCTGCTCAGGCCCATCACTAACTCTAACCCCAAGCCTATCCTAAACCCCACCAAAGCCAAAAGCCAAACTCACTGACATTGAGTAGATGCCAACTCACAGCGACCCTCTAGGACAGGGTAGAACTGCCCCTGTGCGTTTCTGAGACTGCGATTCTGTAGGAACAGACAGCCTCATCTTTCTTAAGCAGCGCTGCTGGTGGTTTTGAAATGCTTACCTTGAGGTTAGCAGCCCAAGGCATCGTGCACTACGAGCCCAAGGCTCACTTCTACTTGTAATCCCAACCCTATCTTTATTTATCTCCTTCCCCGGTCTCCACCCCACCTCATCTCCAATCCTGAGCCAACTGAACTCTAATTACTAAAACCAAACTCACTGCCATCCAGTCGATTCCGACTCACAGTGACCCTATTGGACAGGCTTAGACTGCCACTGAGAGTATCCGAGACGATCACTCTTTACGGGAGTAGAAAGCCTTGTTTTCCTCTCGCGGAGCGGCTGGGGGCTTTGAACTGCTGACCTTGCAATTAGCAGCCCAGAGCCTAACCCCCACGCCAGCAGAGCGCTTAGCTCTACACTAAACAACCCCTAATTCCCCAGCAGAATCCTAACCCCACCCCATTCTCCTCCCCCAATCCATCCTTAGCCCTATTCCCAATTCTGCTGGTCCAGCTCCCTGCGTCCAGTCTGGCCGCATCTCAACCGGAGCCTGGCTGCCCTCCTCGCCCCTGTCCAGTCCAGATCTGCGGGCGTCCATACTCACTTCTTCCTGCAGTGGGCAGCAGTGAGCAGCCACCGCTCAGCCACCAGCACCGCCCCGCAGTACAGCTGGTTCGGCCTCATCATCAGCGCCGCCTGCCACCTCTGCGAGCGCAAAGGGCAATCCGACCCGTTGAGGATGCGGGTGCTGCTGTCTTCGTCGCTCCGAGTATCTCCAGCGTCCGCTTCAAACTCCCGGGTTTTCTCGGAAGACGCCCCGGAGGCGGGATTGTCGCAGGAAACATCTTCAAGGGCTAGAACTGGCTCTGGTAGGTAGGGGTGTGTGTGAAGCAGAGCACGTGAGTGGTGGACCCAGGGGGTGTGGACCGGGGGTGCTTTAAGGGCGGGGCCAGGGCTCTCGAGGTGGATCCTGGAAAATACTGAACTGCCTGCAGAGGCTGAGCCTGAGTACAGGTGTTGAGAGTCTGGCAAGATCTCAAGGGTGCTCGAGAATAGCTGACGGAGCCCTGGTGATGCTGTGGATTAAGCTTGGGCAGCTTACCATAAGGTTGGTGGTTCCAGCCACACCAGCTGCCTCATGGGAGAAAGATGAGGCAGTCAGCCTCCCAAGTTTTACAGTCTCGGAAGCCCTACCGGGGCAGTTCTACTCTGGCCTGTAGAGAATATGATCGCTGTGAGCCAGCATTGACTCGCCAGCCGCGGGTTTGTTTTGAGAGAACTGGTGGCAAAATGGTTAAGGGTTGGGCATCTCACCCGAGGTCCACAGTTCGAAACCACCAGCCGTTGCAGTAAGAGCAGGCTTTCTACTCCCGTAAAGAGTTACAGCCTCAGAAACCCACAGGGGCAGTTTCATCTTGTCCTATAGGGTCACTCGGAGTCAGAATCGACCCGATGGCAGTGAGTTTGGGGTTTTTTCTTAGGAAAGTTCAGATGGTGGGACCCAGTAATGGCGGAAGGGGTCCTCTGGTGTGTCAGAGGAGAACTGTGCTCTATATGGGGTAGTTTCGGACGATCGCCGCCAGGTCTTTCTTCCGAGGTACCCTTGCGTAGATTCAGCCCACCAGGCTTTTGGCTCGAAGCCAAGCTCACAGTCTTTTGTGCACCACCCAGTGACCCTTAAAGGGTAGAGCAGGGAGTGTAGTGGAGCCTTGAGGATGGGTCTGAGCCAGGGCCTTAGGGGTGGCACCTTGCCCCTCCGCAAGACCTTGGCCACGCCCTCGAGGTCAGCTAAGACCCTCCTTCACTGAGCTCAAGCCCAAGCCCCTGGCTCACTTCTAGAGCTCCTCCTCTTTAGGAAATGGAAATCAGGCCACCTTGCCTGGGCTGGGGATGGAGGTGGCAGCTTCTGAGACGAGGGAGGGACTTGGAGTAGACTTGGGCCTCCCTTCAAGGACAGGGTCACGTGCCAGAGTCGCTCACACCGGGAGTCCTAATTTCGAAAGAAGGAGCTCTGGTGGCACCACGGTTTAGTGCTCAACGCTAAGCGAAAGGTAGGTGCTTCCAGCCCCACTGCCACTCCCCAGGAGAAAATTACCCGGCGATTGGCTCCTGGAATAAACGTGGCGGCTGAGGGAGCCCCACGGGGGCCATTAGAAATCGACTCGGCTGCACCACAATGACAGCATCTTCCAGGGGCTCTGGTGGTGCCACGGTTAAGCACTAGACTGTTGGCCCCAAAGTGGGCAGGTTCGAACACACCAGCAGCTCCAGAGGAGAAAGTTCTGACGAGTTGCTCCCGCAAGATCAACCCACTGTCAGCGAGGCGATTCGGGTCGATTCCGACTCACAGTGCCGCTCTGGGACCGAGAAGTGCTGCCTCGAGGGTTTCCACAGCTGCACATCTGCACAGGGGCAGGCGGCCTCCTCTCTCTC
>NW_022104553.1:20547539-20548885 GCF_000313985.2 Echinops telfairi | reverse complement strand
AAGCACTCATCACCAAATTCTGACAAAGTTCACACACAACGGCATGCAGCCTTCCAAAAGACGCAGGCCACTACACCACCCCAACGGTTGTCGCTATTGGGTGCTGTCCAGGCAGTCCATTCGAACTCCTGTCCACCCTGCAGGGCTGGGTGCTGCCCTGCTCTGCTCTGGCTTTGGCCATTACCCTTATGGGAGCAGGTCAACGGAGCCCCGGAGGGGTTTCAGTTAGAAGCCACGCTACCTGTGACAGCGTAGAACCGCCCCATCAGCCTTCAGATCTTGTCGTCTCTATGGGGCAGGATTGGCAGGTCTCTCTTCTGCACAGAATGTATCATCCGGCCACATTCAAACTCCTTTTCCTAGCGATGGCCACTTCGGACACGCTGGACCCCTTGGTGGCGGGGACAAGAACTCCAGGCCTTTACAAAACCCAAACCCAAACTCCATGCCACGGCGTTGATTCTGACTCACAGCAAGCCTGTAGGGCAGGCCAGAATGGCCCCTGTAGGTTTCCAAGACCATAACTATTGATGGGAGTAGACGGCCTTGACTTTCTCCCTGGGGGGTGGCTGGTGACCTTGGGGAGAGTCATACACTCACCCTCATTCGGTGCCACTGGGTCCATGCCGACCCTCAGTGAACCCCTAGGGCTGGTTAGAACTGTCTCTGTGGGTTTTCGGGGCTGTAACTCTAGACGGGAAGGAGAAAGCCCTGAATTGCTCCCCCGGAGTGGCTGGTGGTTTCGAACTGCTGACCTTAAGGTGAGCAGCCATATTCCTAACCACCTGACCCCCTGGCTTCCTTCCTATAGCCACACACAGCCACAAACACAATGGCAGCTGCAGCCTCATTCCTGCGAACTGCCCGCATGACAAAAAGCCAGCCCAGCCCGTTTGTCCTGGACTCAGGGAGAGCCCTTGTGGGCAGAGCAGGGCTGCTCCAGTTTTCTGGGCTGAAGCCTTTCAGAAGCAGGTCACCAGGATGTTCTTCCAAGACGCCTCTGGGTTGGTTGCAGCCGCCAAGCTTGTGGGGAGGAGTCAAGCCCTGAATCCACCGGTGGCCACCGCCCAGGGACTCCACACAGAGCCGTGTGCTCACAGCCAGTATCCCAGTCACGTGCTGTTGTGGATGGCGCCCTCCAGTCGGCCCCGACCCATAGCCACTGGCCCGTGTGCAGCAGTGCAAGGCAGGGAGGGCCCAGTCCAGTGCATCTTCGGGGTCACTGCCAGGTGGGAGTCGAGGGTCGCAGCCACTGTGTCCACCTGCCTCCTGGAGAATCTTTCACTTCTGCCTTAACCCTCTGCTCAGCCACACGCAGGGTTTCAGAGTGTGTGAGCCACAGACTC
>NW_022104553.1:20540910-20546090 GCF_000313985.2 Echinops telfairi | reverse complement strand
ACACACACACACACACACACACACACACACACACACACCCCAGTACCCTCCACACTCAAGGAAGCCCCAAAGCCACACGCAAACACCGGACCACCAGACCTCAAAATGAGACTGTGACACGGAAACCCACTGCTTTGGGTCCCGGCGCGGTGATCTCGCGTGTTTCCTACTGGAACGGCTCCACACGGTTGCGGCCATCTTTACAGACAGATCACCAGGCCTTGCTTCTGCAGTGCTCATGGGTGGGTTGAAACCTGCAGCCTTTCAGCTCCACCCCCATCCCCACCCCACCGATCCCCGCCATCAAGTTAATTCTGACTCATAGCCACCCTACAGGACAGAGTAGAACTGCCCCTGTGGGTTTCTGAGGCTGTCCATCTTGACAGGAACAGCCAGCCTCTTCTTTCCCTCCAGGGGTGACTGGCGGCTTTGAACTGCAGACCTTGAGGTTAGCAGCTCAGGGTGCACCCCACTTTGGGTTAGTCCTGAGTAAACCACACAAAACGAAAATGAAAACCTAACCACTGTTGCTGTCTGACCCTTTGGGACACAGTAGAATGGCCCCCAGGGGGGTTTCCCAAGGCTGTCACCTTTAAGAACCCATCTGCCCCACTGTTTTCCCCAGGGGCCGGTGGGCTCAAACCACAGACCTTTTGGTTCACAGCCAAAATCTAACCACGGCACCCGGGGGACAGACCCACAACCCCACACGGTTAGTCAGCCATATATGCACATGCACACTCAAGGGCAGGAGGGTTGGGGGATGAGGTCCGGCTACCTGCGACCCCCAGAATCAGGGCTGTGATGAGCGCACCAAGCATCCATATCCACAGGGGTCCCGCTTCAGCCATGGCCAGGGCACCTAGGGGGAGGGAGAGGCCCAGGGGATTGTGGGAGCCCTCAGCCCACCCACCCCCATCTCGCGGGGTGGGATGGGGAGGCACTCACTCCCCCAGGGAAGACAGAGAGCAAGATGGGAGGGACCACAGACAGGGGCACCCACTCCCCAGGGCCGCCAGCGGAGCCCCCGGGCCTCACCTGCCTGCGTTCCCCCTGGGTAAAGGGTGGGGAGCCCGCTCTCCGCTTGGCCTGCAGACCTCTCAGGCTTGCCCCGTCCTGCACCACTGTCGCCTCCTGGGTTCTGGGCACCCGGCCTGGGTTATAACCACCCACTGGTCCCTGGGGCACATTCCCAGGTGGTGAGTGCCCTGCCCCGCTCCAGCAATCCCTCCTCCTGCCTCCCCCCTACCTCCGCCCCCAGAGCACCCCCCACCCAGTGCCCAGAGAGGGCCACTCCCTACCTCCCCGGCTGGGTGGGGGGTGGGGGGTTGTATGTTCGTCGCGGAGGGGGTCTGCAGGCCTCAGAACCCCTGTTTCCCCGGCCAGCCGCCTCCAGCCTTGGGTCTCTGGCCTCTGAATACTTGGGGGTCTCTGTTTCCGCTCACTTCGACCTTGGCTCCTTGCTGGCTCTTCCTCGGCCTTGGCTTTGGCGGCCTCCCCAGTCCTCCCTCTCGGTTACCCTCAGATCCTTCCCCTCTCTACCCAGCGCCTCTTCTGGGCTGACTCTCCCTCCCTCTCTGGGCCTCTGTCCTCCTCTCTCTGGTCTCTGCCGCCCTCTCTCTGGGTCCCTGTCCCCCTTTCTCTCTGGTCTCTGTCCCTTTCCCCTCTCCTTCCGTCTTATCTGCTGTGTTTGCTGTGTCTCCAGGGCGGACTCTTTGTCTCTTTGCCCCCGCCCCCCCACTCCCAAAGGTCTGAGAGCTTTCTTTATTAAATACACCTCCAAATCCCCCAGCCTTACTTCCCTTTCTGCTTTACGATTTGCGGTGACATCTTTTTTTGGGGAATGTAAGAACTTTTTTTTTTAAATCATTTTATTGGGAATTCATACTTGCGGTGACATCTTTATCGCGTGGTAATCTAGGCACAGTGGCTGGCACATACGTAAAGGGCACCCTTGGGTGAGCTTTGGCATCCACGGGCATAGAGTCATGCCCGCCTGCCCACCCATCGCCAGAGAAGGAGCACAGCCACACTGGGGAGGGGAGGGGGTGCTGCCCACATTCATTGGTTCCTTTGCCACCTGCCTCTCCGTCGTCGTCGTTCTGTTCCTCTCCTCCTGCCTCGTCCACCACCCCCTTTCCTCTCAGTTTCGCTCCACGCTTCTGCGTTGTACCTTTCTCTTTCTGTCTCACGATCTCTCTCCATCTTTTCCTTTTGCATTTTCTTCACTCCCTCCTCCTCTTCCTTCTTTTCTTCTTCTTCTACTTTTTCTTCTTCTGCTACTACTATTACTACTTTTTCTTTTTCTTCTTCTACTACTACTCTGCTTCCCTGAGAGTAAGACATACCCGGAAAATAAGACCTACTTACGTTTTGCCTCTCGTGGAAATATAAGGCATCTCCCCCAAAATAAGACCTCCCCGAAAATAAGGCCTCCCGATAATAAGGGCCACAGAAGAGCTACCATAACTCTGGACTCTGGACCTTAGTGGTGGGCGCCGCCGCACAGCTCACTGTTGGCCGCAGCGCAGCCGGAGCAGACAGGAAGTGCAAGTAAATGTACCATCGATTATGAGTCAATGTACCGTAGATTGTTGTCCATGGAATTAGTGGTAGTAACAAGAAATTCTTGATACTGTAGCATTCACAGTTTGTCTGGTTATGCTTGTTTGTGATGGCAACTGCAACTGTATCGTATACAGTTAATGAATTTCCTTTTTTTGGTTCAACAATAAATGTGTACCGTATTCTTCTCCATGGAAAAATACGACATCCCCTGAAAACAAGACCTAGCGCATCTTTGGGGGCAAAAATTAATATAAGACAGTCTTATTTTCAGGGAAACAGGGTACTACTATTACTACTACTACTACTACTTCTTCTTCTTCTTCTCATGTCCTCCGCCTTCTTCTCACACTCCTTCTTTCTCTTTCTCTTCACCCTCCTCAGCCTCCTCATTCTCCTCCTCCTTTGCTTCCTTCTTCTCCCTTGCCTCCTCCTCCTCCTTGTCATTCTGTTGGTTTCTGGGTGTCTCTGTGTGCTTTTATCACACCTTCCTCTCTCCATGTCCACCCCCGCCCCCTTCTTTCTTTTCTTGGTCTCTTCCTCTCTGTCTCCTGCTCTCCCCCCACCCCCACTCCATCTCCATCCATCATGCCCGTCTATTCCCTTTCTTCTGTCCCCCTTCTCTCTCCCTCCCTCCTCTGCCTGCCTCTCTCTCCATCTCTGCTTCCCTTTCTCTCTCTCTCTCTCTTTCTGTTCCCCTCTCACTCATTTCCTGTCTCTCCCGCCTCCCCTTTCTCTCCTGTTTCCCTTGGCCTCTCCTTCCCTGCCCCTCTCTCATTCTGTATTTCTTCCTTCCTCCTTCCCCCTCTCTACGTTTCTGACTCTGAGTGTCTCTCCTAGCCTATCTGTCTCTGCCTCCCTCGCCCTCCCTTTGGCTACATGCCACTCTGCAGGTGGACCCCGCAGACCCCCTCTCGGGCCCTTCACCCAGGACCGCCTGGCTGGAAGGGTCCAGGGTCCAGGTTGGTCTTCCTCACCTGCACAGGTACTTCAGTCTGCCCGGCGGGGCCCAGCACCAGGCGTGGGTGAGAGATGGGCAGGACCATCTGTGGATGGGGAAAGAGGCCTACAGGCCAGAGAAGGGGGCGGGCAACTACTGGGAAATAGGGTGTTGGGTGGGGAGGTCATGGGTGGCTCCTGCCTCCTCAGTCACCAGCCATCAGGGCTGTGTTTTGCTGATGGCCTTTTGACTCCAAGTCTCTCTCTCTCTGATCTCTTCCCATCAGGCTCGAACTCCTTCTCCCTGTCCCATTCCCAGAGGATATAAGCATGCGACTTCCATTCAGTACCCACTGTGTCCCTGGTCCCCATTGACAACCACCGACAAAGCTGGCAGAGATGCCTCAAGGTGTTCTCCTTTGGGGACTCGCCTTTCTGTCTCTCGGGGAGGGACCTATCTCGCTGTCTTGCTCATCTCTCTCATTCAGCATCTGTAAAAAGGCAGGCTTTGGAGCCCTGTGCTTTTACGGCACAGGGAAAAAGCAGACGGACAGACACGTACACATAGCAACATCCCTTCCCAAGTTATTAAAAAACGAATGAACTTATTTAAATACATGAACTACACACGTGAGTCATGCAGCCATCATCCTATCGATTTCCAAAGTGAAACTCTGTCCATTAGGCAATAACTCCCCAATCTTCCCCCGACACTGCCCCCACCTCCCAAGACACACACACACACACACACACACACACACACACACACACACACACCATACTATGTGTGCGCCCAGTGTTGCAGATCACGTCTCCCTATGCGCTGCTTTTGTTGGAGGTTGTTGACATGATTCCAGCTCATCACCATCCAATGCAGAGCACAAGGAGACACCGCCCCACCCCGCCTGGAGCCAGCCTCACAATTGTTGCTTGAGCCCGTGGCTGCAACCACTGGGTCCATCCATCTCATCGAGGGTCTTCCTCTATTGCAGTAACCCTCGACTTGACCAAACAGCCTGCCCTTTCCCAGGGCCTGGTCTCTCCTGACAGCGTGTTCAAAGTACGTGAGACCAAGTCTCGCCATCCTGGCCTTTCGTTGGACTTCTTCTGAGAGAGATGTGTTTGTTCGTTGGGCAGTCCACGGTATTGTCCGTCGTCTTCTCCAGCACCACGTTCAAAGGCATCCAGTCTTCTCCGGTCTTCCTTATTCGATGCCCAACCATTTAGAACCGGCAAATGCATAGAAAGAATGCCAGTTAGAGATTAACAGGGGATTGTGTGTGTGTGCGTGTGTGCAAGTACATGTTTTCCCCGCATTTGGTTGACCCGTTCTTCTGCTGATGGACATCCGGGTGAATTCCGTCTTTTGGCGATGGCAAATGCTGCTGCTATAAGCCTTGATTATGGGAATTAACATGTCAGTGAATTGGGGGGGACCAGGTCCAAGGGTTGTGTCATTGAAGGGTAAAATTAAAGATAAAGCATGAGCGTGCTCACCTCTGGGACCATCATGACTTCAGCAGCCAGATCCATGCAGAGAGAGAGAATATATTTCCAACCAAGGCCTATATACCTCAAAGGGTATGCAAGCCCCTTTAATTACAGGTAACCATAAACATAACAAAGTGGGCTGTACCCTAACCCTAAGGGGCCCTGCCTCCATAGGGGGAGTAAGC
>NW_022104553.1:20536844-20540666 GCF_000313985.2 Echinops telfairi | reverse complement strand
GGCAGGATTCATCTGTATACACTCTCTTCCTGTTCTCTGCTCCCCACAGTGAATGGAGGTGCCCAAACCAGCAACCTATTTCTTCTTTAGTCCTTTAAGCTCAGTTTAGGATCTTAAAAGTTTCTGAGGGACCATTTAAGATGCAGCAATTGGTCTCTTCCTAATCAATGAAAAAAAAGGAAACAAAATAAAAAACTGAAGGAAACTGTTTAGTCCGACAATTAATTCCAAAGAGCTAATGGACTTTGTGAGCCCCAGCCTTAACCAACGAGAGAAGAAAAACCAGATGATGCCTGGCGATAGTACCAGCCATTCTGGCTGGGATCACAGTGGAAAGTTTTGAACAGAAGAGGAGACAAATGTAGAACAAAAGTCAAACGCCCTAAAGGACCTGCCTTCTAGTTCTTCTGGTCTCAGGATTGTGGAGACTGGTGTGTGCATGGTCTCTGAGTCCATTGGACTAATGGTTTCCATGTGTCTTTTTCTTTTAAAAAAAAATCAGTTTATTGGGAGCTTTTACAGATATCATAAAATCCCATAGTTCAATCACATCAAGCAATATTGTACAATTGCTACCACAATCAGTTTCAAAACATTTTCTTGCTTCTTGAAATCCTTGATATCAGCTCCCCTTTATCCCCTCCCTCTCATACCATACCCACCAGGAACCCTTATTATTTTCCCCCCTTAAATATTGGTTGTTCTTGTTGTTGTTTTTTGTGGGGGGCATAACACACAATCCAGTATATCTGTTCACATGCAATTTTGTTTTTTTTGATCTAATTGAGTGGGCTTATACAGTCATCAATGCTATCAGATCCCCATTCCCGGCTTTTCCTCTTCCCCTCACCCCTTTTGTTTTTTGTGGGGGGCATAACACACAATCCAGTATATCTGTTCACATGCAATTTTGTTTTTTTTTATCTAATTGAGTGGGCTTATACAGTCATCAATGCTATCAGATCCCCATTCCCGGCTTTTCCTCTTCCCCTCACCCCTTTTCTCTTCCTGTACCCTCCAAGAACCATTATTCCTATTACTGTTTCTGAAGGGTTATCTATCTTGACTTTCATGTACAGAACCATCTTACATAAACAAATGAACATGCACACATCTAATTCTTGTGTCTTTCAATTTTCATCACGCTTCTTTCCTCCAGATGGGAGGAGACCAAAAGTTGCACCAAAGTAGGATGCAAAACACTGTCCTTGTGAACTATGTTTGGCCAATGGACCTTTGCATCCCTTGAGAGTCTGGTCCTGAGCCCCCCACCCCCACCCCAGGCCCAGTGACTCCCTCCCTCAAGGTGTTTGGATACAGCTAAGAAGTCTTCATAACTTTTTCCCCTGTGTAGGCCACTTTCATGGGTCTATTTGCAGCAAACACAAATACACATTTATAAATATTCCCTGTCAAACCTATGGGGGAGCCCTGGTGGTGTAGTGGTTAGGCATTGGGCTGTGATCCTCATGGTCGGCAGTATGAAAGCACCAGTAACTCCTTGAGAGAAAGACTTGGCTTACTTCTCCCAAGGGGGTCGCTATGAGTCAGCAATGATTGGATGGCAGTGAGATTGGTTTGGGGTTTGGTCAAATCTATGAATATCATCCACTCTCCCTCACACATGTGTTCGGACTGTGGGTCTATTCAAGCATCTACTGGTAGATAGATGACTGTTATTGCAGGAGCATTTACCCCAGGACAGAGGGTTATGGAAGGTGGAATGGAAACAGGAAACATTGGGCAGAAATGAGATCCACGGCAAGACAATGTGGTAGTTACATAATCTGATGTCAATTTGAGACTTAAGAGTGAAGGGGTGGAGTTTAGCCTGTCATCAGGCTGATGATTTCATTTGGAGGTGCTAAGGAGATAAATAGCTTGCTGGAGGTAGGACACAGACACACTCCCCATGAAACATGCTTGCTGACAAGACACATGGAGCTATGCCAGAGCCTTTTGAGCTGAAGGAGCCACATGGAAACCCCTGCCAGCGCTGCGCTGCTTCCACTGCCACTGGATCCACAAGACTTTCCACCCATAGGCCTGTGATCTTCCTGCATTTGGTGCCATTGAATGTTTTTCATGAATCTGCAGAGAAATTTATAGAATTTATAGATTGGCATTAGACATATGGGCTAATATTGGACTTATGGACTTGATCTGGAGTGGGCTGTATATAAAACTCTCTCATACACATATGAGTGCTTATGAATTTGTTTCGCTAGTCAACACAGATTGACACAGACAATGAGAAGATTGTAATGGATGCATTGAAGCAAAACATATAAAAATAATTGCATGGAAAGTCATGATGTAAACCTTCATCTAAATCATAATTAAAAATACCAAAAAGAAAAGAAAAAAAAAAGCCTTGGTGGTCTGATAGAGACCAGTGGGAAGCCGGAGACAGTAACCTTTAAACACCCGTGGGGTCTGAACCCCCAGGGTTGCCTTGTAGACAAACAGCAGCTAGACCTACAACGTGAACAGTAATATCTGTGAGGAATACACTCCTCGGGGCTACCAACCCCATGAGACCCAAGGGCAGCATTTGACCGCCAACAAAAATCAGAAGGCAGGAAGGGCAGGGAGAAAGGGAGGAATGGAAACAGGGAACCCCAAGAAGAAATGCGAGGAGTGCCATTACACTGAGGGCACTGCGTCCAACGTCACCCAACAAACATGCCGCCTTGGCTCATTTGTTGAACACACAGCGGATCTGCTCTATAATTTTCCACACAAACCACAAGGAAACCCTCATGAGAAAAAAAGAAACATAGAGGCCTGTGGGGGAAAGGCCAGCCCCCCCCTCACAACTAATTGTGGGTTCAATAGCCACAATTATACGGTTAAAAATATATATAGAGAGAGATAGATATAAAACAATAAAGTCATAGAGAATAAGGAGAGATAGAAGAGAGACTGAAATAATGGAGTCAGACACATTTCATGGTAGCGTGCTCACCTCAGCCCTGCTCGGTGGTCCACATGGAGATGGGAGATGAGAGGGCAGGAGAGAGGGGGAGGAGAAGGAGGACAAGGGTAGAGGGGACAGGGGAGCGAGGACCTGGAGAGAGGACTGGGGTGGAGAACCAGAGAGAGAGCTCTTTATTGCTAACTCAGGCTTATATATCTTTTTGGGATGAGCAAGCCCCCTAATTACAGGTAAAGACATACGTCACAGGCAAGGGTTGTGCTATAGGTACTACAGTAATAGGAGGGGGACGATCTAGGGGTATACATGTAATAGGAAGGGGAAGTATTGGGGGATACACATGTGACAAGATGGGTGAACCCTAGAGCCATGATGACAGCCTAACCTTGACTGTCCTTAGCTGGAGACTTGATTTATTCTAAGGTTTCAGGGGAAGCAATGCGCTGTCCCTCACAGCAGGGAGTGAGCCCTGCCTATTGTGGGAGAAACAATGGTGTCTGCTTGCTTTGGGTGACTGGAGTCTTCAGGGAGATAACTTGACAATTATCTACCATTAGTTGCAAGCAGTGTCCTAAGTCTAGCATATATTTGGGGGAGACAACGTGGGAGAAATCTTTCTGTTTCCCACAGAGGCCTACTGTGGGTTGCAAACTAAATTATTCTTGTCTTATTTTCAACTTATGACAACTCATTTATAATCGGAGGAGCCTTGGTGGTGTAGTAGTTATGCATTGGGCTGCTAACTGCAAGGTTTGCCATTCCAAACCACCAGCCACTTCCTGGTCAAAAGAGGCTTTTTACACTCATAAAAAATTAGTCTCAGCGTCTGACAGTGTAAAACATGACAAAACACTAATAATATAGAGATTATCAAGGGTTCATTA
>NW_022104553.1:20530371-20536197 GCF_000313985.2 Echinops telfairi | reverse complement strand
TCTCCTATCATCCCAGCCTGGTGCAGCGCATCCTGGGTGCTGCCCTCTAGTGGACACCGGAAACCGGGCGGCCGGGGGCGGAAGTGGGATAAGAGGATTGAAATGCAGGCGTTGAAGCAAAATGTATATAAATAGGTGAATGTCAACGTCATGATCTGCTCTCTAAACCTTCACTGCCTTGGGAAATACTGTGGCCTCCCCGGAGGAAAGGTGAGCTCATTGAAAACCTTTAGAACTTCCAGGCGCCCTTTCTTGATTTTGCGTCTGGCCTGAACGTCTGTCGCCCAAAGCTATTATTGCTAGGTGTTGTCATGGCAGTTCCAACCCACAGCAACACCGCGTGTGACAGACGAGAACTATATGAAGTTTTGGTAGGTTTTGTCCCTCCCATGCCCCCTAGAGGAGGTTGAAAGGAAATCAGGCAACCATTAGATACCTGTGAAAAAAAACCCCAAACTGAACATGCTCCTATTTAAGCCCCTGAAACAGGTGGGAGGTACAACTGGGCGGGACAAACTAAGTCCAGGTTCATGACATCATCCAGGTGGACCTTACTCAGCCAATGGAGTCAACTAATACCATCAACCAAGCCTTCCCCCAGCCAGGGGTTGGGCGAGAATAGCAGGGAGCACACTCTGGGATGTCTCTTACTCTGCTCCTCGTCAGAAGTAGGTAGAGGGGGAGAGTCTCCCTCCCTTGCATGGGCACATATGTGCCCACTTAGGGTTTACGTGGGTCCCACAGCCTCTGGGCCCATGTGCTCTCAGCCTCTGGGGTTTTTGGCCAAGGCTTCCTGGGATTAATCCCTCCCCACAAGATCCACACGCATGGGTGCTCTTTTCCATGTGGTTGTTTGTGCCCAATTGTGCACCCCTTTGAGACGGCAACACCTGAAACTTGTCCTGTCCTTTATAAAAACCCACTTGGGTTGCAAAACAGTCTTTGGTGTGAATTCTTTCATCGGGTGAAGCCAAGAACCTAGATATTGTTAACTCCAGAAACCTCACACTCTGTCTGAGGTTTCACGATAGCGTCTGGAGGGGTGTTTGGCCAATCCATCAGATCAGAATTGGGGAGGACAGAGGTGGCGACTCCCTTCTATTTGCATGTCTTGGTCTTCCTTATGTGGACCCTTAGCCTATGTGTACGTTCTGCCTTCTTCCTTTGTCTATCTTTCCTGTAAGTAGCCTGCTCCTCCCTGCCTTCCCGGATTACCAAGGAGATTGCTCAGGGCTCCTGTCCTTTCCTGTTTCCTTGAACTTCACGTTGGCAGCTTGGAGGTCAGAAAGTGAATGTGAGGGCATTTGGACTACTTTTAAGATTTAGGAGAAAACTCAGGCTCTGTCAAGGGCGCCTTTGCTTTTAGTCACTAACTCAACTATCACTTCAACCTTCTCCCCAGTGCCCTGGCCCCTATTTTCTACCCTTTGGTCCATCTTCAATAGAACCCTAACTCAACAGACCTTCCATGGCTCCCTACGACTTTCGGGAGAAAGTTCCAGCCTCACTAACTAGCCTTCAAGGTCTGTGGTAGTTGGGTGATATTATGTCAACTAGACAGTCCTGGGTGATCAAGTTACCTCTCCTGGACGTCAGAAGCCTTTGCTATAAGAGTGAGGGACTCTGGGAAATGCTCTCTCTCTGCCACGTCACCTTTCTCCTTGATGAGACTTCATTAGGATCCCGTGCCTGCCTCGAGAGGTGGCCTCTGACCCTGAGAGATGCTGTTGCCTTACCATGTCCCCACCAACCATGGATCCACGCGATTCTGCACCCACCGGCTTGTGATCTTCCTGCATCCTGCCTCACCCTTCTGCACCACTGGCATGTGTCTACGTGTGTCCACCTGAGTCTGAAGAGGGTACTTATGGACTTGCATTGGACTCATGGACTGTGGTCAGACTGGACTGGGGGGGCCTTCTTGATACACAAAGACTTCTGGATAGAAAGCTCTCTCTTATACATAGATGAGTGTCACTGGGCTTGTTTTTCTAGACAACCCGGCCTCACACAAGGTCCTTGGGGATCTGACCCTTGTCATCTTCTTCCATCTTATCCTGCCTCCCTCTCACCCACACATCGTGATCTCCTAGCCTTCTCACCTCCCGATTCTGTTGGAAAGACCTAATGCTTGAGGGAGAGTACAAAGTAAGGGAGTCAAGGATGGGTCTTCCCAGAAACCAAATCAACATCCTTCTAGGTCATTCTGACTCACAGGGGCCCTAGAAGACAGAGTAGCCCATCAGGCTTCTCAGGCTATAAATCTCCTCTTTCTCCTCCAGAATGGTGGGTTCAAACCCTGGGTCTTTCAGTTAGCAGCCCAATGCTTAGCTCGTTCTTTTCTTTCTTCTTCTTTTTTTGCTTGAATCATTTCACCATTCTCAAACTCCAAGAAACTCACTGCCATCTAATTGATACCAACTTCCAGTGACCCTACAGGACAGGGTAGAACTGCCCCGTGAATTTCTGAGACTAGAACTCTTTGTGGGAGTAGAAAGCCTCCTCTTTCTCCCGTGAAGCAGTTGGTGGTTTCCATTTCCAAAGACTGTCCTTAAGGTTAGCAGCCCAGCGTGTAACCACTACACCCCCAGGGCTCCTGCTTCACCAGTAGGAAGTCATGTATCTCCCTGGGTGAAAAGTCCCAGCAGGTTGTAAAGGAGAAACTAACATCTGGGTGTCAGAGAGGCGGAAGTGAGGTCTCTGTGTTTCACACGTTGGGCACCTTGATGCTTTCCTGTGGGGTACCAGCCTCCACAATCAAATGGGTGCAAGGATGGGAAGACCCATCCTTGACTCCCTTACTTTGTAATTGAAGGATAAAACTCAAGAGGCATCAGACAAGATAAAGCATGAAATTGCTCACCTCCCGGATGGACATGATCTCAGCAGCCAGGTCTGTGCAGAGAGCGAGGATATATTTCCAATCACAGCTTATATATATTTAGAGGACATGTAAGCCCCCCTGATTACAAATAACCATATACATAACAGGAAGGGGCTGTGCAATAGGCATACGCATGAGAGGAAGGGGATGAGCCAGGGGTGTATATGCAATAGGAAGGGGGGGAACTAGGGGTACTCATGTGACAAGATGAGAGGACCCTAGATTCAAGATGGCAGCCTCACCTTGGGCCTTCTTGAGTTGGCTCGACCTTGTCTCTGGGCTCTCCTTCAGGGGAACAATCCACTATCCTTATCAGCAGGGAATGGGCCCTACAAGCATGGAACAGACAATAGTGTCTTATTGCTCCAGATGGCTGATACCCTCAGGGACATGACCTCTAAGCAGCTGACTTCCAAGGGTACAGTCATTTAGCATGAGTCATATAACATGGGGCGGAGGGTGGGGGCAACCTGGGGAAAATGTTTGTTTCCCACACTTTCCAGAGACACTCACCCCCCCACGAGTTGTCATATATCTTTATTTCATAGGTAAGAGCATCTACACCATGAAGGACGTCATCACAAGGACACACAGGTAAGTGGAGGAACTGGAATGCCATTTGAGGTTCGTCTAGGCTTGTAACTAACTACTCCGTGGTAGGAAGAAATTAAGGCCATGGAATGTGCAGGGCAAAGGACTTTCCCTGAATCCTCTGAGAGGTGGGTGTCTTATCTTTCCTGGGATCCTGGTGATGCAAGCCTGGCACTGGGGTAAAATTGGGGAGAATGCCTGTTCTCTTGTCACCACCTTCCTTAAGATCAAGGATTAAATACGGGTGGGGGTGGGGGGTAGAAAAGGCAAGAACTTGTTGGGAGATCATCTGGAACCAGCCAGTGAGGTGGGAGGTGTCAACCTTTGAATGTTTCCTGGCAGCGTCTCCTGCCCTTGATGATGTTTTGGATCCAATTGAAATATCGGCAGATGTTGGTGTAGACTCCTGGCTTCTCTTTTGACCCACAGGGGATGTTGCCCCAGGAAATAAGGCCTCGGAGACGGTCTCCACACACCAGGGGACCCCCGGAGTCACCCTGTGAAGAAGAGGGAGAGAATCAGATGTAGACATGCAGAGACAGAGAGAAAGACAGGAGGAGAGAGATACAGACAGATGGATACGTGGATTGACAATCTGGCTACATGACAGATGATTGATAGAAATAATAGATGATGTAGATAGCAGGTAGATAGATGATAGATTTTGGATGATAGAAAGATAGCCAATTATAAACAGATGATATATGAATAGATAGGTCTTCGAGACATAGATGATAGGTGGTAGATGGTAGGTAGCTAGATGGAGAGATAGAAAGATCCCAGAGATGGAGGAGACACTAGGACACAGAGAGGCAGGTGGTGAGAAACAAGGTCACAGACCTGGAGGAGCCACATGGAGCAGTAGAGAGCCAGGAAGGCCAAGATCTGGCGAAGCACAGAGCTCACTAGGAAAGAAGTGGAGCAAAGGTTAGGGGCGGAGATTGAAAGTCTGGGAAAGACGCAAAGGTGCCCAGAGGGGGTGGGGAGGAGAGCCAGAGAGGATGGAAGAAAGGGAAAGACTGAGAGAAAATGGTGAACTGAGAGGAATAAAGAGAGAGGGGGAGGGAGAAGGAACTGGGGAGAGAGGGAGCTAGAAAGAAGGGAAGGAGAGAGAAAGAATGAGAGCGAACAGATCTAAAGATGCTGTCAAAATAGCCCAAGACCCTGAAGAAAGCAGAGTCGGGAAGGTACTGGGAGAGACAGAACACAGGAGACAGGAGGCAAGAAAGGGCCAGAGAGGGGAAGAAGATGCATCCTCTTCAGGGTACCTCGCCCCCTCTCATCCTCAGATCAGAGTCAGAAAGGGTGCTTGTGGGTCTGTTTCTCCTCATGCCTTGAAAGGCGTGGGAACGGATTTAGGTATAAGAGGAGAGACTCAGGTAGTGAACTCTGATGGAGGACACCCAGGCAGAAAACTATCAAGGGCTGTGGAGCCCTTTCTCTCTCCAATGGAGGTCCTCCTCCTCCTCCTCCTCCCCCAAGTGCCGCTGTTTTTAAGCAGGACTCGCGAAAGAGAGCCCTGGGTTAGCACTGGCTACTAACCCAAAAGGTTGGGTCCTCCCAGAAGACAATCGTGACCCTCTCCATCTGAATAGCCATCGAGCGTCATTCTACTGTGACGCCCCCAGAGGGGCCCTAAGTCAGAATGGACTCCGTTGGTTTAGGGAGGGCAACCCCCTCAGTCGACCAGTCATCAGCCACCTTATTGTGTCTCTGGTTTTTTGTCTCTCCTCCTCGCTCCTTGTCTCTGGTGGCTCTGTGCTCTCCTCTTTGCCTGTCACCGGTTGTGTCCCTCCCTGTCCCTGAAGTCTCTCTCTGGGTTGTGATCCTTTTCTTGCCTCTGGATTTAGCCCCCATTGACTCTCCCTTCCTATTGGTTCTTGATTCCATAATCCAGCCCCCTTACTGATCCTTGACTCACTGGCCCCTCCTTCTTCTATCAACTCATCTTCCTATTGGCTCTTTATACAATAGTCCTTTGGGGTTTCTCTCTCTCTCTCTCTCTCTCTCTCTCTCTCTCTCCTTCCCTCCCTTCCTCCCTCCCCTCTTCATGTCTCTGGCTGTATTTTCATGTTTCTGCCCTTGAAAGTTGGTGGTTCATAAAAAAATTAGAAAGAAAGAAAGTTGGTGGTTCAAACCCACCTGCTGCACAGAGGGAGAAAGATGAGGCCATTTGCTCTGGTAAAGAGTTACAAACCCTCCAAAGCCCTCTGTAGGGGCCACTAGGGGCTGGAATCGAATGGCTGGCAGTGGGTTTGGTATGGTCCTCGGCTGAGTGTAATGGTTTAAACGGCGGTCTCCCAAAAGACACACCCGCGCGGCACCTATCCACGCAACTTTATTGGTCTTGT
>NW_022104553.1:20527712-20529991 GCF_000313985.2 Echinops telfairi | reverse complement strand
GGGGCCACGAAAGACCTGACCTGAAGCCACCAGAAGATGGAAGAGACGATGGATTCTCTCGGAGAGCTTTCAGAGGGCCCACAGCCCTATCTACGCTTTGATTTCCTACGTTGCTCTCCACCGCAGCCAGAAGGATAGCTAACTATCTGTACTCTCTTCATTAGGTCGGTGGTAATTCGTTACAGCGGACCTGGGAAACGAATGTGTTTCTGGCACATTCCAGGGGCCTCACCTGGCAGGAATCTCGCCCGTACTTCTCGTCCCCGGCGCACACCATGTTTGGCGTGATCTGGTCCGGGTAGGCACGCTCACACTCTTCCCGGGGCACCAGGTGCACGTGGGCGCACTGGATGGTGTCAGGGAAATTCCCTGTAGCGAGCAGATGAACCAGGTTCACTCTGTGCCCTGCCCGTCCTACCTTTCCACAGCACCTTCCTTCCTACGTGGCTTTTCCTAGGAATCCCCCCAACATCCAACCCTCTAGCTCCTGTAAACGGCCCCCTCCCATCCCCATTGGATCCTCTTTCCCATGACTCCATGTCCCTCTTCCTAGTAATCTCTCACTCCCAGGTCCTGTGTCCACTGTCCCTGCTTCTAATTGGTTCTTCTTTCCATCATTCCTCCCTCCTCTAGAGGCCCGTGATCTTCACGAATCTCCCCTTTCCCCATGAATCCTCGTTTCCTGTCAGCTACCTCTTGCATTTAGATCCCGTCTCTGCTTTTCTGTCTTCCATTTGCTCTCCTCTTCAGTAGTCCCTGTTGACCTAATCGGCTGGTTTTCTCTATTAGTCTTTCCAGTGTTGGATCTCTCCTGCTCCACCCTTGGTTGGATCCTCTGCCCTGGGTTCGTCTTGAATGGTCATGACTTGCCCATTGGTTCTTTACAAACTGACCTCATTGCTACCCCATTGACTCTCTCTTCCTATTGATCCTTGATTTCATAATCCGGCCTTCTTACTGATCGTTAATTCATGCCCCCTCCTTCTTCTATCGACTCGTCTTCCTATTGGCTCTTTATACAATAGTCCCCCTCAATGGGACTATTGGCTCCTCCCACCCCCACAAGTGCTTCTTCCCTGTCCAATGGTCCACCTTCCTTACCGGCCCTTCACTCACAAGTCTGCTTCCGTTGGTGGTTCCCATTGAACTCATTTCTTCCACACGTTCCTCCTCTAGTGATCCTTGACTATTGATCTTTTCCCTAACCCCTCCCTCACCCATTCCCTCTATGTGCCTCATCCAAATTGGCCATCCCTGCTTGGTCATGTTTCCCCAATTCGTCTCTCTTCCATTCCTTCAGGCTCATGAGTACATCCATCCTGACTGATCCCTTTTGACCATTTCCCGCCTTCCTGACTTGTCTTTCCCCTCCGACATCCCTCTTCTCATTGAGCCTATCTCATTGTATGTCCATCTCTGACATATCCCTCGCCCACTGGTCTCCTGTTCACTCAGTGACATTCCCTCCATAATGGTCCTCACTCTCCACGGACCCTTCATCCATTGATATTCTGACACATGGGTCTGTTCCACAGTACTCCACCTTGCCCACAGCCCCTCACCTCTCCCACGGACTTCCCCTTTGATCCATGTCCCTATTGCCCATCACCCATTAGTTCGCTGCCCCCTGGGGCCCGTCGTCATTGGACCACTCCTTCCATGATCCATTACGATTGGTCCACCTCCCGCTGTGCCCCCTCATCCATTGGTCCCCCTTTTTCATGACCATCGGCCAGTTCCCCCGACTAACCATCAGCTGTCTTCCCCCAGCCTAGAATCTGGCAGCTGGTTTCGCTGGAGGAGCAGTCCCTCTCCAGGGCAAGGGGCTTGATGAGGTCTGAGAGATGGGCTGGGCGTGCCAAACGTAACAGCATGATGTCCTGGTCGTGGGTGGCCGCGGTGTAGCCAGGGTGGGACACGGTTTGGACAACAGAGATGTGCTCCTGGGAGCTCTCGGACTTATGCAGGTTGTGCTTCCCCAGAAAGACCTGAAGGTTCCTGGGAAGGAGGAAGGGAGACTGGGTCTCACCTGGAGCTGTCGGGGCTGCAGTTGAAGTCCCAGAGTGGGTTGCCTCGTCCTCGTCATCGTCTTCAGATGAGTCCTTTGACCTGCTCCTCCCACCGTCTCCCCAGCTCTGGAAAGGACAACTCCATCCTTCTAGAGTCACTTTGATGGAGAGTATCATTCTTCTTATTTTATTTTAATTTTTTATAAATCCGTGGGTAGAGGGCGAGTGGGTTGGAAAGAGGGAACTGATTACAAGGAACTATATGTGACC
>NW_022104553.1:20522100-20527475 GCF_000313985.2 Echinops telfairi | reverse complement strand
AGGGAGGGGGGAGCGGGGAGGGAGGGGAAAAATGGGGACCTGATACCAGAGGCTTAAGTGGAGAGAAAATGTTTTGAGAATGATGAGGGCAATAAATGTACAAATGCGCTTTACACAATTGATGTATGTATGGATTATGATAAGAGTTGCATGAGCCCCTAATAAAATGATTAAAAAAAAAACCTTTTTATTGGGAGTGAATACAGGTATCATATCACTCCATAGTTCAAGCACATCGAGCAGTATGGTACAGTTGCCACCACAATCAGTTTCCAAACTTTCTTTCCCTATTATTATATTATGGATGATCTTAAATTCTTTTTTCATATGAACCACCTCAACCAATCCCATTTGTCCAATTCAATGACATGGATTACATTTTTCAGGTTGTGTAACCATTCTTTCTTTTTTTTAACTGGGGGCTCTTACAGCTCTTACAACGTTCCATACATCAATTGTATCCAGCATATTCGTACCTAGGTTGCCATCATCATTTCCAAAATATTTTCTACTGGAGCCCTTGGTATAAGCTGCTCTTTTTCCCTCTCCCCATCCCCACCCTCCCACCCCCGTGAATCCTTGATCAATTATATATTGGTATTATTTCATATCATAGACCGTCTGTTGTCTCCCTTCACCCACGTGTCTGTTATTTGTCCCCTTTTGTGCAACCGTGCCCGCTACCCTTTTCCAAATCATTGCACCATCATGAACATAAACTCAATGTTCCCTAAGCAGACCTCCTTTCCCCCATTTCCATCCATCTCTCACAATCACGGATATGTCGGCTTTGGTTTCTATATATTGGCTTCTTTCATCTCAGCGAGGCTCTATACTCTTTGTCCTTAGGATTATTGTTATTATTATTTTTGCCGAGCCCTTGTTTATTATACTCAGGAGCTGAACAAACTTCCAGGCCAGATTGGAAGAGCCCCTGTGCTCAACTCTGGCATCCCGCAGACGTTGAGACCAGGATTACAAGGACCAGTAGGGCCACCCAGGGACCATTCTGGACGCTCCTGATGTCATGCCCCATGCCCAACCTGTCCAGATGTAACTTTTGCTTTTCTTTCACAGAAGATCCAGAACCTGGGCATTCCTCACCCCTTCCATGTCTACCCTCTTGATCGGAGCCCCCTTCGTTTCTCACCTGACCCGCAGCCATCATATCTCTGCAGTGCATGCTCTACATTTGCCTCTGTGCTCCTCTAATCTACTTGCCCCGCAGTAGCCGGAGATCATTTAAAACCACACTAGTGGGCCCTGTCCTTCCTCTGCTCAGACCACTCCCATGGCTCCCATTTTACTCAGAGTGAAAGCCAGTGTGCTCACCGCAGCCTACAAGGTTTTGAAGCGTTTGCTCCCAGCATCCCCCAGGTCCCATCTCCTCCCACGCTTCTCTTTCTGGTCCAGCCCACACAGGGCCCTTGGACTTTCCTTGAACACTGCACCCTTCAGAGGCTTTGCACTCGCGGAGCATCCTGAAGAGGGTACTTTCCTCCTGATTCCTGCGTGGCTCACTCCTGAGTCTCCTGAAAAGGTCACTTCCTTGGTGATGCCTTCCCAGGCCATTCAATGAAAATGCAAATACGTTCATTCTACCTTACAAATCTGGCTAGACCAGAGCATGTACACGGGTACAGAAAAGAGCTGGAAACACAGGGAATCCAGGACAGATGAACTCCTCGGGACCAATATTGAGAGTAGCCATACCAGGATGGTAAGGGGAAGGTGGGGTGAGAAAGGGGGAACTGATCACAATGAATTACCCATAACCCCCTCCCAGGGGGATGGACAACAGATAAGGGGGTAAAGGGAGACATTGGACAGTGAAAGACATGGAAAAATAATTCATAAATTATCAAGGGTTCATGAGGGAGGGAGGGAGAGGGAGGGGGAAAATGAAGAGCTGATCCCAAGGGCTCAAGTAGAAAGCAAATGTTTTGAAAATGATGATGGCAACAAATGTGCACATGTGCTTGACACAGTGGATGGATGGATGGATGGATTGTGATAAGAGTTGTATGAGCCCCCAATAGGATGATTTATAATAAAAAAAAGAAGAAGAAGAAAATGCAAATCCTCATCCTGACGAAACGCCAAAGCTAAACTCACTGCCATTGAACTGATACCGCCCCACAGACACCCTGTAGGACAGGGCGGAACAGCCCCTGTGAGTGTTTTTGAGACGGTCACTCTTTACAGGAGTAGAAAGCCCCACCTTTCTCCCTCAGAGTGGATGGTGGTTTCGAACCACTGATCTCACAGCAGCCCAACAGGAAGCCCATGATCCCTATCTCCCTCCTCTGCTTTCTGTGCCACCAGAGAACTGATCATTACAGACATCCCAGTTATGTGCTGCCTCTACCCCACCTCCCCAACCCCCAGTAGCATGGACCCATGAAACTTTCTTCAGAGATGAAAGCGTTCTGTGCCCGTGCTGTCCTCGGGAGAGATGAGGGTCCCCTCCTTACAGTCTCAGAAACCCACAGGGGCCGTTCCCCCCTCTCCCCTAGGGCGGCTGTGAGTCGGAATGGACGCAATGGCAGTGGGTTTTGCTTTTAAGTTTGGGGTTCTATACAGTGCCCAGAAGCCCTGTCGTGGTTACAGGTTGAGCTGCTAACTGCAAAGCCAGCCATTTGGAAACACCAGCCAGCTCCACAGGAGAGAGGCGGGCTTTCTACTCTCAGAGAGAGTTGCAGACTGGGAAAACCACAGGGGCAGCCCTGCCCTGCTCCATCATAGGTCGTTATGAGTTGACATTGACTCCAGGGCAGTGAATTTGAGTTTGGGGTTTGGGGTTTGAAGGAGCCCTGGTCCATGAAGTCAGCAATTCGAAACTCCGTGGGTGCAAGACAGGGCATTCTTGAGCAAGGGAGTGATGACTCTGATTTAGTTCACAAATATTGACCAAATGCCTAGCGTGTGGAGCGCTGGTGGTGTAGTGGTTAGCCACTGGGCTACGATCTGCATGGTCAGTAGTTCAAAACCACCAGCAGCTCTGCGGGAGAAAGTCTGGGCTTTCTACTTCCGTAAAGAGTTACAGTCTCGAAAATGAGCAAATGATATTAAGGGCTAAAGTGGAAGGCAGGTGTTTTAAGATTGATGAGGGCAACAAATGTACATATGTGCTTGACGCAATGGATGGATGGATGGACTGTGATGGGAATTGTACAAGCCCTCAATAAAATAATAAAATTTTAAAAAGGAAAAAAATAAAGAGTTACAGTCTCAGGAATGCACAAGGCAGTTCTACCTTATAGGGTCGCTGTGAGTCAGTATTGACTTGGTGGCAGCGAAATGGATTTTTTAATTTATTTTATTTTCACCCATTTAAATTTAATTAGCCACCTGGAGCTAATGGCCACTGTGTTAGATAACACAGCCCTAGAATGACCACACTGGGTCTTTATCTTGCTCCGATACAAGCAACTTTTATCTTGTCCAGGTACAATCAAACTCCAACTCACATTGACCCTAGAAAGGTTTCCGAGACTCGGAGCAGAGAGTCTCTCATATTTCCCCCAAGGAGCAGCTGGTGGATTTGAACTGCCAGTCTTGAAGTCAGCAGTCTGATGCTTACCCAACAGCACCACCAGGCATGCGCTGAACGCACTCACTGCCATCGAGTCAATGCTGACTCATAGCATTGTGGGATTCTTAGGGATTCTTGTGAGATTCTGAGGCTGTAACTGTTTACGGGAGTTGAAAGCCCAGACTTTCTCCCGCAGAGTTGCTGGTGGTTTTGAACTGGCAACCATGCGGATTGCAGCACAATGGCTCACCACTACACCACCAGGGCTCCACAGGCACACACTATTTGTGAACTAAATCAGAGTCATCACTCCCTTGCTCAGAGCTCTTTTATGGCTCCACTTGCCCTTCAGATAAAGCCCAAGTGTCTCAGACTAGCATTGGCAGCCCCAGATAAACGGGGCCTGCCCTCTCTTGACCTAACCCATTACCCTCTGCCCTCCAGTGAACAAACAGGTAACTTGCTTCTCTTAGAGCATTTGAGATGGTTCCCGACTGGGCCCTCATCTTTCCATTTCTCCTTTTTCACTTGACTCCCTTTTTCTTTCAAGCCTTAACTTGAATTTCGTCTCCTAAAAGAGTCCTTCTAGCTTTCCTCTCATGAAAACACCCTGTTTGTTCCCTTCTTTAGGGTGATTTGTAATTATGTGGTTTTCCACGGGCTTGTGTGCTTAAGACCTGTCTTCCCACCCCTTCGGCAGTGGTCTCCCTCCCTTTCATCGCCGCATTTCCAGTGCCCAGTGTAATAATGCCTGGCGCTCGGCGGGTGGACTTCACCATGTTTGTAGAATGAGTGGGTGAGGATAGTTGGTGGTGGTGGGGGGGACAATCTCAGGCCTGCCTGAGCTTGTGGGGAGCCTCTCCCCCCTGTCCTAGAGTCCGTGACTGTTGAATGGGATCCCAATCCCCTCACAACAGAAGTGGCATCGGTTGGTTTCCAACAGACTTGAGTTGTCCCTTCTCACTTCTCTGAGCCTGCTTTCCCTCATCTGAAGGAAGGCGGGTGCCCATGGTGGGGGGTGCCGAATGCAGCATGTGGTCCACTGATCAAAATGGCACCCCCCACAAAAAGAAAAAAATCAAACTCACTGCCGTCCAGGCGATGATTCACGGTGACCCTCTAGGACAGGGTCGAACTGCCCCTGTGAGGTTCTGGAACTGTAGCTCTCCATGAGAGTAGAAAGCCCTGTCTTTCTACCTCAGAGAGGCTGGTGGTTTCGAACTGCTGCCCTTGCACCACTTAGCAGTCCAATTGGTAACCATGAGCCCACCAGGACTCCTGGAACAAAATGGCAGCTATGATGAATGGAACCAGTTAATGCATTGTGTTTTATGAACTATTTAGTATATATTATATCTAAATATATATCTGTTTGACTTATAGATGTGTTTGATATAGATATAAAACTTGATGTATATATAAGTTTGACATATATACAACTTGACATATCTATAAGTTTGACACTGAGTAAGGAAGACAGTCGAAGAATCTATGCATTTGAATTGAGGGACTGGAGAAGAGTGTTGAAAATACCATGGGCTGCTAAAGGACACACTGATCTGTGTTGGAAGAAGTATGGCCAGAGCGCTTCTTAGAGACAAGGATGGCGAGACTTCTTCTTACATTCTTTGGACATGTTGTCAGGAGAGCTTAATCCCTGGAGAAGGCCATCACGGTTGGTAAAGTGGAGGGGCAACGCCAAAGAGGAAGGACTTCAAGGAGAAGGGTCGGCACGGTGGCTGCATCAATAGGAAGGATGATGAGGATGGCCAATAGGAAGGATGATGAGGATGGCCAATAGGAAGGATGATGAGGATGGCCAATAGGAAGGATGATGAGG
>NW_022104553.1:20520503-20522000 GCF_000313985.2 Echinops telfairi | reverse complement strand
GGAAGGATGATGAGGATGGCCAATAGGAAGGATGATGAGGATGGCCAATAGGAAGGATGATGAGGATGGCCAATAGGAAGGATGATGAGGATGGCACCGGGCGGGGCGGTGTCCTGTTGTCTGTAGGGTCGCTCTGGGTCAGAGCTGACAGGATGGCACCCAACAGCAACAAGAACAATTCAGTCTGTGAAGGTCGACCCTGTTCCTTCCCTTTCCCATGTGATGTACCAGTTACCATGGAATCCATTGAGACTCGTGGTGACCGTGTGTGCCAGACTGGAACATTGCTCCATAAGCTTGTCAATGACTGGCTTTTCAGAAGTACATCACCTGGCCTTTCTTCCAAGACACCCTTGGGTGGAGTGGAACCTCCAACCTTTTGGGTAGCAGACAAGAGCATTAGCCACTTGTATCTCTAAGGACTCCCCCCCACCCCACTATATGGGTATACACACCTGTCACCACTGACCCTACTTCATCTCACAGGGACCCTGTCGGACGGAACAGAATTGCCCCAGAGTTTTTTCCACACTGTCCTCTTACATTAGCACAATGCTACATCGCTGTCCTGAGGAGGGGCTGGTGGGCTTGAACCACTGGGCCACCTGGGCTCCTTCCACATCATATCAAGCCAACAGCCAAGCCCATGGCTGTTGGAGTCCATTCCAACACATATCAAGCCAACCTACGGTTTCCGAGGCTGAAAATCTTTACGGGAACAGAAAAGCTTACCTTTCCTCCGGGGAGCAGCCGGTGAATTTGAACTACCGACCTTGCAGTTCACAATCCAATGATGCTCTGCCTGTGCCACCACAGTGTGTCAAACATTCAATACAATATAGTGTATAATATAGTAAAGGGCTAGTTAGTAATATAAGCAGCTCCGGTAGCATAGTGGGTTATGCGTTGGTCTGCTAACCACAAGAGCAGCAGTTCAAAACCACCAGCCAGTCCAAGGGAGGAAGATGAGGCTGTCTCCTCCCAGTCTTAGAAACCCACAAGGTCATTCCCCTGTCGTCTATGGTCACTATGAGTTGGAATTGGCTTGATGGCAATGAGTTTGAGTGCTTTTTTTTTTTTCAGCCAATCATAACTGGTAGTCCTTAGGGTTTATATTTTAGATCTAAAATTAATAAAACTAGTTATTCATCCTTAGGGTTTAGTGTTGAGCCATCTACTCTCCTTCATATATCTCCCATGCTTGTGTGACTTCACCCAGGCCCATGGCTTTACAGCTCACTTTGTCATGACACTTTAATTTTGACCTTGATTCCATGACCCTGTGCCATAAGCACCCTGCTCTCCATCACGAGGAGTGGCACCTATTGGATTTCAAAGTCTTGAGTTGTTCTTTGCTACTTTTCTGAGGCTCAGTTTTCTCATCCAATTTTGTCTTCACCTCTGACTTCTCCCCTGAGCTCTAGCGACCTACCTGGCATCCCTAATCTCTCCAACTCTCAAAACTCACCACCATCTAGACCAGAGCATGAACACGGG
>NW_022104553.1:20515705-20520325 GCF_000313985.2 Echinops telfairi | reverse complement strand
TGGGTGAAGGGAGACATCAGACAGTGTAAGACATGGAAAAATAATGATAATTTATAAATGATCAAGGGTTTCTGAGGGAGAGAGGGTCGGGGAGGGAGGGGAAAATATGCGGAGCTGCTACCAAGGGCTCAAGTGGAAAGCAAATGTTTTGAGAATGATGAGGGCAGCCAATGTACAACTGTGCTTGACACAATGGATGGATGGATGGATTGTGATAAGAGTTGTACGAGCCCCCAAGAAAATTATTTAAAAAACAAAATAAGTCACCACTATCAAGTCGATGCCGACTCACAGCGACCCTGTAGAACTGGGCCCCCCTCCCGCCGTGGGTTTCCAAGTCTGTAACTCTTTATGGGAGTAGAAAGCCCTGTCTTTCCCCTGAAGAGCGACAGGTGGTCTCAAACAGCTGGCCTTGTGGTTAGTAGACCAACGCATAACCCAGTACGCCACGGGGGCTCCTAGTAAGCATGTTACATCCTCGATTAAATAGTGACCAAATAAATGAGGTCGTCGGTGCGGATGGCACCTCCTGCCGAAGTCTCCAAGGGATCCCATGAGCCTAGTCGTGACCACTCCCCCACGCGCAGCGTAGACTCACGGTTTCTTGCAGTGAGCAGCGGTGAGCACCCACTCTGGGTGAATGAGGACCCCTCCACAGAACAACTGGCCCGAGTGGTAGAGGGCCGCTTGGTAGGGGTGGGAGCTCTTGTCACAAGATGTCCCTTGCACCAACTTATTCTTCTCCTCTGCCCCAGCTGAGCGAGAGCAAATCTGAATCAGAGAGGACGTCTGGAGACCCGGAGGTGAACCCCAACCACATCTGGATGGCAAAGATCATGTCCATCTTTGCCTGAAAATAGAGCCCTGTTCCCATCTCCAAACCCAACTTCAGTCACCTCCAGACCCATTTTATCCCCTTCTCCCCCATCTCCTTACTTCCAAAGCCAATCCCATCGTTAAACTCTTCTCTATATTAGAAACAGCCCCTTCATCTTCATTCCCATCTCTATCCCTAACCCCTAACCCCTGACCCCTAACCCCTAACCCCTGACCGCATCCTCACACTCTTCCCCGTCTTCAAATTCACCTCCCCTTCCCCGTCTCCATCTCACTTGCTGCCATTGAGTCAATGCAGACTCACAGTGACACCCCTTTGGGGTTTGTGAAATGGTAACTGTAGACAGGAGTAGAAACCTGGTCTTTCTCCCGTGGAGCTACCGGTGGTTTCAAACTGCCGACCATATGGATTGAAGCCAACTTGGAACTACTACCCCACCAGGGCCCCTTCCCCATCTGTATACCGCCCCCCCCAAACAACACTATCTATAAACTGGGATCTTCAAACCACCCCTTCTCCACTTATACCCCCATCCTTAACCCAACCTCATCCACACGCGCTTCCCCATTTTCAACATTCCTCCCTTTTCTATCGATAGCTCCACCCCTAAAGCCAATTGAATCCACAAACCCATGCTCATCTTCTGCTTTCCTCTCCCCTCTCCCTCTATTATAGTCCTGTCCCATAGCCCACCCTCCTCCCCCTTTCCCAACGACAGCCCCATCCCAAAGCCAACCTCACGCTCAAATGCTTCTCCGTCTTCAAACCAATCTCCTGCCTGGTTCCCCATCTGCATCCTCCTCTTCCCAACAGCAATCCCAATCCCACCTCCCAAATGTCCCACTCCATCCCACCCCCATTCCCCTTCCTTTCCTTCCTACCTGCTGCGACCAGAACCAGCGTTAGAATCAGTGTCTTCATTACCATTCCTGAAGAGGAAAGCCAGAGGTTCCATTTCTCAGCGCCTCAGATTCCACCCAGGACCCCTCCCTCTTCTTCATCCTCATCCTCTTCTTCCTCCCTGAACCAACTCTGATGCCTTGATTCTGGATGCATGCCTTTCTGGTGTCTCCTTTCCCCACCCCATGTCTTCCCAGACTCTAGAGGGTCCAAGAAGGCAGACATGAGAGAGAAAATTTGCAACCACCGGAATGAACTCACACCGTGGTTTGGACCCCATCACCCCACGTCTCTCTGCTCCAGTTTGCCTTGAAGCAACAGGAGAAGGTTCTCCTATGGAGTCCTCTTAGCTTTCTCCCCTCTCCCCATTTCCCCCCTGCACCTGGCCTCCCACTCCTACACCTGTGGGTTTCTGGGGGATGTGGGGTGAGCCGGGGAGTGGAGCCCTCCCCATCTTACCTGCTGGGAGCTAGATGCCTACAGGAAGCCAAAGAGAGTTTGCAGGGAGGACAGGGGACTTGGAAGGCGGCACTCAGAGGCAGGTGGAGCAGCTGAGAGCAGAGGCGGAGGGTCTGCAGGGCCAGCGCTGTGCGGGCAGCTCCCTGATGCGGGACTGCTCCCTAGAAGAGGTTGGTCCTGTTCCCAGAAGCTCCTACCGCTTTTAACCCCTGTCCCTCCAGGTCCCTGAGGCCGGCAGGCTGGCCCCACCCTTCTCCTCCTAACCCAGACTTCCCACACACATTCCTACCACCCCCATGGCTCTGATGACCCTCTGACCCGAGCCTCTAGGGAGGGGAACGTAGGTCCCTGAGTGCTGAGCTCTGGCCCTCGGTTTGGAGGAAAGAAAGGCTGGGGGCCTAGAATCCTGGGTCTGGGGAAGAAATGATCTCAAGGGTTGAACTTGTAGGTCTGAGGCGAAAAGGTGTGGGGGTGGGGGCTCAGGTTCCTGGCTCTCAGGGTGGAGGGAGGCAACCAAGCGACCCATGGGGACCCAGATTTCTGGGTCGGAGGGAAGAGGGGACTAAGAGCCCAGACTCCTGGGGTTGAGGGAGGAGAGGTTGGGGGCCCACACTCCTGGGTTGAGGGAGGCCCTGACTTCTTCGTTTGCGTGGAGTGGCATAAGGGCTTTGAATTCTATGTGTGAAGCTAGAAAGGGTTAGGAAATTCAGATCCCAGGCCTTCCAAGTTAGAAAGGACTTATAGTTGGGACTCCTGGATCTGAGAGGGAGGGGGTGAGGGCTTGTTCTCCTGAATCCCCAGACTTTTAGGGCCTCCTTAACCGAAGAGTCTGGAGACCCAAAGATTGGCACCCCAGGCAAGCGAATGGGCAGCTCCCTCCCCATATCCTTGATCAGTCAGTGACCTGTGGGTCTCACACCTAGGTTCAGTTGGGTCAGGGCTGAATCACCAACCTGCTGGTAAATCCCTCTGTGGGTGACAACAACCGACCTCCAAGTCTGAGAGAGAGATTATGCATGAGAAAGTGTGTGTCACCATGCTGGCCCCGCCCCTGCCCTGGGCTGGGGTGCAGATGAGGCACTGTGGGGAAAGGGCCCCCACAACAATTGGTCTTTGTCCGCCCCAGCATCCCAGTGCCATGCACCCAGCAGCCCCATTTCTCAACCTCTCTTCCTTCCAGGCAGGCGGCCACGTCAATAGCTTCCCATTGTCCCTTCCTTTTCGCCCTTGTTGCAGCCCTCTGACCGTCCAGTCCCTTTGCTTCTGCTTAGAAGTGTCAGGAGTCTGGTCCCTGTCCCCCTCCAAGTCTGCCCATCTCTGGAGGGCTCTCCTCCCATCCCTCTCTCCCAGGACATGGGTTAGGTCATACAGTCCCACCATATCTGTCTGTCTGTCTCTGTCTTGAAGCTTTTTCGATGTGTTTCTCTCAGTCTCTACGTTGGTGTGTGTGCCTGTCTCTCTGCCTCTCTCTCCACTCGTTTAGTTTACTCTCTCTAAATCTCTCTCCCCATCTCTCTTTCGATTTCCCCTCCTTCAAAAGTAAAACAAAACTTCCATGAAGGTTTGTTCTCTCTCTTTCCCTCCTTCCTGCCTTCTTCATCACCCTCCCCTTTTCTTCCTTCCTTCTTCCTGCCCATTCATTCTTTCTCAAGGTCTACCCACACATTTCTGTTTCAGAACAGTTTTAAGGGCTCCTCCTGCAGAGGTCACACGATTCCATCACTGCACCCTGTCAAGCAGAGCTGTACCCTGATCACCGCATGCAACTCGACAACATTCTCTTCTGCCTCGGACGCCTTGTTAGTGGTGTCATGATGATGATTATTTTTTTTCTTTTTATTCCCACCTGATTATTATTTTTTCATTGTGGCAACAAAAAATAGAGCCAACAAAACATTCTCCAATTCAACTACCTCTCCGTGTCTAATTCAGCGCCACTGATTAGACTCTTTGTGTGGGTACGACCACGATTGATATCCCTTTTCCATGAACATAAACTCAATGTCCCCTAATCAAAAACTCTGACTCCTTAACCCATGGGAATCTCGGGTACAAGTTTGTTTTGTTTTTCTTTTTAGGAGTTTTCTTGATACAGCATTCACGCCAGACACTTCCATAGTTAAGCCACCTTTGCGGTAGCCACATAATCTGGTGTCAACTTGCGCAGGGGTGGAGTCTAGCCTGTCAATCAGGTCGCAGCTTGATGAGCTCATTTGGAGGCGCCAAGGAGATAAATAGCTCACACACTCTGCTTGTCTTCCTGCTGACCAGCCACATGGAGACCACGGATGGAAGCAGAGCCCTGGAGCTGGAGGAGTTACGTAGAGGAGGTCCACGCCAGTGTTGAGTTGTTTCCACCGCCACTGCATCCACAAGACTCCACCCACTGGCCTGTGATCTTCCTGCATTCGACGTCCTTCCAT
>NW_022104553.1:20506845-20515561 GCF_000313985.2 Echinops telfairi | reverse complement strand
ATTTTCTTAATATAATTCTCTTTGATATAAAACTCTCTTGCACACATACATGATTGTCTCTGGATTTGTTTCTCTAGTCAACCTGGATTAACACAACCTTTAAAAAGAGGTGTATAAGGAGATAGGGGGGAAAATGAGGAGCTAATATCAAGGGCTCAAGTAGAAAGCACATGTTTTGAGAATGATGATGGCAACAAATGTACAAATGTGCTTGACCCAATGGATGGATGGATGGATTGTGATAAGAATTGTACGAGCCCCCAATAAAATGATTAAAAAAAAGAGGTGTATAGACATCATCACAATTGGCTCTAAGGCTCCCTCTCCTCTCCCACATACATTCCCATTTATTCTTCATCTGCGTCTCTTTCTTCAATTTCTCTCCCTCCTTCCAGTCGTCATTGCTCTCTGTACATCTTCGTTTCTCTTTCTTCTATCTCCCTCTCTTCCTAACAATGCTTCCTCCTTCTGTCCCACCTTTCTCCTCCTCCTTACTATGAATTCCCTCTTGCTCTCTCCCTCTCTCTCTGCTTCTCTCCCCCTTCTCCCTTCCCGCTTTCCTTCCCTCTTCCTCTCTCTTTTCTTCTCTCTGTGATTCCCCAATTCAGTGTCAACACTCTCCAAGAGTCCCTCTCTACCTATGTCCCCCTAGGTCTCCCCCTGGTTTTCCAGGAGAAATAAATCCACGTGCATGTACACAGGGGGGGGGGGGTATGTTCGTGGGGCACGAGGGGCAGGTGAGACAGGGAGCAGTAGGACTTCTTATCAGGAGGACATCCTACTTGGTCAAGTGGAACATTAGTGAAAGGGAGCAAGGTCCTCAATGAGGTGAATGGGCGCAGTGGCTGCAACAAGGGACACCGGTCACAGCCACCGCGAGGATGGCCCAGGACTGAGGTTCTGTGGCACGTAGGGTCTCTGGGAGTTGGAATTGGCTTGATGGCATCTGGCAGCGACATGGCGGCTGGTGGAGCACGGGGATCTGAGAGCACAAGCACGAGACGTGGAGGATGTGAAAATGAGTCGGCATGAGAGGAAAGCAAAGAGCAACATGGGAATGTTATGAGAAATCAGAGTGTTGGGAAAAACTATTGTAGCAAGACAGTCACTGGGGTGGGCGGGAAGTGGGCGGGAAGAGTGAGGGGGTGTCTTTGTCTAATCAGAAGGAAGTGAGGAGGGGAGTGGCCGTCAGCAGGGCTGGGGGAGATGCAGGGCGTGTGGATATAAATGAGTCATTGGGTAATAGAGACAGTGGGGTTAACAATGTCTATTTCAGAGGCTCCTCGGGTTTGACACGATAGGAAACATTTGTGTGTGTGCGCCCACATGTGAGTGCGTGCATTAGAACTAGTTGTCCAGCAGTGTCAATCATTAGGGAGATGCAAATCAAAATCACAGTGAGATGCCCTCTCATTGTCCTTAGATTGGCAATGAAAAAAGCAAAACAAACATGAGAAGCAATAGGTGTTGTTGAGGTTGTGGAGAGACTGGAACTCTCTTCCATGCTGGTGCAACCGTTGTGGAAAACCACCTGGGAGTTTTCTCCAAAAGCACATTGTCCAGCGACCATGCTGTGCTGTGGGAAACTAGCAATGAGGGAAACAGGACAAGCACTAGATTCCCTAACTTATCACAGAGGGAATCTGGAAAGCTACTATTCCACGGTAGGAAAGCCTCCACGTTGGTAAGTTAGAGGTAAAGTCCAAGTACATGATCCTGCTTTAAGTATCATTCCCACAGATTCTTCCCCCTAACAGCTATGCTGTGAGCACATGGTTGATTCTACCTCCCTATAAAAACAGACATCCTTTTGCTATCTCTTCCTGCTGTGTCACCCAGCCCCCCTCATACCTACCCCCAATGCAGGTATTAGGTTTCCTCTCCTGTGAACTCAGGGGCATTACTGTAGATACCACCCACCTTGTGTGATGTATGTCACTACTGAAGATCCATGTCTTTAAAAAAAATTTTTTTTTGAAGATCCATGTCTTAAGGCTACCTATAAATGTCCCAAGACAGTAACACTTCGGTCTCTCTTCCCAGTTCCACGTGGTCCATCAAGAGGGGCGGAGGTGAGCATGCTACCATTCAATGTGTTAGACTCCTTTATTCTACTCTCTCTCCTGTCTTTCCTATCCTCCATGATTTTACTATCATCTTGATATATCATCGCCCTACAATTGCACCGACTGGCCCTTCGGTTGTTGGAGGCTGTATTCCTCGGACACCGTGGGGGTTGTGAGTTGTCAGTGTTTGGACGCTGGCTGTCTTGAGACGGCCCCCCATTGACAGAGTAGAACTCAGAATTGATCTTTGGCCTTGTTCAGAGGCACGTTTGAGTCGGCCGAACAGCCAACCTTCCTGTGAGTCATGGAGTGCTTACCGTGTACTGTACAGATATGCCCGAGACTCAATAGCAGCCCCACAAACACATGCTCACCCATGTTCTTTGTGGCACCACTCACACCAGCCACCAGGTGGAAACCAGCCAAATGTTCATCAACGGACGGACGTATACATGCGATGTGGCTTATGTGCAACTAAACCAGAGCCAAACTCCACGCGGTCACAGACCTGGAGGAGCCACATGAAGCAGTAGAGAGCCAGGAAGACCACGATCTTAGCTCATAACGACCCTATAGGACAGGTGAGAACTTCCCCCGGTGAATTTCTCAGTCTATAACTCTTTGCGGGAGTAGATATTGTTCTCACCATGGGATATTGTTCAGCCATCGTGAGAAGTGAAGTCCTGAAGTGAATGTTGAAAGCGTCATGCTGAGCAAAATAAGTTGAAAGAGACAAATACTGTCTGATTTCACCGTAGAACAGTGGTTCTCAACCTGTGGGCCGTGATCCCTTTGGGGGGGGGGGCGGGTCAAATGACCCTTTCACAGGAGTCACCCAATTCATGACAGTGGCAAAATGACAGTCATGAAATAGCAATGAAGATCATGTGAGGGCTGAGGGTCACCACCACATGAGGAGCTGTATCAAAGGATCGCGGCATTAGGAAGGTTGAGAGCCACTGCTGTAGAACATAAGCAAATACCCTGTTTCCCCAAAAGTAAGACAGTGTCTTATATTAATTTTTGCTCCCAAAGATGTGCTAGGTCTTATTTTCAGGGGATGTTGTATTTTTCCATGAAGAAGAATATGGTACACATTTATTGTTGAACCAAAAAAAAAAGGAAATGTATTCCCTGTATACGGTATGGTAGCAGTTGTCATCACAAACCAGCATAACCAGACAAACTGAATCCTACAGTATCAAGAATTTCTTACTACTACCATTATTTCCATGTACAACAATCTATGGCACATTTACTAGCACTTCCTGTCTGTCTGCTCTGGCTGCAGGGCGGCCAACAGTGAGCTACGTGACAGCGCCCACCACTATGGTCAAGTCCAGAGTTACAGTAGCTTCAGGGGGCCTTATTATCGGGGAGGCCTTATGCTCTGGGAGGTCTTATTTTCAGGGGATGCCTTATGTTTCAGCGAGAGGCAAAACCGTAAGTAGGTCTTATTTTCCGGGGATGTCTTACTTTCGGGAAACACGGTAGATAGCCCAAGAAATCAACCTGTGGCTGTTCTGGGAGAAAGAGGAGACTTTCTGCTCCTGTAAAGAGTTGCAGTGTCAGAGCCCCACGGGGCAGAGCTGCCCCGTCCTGTGAGGGGAAGCCAACAGGTTGGCAGTCGCTCCTTGACTCTTTGCTGGTGTTCGAGTTGGCTTCAAGGCACAGCAACCTCCTAAGCACAGCAGAGAACTGCCCCGCGGGGCTTCCAAGGCTGTACATCAGAGGTTTTCCACCTGTGGGTTGCGACCCCTTTAGGGGTCAAATGACCCTTTCTCAGGGGTCACTTAAGACCTTCGGAACACACATAGTTCCCATGGTCTTAGGAACCGAGGCACCGCTTCTCTCCAGGCGGGCCCACCCACATGCAGATATGCCCACATACGAGTACCCTGCGTGAAGACTGTGACCCATGCATGCTACACCATGCTTCAAGACCCGATGTCATTGATTTGTCATTAGAAATAACTAGTTCACCATATAGAATGACATATTGTTTTTGTGATGAATCCCTACGCGTTCATGAGGTTCGAATTGTAACAATGAAAATATATCCTGCTTATCAGATAGTTACAGGACGATTCAAAACAGTAGCAAAATGACAGTGATGAAGTAGCAACAAAAGGAATGTTAGGGTTGGTGTGGGGGGGGGTCACCACCACGTGAGGAACTGTCTTCAAAGGTCGCGGCATCAGGAAGGTTGAGAACCACTGCTGTAAATAGTTCTTAACATAGTTTTGCTGGCACCTATCCTAATCATTCAATCATATTAAGAAGCGATGTGTAACCATAGCCACAAGTTCATGGAATTTCCTTCTCGTATTCATTGCTGGTAGCTCCCTATTTCCCCCACCCTCCCTGCTCTGCCAGCCCCCCACCCAAACTCTGTGGACATTCATAGGAACCCTACGGACCGGTGAGAGCTGCTTTGGCGAGCTCCTCAGACTGGAACGCTGATGGGAGTAGAAAGCCCGGTCTCTCTCCCTCCAAGCTGCCGGTCGCTCCAAACTGCAGGCCCTGAGGTTCACCACCCAACTCGTAACCAGTCCACCACTTCGTGCCCCTAGCTCAGTATGAATCCCGTTACTGTCTCTATAGCTTGACCTGCTCTTGATTTCCTGTCCAGAAAAACGTACGAAAGGAAAACGAGAAATCAACCCGCAGCACAACCACCAAACGATCATGACTGGACAAAAGATAGAAAACCTGACCAGTCAGAGAAAAGCTTCAATGGGAAAGGAGGGGGAAAATATTGAAAAAAAGAACCCAAAACTGGAACTACTTTAAAATGGGTCCCAAGGGCGATCCAGTGGTAAGGTGTTACAGGTTAAGGCCTGCTAGGCATTGGAAATCTTAATGGGAGCAGCTGGTGACTTCCAATTGCTGACCTCTCAGTTAGCAGCCAAGGGCATAAGCTCTCTAACCCCGGGGCTCTGCGCTAACATTGAACGTGGTGACCACCGGTGGGAGGGAGAAGAAAAGGAGGAACTTTTCTCAGGGGACACTGCGTGGCTGTGAGTGGTGGCAGAACCATGTGGAAAAGGGTCGCAAGCAAGTTGAGGAATGTCACCATTGAGCGGTGCACCTAGACCTTGCGGAAGTGGCCTCTGTTCTGTTTGTACAGGATCACAATGATGATCGATGTTAATCGGGTCCCCACCACCTTTGCTTGACAACCACCCCTCCCAGGATGAAGACCAATGTCATGTTCAGTATACTGTCTGGGGCTGCTCCCCCAACGTTCCCAGACCCCTCGTTCTCATGTTTCTACTAATCACAGCATCTCTCTCCCCTTGACCACAGTTAACCCCTGTCTACCCTCTAACCTATTATGTCTCCTTCCCTCTCCCTCCCTCCCTCCCATTTCTGGTACCTATTACAGTCTGTTTCTTTGGGTATGAAAATCTTTGTCTTGATTTTTCTTCTTTGTTTTTTAAATTTACATTAAAATTTTTTTTTAATTCAAATTATTTTTTAAAATTTAGTAAATCATCTTATTGGGGGCTCTTACTGCTCTTATCACAATCCATACATCCATTGCATCAAGCACGTTTGTACATAGGTTGCTATCCTCATTTCAAAACATGCTCTTTCTACCTGAGCCCTTGGGACTGCCTCCTCTCTTGGGTTTACTTCTTTGGTCACAACGGTCTCCTACAATGTTCGTCTTCTCGTGTGTGACTAACTCCAGCATCCTGTCCTCCACAGCCATCCACGCCATGAGGTGCTTCCCAGTTTCATCATCATTTCTCTGCAATGTGTAGTATTCCGTTGGGTGTAGGGACCGGAGTTGATGTATCCATTCTCCCACTTACAGGCAGGTAGGTCATCTCCATCTTTTAGCTGTGGTAAATAGTACTGATGCAGGGGAATGGTGGTGCGGCAGCAGAAGATCAAAAGTACCAAAGGACAAACCCATCTGTCTTGGAAGAAGGACAGATTGAGCCCTGCTGAGAGGCCAGAATGGCAAGATGTCATCTTTCACACTTTGGCCACATTCTTAGGAGAGGCCAGTCCCTGGAGAAAGACATCATGCTTAGAAACTGAAGGGGCCGCAAAAAAGAGGAAGACCCTCAATGAGATGGATTGGCACAATGGCTGCATCAACGGGCTCAGGCACAGGAACACTGGTAAGCATGGCACACGATTGTGCAGTGTTGTGCATAAGGTTGCTATGGGTCGGGACCAACTCGATGCCACCTAACAACAGCAAGCACGTGTGAGATCACTTTCACATCTGGACGTGTCCTAAGGGACGGTTGTGTTATTGAAGGGAAGAAATTAAGAGACAGACAAAAGTTTGGGAGTGCTCACCTCCGCCATGGTTTCAGGAACCAGGTCTGAGCAGAGAGAGAGATTGTATTCTTACATCAACCTATAGAGTCTCAGGACATGCAAGCTCCTCTAATTACAGGTACCCACATACATTGCAAACTGGGCTGTACCCTAACCCTAGAGGTCCCTGAGTTCACTGGAGGAGTAACCTAACACCAGTGCTGGGGTCAGGTAAGAGGGAGTGACTGTCCCCTGAGCAGGAGAACAATAGCAACATGTCTGCTCCTGTAGATAAAGCTGCCAGCCAGATAGCAATCAGCCCTGTGTTTTTAAGAGGTCCCTTTAAGGCAGCACTATGATGGGAGGACATTGCAGGGATTCACCTTAGTTATGAGAATGTGATTGGGACTCATCTCTAACTCACAAGTATGAAGGCCTCCCTCCACCCAGAATCCTGGCCCGCCAGCCCCCTCCTCCTTAACATGAGAGTAAAGAATTCATCAGCATACACTCTCTTCCCAGTCCTCTGTTTCCCACAACCAAGTAAAGGGATTGCTGGGTGACACGGTATTTTTAATCCTAGTTGTTTGAGGAAGTGCCCTATAGCCCTCCACGGAGGTTGTACGCGGTGTTACAGTCCTACCGGTTCCAATTTCACCTCACCCACTCCAGCATTTGCATTTGTTGTTTACTGTCTCTGTTCTGTTTTTCAAACTTGGCTATTAGGAGGGAGGGAGGGAGGGGAGAACTGGGGGGGCGGGGAGGAAGGGGGGAACCAATTCCAATGATTGACACGTAACCACCACCCCTTCCAGGGGGACAGACAACAGAAACCATGGGGGAAGGGAGATAGTGGTTGGTGTAAGATATGAAAATAGTAATAATTTATAATTTACCAAGTGGTCATGAGGGTGGGGAGGGGGAGGGAGGGAAAAAAAGAGGAGCATATATCAAGGGCTCAATAGAAAACAAATATCTAGAAAATAATGATGGCAGCATATGTACAAATATGCTTGATACAATTGATGTATGGATTGTGATAAGAGCTATCAGTGCCCCAACAAAATGTTCTTAAAAAAAAAAGATGAAAAAGAAAGAAAGAAACTAATATATCATGCTCTTAAAAAATGGTTGGACAGTGTAAGATATGACAAAACAATAATAATTTATGAATTACCAAGGGTTCATGAGGGAGCGGGGAGGGAGGGGAAAAATGAGGAGCTGATACCAAGGGCTCAGGTAGAAAGCAAATGTTTTGAGAATGATGAGGGCAACAAATGTACAAATGTGCTTCACACAATGGATGGATGGATGGATGGATTGTGATAATAAAACGATAAAAAATAAATTAATAAATTAATTAATGAACTTGGTTATCTGTGGGAAACAGAAAGATTTATCCCAAGTTGTCTCCACCAAATATATGCCATACTGAACTGCTTGCTACACATGGTGAATGACTACACACGTGGAGGTCAACAGAAGTAGGTCAGGGGATATTCCCCCTAAGGGTTATCAGCCATCCAAAGCAAGCAGTCACCACTGTTTATCCCACAAGTAGGGCCCACTCCCTTCTGATAAGGACAGTAGTAGATTGTTTCCCTGAAGAAGAGCCCAGGGAGGTCAAGCCCACTCAAGGGTGACCAAGCCCACTCAAGGGTGACCAAGGTTAGGCCGCCATCATGAATCTAGGGTCCGCCCTTCTTGTCATATGTATACCTCTAGTTCCACCCCTTCCTATCATGTATACACTCCTAGCTCATCCCCTTCCTGTTATGCCTATGCCCATTGTATTTCCCCTGCTTGTATTGCCTATTGTACAACCCCTTCCTGTGACGTGTGTGTTTAATCTTGCCCCCTAAAGAGATATAAGCCTTGGTTAGCAATAAATGGCTCTCGCTTGAGCTCTCTCTCCTGCCCTATACCACCAAGAGGAGCTGAGGTGAGCAGGCTACTATGAAATATGTCTGCCTCCATTTCAATCTCTCTTCTATCTCATATGCTTTATGACCTTACTATAGTC
This sequence comes from Echinops telfairi, assembly GCF_000313985.2. Classification (NCBI taxonomy): domain Eukaryota; kingdom Metazoa; phylum Chordata; class Mammalia; order Afrosoricida; family Tenrecidae; genus Echinops; species Echinops telfairi. The sequence continues at coordinate 20,507,191 of NW_022104553.1, read as the reverse complement.
TTTACTTATTATCGCTGCACAATTACACCTACCAGACCGTGATGATTTGTTAGGGGCTCTCTCCCCTGACAGTCATCAATCTCTGTGTGAATCAACACAATCTCATCATTGTTTTAATTTCTCAGTGTCTTTCTTGAAACATGATCTTCCCACCTGCCTCCCCGACACCAAGTCGGGACCCCTCGCAGTCCACTGATCCCCAAACCCTAGCTCTTTGCTTCTTCTCTCTACAGGTTCTCTTTCCTCTGTGCTCTGTGTCCCTGGTCCCAGCTTGCCTTTGTCCCTCTCCACCTGGACCATTGCTCTCGGGCTCTTCAGCTCTTCCATCTCTCTCACTTAATCCCAG
>NW_022104553.1:20499959-20502939 GCF_000313985.2 Echinops telfairi | reverse complement strand
ATAAACACATGTGGGCGGAAAGATAAATGGCTCTGTGAGCCTCGCTTTTCTAGTTCTCAAGTGTTTTGCTTTGTGATGGTTGGAGCAGGGTGCAACTCCCTTAGCCGGTTCCCTGCTTCAGCTGGCAAGGCTCACTTCCTGCAAGACATCTGCAAGGAGAAGTTGCATGGACCTACCCAAATGCAGCCCTGGGTGCTGGGGCAGCTGTGTGGACACCCCTGACAGTGCTGAGATGTTTACACATTTACTGACTCAGTTTTCCTCCTGCAGTCGGCATCACAGTGTGTGTTTTGTGAGATGGAGGAGGACTTTGTGGGTTGGTGTTGGACATATGGGCTAATGTTGGACTTGTGGGCTTGGGCAGCACTTTGAAATCTACTGTGTGTGCATGCGGGAGTGTGCTCACTGCCATCGAGTCATTGGGATGTTTTCTTGATGTGCACTTAACCTTTATATAAAACTGTCTCTTATATATGAGTTTCTGTGGATTTGTTTCTCTAAAGGACCCAGACTAACATACAAGGGCTCAAGTAGAAAGAAAAAAATTTTAAACTGATGATGGCAACAAGTGTACAAATGTGCTTGACACAATGGATGGATCTATGGATTGTGGTAAGAGTTGTATGAGCCTCCAAGAAAATGATTTTTTTTAAGAAAAAAAAAATGCTCCTGGAAGCAGCAGGCAAGAGATAGAACGCACTGCATTTGTAAAGTCCTCTGCATAAGACATCTTTAAAAGTGTCGAAAAGCAAGGATGTTATTTTGAGGACTAAGGTGGGCCTGACCCAAACCATGGCGTTTTCAGTCACTTCATATGCATGTGAATGTTGGACAACGTATAAAGAAGACTGACGAAGAATCGAGAGTTTGAATTATGGTGCCTGTGAAGACTACTGAAAATATCATGAACTGCCAAAAGAACAGACAAATCCAGCCTGGAGCAAGTACAGTCAAAATGCTCCTTAGCGGTAAGGATGGCAAGACTTCATCTCACATACTTTGGGCATATTATCAGGAGAAAGCCGTTTCTAGAAAAGGACATCGTGTTTGGTAAAGTAGAGGGGCAGCCGAAAAAGCGGGACACCCTTGACAAGATCGATGGACACCGTCAATCAGTAACACTGGGGTGAAATATACAAACAATGGTGAGGATGGTGAAGGACCAGGCGGTGTGTTGTTGTGTTGGACACAAGGTCGCTATGGGTCCGAACCGACTTGACGGCACCGGACAACAACTACAACAACAGCCACATTAAGAAAGTTGAAAGATGTTAAGGAACAGGTGAAATTAAGTTTATTGCTTTGTTGAACTTCATCTCAGTGGTAGTTCAATAGTAGAGTTCGTGTCTTCCATGGAGGAGATTCAGGTTTGATACCCAACCAATGTACCTCATGCACAGCTACCAGCCATCTGTCATCAGACGCTTGTATATTGCGATGGTGCTAAACACATTTCAGCAGAGCTTCAAGACCATGACAGAATCTACTTCCAAAAACCAGCCAATGAGAACCCGATGGATCACAATAGTTGCACGTGAAATCTATCAGGTGGTTGGGCTGTGGTTGGGCCATTGTGCATGGGACACCACGAACAGAGACCTACTGAGCATTTCAATGGCAGCTAACAATCATTCCAACAGAATCAAAATAAGAAAAAATTCGAAGAGTTTTGTGTCTTATTTAACAGTTTGGTGTCTTATTTATTGCACACTCAGCCTTTGAAATCTACTGTGTGTGCATGCGGGAGTGTGCGCACTGCCATCGAGTCATTTCCAACTCATAGAGACCCTGTAGGATAGAGTAGGATTTCTGAGACTGCAAATCTATATGGAAGCAGACAGCCCCATCTTTCTCCCACAGAGCGGATGGTGGATTTGAACCACCACCATTGAGGTTAGCGGTCCAAAGCTTAAACCACAGTGCTACCAGTATGTATACACATCTGTGTACATACATATATATACCTCCATATGTATTCGCATATATACATATATGAGTCCTGTACGTAGAAACCAACCAAACTCACTGCAATCAAGTCAATTCCGACTCAAAGTGACCCTATAGGAGCTAGGGTGGGGTAGTGGGTGACCCAGTGGGTTGCCAACCGCAAGATAAGAGGTTCAAAACCCCCAGCTTCTGCATAGGAAGAAGATGAGACTTACTACTCCCATTAAAATTTACAGCCTCAGAAATGCACAGAGGCAATTTCTTTCCTATAGCCTCACTGTGTCTACGTATAGTTACACACACACACACACACACACACAATAGTGAAAACACATACAACACAATATTGGCCAACACAGCCTCCAGATGTACAATTCAATGGCACTGGCGACACTCCCCATGTTGGACAGGCATGACTGTGGTGACTGGGTGACATTGAGTCCATTCTCACTCATAGGGACCCCATGTGACCTAGTACAGCTGCCCCCACAGAAAGCCCTGGGGTGCAACCATTCAAGCACTCAGTTGCGAATGGAAAGGTTAGTGGTTCAAACCTACTCGGGGACTCTCCTGGAGGAAAGACCTGGTTGATCTGTTCCCGTAAACAAAAGAGCCTACAAAACCCTGTGGGCAGCTCTGCCCCACCACAGTGGGTGGCTAGGAGTGAGGATGCGTTCGGTGGGGCACCACGCCATTCATCATCACTGCAGTCCTTCTCCCAAGCCAAACTAAACTCACAAATCTTAGTGACCCCATTGGACAGAGTAGAACTGCCCCAGTGGGTTTCTCTTTATGGGAGTAGAAAGTCTCATCTTTCTCTCACACAGCGGCTAGTGGTTTTGAACTGCTCACCTCGAAGTTAGCAGCCCAATGTGTAACCACTACGTCACCAGGGCTCCCAGGCCTTTCCCAGCAGGTGTGTATTTTATGTTTACAGCACATCTCAATTCCAATTTGACACTCTGAAAGCGCTCAAGAGGCAGGTGTGGCGAGTGCCTCCCAATCGCAAAGCTCTTTCCTACTTAAAAAAAAA
>NW_022104553.1:20497384-20499471 GCF_000313985.2 Echinops telfairi | reverse complement strand
GTGGGTCACCACAACACGAGGAACTGTATGAAAGGGTCGTGGCATTCGGAAGGTTGAGAACCACTGTTCTAGACCCATGTTCATCTCCACCACTAGACCGTGGTGGGGCAGCTCCAGAGCTGATTCAGCCCTATATCCCAAGAACTGCAGAGGGCCTGTCCCAGAGGACACACAAGGACATGTTGACCAAATGACTAAATGACTTAATTACGACCACTCCCGTGTTTTACAGATAAGAAAACCGAGGCTCAGAAAGGGAAGTCAGTTGCTCAATGGCAAGCGTTCAGAACGTGGTAGAGCCTGAATTGGAACTTGGCCTCCAACATGACAATAGACTTGGCTCATCTCTTAGCGCCTCCTCTTGGGTCTACCCTACGACAATATCAGGAGAAGGGAGTTGGAAGCAAGTGGTGGCACACCTCTGAGGGAAGAAATCAACCACAGGAAGTGGAAGAAATTCAAAGAGAGCAATATTCTTCCATCCAGTCACTTGCCAACGACCTTCATTTGCCACTGTGTGCCAACTATACTTACTCAATCACCATCCATGTCCTTGATTCCATTCCAACTCATTATGACCTTATAGGACAGAACAGACCTGCTCCTTAGAGTGTCTGAGCCTGGACATGTTTACTGGAGCAGACAGCCTCATCGTTCTCCCTCAGATCAGTTGGTGGGTTTGAGCCACTGACCTTGAGTCTAGCAATCCCATTATTTAACCTACTACTACATCACCAGGGCTTGCTCACCTGTGTGAATCTGCCAGATCTTTCTCTCGAAGCAGATTTGCTCTGCAGAGGCTGCCAATAACAATCAAATGAAGAAGGACACGGTGGGAGTGTAAGTAGGAAACTTGATCACGAGCCAAAGATTGATCGTTTGAACTCACCCAGAGGTAACTTGGAAGACAGGTCTGGTTATCTCAAAGAAGTCACAGCTTTGGAAACCCTTTGGGGGCAGTTCTACCCTGCACACACAGGATCAGCATGAGTCAGAATTGACCCAAAGGCAACAAACAGCAATGACAAGGGATTGGTAAACAGCGCCAGGTGTCGTAAACAGCAAAAGAGCAAACAAACAATTATCTGTTGAGGGTGTATTCTGTGCCTGATAATGGTCTAAGCCCGCTCAATAGATTATTTAGTCTGCGTTCATGCTATGGAATAGGTTATTATTATCCGAATCATTTTACTTCAAGGATGAAGGAATCGGGATGGAGGAAGGAATTTTCTCAAAGACATATAGATCGTAGGTGGCAGAAGTGGGAGTTAAACCCAAGAAGCTTGGTCCCAGAGTTAAGGCTTGCAGCTACGAGGCTGTATTGTGTGCCCGAGGAAAAAGAAAACATTGAAAATCATAATAATACATTGAGTACCACCTCAAGTCATTGGAAACCTATCCATCTCCAGACGTTAGTACAAGAGCATTTCAAAACATTCCCACCCCAAAACTTTTTTAAGCGCCTTCTTACAGGAAGAGCTGAAGGGTAGAATAGGGGTAAAGGGAGTGGACACATCAAGGCTGATGTATTGCAAGTGCAAGATTTTGTTGCTTTTAACATTTTTATTTATTTTCTGGTGTTTTATTGGTTGGTTTGAGGATCAGTACAGAGACATGATAAACAATTTGTATATAATTCTTTCTTTTTTGTGGTTCAGAGTCACGCTGCCTGTATTTCTGATGTTTGGGTTTGGAAGGGGATGCGAGGGTGGGCAGTTTGCCCACTCTGCCGCCATTGGCTGAGGATGTCCTTAGAAACGGACTTAGCTTGGTAGCCACAGCCAAGGGAAGACAAGAGCTCTACTCCAGATCTCCGTCCTGTTCATGGACCCCCAGCCTGCTCTGGATCTCCGGCTGGCAGTTGCATGTTTATCAGGCTGATAGGGTAACGGGGTTGAGGGGAACAGCACAGCCACAGGTAGTCATTCAGGATCTCGCAAGATAGTGCACATGTCTGGCTAACTGGGCTGGTAGCGTTTAGAGACATCTCTGAAGGGTCAAGGTCTTGTTTGGAGAGAGTGCTTTGAACATTTTTCGATTAAACCTTCCTTTGCGGTGGCTTACCAAGGTAGAGATCATTTCATGAC
>NW_022104553.1:20494958-20496903 GCF_000313985.2 Echinops telfairi | reverse complement strand
CTGATGTTTTCCAGTGGTTAGGACAGAGTGTTTGGGAGAAGAATGATCTGAAAGCTGTTGTTGGGCAAGGAATTCTGGGAGAGACTTGTGGGAGTGGCAAGCCCTGGGGCTGGATCAGATCCCTCTGTCAGCACCATCTGATGTGTGACTGTTCAGAGAGATGTTGGTGGCAGGTGGCCTAGGTCAGGGCCAGCTCCTGAGTCACAAGTGACTCCTCCCCCTTTACTCTTCCTCCTTCCAAAGGCTCTTTCCCTGAGGTCTGAGGGTTGGCTGAAGCAAGAGCCCACCGACCCATTTTCCCAGGTTCCCGAACACCCATCTTTCTCTGGCATCTAGCGGCTGTTGGCTCACTTTGAGCAGGACTGTCGGAGATCCAGGGAAATCTAGGCACCCATCCACCTGTCATCCCCACCCTGGCTGAAAGCCTCCTCCCTCCCTCACTAATTATCACCTGTGAAATGCTCAGAAACACTTCCACATTCCTTTCCACCCTGATGAAGTAGCCATGGCCTCCCTCTCTTTCTGTCTCTCCCTCTCCCATTCTACAGATGAGGCAAATGGAGACCTGGGAAATGGGGAGAAACATCCCCCCTGTGCAGAAAAGCAGGGTCAAAGCTCAAATCCATATGAAGGTCGTCAAAAAGTATAGCTGCTAGACTGAGGTCCTAAGGAATGGCGAGGGGCTATCGAAGGTGCAGACGGATGGGGCCTCCCAGCTGAGAGGAAAGGAAAGAAAAAAGCACCTTGCTGATGTCAAGTCAAGGCTGACTCACAGTCACCCTCACTGTACGTTTCCCAGACTGTAACTGATGACTGGTGTGTGAGGCCGGGTGGACTAGAGAAACAAACCCAGAGACACTCACGTGTGTGGAAGAGAGAGCTTTATATCAGGGAGCAGTTGTCTATTGAGAAAACGTTCCAGCCCCGATTGAGTCCATGAATCTGATATCAGCCCCTATGTGCCATACTAATCCATAAATTCCTCTTCAGACTCATGCAGCACATGCAATGATGCCGAATGCAGGAAGGACACAGGTTGGTGGGTGAAAAGTCTTGTGGATCCAGTGGCGGTGGAAGACACGTGGAAACAATTAGGCCAGTGGACTGAGCAAACATTAGTCTCCATGATTATGGGGCCAGAAGAACTAGATGGTGCCCATCTAGGACCTCCAACTGCTCTGAACAGGGTCACATTAGAAGGCCTGGATATAGTGGGAGGACAGTGTGGAACAAGGCTATGGAATCATAAGAGAGACCGGGCCTAGTGGTCAGGTAGAGGCAGGGTGGGACCTTCCAGACTATGACCCTTAATCACCTTTCAGGTTTGGAATTGAACTCACTCCAGGGTGATCATCATCAACCAGTGAAGATCAGAAGAGTAGCATTTGCCCAAGGACAAAGTCAAGAAGATTAGGAAAAAGGAGGAACAGGAAACAGGGGCGATTTGGGGTGCCTGATCGTACACCAAGAGGAGTGCGACAGATGACTTGAAACAAAATGTGTATGAATGGTTGAACAGGAAACGGATGATCTGCTCTGTGGGCCCTCACCTAGTTCACAATCAGAAGTCAAATTTTAAAAGTACTGCTGCAACACCGGGGTGAAGTGCTAAGGGCCTGCAACAGAGCACCAAAGGGAGCAAAGCAATGAAGTCCCTGGGGAATACCGAAAATAGACTTTGGGACCAGGGAGTAGAACCCCATCAGACTCGACCAGAAAACACTCCTTAAGGTCAACAAAAAGACCTGGAACTCTTTATAGGCTTTTTTTGGTCATTGGTTTGTGTTTGTGTTTGTTTGTTTTGTTTTTCTCTGCCTTGTTTTGGTGCTTATAATTATCTCTGCATGTATGTCTAGATAAGATAGGCAGGATAAAGAATCTGGAGGAGAAAATAATGGGACTGATGGTTCCAGGTGGGACAGGGGAAAAGGGGTGGGGGTGGGGG
>NW_022104553.1:20490140-20493963 GCF_000313985.2 Echinops telfairi | reverse complement strand
TGGGTGAAGGGAGACATCAGTCAGTGTAAGACATGAAAAAATAATAATAATTTATAAATTATCAAGGGTTCATGAGGGAGAGAGGGTGGGAATAAAACAAAGAGGAGCTGATACCAAGGGCTCAAGTAGAAAAAAAAAGTTTTGAAAATGATGATGGCAACACATGTGCTTGACACAATAGACATGTATGGATTGTGATAAGAGCTATCCGAGCCCCCAATAAAATGATTACAAATAATAATAATAAACAAATAAAAGTACTGCTGCAAAAATAATGCAATGCTTCGTTAAACAAAGATATCTAAGTGTGAAGTTATGCTCAGCATAACCTCCCTCAAGGGCACCTGTACACTTCTGAAGGGGTCTTTCCATCTAGATAACCCTTCACTAAAAGAATTTGGCACTGTTTGGCTTACACCATGTCCAAACAGTGGTTTGTGTGTCCTTGACTCAACTGTGTTCCTTTGAATCTGGGAACTAAAAGGAAGCCTGAAGGGGCAATCTCAGTGCTGTAGGCTGCATGATGGGATAAGGTTTCCCCGTGAAATTCTCCTAGGGCAACGTTCTCGCTACCTTCCAAGACTGAGGAGGGGCATTGTTGTGATGGAAAACGAATTCCTCAGTGCAGGTTTCCGGACCTTTTCCCTACTCGTGTGGTTTTCAACTCTCTGAAAACAACTTGTTTCTTTTTTTCTCCAGAGGCAATACACACAATTATGGGGTTTATTAGAGAAGCAAACAGGTTATATTAAAAAATGCTCTGAATATTGTTCTTTGGGTTAGGAGTCTTCTGAACTGTACCCACAGGAACACTTCTCTCTGGTTCTTACAATCTCAACCACGTGGCGTTTTGGCTTCTGCTCTACCTAGTCAATATCATAAAGCCCTTTCATTAGGTCTGCCAATAAATGCCTGAAGGGCATGCCACTCCATCAGAAGGCTCAGCTCAAAGGTGCTTTAGCTGAAAACTTCTTAGTGAGATCCTGTGATCACCAAGCATTTTCCAAGAAATCCTCTCAAGATCACTCCTTTGGAGTCAGAAATACCTCTAGAACCTTCTGAGCTGACCTTTCAGCCTTGACTGGACCCAGCAGACCCTTTGGAAGCCACTGTTTTGCTTGGACTTTTTTCTTTTTTTAAAGCCCCCCCTAAGGAGAGCAACACTAGTGTTTGCCTGAGAGGACTCTTTGGCAGAGCTCAGAGAAGCGTTTTGACATGTTTTGTTTGGAAGACACATGCAGATGTGAACTGGAACTGCCGTAGCAGTACTTTTTCTTTTTTAATCATTTTTTTGGGGGGCTCTTACAGCTCTTATAACATTCCATGCATCAATGGTATCAAGCATATTTGTACATATGTTGCCATCATCATTTCCAAAACATTCTCCTTCTGCTTGAGCCCTGGGCATAAGCTCCTCAGTACCTTTTGACTGACTCTTGTACTTTTCTTGTTTCCAGTCTCCCTCCTTTAAAGATCTGCTCACCACCAGCCTTCCACCCTCAGAGCCTTCCCACGTTTACTGTTCAAGATAAAAAATATATACATCCCCAGATGTGCAGACCACAGAAACAGGACCACCACCAGATGCAGTTTCACACGAGGCCTTTCAGATTTTTATTCTGAGAATGTTTGGTTTTTTTCCCTGGATAGAACCATAGCATTTTTAGCATCTGCATTTTTTCACTTAACCTGATACAGCACACCAATTGTGTGTGTGTGTTACACTAATGATTCTGCGTAAGTATTATTGCTGATGGCTTCCTAACATGCTAACTGACTGTTGTTTTTTCCAACAATCCACTCACTGGTAAAACATAGCCAGCATTTTCACTTTTTTTCTTCTTCGTCAAATCTTAGGATGAATTATGTTGTGATGGATTCAAATCTTGCTCTGAAGTTTGGCCGCCTCTTTGTAATGTCATTCCGAAGCCAGGGCCTCATGTACGTCAAGGGTGTGAAAGTGTTGAAGCAGAGTCTTGAGCGCATTGCCAAAGGGCGTTCCGTGATGATTATAGGAATGGACCCTTCCAGTGTGTTCGAGGGCTGGTCTCAGTGCCACTTCACCAGCGCTGAGGTTTTTGTGTTTCTTGCCTTGTTTGGGCTTTTGAAGTCCTTGCTGATTTGGTTCGTTTTTATGTGTGGCATGCTGCTGAGGATCGTTAAGATGTCTTTGAAAAAAGGCCAAGTTAAACATGCCTTTTGGATCATGTTGACCTTCTTGTCGGTTCGTGTCACCCGTCTGTTCAACTTTGATCAGTTCCTTCTCATGGTCTCCCTTATCCAAGGGATGTACTTGCAGACTTGAGTATAGACACCTGGATCATTGGGCTGACCGCAAGGGAATGTTCCCCAGGAGACTATACCTTGCAGGGTCCCTTTGCACATCAAGGGCCCCCCAGAGTCACCCTAGAATGGAGAGAGATTGAGAGCTTAGTTTGGATAAAGAGAATTCCTACTTCCCTCTGGTGTATTCACCACCCCTCTTCCCTGTCACCAGTCCTGTTCCCTGACCAATAGGAAGAGACCCATTGTCCATGGAGGCCAATGGAGAGGCAGGACTTAGTGTTGTTCCAGAGCCGATACACCCAGCTCTTTTAAGGCAGGAGCTTGTGCTCTGGCCAATGGGATCCATCACAGGCCTGGAGGTGGGAGGTGGGTGGTACTTCCAGGAACTAAGAACAGAATTTATTTCCCAATAATCAAGACTCGACTCCAATCAGGTAAAAGAACAAACACGCATTATCTTCACGGGATTGATATGAGGAAGCGTCAACAAATTTGTGGGCACATTTCACTGTCTTTTAATTCCGTTTCCCCCCACAAATTTTTTGAAGCCCCCTCGTGTATGTACACCTTGGGGTATGAAAATGGGGACAGGGTGGCCCTGGAAAGCAGGAACAGAGCCAGCTACCCGGTTCCCAGGGCCTGCTGCAAAAGGATTTTGTGCACAGTAGGATGAAGAATTCAAGAAGGTGGCAGGAAGGCGTTAAGCCCAGCAAAGGCCCTTCTGAGCATGGCGCCCCATAGAACCGTACAGCTTCCTGCAGTCAGCACACCCTCCTGGATCGTCACCTCCATCCCCTACGACTCACACCCCCTGAAAGCCACCTCCATCCCCTATGACTCACACCCCCTGAACGCCTATGGCGCACAGATAAGCAAAGAGACTGAGGTTAGTGGGAGAGACGCACGCAGAAAGGGAGAGAGGGAAGTGGGGATGACACAGAAAGCCAGCGTCGTTGCTTGCCGTCCAGTCGTTCCCGCCTCATGGCGCCCCCACGGGTGCCGAGTTCACCCCTCCAGGGGCTTCTCAAGGCTTTATGGAAGCAGATCTTCCCAAACGACTTGGGGCGGGTTCAAACCAGCAACCTACAGGTTAGTAGGGGAGCGTTTTGCCATTTGCACCACTCAGGGACTCCTTCGGAATCGGCATGTGTGTGCTATGCATGCTGTGAGTGTGCGTGGTCTATTGAGTTGATTCCAACGTATACTATGTGTGTGTGTGTGCGCGCGCGCGCGTGCGTGCGTGCATGCGTGTATGTGCTTCCTCTTGAGTCGATTCCAACTCATCATATAGGACCCAGCGAAACTGCACCCCCTACGGGTCTCCCAGGTTATAGCCGTTTGAACCCACCCGAAGTTCTGAGGGAGCAAAGACCTTCGCCCTCTGCTCCTGGGAAGATGGACAGACGGGGAGATGGACAGGTGGGGAGATGGACAGGTGGGGAGAAGGACAGATGGGGAGATGGACAGGTGGGGAGGACAGACTGGGAGATGGACAGGTGGGGAGATGGACAGGTGAGGAGATGGACAGGTGGGGAGA
>NW_022104553.1:20487976-20489281 GCF_000313985.2 Echinops telfairi | reverse complement strand
GGAGGAGGGGCTGTGGTGGAGGGGCAGGGGCGAGGAGGGCGTCTCACGTTGCAGGAGTTCTTCTTGGAGTCCGGGATGCCAGCGCACAGCATGTTCTTGCCCAGCAGGTCCTTGTACACCTTGCTGCAGTTGTTGCGCGAGATGAGATTGACATCCACGCACATGAGCTGCAGCGGGAAGGTGGCTGTAGACAGTGAGAAGGGCCTTCAGTCAGAAGCCTGAGGCTGGGGACAGCCCTGGGCTGGGGCCTGGGACCCTGAGACTAAGAGAGCAGGGGCTGGGGGCCAGGACTCTTGGTCTGAGGGAGGAGGGCTGGGGGCCAGGACTCCTGGTCTGAGGGAGGAGGAGGGCTGGGGGTCAGGACTCCTGGTCTGAGGGAGGAGGGGCTGGGGGCCAGGACTCTTGGTCTGAGGGAGGAGGGCTGGGGGCCAGGACTCCTGGTCTGAGGGCTGGGGGTCAGGACTCCTGGTCTGAGGGAGGAGGGCTGGGGGTCAGGACTCCTGGTCTGAGGGAGGAGGGCTGGGGGTCAGGACTCCTGTAAGCCCAAGGCATCATCGTCTACTCGACCTTCCTAATGCTGCAACCCTTTCATACAGCTCCTCATGTGGTGGTGACACCCCCCCCCAACCATAAAATTATTTTCGTTGCTACTTCCTCACTGTGATTTTGCTACTGTTACGAATGGGGGGTCACCTGTGAAAGGGTCGTTTCACCCCCAAAGGTTGAATACTGTTGGTTTACTGCAATATCCTGTTACATCAAATATTACTTCCAAAAAAAAAATCCCCAAACATGGATGCACAACTCCCTCCACCCAATCAAACTCACTGCCATCGAGCCAATTCTGACTCATAGTAGAGTGACCCCGGCCCAGGGTTTCCAAGACTGTAAATCTTTACAGGAGCAGGCAGCCTCGTCCCCCACCTCCCGCCCTCCCACCTCCTCCCAGTGCCCAGTGACTGATGGGTCTGAACCCCAGACTTTGCAGCAACCCCCGCCCCCCCACACTGACCCACAGTGTCACCGACATGAACAGAATAGCACAATGTTGGATAAACGGGAACTGGGCAGCCCTAGAGGGGCTGTTGGGGAGGCCAACGCAGAGGGGCGGTGGGGTCGGGATCAGAAAACGAATCTGCCCTTTATTTCAAATGGTGATATGCTATCGCTTCTCAGCCTTTCGGCTAACATCAAGTGAAAACGATGATAAGCTGTTCTGGATTTGGTTTTCAAAGATTCCACTAAAATATGGTTTTGATGACCAGAGTCCTTGGCGCCTCCTGACAGTGTTTGCCTGAGGTGCTC
>NW_022104553.1:20485787-20486930 GCF_000313985.2 Echinops telfairi | reverse complement strand
TGGCGGGAGACAGGCTTACCAACAGGGCTGGTGGTGGTGCCCCAGCCAGAAACTGTGCATGAGGTCCCAGGGCCCTCGCATCGGGAGGGCAGGTTGACGGCCTTCACCGAAGGGGACATCCTGGCCGGGGAGTTCAGCCGCACCAGCATGATGTCGTTGACGTGGGTGGTCGTGGAGTAGTCAGGGTGCCGGATGGACCTTGTGGCTCTGACCCTCTGGCCCCTCCTGCCGTTCAGCATCTGGCTGCCCATGTGCACGTTGTACTCACTGGCAGAGACAGTACACGCAGCGCTCAGAGGGAGAGTCTGTGACTGAGAGAGGACAGAGACCCAGAGATAGACTGGGGCAGAGATCCCGAGAGAGAGGGGGATAGAGACCCAGAGAGAGAGGGGCAGAGATCCCGAGAGAGAGGGGGACAGAGACCCAGAGAGTGAGGGGCAGAGATCCCGAGAGAGAGGGGGATAGAGACCCAGAGAGAGAGGGGCAGAGCCCTGGAGGGAGAACGTGAGCCCCTGAGACCTCCCGTGCATGCGAGCGTCCAGTGCGTACTTCATCTTGCAGTGGGCCGCGGTGAGCACCCACCGCTCGTTGAGCAGGGAGCCCCCGCAGTGCAGCTGGTTGCCCTTCAGCAGGGCCACCTGCCAGGGATGGGAGTTGGGCTGACACCGGTAGCCTTCTATAATCTTGTCCGCAGAATCTTTGTCCTCTGCGTCCTTGTCTGTCCCTGGATAGCGACCTGGAGGGGAACCATGGGTAGTCAAAGTCCAGGGAAGGCTGAGGCCGGAGTCCTGAGGACCCAGAGATGGAGAGAGATTGACAGCCAGACACACGGAGAAACACAGAGGCAGCCGCTGGAAGAGCAGACAAGGGGCTGAGGAGGCAGCGGAGATGGGATGGAGAGGTGGGGTGGAGAGGGAGGGCCAGCACAGTCCGGAGAGCTCAGGGGCGCTTCTCTGCACACAGAGGGCAGGAGGGAGCCCAGAAGCCAGAGACAGAACAGACCTGGGGAAGCAGAAGGGGCTGCTCTACCACTTGACGCAGCAGTTATGCAAGGAGGGTGAGGTGCCAGCTCAGAGACTGCTGAGAGACGGGGGCAGAGACCCAGAGAGAGACAGAGACCCAGAGAGAGACGGAGACCCAGAG
>NW_022104553.1:20475758-20483664 GCF_000313985.2 Echinops telfairi | reverse complement strand
CCCTCAGACCCAGGAATTCCAATCCCCTCCCCCACAACACCTAAGAGTCAGAGCTTCCAGACCCCTTTCTAAGACATTGCAAGCCCCCTTCTCTCCTAGGACTGAGTTGTCCAGCCCCCCCCAGACCCCACTTTCTTTAGGAACCTAGTTTCCTGGGTCCTCTGGGAACCCAGAAACCCCTTTGCCCCAAGGGGACTTCCTGCCCCCTGGCCTCTCAGGACCAGGAGTCCAGAGGCCTCCGGCTTCCTGCCCATCTCAAAAGCTCACAGCTCCATATCTACTGGCTACAGACCCATAGCGACCCTGCAGGAAGGGGTAGAGCTGCCCCCCATGGATTTCTGAGACCATAAAGGCTCTTCCCAGTCAGTGTCCAGCAGGAGGCTGCCTGGCCCTTACCCATCAGAGAGCTCTTTCTCACCTGGGGAGGGTGTGATGTGGACTGCTGGAGGTAGGCGTCTGAGGTCTCTGCAGGGTGGCTCTCTTATACCACCGCAGTGCCCGCGCCCTCGCCCGCCCCCAGCGCCGTTGGGTGCGGGCAGAGCCAGCTGGGGGACACCCCCTTCTTCCCCTGCCTTTGTGCTTATCTCAGAGCCCTGGGGCGGGCCCCAGGCCCGGGCGCGGTGCAACTGCTTGGACCGCCCCCACACATTCTGGTCCCAGTGTCGCCGGTGGCTGCTCTCGGGGGAGGGGCCAGGTGCGCGGCTGGGGGGACGACTCAGCCAGTTCACTCCGCCCACCCGCGGCCCTCCTCGGGGGCTATATTTTTGGGTTTTGATCCCCTGTTTTGAGGGGGGGGGGTCCCTCAGAACCCCTTTCTCGGGCTGACCCACATTGGCGGGGCTGGAATCCTGTGTGTGCTTGTGTCCTAATGGCTGCTGTTGGCCCTGGCTGCCCTCCAGCGGCTTTGGGCGGTTCTGGTTTCTAAGGACCTCATAGGTACAAGAGGCAAACGCAGTGTGACCACCCTGCTACCGGGCTCCTTGGGTGAAAGTCAGTGGTACGTCCTGGGGTTGGGATGGATATAAGGCTCGGGCTCAGGACTGAGCAGGGACGCATATTTTGGGGGGGCTGACTTGTCAGCTGGAATCTATTCCACTTTGGGGGGCCGGGGGCCTTCCCGTTTTCATCAGACAATGGTTCCCATCCGGGTCAAAACCAAAGTCCGACGTTGGTCTTCAAGGTTTGGTGTGATCTGAACACTGGCTCTGTCAGCTTCAGTCACCGGGGCCTCTTTGCTAGAACATTCTAGCTGCACTATCTCCCCACCTCATCCCAGTGACATTGTGTGACCTCCATATTCCAGCCACGCCATTGGCCCTGTGTATTCTGCTTCCGAAGGCTCTGTCGCCAGGTAGCCGCATGGCTCTCCTTCAAATCGCCTCCTCTAAAATGTCGCTGGAGCGTCACCCCTTGTCTTAGACGCCATCTTCCCAAATCCTATGAATCCCAGCAGTCCCTCAGGATGGAGATCAGTAACGCCTCCTCTCTCTTTCTTGTTTTCTTTTTCTCCACCAGGTGTACCACGGTCAAACATACCACATGTCTCATGTGCTTAGGGTGGTCTGGGGAGCGCTCATGGTATAGTGGTGATGCCTTGGGCTGCTAACTCCAAAGCCAACAGTTCCACACCACCAGCCACTCTGCAGGAGAAACGCTTTGTGGCACCGTGACCTTGACTTACCTCATTCTGTGAACAATGCCAAGCCACTGGGCTTTCAGTCAGGAGAGGGACATGCTAATAAAATTTGTACTTTCAGAATATCACTTTAGCTGTCCTGTGAAAGGTGGGTGTTAGCGAGATGTGTCGGCATCCACCGGGAGACCACGAGGAGGCCCTTGTTGTTGGCTAGGTGAGAGAGGATGGTGACTTGGGCAAGGATGGCAGTAGCTTCAAGGTGCAGATGGTGATCGTTGGACGGATTTAGGATGTGTGTAGGAAAGAGAACCAGCAGGTCATGGTGATGGATGGGATGGGACGTGCGGTGCTTGACAGGGAGATGTTAGGGCTGCCAAGTCTCTTCCTGGATGAATGAATGGTTATGCCGAGCAAGCACTATCTTGTATGGCAAGAAGAAGACCTCCAGGACCCTGGGTGGGTCTAATCCCCAACCTTTACGTTGACAGCCAATCCTGAACACCACCCTGACCCCAAACCCGAGCTTTTACCTAATCTGAACCCCGAATTCAGCCTCAAACCGGACTAACCCTAAATCAATGTTTACCTCACCCTGGAACCGAAATCTTGCCCGCAACCTCAGATCACAAACCTGAAGTCATCCCAAATCCTGCTTCTAACTTGACCAGCCTCATTTGATACTGCAACCCTAAACCTAGCGTTTTATCCAGACTGACACCAAATATCAGTCCTTCCCCCTCACCTCCACCAACCTAACCCTGACTGTGGATCCTAACCCTGACTCATAGGTCAAATTCCACCTTGACCCAAACACAGAATGTCACCTTAGCCTCAGTCCCAAACGTGACCCCAGGTAGAACTCAGACTTCAGTCTAGAAAGCCCGAATTCTGAACTTCGTCTCAAGCACATTTCAGGAAGCCCACATTGAAATACTCCTCGCCATACATCCATTCCCAACTCACCTGCCCCAATCCTAACTCTGATCCCAGCTTTCTCTCCGTGCTTATCCCTCAGCCTAACCTCTACCTGCAGCTCATCTTCATTTCTATGCTCAACTTTTCCCAATCCCTTCATGTCTCCAGTTGCCCTGAACACAACTCAGTCCCTTCACTTCATACAAACTCATTCTTCTTAAAAGACTGCAGACCACCATCATACTAATGTTGATCCCACCATCTCGGAATTAAAGTCAAGTCTCCAAGTCTTCAAAGTCATTGACTCTCCTCCAGTCCAAAATCTGACCACAGGAGCTTGGACTTGACCTTACCCATGCCATGGAAGGACCTTGACCTTGAGAGTGGTAGTTACATAATCTGTTGTCCACTTGACAGCAGTGAAGGGTGAAGGGGTGGAGTTTGGCCTGTCAATCAGGTCGCAGCTTGATGACCTCATTTGGAGGTGCTAAGGAGATAAATAGCTCGCTGGAGGTGGGACACACACTCTGCGTGTGAGACATTCCTGTTGACAAGACACATGGAGCTATGCTAGAGCCCTGGAGCTGGAGGAATCATGTGGAGACCCCTGACAGCAGTTGAGATGCTTCCACCGCTTGATCCACAAGACTTTCTACCCACTGGCCTGTGATCTTTCCTCCTGAATTCGGCGTGATTGCATGTACTGCGTGAGTCTGAAGAAGCATTCACAGACCGTATCGGATATATGGGCTACTATCAGACTTAGGGACTTGACCTGGACTGGGCTGCCATGTTTTCTTAATATACAATGACTCTATGATATAAAGTTCTCTCTTACACACAGATGAGTGCCTATGAATTTGTTTCTCTTGTCTACCCAGACTAACACACAGCCTTGCTGGCTGGGGCCCTCAGATCCAGCAGGACAGGCCTCAGGACATTGGATTCCCCAGTTACGCAATCATGGCTCCATGACCCAGCAATTGTGTCTTGTTCTCCTGGCTCCCCAGAGGAGCGACTCTAAGGCGACTCCTTTGCTGTTGACTGCCCAGCCCTTCATCCCTAGCAGAACCGCTAACGTTTTACTGGTCCTCCCAGAGCACTGTCACTCACTGCTCAATCACAAGAAGGTCTCCTCTGCTATGCTTTGCATATCAGACATTATGTAAGTCATATCCTAAACGTTTGATCGGATTCTGTCGCTACACATGCATCATCCCCAGGATAGGAAATGTGCTTTATGTTGTCTTCTCATCAGCCCGTTTTCTCCCCCTACCCCCACCCCCACTGACATCGCCCTCCCCAGACAAAGATGCACAGAAGGTACAAACAAAATACATATTAGCTTCTCCTAACAATAAGTGCTTTCAGAAGGGGAGAATGTTCTAAAACTGATTGTGGGAATGACTACATAACTCTCCCTGATAGGATCGAACAGTGGAAAGGTATGAGCCATGGAGAAGGTGCCAACTAAACTGTCTAAAAAGAGAAAGGATGAGCCATTTCAGAAGCAGCAATAGAGAGCATTCCCAGGCCCATCAAGGAAGCAGAATCACCAGTGGAGCAGGCTCAAGATGGATGAAGGCCAAGACCAGAGGCACCAGGGGCCTAGGCAAGAAGACCATGGAGCAGAGCAAAGGGGCCAGGCTGAGACCAGAGGTGGAGGCCAGAATACCATGAGATAGGACAGAGGAGCAGCCCAGAGACTGTGAGACTGTGAGACAGAGCAGGAGGCTGGTTTGCAGACCCCTAGAAGCAGAGGCTAAGGGACCGTGTGAATGAGAGACTGAGAATAGAAAAAGAGATTTGGCTGCTGGCTGAGGAGAGGTGTTGCTGTAGACCAGTGGCTGTATCCTTAATGTGTTCCGATCCTGGCTGGTGAGAAACCTGTTCATTTCCCTAATAAAGTCCCTTAATCATGAGCATTTAAATAAATACATAACCATGCTCACTCACAGGTCTGCCTATCACCTTTAGACTCATCCCTGTCTTGATTCCTGCGCCATTTCGCCACGAAATGGTATGGAAAGACCTTGGCCTCCCAAGCCAGACCAAGCCACATTTGAATCCATACTTTCCCCACCCTGACATTTCAGACAGGGAACTTGACTTTTCGGACCTTCCCTCGGCCCCCTTCGAACATGGAGAGAGGAACACCAACTTCTTGAGATACGTGTGAGGATTAAACCATGCAGTGAACACTGATGGGCACATAGTAGGCTCTCAATGGATTTTAGCTCCCTGACCCCATCACCCAGGGGATGAAGTAGTTTCCATTTCTTGTGCATCTACTATGTGGTGTGTCAGGTACTCTGCCAACTTCATTTCTACTCCCCACAAGAGCCCATGTGAAGGTCGACATCTCCCTTTTCTCTATGAGGAACCAGAGGTTGAGAGGAGGTTAAGTCAGTTGACCCAAACTAAATAGCTAAGGAACGGGAGGGGATTCTAACGTTCTAGGGATTACCGCAGCTCACATCTATCTGGAGTCTCTTTGGGCTCAGATAAAACCACTAGTTCCTATTAAGATTCATGCTCCACAATGGTGGTAGTCCCCACCCCATTTTTCCTTTTGAGTTTAATCCCAGCACCTATTCCTAAGTCCCACCCAGACACCCAGTCTCATACCTCCTTCACCCTCAGACTTATGTCCTGAACCTTTGCCCGATGACTCATCTTCCAGCTCATGATCACACCTGAGAGATGGTATCTGATTCTATCGTGCCAGCTGAGCCCTGCCCTGCGGGATCATGGACACCGTGACCCTGGTATCTCCTGATTCAGCCCTTGGATTCTGAGGACCCATTGTTTCCAACTTCCCAGGTTGACTTCCCCCCTTCTTTCAAGAATAACACTGCCTATTTCTTTTGGGGAGTTTCCCCTACATTTCATATTGTTCTGATGAAACTGTCAGTCATAGTTCTCCACCTCCACCCACCCACCATTGGGACAGACACATGACCCAGGTCAAACCAACAAGAACACTGCTTTCTCCCTGGACAGAGTGACAAATCCAAAGGGTGGGTCTAGTTATACTGGACCAATCAAACTCCTTCCCTGGGATTAGCATCAAGGCGATGAGAAGAAAGAGACCATTGTTTCTGATGAATTTGCTTAACTGGGTCTCCATGTGAAGACGTCCACCTACAAAGGCTAGGAGGAGACTCATAGGAGAAGAAAAGAGATAAACAACAATGAAAAGCAACTCACACATATGGGAAAGGAGGATAAAAAAAACCTGGCCGGCTTCAGTCACCAGTTCAAATCCTTCCTGCTTGGTGCCCATGTCTCTTCCACTAATGTGCTGCACCACCACCTACAGCTCCCGGCCACCTAGCCCAACAGATTTCTTCAGTTGCATAAGCCAGTGTTCATTGGTACTCAGATACTTGTATACTAGATGTCCCTGCTTAAGGTAGAAATAAAGCTCAACTAAATGGGTCCTCCCAGCCTTTGTTCACTCCACCGTCCAGGACTCTTATTTTTGACTCGATGGTTGACCTTGTGTGGCAGACACATAATCTCCTGCCACCTTAAGCGAAGGGGTAGAGTCTGGCCTGTCAATCAGGCCATCGCCAATAACGCCTCTGTGTGGTCATGGCCTTCTCCTGAGGATTCTGGGAACTCCGGTCTTCTTCCCTGGATGCTGAGGATCTGAGAACTCCGGTCTTCCTCCCTGGATGCTGAGGATCTGAGAACTCCGGTCTTCCTCCCTGGATGCGGAACACACACTCTCTCTGCTAGCCATTCCTGTCAACAAGCCACATGGAGCCACGCTGATGGAGCCAGAACCCTGGAGCTAGAGTAGCCACTTGGAGATCCATGCCAGCACCGAGATGTTTCCACTGTCTCTAGATTCACAGGACTTCCCACCTTCTGGCCTGCCATCTTCCTGCATTTGGCATCATTGCATGTGTTGCGTGAGTCTGAAGAGGACTTTATAGATTGGTATCGGACATATGGGCTAATATCAGACTTATGGACTTGATCTGGACTGGACTAGGATGTTTTCTTGATGCTCAATTGCTCTTGTATATAAAGCTCATTCTTATACATGTATGAGTGTCCATGAATTTGTTTCTCTAGTCTACCCGGACTAACACATTAAGGTACCAGGAGTGGGGTATTAGAGAAACAAACCCAGGACACATGACTAGATAGATAGATAGATAGACAGAAAGATAGATAGATAGGTTTATACAGTGAGAAGGAATATAACAGCTAATTAGTCCACACAGCAGTACAGAGGGCTCAGTTCAACTCATTTTCATGGAACTGTTATATATTGGAAGTCCTTCAACTCATGTGGGCTGCTGCGTCCAAGGCCAAGGAAGCAGACAGCAAGACAGGCAGAGTCTGTTCACAGGCAACAAACAAGATGGTGGCCACCAGCAGTCAGTAGTTTGGGAGCTTAGGGAAACAGGCCCGGATGGGATATCGAATGCAAGCAATGCAAGGCGACAAGATCCACCAGCCCCAGGCTGAAGTGATGTATGCACCAGTGGCATGGCAAAGCAGGTCTCCAGCTACACAATCCACAGGTTGGCTTGACCCACAGGTAGTGTTGCTCACAGGTTGAGGCAGGAAACTAGCTAAAGCAGCTGCACGCTGGTCCGATCACCAGAGAGAAAGCGAGGGGGCCGGGCATTGCAAAGCTATTTATCTCTTTGCTGTCCAAACACACTGTGGCCTGATTAATCCCATATATTCCTATTGGCCAGTTTGGCACAATAAACCTAACGATCACACCTTGGACAAGTCCCTTCCTCCCTAAGACCTTAGCTACCACCTTCCCCCTTAATAAGACAGCTCCAGTCTTCAAGCTAACTCTGGCTTGTGGGGGAATTTCAATACCATACGGATGCTCATTCACATGAAGGGATGGTCACTAATATCTGCAAGCTGTGATCATTCAAGAATACGCGTGCGTCAAAGAATCTCTGCTTTTAGAGAAGAGATGGTCAGATATCTTCAATAAAGTGACCAAAATTGGGGGCCAGAAGTGCCACTTTCTGGTGGGGGCTGTTCACGGAGGTTCGGGGCTCTCCCACAATTCTCATGCTTGTGTGTCTGAAACCATCTGATGCGGAGGCAGCCACGTTTGTGGTCCTTGCTAGTGGGAAGTGACTGAGCGCAAACCGGTGGCGGTTGGAGCAAATGCCGTGGAGAAAAGTGCTCTGACAATCCAGCTAACCCGGAACCACTTTGTAGATGAGGATGACCCCACTAGAGAGGACTCATCCCGACAACAGGTGGTTATAGACGGTGAAGCCCGTCTGTTGGACAGAAGGTCACAGCCAGACAAGCAGAGCCCAGTGCCATGAGAGAACAGCACATGGACAATAGGTGACTGCT
>NW_022104553.1:20471476-20475269 GCF_000313985.2 Echinops telfairi | reverse complement strand
GTCTTGCCATCTTCAGTCGCACCAAGAAGTTCCTGGACTTCCCACCTCTCGGTACGTCCGTGGAATGTTCTCTGTTGAAGAAGAGCTCAGAAGAGCTACCTCCGCACATGGCTGTCTGACCAGAGGAAGGCCCAGTACCGTCCCTCGCTGGGTCTTTCCCCCCTCGCACACATACGCCTCTGCCTCCCCAGGTTCGTCATCTGAAACAGCAATCCATGCTCCGAAGCAAAGAGCCCAATGTGGAGTAGACAGGAGGTTCTGTTGACCACGCTGTGTTGAGCCCTAAAGCAAGCAACGGCTGAAGGCTCATTTTGTTGCATGGCGTCTTTCCGGTTCCTGTTGAACTTGGAACGCTCTTGGTTGGGGGAGCAATGTCTCACCCGACTATTTGCAGAGAGGACAAGGAATGGTGCCGTTCCAGTTTGTGTGCCACCAGCGTCGGGCACGTTCGCGTCCTGGCATCTGCTCGGTGTTCGTAAGCACCAATCTGAATAGCGATCTTTGAGTGTATTCTAGTCTGCTCGTCTGCTCACCTGGACATCGTTAAATCAAATGCTGACGATGAGAAAAAACAAACAAAAAGGCCGGAACAAAGACCAAACCCACTTCCAATGGGGTCGATCCTGACTCACGGTGACCCTCTAAGACAGAGCAGAACTGCCCCCCCAGGGTCTCCAGAAGCAGAGTCTTTCCAGGAGCAAACGGGCGCATCTTTCTCCCCCAGAGCAGGCTGGTAAATTTGTACCATTGAGACTTTGGGTAAGCAGCTAAGCCTTTGACCCCCCCCCTCTCCCCAGGGACAGATAATCAAGCATCTAGGGTTTCACCAGGGCTCCAGACAGGGACAGAAAAGAAAGACTGTCGAGTTTGTGAACCAAGAGGGCAAACATCAAAGGCTACACTGCACGTTCTGCATCACGAAAGACCTTTTCCCACACAGGTTCAGTGAATGAAGTGGGAAAATGTAATAATCATGAAGACAACTTTTCTTATACGAGTCTATTCAGGGATGTGCCGGACTATTAACTGACAGGATGGCAGGTCACCAGCTCCCTGAGAGAAAGACCTGGGCCATGTCTCCCATCCAGACTGCCACTGAGAAAACCAAATGGGATCGTTTTTCTCTATTGCATGTGGCCGCTACATGGGAAACCTACTGAGTGGCAACTAAAACAGCGACATATTTTTTGGGGTGGTGGATAACATCTCCTTAATTATTCTTCAAAGCGTATTCCCTATCATCAAATTAATTGCAAATGTTCACCTGCAAAAATCACTTTAGCTCTCGGGACTTGGCCCACCCACTGTTTGCCCCTATTTGAAAGACACAAAGAACGAGTTAAGAATGAAATGATGCGATGCCTGAGATTTGCTTCAACATAATCCAGCCATAGCAGACCATGTGGGAGTCTAGGCGGAACAGGACTCCTGTGTTTCATTCTGACTTGTGAGAGCTGCGTGTTGGGACATGAACGTCCATTGTACCATTCTCCCCATTGTGTGCGTGTTGCAATTTTCCCCCTATAAAATATATAGATATATATCTGATATATATCAAACAATTTTTTGGTTTAAGCTATCCCGTGAATAACCCTTTCATAACTGTATACCTGGTACCAGGAGTTCTGTCCAAGATGAGAAAGATTTCCTCAAGATTTCTGGAACTGGGAGGGAACTGTCACAGCACATGGGCAAGGTAGGTGACTACAGTGCTTTGCCCACACCCACTTCTGGGAAATTGTCCGGCCCAGCCCCGCAGTCAGCCATGTTGCATACCACATGACTATGCAATCGGGATGGTCACCTGACCCGGATACAGTCCAATCACTGGCCATTCAAGAGCTCCTGAGTGAGGGAGATGAGCTAGAACAATCAGTGTCTTTCTCGAGACGATAAACTGAGAAATCATGGGAGCATGAAGCGCGTGGTGGTGGGAGGTGAAGTTGAAAAGACGTGAACTAGGGAGAGGCCAGAGTCAACCACGGAGGAGGAGAAAACTACCTTGGTTCCCCAAAAAAAAGACAGTGTCATATTAATTTTTGCTCCCAAAGATGCGCTAGGCCTTATTTTCAGGGGATGTCTTATTTTTCCATGAAGAAGAATACGGTACACATTTATTGTTTATTGTTATTGTTTTATTAAAAGAGACCTTGCACTTCCTGTCTACCCCGGCTGCACTGCGGCCAACAGTGAGCTGCACAGTGGTGTCCGCCGCTACGGTCCAGAGTCCAGAGTTACGGTAGCTTGGGGGGGGGCCTTATTTTCAGGGAGGTCTTATTTGGGGGGGAGGGGCATGCCTTATATTTCAGCGAGAGGCAAAACTGTAAGTAGGTCTTATTTTCGGGGGATGTGTTACTTTCAGGGAAACAGGGTATGAGATTGCAAACTCATAAAATAGAGGAAGGAGGTCTAGAGTCAAAATAAAAAAGGGGGGAGGGCAGTAAACAGACATAGAGCAGGAGGAGAGACAGAAGATCCGGTCTTTATTGGGAATTAGATACTCTGCTCGGGTTTATGTTTATATCCTTATAATCACCGTCCCTCGCCACACCCATCTTTCCCCATTAGCACAACTTCCCTTAAGTATTTGTGCCAATGAAAACTCTCCCCAAACGGAAGTTCCACCACGAAGACCCCAACAATGGTGTGATGGTCACTCCTTCTCCCCGCAGAAGATACCCTGGGGAGCTAGAGCCTGTGGGGAGGATTTCTATTTCTCCTAAGAACACAGCCAAAGAACCAAACAAACGCTGCTCCTCGTGTCTTGGTTTTCATGCTTGTTCTTGGGGTTACGTAGGGGCACTGATTCAGAAAATTGCATGGCCGAGACCACGTCTATTCTCATTTCTAGCTTCTTCAGTGCTGCGTGACTGGCACATTGACATCAGAAATCTGTGCATTGGGGGTGAAACAAGTAGATCGTCATGTCGTGCACTTGGCTCTTCGTTGTTAACCTGTTTCCTTCGTGCTTGGAAGGTATTCATTGAAAGATTACATTAAAGTAGCCTCATTTTTGATGGACGAGCAGGGTGATGAGTTACCATTGAGAGGGGCCTATGTCTGGATCTTAAAGATTAGAGCGGAAAGGGGGAAGCTGGTGCCATTGTTTTTGAAGCCAGTAGGTCAAATATACCCAGAAACGGCTCCAACACGTAAGGCACGCCGATGTGTGTTGGACAGCAACCTTGGAGAAGGTCTTTGTATTGCTTGCTGCCACGAGGGTCAGCCCTCTGCTTGTGGCGACCCTGCACACCAGGGGACAAGATGCTTCTAACCCCGTGACATCACTGTAATTGATCACGTGTAGAACCACTGTATCCAGAGGATTTTCACTAACTGACTTTTGCAAAGAGGTCGCCAGGCCTTTCTTCCAAGTCTATCTCAGCCTGGAAGTTCCCTGATCTGTGTCCCAGAATCACAGCGGCGCACCAGCCCCCACCGACAGATGGTAGCTATGCATGGGGTGCACTGGTTGGGAATCGAACGTGGGTCCCTTCCATGGAAGGTGAGAATTCTTCCACCGATATATCACTACCGTATCACAGGCTCTTGGAGGGGGGGCGGGGCTTCCAGTGTTCTGGTGGTGCAGATGGTTAAGCAGACTGATAACCCAAAGGTTGGCAATTCAAATCCACCAGCTGCTCCGCAGGAGAAAGATGTCGCAGGCTGTATCCCTGGAGCTTAACCCACCGTTGCCGAGCCGATTCCAACTCACAGCGACCCTGTAGGACATCGTGGAATTGCCCCCGCAGATTTTCTAAGGCTGTAAATCTTCAGGGAAGCAGTCTGCTTC
>NW_022104553.1:20467969-20470956 GCF_000313985.2 Echinops telfairi | reverse complement strand
TTTGAAACACTTTCACCCAAACCGAACTTACCGTCCTCGAGTTCATTCTGACTCACGGCGACCCTACAGGGGAGGGGAGGGCTACTCCTTTGGGTGGGTTTCTGAGACTGTGGCTTTGTATGGGTGTAGAAACGTCATCTTTCTCTTACAGAGCGGCTGGTGGTTTCGAACTCCTGACTGGTTAGCGGCCCGATGAGTGACTCATTGTGCTGCTAAGGCTCTTTGGGCAGCTTGGGAAAATTCAACAAAAAACATAAACTCCTTCAAGTGTTTTCACAGAGCTGCCCATTGGCCATTTGAACACCTCGGCATATCTTCTCTCAATGGAAATAACTATCTCACAAACACAATCTTTACAGAAAAAGGGGTCTCCCCCAGGAAGACGTGATGGCTTCTGGGGGGGGTCCTGCTCTCTCCAGAACTCCCAGTGGGGGCCCATGCTCCCCACCACCCCGCCAACCTCATAGTCATCCTGTGATGGGTAGGTTTTTGTCAGCTCGAGGCACTTGTAAGAAGATAAGCATGACATCAATTTATTCACAGGTCATAGCCTAATAACGTCTTCTTGGTAAAGTGGCCTTGTTGGCTAATAAAACTGCTTTAAAAAAAACTCCAGCCAAACAGGCCTCCCCACAGGTCAAATAAACACAAGGCACCCTGTGGAGAACGGGTTTCTTTCTTCTACCCTCCTCCCTCCTGCTTCTGCCGGCCAATGTGCCTGCCAGCCCTTGGAGCTGAGGGAGCCCGTTTTGGATCCACACAACTCTACACACACCAGCCTGTGATCTAGCTTCCTGCTTCAAAGACCTGCAGCTCCGTGAGTCTAGAGCAGCAGTTCTCAACCTGTGGCTCGTGATTTCTTGGGGGTGGGGGTCACCTAGTTCATCCCAATAGCAAAATGACCGTGAAGTAGCAATGCGAGTAATTTTATGGAAACAACATTTTATGGTTGGGGGAGTCACCACCACGTGGGGAACTGTCTTAAAGGGTCGCAGCATGAGAAAGGTTGAGAACCACTGGTCAAGGGGAACCTCCAGCTCGCATGTGACCCATGGATTTGATTTGGACTGGATTTGGGCATACATTTCGTTTGACACCGAGGGGAGGGTCTCTGGTTTTGTTTTTTCTTAAAAATCCAGCTGTTGGCCACCATTAGGAAAAATAACAATACTTACACGAATCACGGAGAGTACAAGGAAGAAGGAAATGTTCGAGAATGGAACAGGGTGACAAGTGCACAGCTCTTCTTGAGGTGACTGAAGGATTGAATTGCATGACACGTGGACGAGATGCTAATAAAACTGTCTGGAAAATATCCAACCCAAACACACCTCCCCACAAGATCGCAGAAATACAAGCAAGGAGTCAAGCTGATTTGTTTTCTTTTTTTTGTAATTTATTGATGAGAATCTAGAACTCTTAGAATCAACCCGTCTTGCCTATGGTCTTCCTGATCCAGTCCCGGTATCGGCAGAGGTTGGTATAGACGCCAGGTCTCTCAGGCTGCCCACAGGGGTCAGAACCCCAAGATGTAATGCCTTGCAGAACACCATTACACACCAGGGGGCCCCCAGAATCGCCCTGTAAGAGGAAGGTCAGAGGAATTTCACCAAACAGGCCCACAAGGTCCTTCTCTCTGTAGTATCCACCATTTAGAACCATTTCCTTAACATCTTCGCTCTCCTTTAGCCAATGGGGGATAAAGGCATTTTGCCCTGAACAAATGAGAGAGGTGGGGCTTCCATGTGTACGGCTATAGACTGGTTGTCAGGAGATATTGACACAAATCCTAATCAATAGAAGAAGAGAATGCTGCTTTAACGGTCTAATCCTGAGAGAACCGAGTGGAGACTACATGGAGGGGTTAAGGCTGCGGTCAAGGGCTTCTTGTCCAAGAATGAAGAGAACACTGACTTCAGTTACCAAGTGTGAGAGAAAGAAGCCGAATTCCTCATGAGTGCTCATGTACATGCATATGTGTGTGCATACACACTCCACTGGTCAATAAGGTTCATCTTCATGGTAAGAGAACATTGATCATCTCTATGGAACGATTCAGAAAGACTGGCTTTCACAAAAGGCTCCCTGATGGAAATGGGTCCACTTTTGGCCAATGGAATGACAACAGTGTCTTCAGGAACCAATCACTAGCCCAAAGGGTGGGACCTTTATGGAAAGAACCAATCCAGAGGGAATCCTAAGCACAAGGACTTGGGTTAGAACCAATAGGAAAGTGAGTGTTACACGCATGGCAAATCCAGAGGAGATGGAGAGATCATTGGAGAAGGGGGTGGCGTGCTCACTGGGAGGAGAGAGTCAAATGCACTATTCCCCAGCCAATTGGGAAAACACTGTTGCCCAAGGAACCAATCAGAGGAGAAGGGAGCCATGCTAAGATGCTGATACTGTCTCATAATGACCCTACAGGACAGAGTAGAACTTCTCCCACAGGGTTTCCAAGGCCGTGAATCTTTATGGAAGCAGGCTGCCACATCTTTCTCTCTTAGAGTGGCTGGTGGGCTTGAACGTCACCTTCTGATGCACAATTAAGCACTTCACCTTGTGCTACTAAGGCTCCTTTAGGGATCCAACCAGGTAGGTCCAAAAGGAAAATGCGAAGAGGTAGAGTCTGTCCAAATCCTAGGGTGTTTGCCCAACTTCTAGCCTCAGACTCTCTTACATTGGCACCCTCCCTCAGCCCCTCTGCCTCCCCCAGCACAGCTTGGATCTCATATAGAGGCAGGATTTTCTAAAACCAAAACAAACAAACAAACAAACAAACAAACAAACAAACAAGCGATACTTTCATGGGGTCTATCCCAACTCTTAGCGACCTTATAGGACAGCATAGAACTGCCTCAATGAGGACTTCTAAGCTGTAAATCTTTATAGAAGCAGAATGTCACCACTTTCTCCCTAGAAGTGGCTGGTGGCTTTGAACCACCAACCTTTTGGCAAGCAGCCCCATGCTTAACTCCAAGAAAACA
>NW_022104553.1:20462627-20467869 GCF_000313985.2 Echinops telfairi | reverse complement strand
CACAGGGTTTCCAAGGCCGTGAATCTTTATGGAAGCAGGCTGCCACATCTTTCTCTCTTAGAGTGGCTGGTGGGCTTGAACGTCACCTTCTGATGCACAATTAAGCACTTCACCTTGTGCTACTAAGGCTCCTTTAGGGATCCAACCAGGTAGGTCCAAAAGGAAAATGCGAAGAGGTAGAGTCTGTCCAAATCCTAGGGTGTTTGCCCAACTTCTAGCCTCAGACTCTCTTACATTGGCACCCTCCCTCAGCCCCTCAGATCCAGCACAGCTTGGATCTCATATAGAGGCAGGATTTTCTAAAACCAAAACAAACAAACAAACAAACAAGCGATACTTTCATGGGGTCTATCCCAACTCTTAGCGACCTTATAGGACAGGATAGAACTGCCTCAATGAGGACTTCTAAGCTGTAAATCTTTATAGAAGCAGAATGTCACCACTTTCTCCCTAGAAGTGGCTGGTGGCTTTGAACCACCAACCTTTTGGCAAGCAGCCCCATGCTTAACTCCAAGAAAACAGCTGTAACAATTCAGCCCTGTGTGGCCTTCAGCAGGGATTGGAGGCTCTACAAGGAGGAGAGGGAGGTGGGGAGGAGGATGATTCCAAACTCCACTCACCTGGCACGTGTCAGCTCCGTTACTGTGGCCCGCACAGACCATACCATCTGTGACCTTCCCGGGGTAGGCGTCCTCACACCGCTTCTGGGGAAAGATTTTTATTTCTGCGCAGATGAGGGTGTCAGGAAAACTCTCTGAGGGGGAAGAGGTGGTAAGTTTCCAGAAAGAGCGGCCCTTCTGCTCTGTCCCTGTCTGGATCTAACCTCCCTTCTATCTGTAGCTGCCCGGGGAGCTTTCTGACACGTGTCTCAGGGTCGATCTCTTCTCTGTGCCTTAAAGGGGGTGGAGGTGTGTGTGCCAAGAATAATACACGAGAAATCTTGTCCCCCATGGACTCTGGGAGAGAAACAGGGTACCTCATTTAGCAGTGACCCTGGGCTAGGGAAAAACACACTAAACATCGAACTCCATGGGGATGTTGATTGGAACCCATTGACTAGCATAAAAGCAACCCTGTCCATTTTAGATGGTTGTTTTTGTCTGTCTCTGCCACCGTTTTGGCTTGGGCCTGTGAAGTCATGCCCACAAAGGACCCTGGCACATGGACTGGGACAGAACCAGGGTACGTGGGCCGGGAAATAACAACAGGACTCTGTTGTAACAGCAATTGGAAGCCGTTAACTAGTATAAAAATAATCCCATCCGTTGATTTTATAAATTGTTGCCTGGTTTCGGCTAATGTGTTCTCCATCCTGGGAGGTCCTGCCTGCAAAGGACTCTGGGAGAAAACCTGGGCCCACCAAGCACTAGACTCTATGATGGTAACATCAGTTGGAACAATTGAGTATGAAACCCTTACCCCCGTTTTCTTCCGCTCCCTGCACATATCCTCGTAGGGGAATGTCTGTAAACCTACTCTGCGCTGCACATACCTCAACTTGGGGTGATATCGACATGTCCTTGACATGCATGGTGGCCAGGCAATTGCAATGCATAGTGACCACGCAGGTCAGAGTGGAACTCTCCCCTAGGGTTTCCGAGGCTGCGCATCTTTATGGGAGCAGGCAGCCTCAGCTTTCTCCTGAGGAGCACACAACAAGGCTTCACCTGTAGCCTCTGTGGAGCCAACAATGGCAGCAGGGCCCCCTCTGTATGTAAGCTCCTCAATGAGGAATTGTCAGCCCTACCTGACTCTCCTCCTCCCATCACCACTTTTTCCTTCCTCCCTCTCTTTTTCTCTCTCTCTCTCTTTCTTTCTCGAAATCTGACCTGTACTCTTTGTCACCACTCTTCTCACTTGGTCCAGCAGGGTGGGACAAAATGAAGCCACCCTTGCCTGGTGCTGTCCACCTGTCCCCACCAAGCCAGGAGCCCTTAGACCTTACTTTTTGTTTCTGGTCCTGAGCTATTTTCAAATGAAGGGACAAATGGCGGAGGAACTTAGACGCACTCGCTTTGACACTTTTGACTATGTGTGGGTCTTCTTCTTCTACTCTCCCTTACTCACTGAACACCAAGTCCTCAATCTCGGCTACCTCTTCCTGTTCCCATGTTACCTCCTCCCAGAAGTCTTCCTTGACCACTCTGATTAAAATACCTCCCCCATCATGCCCTACCTTCTTACCCGGCAATATTAGTCCACTATGGTCATTACCTGATATTTAACTTATTGTATGTGTATTTTATTTCGGACCTTTCCACACAACTTGTTGTTTTGAATACTGAAAGTAGGATGGACTGCCGAAAGGACAAACAGTATGTCTTGGAAGAAGTACAACCAGAATGGTCCTCAGAGACAAGGATGGCGAGACTTTATCTCACCAACTTTGGACAGGTTATCAAGAGCGACCGGTCCCTGGAGAAGGACATCATGCTTAGTACAGTAGAGGGGCAGCGAAAATGAGGACGCCCCTCTAAAAGATGGATGGACACAGTGGCTGCCACAATGGGCTTAAACATAACAAGCCTTGTGAGGATGGTGTGCGACTAGGCAGTGTTTCCTTCTGTGGTGCATGGGGTCCCCGTGTGTTGGAACTGGCTGCACAGCATCTAACAGCTCTGCTAGGACAGGGACATCTAGTGGTTTCTTCACAGCTGTGTTAAATAGCACCTAGGGCAGAGGAACCATCTGTGTTGACTCGAGATGCCCCAGGTGTGCAGAGTGGAACTGCCCCCTTGGGCTTTCAAGACTGCGATCTTTTGGACACAGATCGCCAGGCCTTTCCTCCAAGGCACCTCTGGGTGAGTTCTAATCAAAGCCTCAGACTCAAAAGTCACTGCCATTGAGTTGATGCTGACTCAACCGACCTATAGGACAGGGTGAAACTGCCCCCGGGAGTCTCTGAGACCGAGTCGAAAGCCCCACTACACCACCAGGGCTCATGACAAAGCCTGAGTGGGTCAAGTCAGCAGGAAGGAAGGCTATCCATGCATTCACCTGCACTTAACTGTCACTTGGGGCTACCACTCAATATATATATATCTCGAATTAATGATTGGACGTGGATTTGATTGTTCTCATCCACTCCCTTCAAAAGAATAACTTTAGGGAGAAAAGAGCTTTGATCTGGCACCTCTCCATGCCAAGAGTTAGAGGCTCCCAGTCTCATCGGACCCTCGTGGCACGCTCTTTTGAAGGTTTCTTCATCCACTCATTCAGTCACCACACGTCTTGAGCACCCACTGTAGGCAGACACACACCTTCCTGAGCCCTAGAGACACGGAAATGAGGACAAGAGGTGCAACCCAAGCCCCCTGGGGCTCAAGACCTTGGACCTTTTGTCCAAGGAGGCAAAACCGAGGCTGAGAGATGGGGAGTGGGGAGTGCCCGGGGAAATGGAAAGATCTAGGGACATAGTGAATCGAATGGATTCATGGCGCACACCAGCACCAGTCTCCAGAATCCTGAGACCAGAAGCCTAGCTGGTGCCCAGCTACCATGGCCAACTGCTTTAGATAGATAGAGTGGGAGAAAAGGGCAGAGCAGAACTCAAAATCATACAAGAGACCAGGGTGACTGGGCGGATAGAGATGGGTAGGACTCCTAAGACTGTGGTCCTTAGCCACCCTTCCGGTCTGGAACGGAAGTCTTCTCTGAGTTAGGACGCCCACCATTGAAGCTCAAAAGGGCAGCATTTATCCACTGTTTGTGCCTTTATCCCTGGGCACATTTCAGTGTGGTGGAGAGGAATGGAAATTATAAACACAGGATGGAAGGAAAGAAGGAGGGAGGGAGAAAGGAAGAAAGAAGGGTGATGAGCAAGGTCCATTGAGAAGATGGCAATGGGAAAGTTGAATCTGAATGCGTCTGAATTCTGGACTGTGAAACGGTGATCGGCTCCACAAACCTTCACCCAGTGCATAATAAAAAGCCTGAAAAATATCACAGCCTAGGGGCGTTTCCTGTTTTGTTTTCTCCGGGAGTTCATAATCCCCCAACTTTGCAAAGAAGATTCCTTAAAATCCTGTACAGCACAAAGACTCATAGCCTAGTGCTTTCCAGCACCAAGGAAGGGTGTCCATTTATTCGGTGACTCGTTCATTCATTCACTGACTCATTTATTCATTCATTTCTTTCTGTCTATCCTTCCATCTTCTTTCTTTCTTTCTTTCCTCCCCCCACACCTGTTAATATTGTGACTTCAAGGTTTACAACAACACAATCACTTTCCCTGTGTTGCCTCTTCCTTTGGAGTGGGGTGTGTTGCGTGTGTGTTAGGTGGTGGTGAACAAGCTTTGCTAATGGCGTGGGATCCACCGGGTCCACCAGCTCCTCCTCTCCCTCCCAGTCCTGCCCAAGCAAGCCCAGTACCTCGAGGGCTGGTGATTGTGCCCCAGCCTGAGATGGTGCAATTCTGGCCAGCCTGGGGACAT
The DNA here is from genome assembly GCF_000313985.2 of Echinops telfairi. NCBI lineage: Eukaryota > Metazoa > Chordata > Mammalia > Afrosoricida > Tenrecidae > Echinops > Echinops telfairi. Next base: position 20,463,436 of record NW_022104553.1, on the reverse strand, counting down.
TGGTCTGCCAGTTCGATGGGCTTCACTTTAGACCCCAGGTTCGGCCGTCTCCGTAGTCGGATGAGCATCAGGTCATGGCTGTGGTTCTCGCTGCTGCTGTTGTAGCAGGGGTGGGGGATGGACCGAGCCACGGCCACTTCCTGCTCCTGCGAGTCCTCACTCTGAAGGCTGTGTTCTCCCAGGCGAACTGTGTACTTCCTGAAAGGGGGGAGAGGGGGTGCTTGGGATCCCAGCAGGAGTCTGATACCCCTGCCTTCTCCTTTGCAAGGTCTCAGGGGGCTTAGACCCCCTTCTCCCTCAGACCCAGGAGCCCAGATCCCAACCCCCCTCCTCCCCCAGGCCCAGGTGTCCATGCCCCTAGCCTCCCCTCCCCTCAGGCCCCTGCCCACCTCCGCCTGGGCACCCACTCACGGTTTTTTACAGTGGGCGGCTGTGATGACCCAGTAGTCATCGATGAGGACTCCCCCACACAGCAGCTGGGTGCTCTGGAACAGGCCCACCTGCCAGGGCTGCGAGTGGGGCTCACATTCGTGGCCCTGCAGCACCTTGGGCTCCTGTGCCCGTGAGCACCCTGCAGCCAGAGGGAGAGAGATGGGCTGCCACTCTTGGGGTGCTGCCAGTGTCAGGAAAGCCACTGCTTTGTACAGTGAGAGGGCTCATAGCAGGGCCTTCCCCACCACAAAGGGAGAGGGTATTCATTCATTCACCCATCCATCCATCCACCCATCCATCTACCCCCTACCTATCTATCCATTGATCCATCTACCTACCCATCCACTCATCATCCATCCATCATCCATTCACCCATC
>NW_022104553.1:20451335-20461172 GCF_000313985.2 Echinops telfairi | reverse complement strand
TGTGACCCCTCTCTGGCCCCCTCACCTGCCCAGGCTCCCAGCAGCAGCAGAAATATCCATGCCAAGACTGCAGCCAGTGGGGGGCGTCCCATGGTGGGGGTCTGGGAGAAGAGCGGGATTGCGAGAAGAGGATGGGAGGTGTCCGGGTTTCCTAGTGCCGGGATCTTGGGATTGGGAAGGACATATGGACGGAGATGAGAGGCATCCCAAAAGGCTGGGGACACAGCACGCATTCACTGCCATCCAGTTTGATGCTCACCTAGAGGACAGGGCAGAACTGCCCCTGTGAGTCTCCGAGACTGTGAGTCTGTCTGTCTGTCTCTGGGGGACTGGGTTCTAGGGAGGATGGCAGTGGGGGCTCTGGTCTCCTGGGTGCTGGAGAGGAGGGAGCTGGGAACTCCGATTCCTAGGCCTAGGGAGGAAGGGGCTGGGGGGCGGGAAACCAAGGGCTAGTGAGTGGGGGTGGGATAAGGGTCCGGATGCCTGCATCCGAGGGAGGAGGGGGCTGGGCCCCGGATTCCCCAGACTGAGGTGGGGGAGGGCTGGGGGCCAATGCCTGTGTCTAAGTCCGAGAGCATCTCACCTCACAGACTCCAGGGGCGGGCTCACCTAGAATTCCTGCCCAGCAGGAGAAGCCCCAGGACTCCGGTTCTGTAAGACCGGTACTCGGTTCTGGAGCCTTTTAACTGAGAATCCCCGCCTCCGGTTCCGCCTCCTCCAGCTCGGGCGCCCTCGGAAGCCGCAGGGAGCAGGGAGCCTGGATCTGACTGAGGAGGTGCGCAGGGGGCTGCCCACGAGAGTCCGACACAGGACAGCCTAGAACCTCTGGGTCTGGAGGCGCTGGGGTTCAAGGCAGTGACTCTCGGGTCTGGGGGACGAGGGGCCTGGGGTCCGAATTCCTGGGACTGAGGCAGGAGGGGGCTGGATTCCAGGGTTTGAGGGAGGAAGAGGTCAGGGGTTTGGGAGTCCTGGGTCTGAGAGAGGAGGGACTGGGGGTTCCCCGGCTTCTGGGGTCTGGAGGAGGCTAGGGGGCCAGGACCCCGGGGTCTGAGGGAGGAGGGGGTTGAGGGCAGGATTCCGAGGTCTGAGACTGGAGGGGGCTGGGGGTCTGAGGGAGGAGTGGGTAGAGGACTCTCAGGTCTGAGACCGGAGGGGGCCTGGGGAGCTGAACTCCTGGTCTGAGGGAGGAGGTCCTTACCCCCACCCCTACCCCCACCTCATACTCCGGATCTGAGGGAGGAGTGATTGGAGGCTCAGATTCCCTGGTCTGAGGAGGAGAGGGATCCCCGCCTTCGCCCTCCCCTCCACCCCCAGCATTCCTAGTTCTGAAAGAGGATGGGGCAGGGGGCGCGGATTCCTGGGTCTGAGGAAGGAGGAACTGGGGCCCCCGGCTCCAGGGTCTGAGAAAAGAGCGATTGGCGCATTCAGACTCCTTTTCTGAGGGAGGTGGAGGGTGGGGCTGAGGACCCATACTCCTGGATCTAAGGGAGGAGGGACCGGAAGGCTGGACTCCTGGACCTGGGAGAGGAGGGGGCTGGCAGCCGAATTCTTGCGGGAGGAGGGGCTGCCCTCTAACTGGGAACGAAAACAGGTCTTTTGGGTCCAGAGTGGAGAGGGAGGACCAGGCTGCCCCTTGAGAGGCCTGGGATGTGGGAAGGCAGGTTTGGGAGGCGCCTGACCTGGTTTCCCCTTTCCCCGTTGCTGCAATAAGGCTGATGCAGGGACACTTGGGGCAGGACGCACTAGGGGCTCAGGGATAATTGCCTCTCGGGCGGGTCTCTCCACCGCCCTGCCTGCATCCCACAACGCAGCAGACGGAAGGAAGGCGCGGCTCCTCGCTTTTATTGCAAAACGAGCCATCGGCTCGGCAGGCACGAGACCATCCCCTAATGTCCCCATTCGCGTCCCGGGCCGGATTCAAACCCAAGACAAGTCCAAGGCCAGACCACGAGGGGCGGGGTCTGACGCAGGCCGAGTTCCAAGAGGGCGGAGCTACTGCTCCCCTGACAGCCCCGGGGGCGTGGGAGCCTGGCGCTCAGTGGGCGGGGCCACAAGGGGTGGGGCCCACAGGGGATGTTCTATTGGGCAAAGGTCCAAGGGGCGTGGCCACGGTGAATGCAGTTCCCTGGGGATGGTGCCAGTCATCTCTGCAACGTCACGGAGGTGAAGCCACGATGGGTGGAGGCTTCTCTGCGCCCCGTCAGGGGGACGGGGGCCACATGGTGGGGGTGGAGCCTGAATACGCAGCAGCGCAGTCAGGAACGCAGCTGCAGGCCCCGGGTGGCGTCCCCCGAGGCTGGAATCCTGCAGCTCACTCAACCTCACTCCCAGAGTTCCCTCTTGGTCTACTACCGCGAAGCCTCAGTTTTCCTCCATGGTCTTTCGGATCCAGTCCACGTAGTGGCATACGCTGGTATAGACGGCGGGGCGCCGGGGTCTGGAGCAGGGCTCTGAGCCCCCAGACACTACACCGGCCAGGGTCCCATCACAAACCAGGGGGCCTCCAGAGTCACCCTGTGGGCGAGGTTGAAACCGGTTAGCTTAAATGGTTACATCACATCACATTATACCGGCGACCCTCCCCATCTTCTCCCTCACCCCCTCCACTCCCAGCCCCCAGGAAATCCAGGTCCCCTGCCCCTCATCCGGAAACCTCCCTCAATCCCCTCTCTCTTCAGATCCAGGAGTCCAGGCCCCTAGTCCAGCCTCCTGCAGGACGGAGGTGTCCCAGCCCACCTCCCTTTATCCCAGAATGTCAGGGGGCCCAGTCCTGGGCGACGGCCCCTCTCTGAAGTAGGCCTCACCTGGCAGGAGCCTCGGCCGCCCTCCCAGAGGCCGGCACATAGCATGCTCTTGGTGATGTGGCCTGGGTATGCCCTGCTGCAGAGGTTGGTCTCTAGGATGCTGATGTTGGCACATTGCAGGGTTTTCGGGTACTCTACTGTTGGAGGAAGAGGATCATGGATGGTCAGCAGTGGACTCCGTCCGAGACAGGCCCTGGCTGGGACCCTCTCTGCAGACTTCCCAGAGGAGAGAGATCCACAGCAGAGAGAGTCACAGGAGGAAAGAGACTGTGAGGGAGATGGGAGGGGAGAGGGCCAGAGAGAAAGAGAGACAGGGAGAGAGAGAAAGCAGGCAGATGCACCCCATAGGGGTTCTGAGGCTGTTGTGTTTATAGAATGGAGCCCTCATGGCCCTGTGGGGTCAGCATTGGGCTTCGAACTGAAAGATGGGTGGCGGTTCAAACCCACCCGCTGCTCCATGGGAGAAAGATGAGGCTGTCTGTTCCAGGAAAGATGGACAGTCTCAGAAAACTCTACACAGGGTTTCCATGACTAGATAAAGGGCCGCTGTGCCTTGCCATCAGTGCGATGGCATTGGGGCTTTGGTTTGGGGTAGTTAAGAAGTAAGGAGTCCTGATGGCACAATGGTTAAGCACTCGGCTCAGCTGCTGACTGAAAGGTTGCTGGTTCCGTTCCATCCAGAGGCCCAGAGGGAGAAAGACATGCTGACGTGCTTTGGGGAAGATTCCCCAAACTCATACAATCAAACTCACTGCTGCAGTCCAACACACTCACTTCTCTTGCGAGGATGCTGACTCACAGTGACCCTAGAACAGGGTAGAACCGCCCCTGTGAGTTTCCAAGACTGTACATGATTATGGGCGGAGAAATTCCTGTCTTTCTCCTGCAGAGTGGCTGCTGGTTTCGAACTGCCAACCTTGAGGATCGCAGCCGCACAAGTAACCACTACACCACCAGGGCTCCTTATCCTGACTACCTAGCCATCCTATATAGTGGTTTCTGAGGCCAGAAATCATTATGGTTGCAGACAGCCTTGTTTTCCTCCCCTGGAGTGGCCAGTGAATTCGAACCGCCAACCTTGCGGTTAGCAGGCCAATGTTTATGGGACAGTGCCACGATTATAGCCTGGGAAACACCGTGGGGCAATTCTTCTCTGTCACACGCGGTCACCACATGTCTGAAGCAATTACAGGGCATCTAACAGCCGTTAAGAAGTAGAAACGAATGAAAAACAAATGAAACCCCCACCACCCAACTGGGGAGCTGAGGGTCCAGAGTAAAACTGTGCTCCACGGGAGTTCCAAGCTGTGGTCTTTGGGGAGCACATGGTCAGGCTGGTCTTCTGAGGCACCCCTGGGGTCAGGGATAAGGTGCTTACCTCTTTGCTCCACCCAAGGCCACAAGAAGCCGATTTTAGGGAAGAGAGAGAAAGAAGCCCATTGCTGTGTTGATTCTGACTCTTAACCCTATAGCACAGAGTAGGCCTACTCCATAGGCCTCCCCAAGGCACAAGTCTTCACAGAAACAGGCTGTATCATCTTTCCCCTGCGGAGCAGCTGGGGCGTTCAAACCATTGACCTCTTGGTTAGTAGTGGAGTGCTTAACTCATTAGTGGACATAACTATAGGTCTAGATATGGATATAGATATAGATCGTAGTAGAATGCTCAACTCATTGTTACCAAGGCATAGCGATAGAGCTAGTGAGCTAGACACATACATATATAATACATACGAGGAGGCTTTTAAAAGTTCATGGAAAAATTAAATGAACATATAGTAAGATATTTTCCATGGAATTTTTAAAGCTCCTATATGCCTATATCACATACGTGTGCAAACTCAGGTGCTTTTGGGGTCCTGATGAGTGATATGGGTGCAGGGGTCTGTGAAGGGAGAACGTGTCTCATGGGGTGGACTGTAGTGAAGCCGTGAATTCACGTCATGTCTGAAGGGGCAGCCTTTAACACTGGCTGCTATTTGAGTGAATATGAGGCTCTGGTGGTATAGTGTTCATGAGTTGGGCAAGGTCAGCAGTTCAAAACCACCAGCCGCTCCATGGGAGAAAGACGAGGCTTTCTACTCCAGTAAAGAGTTACAGTCTGGAAACCCCACAGGGGCCATTCTGCCCTGTCCTATAGTGTCTCTATTAGTCAGCATCGACTCGATAGCAGTGGATTTGGGGTTTTTTGTTGTTGTTGTTCTTCAGTAATGCCAATTAAACAAAAATTAAGCAAATCTAGAAATCTTGCTTTCCTGTTAAAATCTCCCAGGGTTTAGATGAGGGCAGCAACAAATCTGTACTTTCGTCCTGCTCCTTTGAAGACTCTGCTGATACGCATGTGCCTTATTTGGTGTCTGAGAGCTTTTATATTTGACTTTCACATTTCAACATTTCAGAAATCAGGATGGGTCAGCAGTACATGGTGTCATGCCCTGATCAATAGGCTTGCTGGCTCACAAAGGAATGATGAACCTTATAGTTTATGGCATCTTATATTTGATGAGAGACCTGATAGCGTCATGGGTTAACCACCTGGAAGGTCGGTGTTTCAAATCCACCAGCTACTCCATAGGGGAAAGAAGCGGCCATCTGCTCCAGTCAAAATGTTCAACCTTGGAAATCCTAAGGAGTAGTTCTAATCAGCTCTATAGGGTCACTGTGAGTCAGAATCAACTTGGAAGCCGTGGGGTAGGTTTTTTTTATGTGTGTGTATATATTTGATAGAATGTCTACATGGGTGAATTAGAGAGATGTTATTGTTAGATGTTGTCGAGTCTACTTAGGCTCATAACAATATCATATGGTAAAGTCAAACTGCCTCATAGGGTTTTGGGGGATATCATCTTTACAGAGAGATAGCCAGATCTTTCACTCATGGAATCATTGGGTGGGTTGGAACCACCTCCTTGACAGTCAGCAACCTAGTGCTTAGCTGTTGTGCCACTGGGACTCCATAATAGATAGTTGGATGGATGGATGGATGCATGGATGATGGATGAATGGCTGATGGATGCATGGGTAGGTGGATAGTTTAATGGTTAAGTGAGTGGGCAGATAGATTAATGAATAGTCAGGTAGGTGGGTGGGCGGATGAGTAGGAGGGATGGATGATGGATGGATAGATAGATAGACAGACAGATAGGAAAAGAGAGAAAGCAATGCCACCCCCTTGGCATGGGACATAGCAGAGCACATTGCAGTGAGGCCATACCTATAGGACTGGACACAGCCCCCCAGCCTGAGATGAGGCACTGGGTGCCTGGGGAGGCACAGGTCTCACTGAGGTTGAGGGGCATCACTTCAGGACCCAGGTGTGCTTGCCTGGGCAGGCGCATCAGCATGATGTCATGGTTGTGGTCTTGGGCACTGAGGTCTCCGTTGAACCCGGGGTGGGGGAAGAAGTCTGTGACCCGGAACAGCTGCTCCGGACCCTCCCACCGCCAGATGTGGTGCTCCCCGAGGCGAACCCACAGGTACCTGTAGGGACAGGTCTTGGAGGTAAAACTGGGGCACGGTGGGCATTTCTCTGGCCCAGTCTTTTTTTTCTTTCAGTCAGAGTGCTTTGCGAGCCCCTCCATTAGGCACACATCATCTATTTGTGACCCAGGGTATGATTTTTAAGCACGATATGCCGCCTCTCTGTTTTCTTGTTTGTCTAGGGTGCTCTGTGATTTTAAACAAGACAGGTGCCATCTCTGTGTTAGAATACTCTGTGTTTTAATGAAGACATCTACTCTCAGTTTTCTTCTGTATCAGGGTGCCCTATGAGTTGCAGCAAGACACATACCTGCTCTGGCCCTCATGGTGTCTTTGTGAACCCAGGGTAGTGTGTGGTTTTAAGCAGGGCACATACCTTCTCTGTATTTCTGTCCACCAGAGTGCTGTGTGACCCACCACATGCCATACACCCTCTCTGAGCTTCTGCTCCCACTCTGTCCCTTTGTCTGCCTCTGCCTTTGCACCCGTCCTCTCCAAGGCTCAAGGACCCTCTTAGCCCCATGCTGAGTGAGCCACCTCCCTCCGCCCTGCCTAGAGCCCTGGTGGTGACCTGGGTTCCCTGGAACTGTGTGGGCACGTGGGGGCCCCACCTACCGTACAACAACAGCCACACCCCCTGCCCCCACAGGTCCGGTGGCTTTTGTGGGGAGTGGCTCTCTGTGTGTTCGTGGTATATGTATATATGGGATATGGAAAATCCCCAGATGGAAGGTCATCTTGGAGGATTCTCTGATCTTGGGCGTCTACCTGCCATAACCCTCACCCTTCAACACAGTTCCTTCTGCAGGCTGAACCTCGAGTCCTCTTTCTGTGCTCCCAGCCCACTTGCTGCTCTCTGGCTTAGTGCCCTGGACACCCGGGGGCCCTCTGGGACTGTGTGTGTTTATTTCCCAGCCCCTGACAGTAAGAGACCCGCTGAGGACTTTGAAATCAGGATGTGGGGAACATGGGGTGGTGACTTATCCTCATCACCTCCTTATCTTGGCTCTGTGGCAGAGAGGTTAGCCTCTCAAACACCTCCCTTCACCGTTGCTACCTCTGTCTTCTGCCTCCCTGTCTCAGCTTCTGTCTTGCTTTGTTTTTTGGTTGAAATGGAAACATAGTTCTCCGAGCCTGATGCTAAAAAATAAAAGAAAAAAGAAAGGCCCTGTGTGGAGCAATGCAGGATGGGAAATTCCCACACAGATGTCCCAACATCTGCGCATCATTTCTGGAAGGAAAAACAGTGGACCATTATGGATGGCCACCCATCAACGATAGGGTAGAGGAGATGCCTGCCTCCAGCAGATCCCAACAGATTCCAGAATTCTCTTCTTTCAGGATGCCCAGAACCAAAAGTTCTAGAATCCTGAAGACCCTAACATTCTAAGAAGGAGCCCTGGGTCACAGTGGTTAGTTGCAATGGTCAGCGGTTTGAAATCACTGACCAGTTCATAGGTGGGAAATGAGGCTGTCTATATATAATCAGCCTTGGAAACTCTATGGAGCGATTCTACTCTGTGAGAGAGTTGCCGGGGGGCAAAATTGACTAGGTGCCAGCAGTCTTTAACAGGCTAAAATCCCATGATTCTAGGACTGAAATTTCATATCATTCTGGAGTTCCATAAATGTATAGGCTTCAGGCACTGATGAGTTTGAGATTCAACTAGTTCAAGACCCTTGGATTCTCTGCATTAAGGCTCTCAGGATTTGAAGAATCTAGAATGACAAGATTCTGGAATATTAGATCCATTAGATTCTTGACATGTATGAGTCTAAGTAAGCCCTGTTGGGGTAGTGGGTTACACACCTGGCTGCTGTCCACAAAACCAACGGTTCAAAGCCACCAGCGGTTTCTCAGGAGGAAAATGAGGCTCTGTACCCCCATAAATACTCAATTTCAGAAACCCACAGGGCAGTTCTATTCTGTCCTATAGGATAGTTATGACTCAGAATCAACACAAGGGTGATGAATTTTTTGGGGGGGAGTGTTTAGGGGTGGATCTAAGGCATGTGGCATTCTCAGCTCTTAGAATATTCTTGGCTCAAGATTCTAGACTTCTGAGAATCACAGTATTCTCAAACACCAGCAATGAAAGAGTGCAAGGATGCTTCTATATTCAGTGACCCTTGAATCCTCTGTGTCACATGAGAGCTCTTGAGACAGGACCAGTCCATGTGAAGACACACCATAAAACAACTCAAAGGTCACTGCCACCCAGTCAGTGCTGACTCATAGGGACCTCCTGTGGGTTTCCGAGGCTCTAACAGTTCACCGGAGTAGAAAGCCCTGTCTTTCTCCTGTGGAGCAGCTGGTGTTTTAAACTGCTGGCCATTCGGATGTAAACCACTACAGGACCAGGGCTCCCTCAGGACATACCACACAAGGGCAAAACTTACGTGGTGGATTTAGCGGATTTAGGACCTCACCACCACCGAACGAACAAATGGGGGGAGCAGGGCAAAGGCAAACAATTTCATGCATGAGTAAGAATTCACTACAAATTGAAATGAATAGTTTGAGGATGTCAGTTTGAATGGATTATCCCAATGAATTCCACCTGTTTCTTCTCTGCTTTTTTTGGTTTGTTTTTAAATCCGTCTGTTAGAAAACCCAACATAGACAACACAGTCGCTGGTGTTGAATTTCTGTTGCATGGGGCTCCCCTAGGATTCTATGATTCTAATGCTCTCAGCACTTGCGGGTCTGCCTGAGGCCACGCGTATAGATTCTTCCATGGACCCAAAATTTCCAGAGTCTGAGATTGGATCTCTGGATCACTGTCTAAGGATGTGAAGACCCCAATTTTCCCATCTTAGACCCCTAGGATCCAATATTTTAAGACCAGAGTCTTACAAGTGGTGTGGTGGATAAAGCGCTTGGTTGTCGGCTGAGAGCGCTCTAGTGGTGTGGGAGAAGGACACGCAGTCGGCTTCCCTAAAAATGTACATCCTCCCAATCTCTCTCAGGGAATCGAACTCCTCCGAAATGAGTTTGGCTTCTTACCTTCCTCATGCAGTGACCCTTTAAGATAGTTCCTCATGTGGTGGTGACCCCCCAACCACAAAATTATTTTTGTTGCTACTTCATCTCTGTCATTTTGCAACTGTGATGAATTAATTGGGCAACCTCTGTGAAAGGGTCGTTCGACACCCCCCAAGGCGGTCGTGACCCCCAGGTTGAGAACCGCTGGTTTAGGGCTTTTTGAAGTGTCTTTGGGGTGCGTGGGGTGGTGGGGTGCAGCCTTAAGGCGTTGGGCTGCTCACCGAAAGTTCAGGGGTTCAAGCCCACCAGTGGTCTCCTCCGGAGAGGGAGGACCACGCTCTCTGTCTCCGTCAGCATTGAGTCTTGGAACCCTACCTTGGGTCGCTTCTGAGGTGTTGGAAATGGGCTGGAAGACATTAACTGACCAGGGCGGTGGTTGGCACAAGCCCTGACGGCGCAGGGAGTTGCGCGTTTGGGCTGCGAATGGAAAAGGTCGGCAGTTGGAAACCACCAGCCCGTCCATGGGAGAAAGACGAGGCTCTCTGTTCGCGTAAAGACGATGAACGC
>NW_022104553.1:20436770-20450813 GCF_000313985.2 Echinops telfairi | reverse complement strand
GAAAGGTGAGCCCAGGGGTCACTCAGGGCGCGGGATGGATGAGTTTGGGGGTAACGGGCTGGAAGAGCAAGATGGATGTAGTTGGGGTTTACCTAGGGCACAGAAGGAGAAGGTGGGAGAGTTTGGGGAGTACCTGGAGGCACAAGGGCAAGATGGGTGAGTTTGGGGGTAACGGGCTGGAAGAGCAAGATGGATGCAGTTGGAGCTGGAAGTGTGAACCTAGGGGTTACCCAAGGTAAGGTGGAAGAATTTGGGGAGAACCTGGGACCCAAGGGGTAATGGACAGGAAGGGCCAGGTGGGTGAGCTTTGGAGGCACCAGGGGAAGGCGGGTGAGCCTGGAGGGCAGTCGGGAGCACCGGGGATGGACGGGGAGGGCGAGGGGGAGGGCAAGAGCCTCACCTGCCAGGAGCGAGAGCAGAGAGCATGCCAACACCAGCTTCATGATCTTTGGGCGCTGGGTCCCCGGGGTGCTCGGGACGCTGGCCCCTTCTTTATGGTAAGCCACCCCATCGCTGAGCACCTTCCTTCTCCCTGAGCCGCCTCCGGTGATTCACCAGCATTGGGAAATGTCGCCGGGGGAGGGCAGAGCCCTGGGGCCAGGAGGCAGCCCTCAGAGACTTGAGGGGTGGGGGGAAAGGCAGGGCCCCCACCCCACCTCCAGCAGCTCCCTGCGGGAGGGGAAGGGCTCTGGAGAGGGTGGGGCCTCTGGGGTGTGACGCCACCCCGCCTTGGCATCCTTCTCCAGGGTCCCTTGAGGGGTGAGCCCCTTCGGCAGAGACCTTCAGGCTGTGGGATCCTTTGAGGTCCGGAGAGGGAGGAGGAAGAAGAGCTGTAAGGCGGGGCCCTGAGGAAGGAATCAAGTTTGTCTGGAATGAAACTGGGATGAGCCCAGCCTGGTCCCAGTCACCGGGAAGGTTTGGGAGGGGGTGGCCTAGAATGCAGGCCGGCCGGATGGAGACGTCAGAGAGGATGGAGTGGAGAAAGAGAGAAGGAAGACAAAAGAGACAGACAGAGAGAGAGAACAAACCCCAAACTGAACTCACGGCCGTTCCCACTCACAGCGACCTCGGGAGGACAGAGGTCTGCCCCTGTGGGTTTCCCAGACTGTAGCTCTGTACAGGAGCGGAAAGCCTCGTCTTTCTCTCCAGGAGCGGCTGGTGGTTTCGATCTGCTGACCTGGAGGTTCGCAGCCCAACATGTAACCACTACCACCACCAGGGCTCCTTCAGGGAGACACAGAGTCAGATACAGAACACAGTGAAATCTGCACCGGGGTCCTCATTCCTCCAAAGCTCCCTGCCACCCCCCACTGCACCCCCCACCACCTGGCAATCTGCTCTCCTGAGTGACACAAATTCTCAGCTATGAACTGAACCACTGACGGGTCCCACCCAGAGGCACCTCGGAGGAAAGGCCTGGCTAACCGCTTGTGAAACCCATCACAGCCATGAAGATCCTGTGGACACAGTCCTATTCTGCAACACACATGGAGTGGGGGTGGTAGTCGTGGGGTGGGGTGGGGGTGGGGGCATGGAGTTCGAGTCCTTGAGGCAAACCCCACTCCTGGGCAACTGGTTTTGGCTTGTGTGTCTATGGAGAGCCAAAGGCTTGAGAAATCTGGTCCCAGTGAGATGGACCTATTCCCGACCTGAGGAAGAAAGGAAAGGTCCTTTCTTCTCATCCCCACCCTCCCCAAGGACTTAGGGATCCATCTTCACTTCTTACCCCTCTCTCAAGTACCCTCAGATTTGCCGTCCAGTTTGCCCCCCTCACCCCATCTGTTCCATCGTCCTTCCCATGACCCAATCCCCCACACTTCCATCTCTCCTTCTCACCAGGTGGCATGCCTAGCCCAGGTCTGACTCATCTCTGTGTCCCTGAATCACCCAGTTCAGTGCTGGGCTCACAGGAGGCCTCAGGAGATGTTAATTGAATGAGTGAATGTCTCTCTTCGTAGCCTTCTTTTCCTGAGGAACTCCTACTCACCCTTCAAAACCCAATCTAAAAAGTCCCCTCCTCCAGGAAGCCTCCTCTGATTTCTCCACTCACTGCCCCTTCCACGTTCCTCTACCACAGTCCAGATGATCAAGCTGGACCTGGGCTCTCCCTGTGTGGCCCCTCAACCTCGCAAAGGTTCTAGAATGGGGCCCAGACCCAAATACCAAGCCTGTCACCACCAGGTGGAGACTGACTCATGATAACACCACGTGTTACAGAGTACAACTGAGCCTCTTTGGGTTATTTCAGCCCTTTTCTTCCACAGTGCCATCGTGGGGAGGGGTGGGGTGGGTCTGAAACACCAACTTTGGGGTTCGTGGCCAAGTGGAAAATGTTTGCCCCATCCTAAGAACGCAGGACCGGGTCCAAACTCAATATGGACAATTATTGGGTGTGCAGGTCTTGAGCAAGTCACTAAGGTCTCTCATTTGCTCCATCTGTTGAGTGGTAATAATTGCCCGTGTGCGTGCGTGCATGCGTATGTGCGTGACCTACAAGTTTCCAGTTTGTACCCTGGAGCAATGGCCCCTGATCCATAACCACTCTTAGTGGAGCTGAGGGGGAGCAAAACTGGATTGCATCTGAGAGTAAACTAGCGGGCATCCTTTTAGCAGCACAGCAGTTTGTGAGAACTCGAATCATTGCAGCTTCCTACATGATGCTTTTTCTGATTTCTTCTAACGAGCAGAAGGAGGAGGAGGAGGAGAAGAAGGAGGAGGAGGTAGAGGAGGAGGTGGAGGAGAAGGAGAAGAAGAAGCATTTAAGCGTAGCCAGCACATGAAAGGGTTCTATAATCTGTTGCCTTGCCATCTCATTCCTCCCTGGCTACTGCTTCTCAAAGGAGCCCTGTAGGGCAGTGGGTTACATGCTGGGCTGCTGAACCAGCAAGGTCAGCCATTGGAGCCCACCTGCCACTCGCAAGGAGAAAGAGGAGGCTCTCTAGCCCTGTAGAGAGTTGCCATTTGTTGAGAGTTGCCACCTCTGTCCTGCAGGGTGGACGGGAGTTGGACTCGACGTGAGGGCAGGGAGTTTGCTTCTAGGTTGGCTCCTTATCTGGCGTACACGAGGACAACAGAAAGCCCACACTCAAAATGAGCCTTCAGCTCCCTTCCCACTCACAGTGGGTCTCGGCGGGGCAGGGTAGAACTGCCCTTGTGCATGCCGGAGGTTGGACATCTTCCACGGGGGATCAGACAGGCTCCTCCTTCTCCTGCAGGGTGGCCGGTGGCTTTGCAGCTAACAGCCTCACATGTGACCCACGATGCCACCAGGGCTCGGTGGCATCTTGTGAGAGCTCAGAAAGCAGGTGTATCCGTCTCTCGTAGAGCCTAGCGGGAGCCCCGGTGGTGTCATGGTTACATGTTGGGCTGTGAACTGCAGGGTCAGTGGTTCGAAACCACCAGCTGCTTCTTGGAAATTCGAGGGTGGGGGGGAGCAATTCTACCCTGTCCTATAGCATGGCACACACTCAGTGAGAGAGAGTGTATCCGTAAACATGGAGAATGGTGCTCTTCCAGAAAGGAATTCCTCTGGGCCAGTGAATACCCACTGTGTGCTAAGTGCCATGCCAGCTGCTCTCACACACATCTCAATAGCCTCCTTTAATGCTTACCTCAGTGCCTGGGACTTGGCTGCACATTCCTGGCCCTGAATTAAGTCCTCACCATTAAGTCCAGTCAAGCGATTCCACTGCTGGGAGTGTCATTTCTATTCCACAGGCGCGCGAACTGAGGTAGGCAGAGCATTGAAGCAGTTGGCCCGCGGTCTTAGAGCAAGTAAGCATTTCCTTTTCCTACCTGGTGAACACCTACTTGTCCCTCAGAACCCCGACGTAAATGGCCCTGCCCCTGGACCACCTGCTCTGACTTCTTCAGGCAGAGCCCTCGGCCCCTCCGTGGTGGGCCCCCGCACCTTCTTCTATGGAAATGCGTGTCACTCACGTTGGGCTGTCCAGTCCCTCAGGACTGCATGGGACACTCGATTTGCAGAAGGCCACGATGACAAGGGGAGCCCCAAATCCATTTGCAGGTGCCCTGCGTGGATTAAGCCTCTGGTGAATCCCCTCTGACTACAGTCGAGGGATGTGAGGACTCTCTACCACCAGACAGACAGTAGGGTCAACTCAATTAATAAGGAAGATGAAAATGGGTGAACATGTAATACTTGATCATGTGATCTTTCTTTTGACCCATTTCCAATTTGTTCTAGTTGTTAAGATCTCCTGCTTTTAAATATATACATATTTATTTAAAAAAATCATTTTATTGGGGCCTCCCCCTGGCCCTCCCCCCCTTGATGGAGCTTATTCTTTGGTTTGGTTTATGATTCTTGCTGCCCTCTTTGTTTGCTTCTTCTTAAATTAAAAAAACAAAAAATCTTTTCAAGCATACGAACTCCAGGATGGGTCGATCTATAGAGATAGTGACTGGGTGGATGGCTTACTGGGAATAGGGATGGGGCTGTTGGAGGTAGACGGGGAGCTAATATACAAATCTGAGAAGGAAGAGCATGCTAGAACTGATTGTAGTGACGACTGTGAACTATTTTTCACCTGACCGCTCTAGGGAAGTGACGTCTGAGTGACAGGTCCCTGAAACGATTTCCAGTTTCACAAAGGGAAGAAAGAAAAGAAAAAGAGTGTCTTGGGTGGCTTCTGGGTCCCAGGCACCCACTGTACCGGGTGCTTTGGAAACCACATGACCTCAGGACTTGCGGGGACATGTCATTGTTGAGTGCCATCTAATCCGTTCATACTCACAGCAACGCCATACACAACTGAAGAGAGAATGTCAACGTCTTCGCTCCTAAGGAGCACTCTGGCTTCGGGGTTGGGGGGGGAT
This sequence comes from Echinops telfairi, assembly GCF_000313985.2. Classification (NCBI taxonomy): domain Eukaryota; kingdom Metazoa; phylum Chordata; class Mammalia; order Afrosoricida; family Tenrecidae; genus Echinops; species Echinops telfairi. The sequence goes on along the minus strand of NW_022104553.1, from coordinate 20,445,974 downwards.
AGGATGGAGTGGGGGGAGGGGAGATAGATCCCTCAAATAAAGCCCACAAACCAACAAGATGGTTTCAGACATAACATGTGCTGGAGAAGAACGACATGCGAGGTAGGAAGGCCCAGGACTGGGCTGTGCTTCCTTCTGTCATGCATAGGGGGCGCTGAGCGTCGGAGCCGGTGCATAGGGGGCGCTGAGCGTCTTCCACTCAATGATGGATGGCCTGGTGGCCTCAACGATGGGCTCCCACATGGCAGTGGTTGTCAGGCTGGGTGGTGTCACCTGGTGTGGGTGGACAGGGGTCTCTGGGACTCAGTAACAACCTTCTAACACCAACCCCAAGAACTGGTGACAGAGGGGCAGGGGTGCGGTGTGGTGGCCAGAGCAATCCAGAAAGTCCTCTTTGAGGAAGTGACCTTGACCCTCAGACCTGAATGACAGGAATGCAAATCAGCCCCATGGTCTCCCAGACCTGACTAGCAGCTCCTTGAGGGTAAGGCCTGGTCTGATTCACCTCCAGGGCTCCACCCAGGACAAGGCTCAGGAAGCATTTGTGGAGTGACTCAGCCATTGGGCCAATTGCTTTTTAAAATGGAGTTTTCGGAGAGTTCCGACCTACTTCCGTTCTAATCCTTAGATGACAAACTCGGCTGATATGCCTGACTGGCTTTTCCTGGGTGTGCTAATTGGGGTAGGAGTCAAGGGGTGGGAGTCTCGTGATAGTCACACATTAAGCACCTCCTGTATACCAAGCCCCGTGTCTTCTGTGGGCTCTGCAAGTAAGGTGCTCCCCGCATAAACCCGAGCACCCAGCATGGAAGCGATTCTCAATACTGGAGACCTCATGTGTTTCAGAGTAGAACTGCACCCCAGGGTTGTTTTTTTTTTAAGCATTGAGCCCTGGTGGTGTAGTGGTTAAGTCTTGTGCTGTGATCTGCATGGCTGGCAGTTCAAAACCACCAGCCGCTTTTTGGGAGAAAGACTGGGCTTACTACTCCTGGAAACGGTTCCAGTCTCTGAAACCCACCCAGGTTCGCTCTGAGCCAGCATTGACTCAATGGCAGTGAGTTGGGTTCAGTTTTGTCTTTTGGGGTCCCAGTGGTATAGTGGGTGCAGATTGGACTGTTCACTGAGAAGCTGGAGGCGGAGACGTGGAACAGAGACAGAATTTAGCCAGGAATGTGAAGTTGAGAAAGATTTTATTGAGGCAGGGAAAGAGCTCCCGGGAGGGAAGGGAGAGCAGAGAAAGGGACAGGAGCATCTTGAGCTCCAGGGCGGGTTCTGAGACCCAACGAGTTGGGTCAGGGAAGTCGCAGCTTGTCGGTGAGGCGGTGGGAGATATCTAGGGCTAAGAAAGTAGACGTTGACAGCAGGAAGGGCGATTTTTTATTGCTTGCAGCTGCAAGGCCTTGAGTCAGGATGCGACCCTGTGGGAAGTCATCTTCTTGTTTGCAAACCTGCTCTCTGAGAGATAAATTGCTTCCTGGGGTGCTGGGGAAGGGGCCACACAAACCCGGCCTGGAGAGACAAGCTCTTTGGAGTGTTGGGGCAGGAGTTGCATAGTTCAATAGGTCATCCATCCTCCTGAGAGGCTGGGAACGGGGCCTGTGAGGTTTCATCTTCCTGAGGAGCTGGAGAGAAGGTAGGGGCTGCCCGGTCCAGACGTGGCCCAAACACTAACCTTAAGATCAGTTCGTAGAAAATACCAGGTAGTCCTTGGGAGAGAGATGAAGCTTTTACCCCTGCAGAGTTACAGTCTCTGAAACCTGCAGGGGTGGTTCCATCCTGTCCTAGAGAGTCACTGTGAGTCAATCTACTCCATGGCTGTCAGTTTGGTTCGGGTGAGTGATGCTTCAGGAAACCGCCCAGGTGGTACCATTGGGTAAGCGCTGGACTGCTTAAACCTCAAGGCTGTCAGGTCAGAAGCTCTGTGGAAGAAAGACGTGGCTGCCTGCTTCCATAACCTTGGAAACCCTACAGAAGTCACGATGAGTCGGAATAGGAAGCCCTGGTGACATCGTGGGTTACAAGTTGGGCCGCTAACCCTAAAACCAACAGTTATAAACCTCCAGTGTTCCCCCAGAGAAAGACCAGCCTTCCTACTTCCGGAAAGAGTCCAGAACCTCAAAAACTCACAGGGGCCGTTCTATTCTGTCCTCATCGACTCAACAGCACTGAGCTTGGTTTGGGCTGAGTTGTCATGGACCCAAAGGCAATGAACTTGGTTTGGGCTGAGTTGGGATGGGCCCCAGGGTGGTGGGTTAGGATCTTCCAGAAGCAGATGGACAGTTCCCAAGAGCCTATCATCAAACTTGGAGCAATAATGAACGTCAACAGCTACACCTATCATCCGCTGATGTCACATCAATTTCTGCTCACGGAGGAGACCCTATGTGCTTCAGAGTTGGAGGGTGCTCCTCGGGGCTTTGTGTTGATTCCACCAAGAGCCAAAGTCATTGCCATGGTGTCGATGCCAAAGTGCAGTGACCCTCTAGGATGGAGTAGAGCTGACCTTGTGGGTTTCTGAGATGGAATCTCTCTTTAAAGTAATTAATTTATTTTATTGAGACGGAATATCTCTATCTTTTTTTTTTGTTGTGGGTAAAGCATTTTATTGGGGGCAGCTCTTACAGCTTTAAAAATTTTTTTTAAATCATTTTATTGGGGGCTCATGCAACTCTTATCACAATCCAAACCTACATTCAGTGTGTCCAGCACACTTGTGCATTTGTCGCCATCATCATGTTCAAACCTTTTGCTTTCTACTTGAGCCCTTGGTATCAGCTCCTCAGTTTTTCCCCTTCTTACAGCTCTTATAACCTTCCATACATCAATTGTATCAAACACATCTGTACAAATATTGCCATCACCCTTTTCAAAGCATTTTCATTCTGCTTGAGCCCTTGGTATCAGCTCCTCTTTTTTTCCCCTCTCCCTCATGGACTCCCTGATAAATTATTATTATTTTCCTATCTTACACCATCTACTGTCCTAGACGGAATCTCTTTGCGGGAGTAGAAAGCTTCATCTTTCTCCCTCAGAAAAGCTGGTGGTTCAAATTGCCGACCTTGTAGTTAGCAGCCCGAAATGTAACCAGCACCGCGAGGGCATCTGTCTTCAATCAGTAGGTGTGCTCTTCCCAAAGTAGTTGGTCAACGCTTTCTTCCAGGCACCTTGGATGGACTTGAACCACCAATCTATGGGTCAGTCATCACGTGCATAACCATATATGCCACGCAGGAATTCCCGGCACCCAGCAGATGCACACTCCCTTGGTGTTTGAACAAAGAAAGGAAAGCCAGCTGGACTCGATGGAAATGCTCTGCAGCTGGTCTGTTCTGCTTATGATACCGCTCAAAGGCCCGTGCTTAACTGAGCCACACGCACGTGGTAGTTTTTCTTGGTTTCCATGTGCAAGTCAAGTAAGACACACACACACACACACACACACACCCTTATAGAAATAGAAGTAGAAAGAAGGATCATTTTGGAGAGAGGAAAAACAATTTTCCCACGCCTTCAGGAAGAACTGAACAAAGCCAGTCCCAACCAAGCCAATTCTTAACCCAGAAATAAAGGTGGTGGCCAAGCAAGTCCTCTGGGACAGCTCTGCTCTGTAACACGCGGGGGGCCCCTAGAGTGGGAAAGGACGCAATGGCAGTGGGTTTGCATTTGTGTGTGTACATGTCTTCTTGTTCTTCATGTGAATGTAGTCATCTGGTGGGGAGATGTCCCCCGCCTTCACCCACTTGCTCAACACTCTGGTCTCGGAGCCTGGCATGGGTGAAGGGTGAGGTCTCCTGAGATCCAGCAGCCCATCGAAGCAGAGAACACTGGGTGACTAAGAGCTGGCCCGGCCCTTTTCCTGCACCCCCCCACAACTACTGGGACAGGAGAATCAGGTGTTGGGTGGACCCAGAAATGGGAACCAGTGGGAAGAAAGACGGAAGTGGTTCTGAGGTGCTTCAGGGGCATGTGGGGAAGGTAGCGGAGCAGGTGAGTCTCCTGTCAGCCCAGGGAATGCGAATAGCACTGGAGGGCTGGAACTGAGGGTGACCCTGTCCCCTTTTCTCCTGGACCCAGAATCACAGGTGTTCGCAGTAGAACTTGTTCAGATTCTCACAAGAGGTGACCTTTTTTTCACACAGAGAGCACCATCTACTCTGCTTTCATTTTTCTTTTACATTGTACTTAAAAGAAAATGATTACATTTGGTACTATGGGTTAGGGGTTGGGCTTCGAACCCCAAGGTCTGTGGTTCAAACCCACTAGCCGCACCTGGGGAGAAAGATGAGGCTGTCAGCTCCTGTAAAGCTTCATCGCCTAGGAAACCCCAAGGGGCCACTCTACTGTGACCTCCAGGGTCGCTACGGGTTGGAATCGACTGGGCAGCTGTGGGTTTAGGGTGATGGTCATTGTACCGCCACACCACAGAGTCTGCTTAAAGCAACGACGACGACCAGGAAGATGAAGGTTTATGATCAAGAGACAGAGATGACATTCCGGACGTGGAAGATGTAGAGTCACAGAGTGGAGTGGATGGAGATGGTCACTCCACCAGACAGTGAGGAAAAGGGGCTTTTATTTATTTCATTTCTTTTGTATATTCTGACCTGAAACTAAAAGGGACAGAAACCATGCTTGGCTAAATGACAACGTGGGGAGAGACCACGGAGGAATGTCCAGAAGCAGGAATCGCTAGGGATAGGGGAGTAGCACATAGATGTGGCTACGTGGTTGGTTAAGGGTACCTACCCTGTTGCAGGGTTGGTTACAGGACAGATGCTTCTGGTCACCTGCAAGAAAAATCACTCCATCCATGATGTCTGCTGCTGTGGGTCCACTACCTAGGTTTATCAACGGTGCAGTTTATTAAGATCCTTTAGGGAGAAGCTGTCATATCTTGCTTCTGTTGGGTCCTAGTGGCAAGACCCTCTGGTTGGGAGACCTTGCGCCCGCCAGATGGCAGAGAACAGGGACATCTTCGCAGTACTGGGGAGCTGCAGAGAATTTGTGGGGGACCTTCCATAGTCTTTTGATTCTATTCTCCGGTGAACTCTTGGAAGCCACAAGAGTCTGCCCACAGACAAGCCTCAAGGTCAGAGGAACTGTGAGGAAAAGACAAAAAACAACAACAACCCTCACTGCTACTGGATTTCAGACTGTGGCTATCAATGGATTTTCAGTGAAATGCCAAAATCTTCCTCCTCTCTTTCACCAGTGTTCATTTCTTGGGATTGTCACTTGAATCCAGTCACACACGGTTCTACATCTTTGGTATAAGCACCACTTGGTGTTTGAAGGGTGGACACCATCTTTTCTTATTTTCAAGATGGAACTGGATATTTCTGCATTTAGAAAACCGCTTGGCCATAACCCTAGACCAGCAGTTCTCAACCTGTGGGTCGCGACCCTTTTGGGGGTCGAACGACCCTTTCCCAGGGGTCACCCGATTCATCACAGTAGAAAAAGGACAGTTGTGTAGTAGCAATGAAAATAATTTTATGGTTGGGGGGGTCACCACAACATGAGGAACTGTATGAAAGGGTCGCAGCATTAGGAAAGCTGTGAACCACTGCTCTAGACCTATGATTCTCCTTTGTGTACCCGCACATGTGGGGAGTGAACACGGAGGGAAATATGATGAGGACTGTATTCCCTAACTTATAACAGAGGGAATCTGGAAAACTGGTATTCCATGGTAGGAAAGGCCTCCACTTCGGTCCTTTAGAGGTAAAGTCCAAGTACATGATCCTGCTTTAAATATCATTCCCACAGATTTTCCCCTGAACAGCTCTGCTGCCTAAACGTAAGCACACGGTGTATTCTATCTCCCTACCGAAGCACACATCCTTTTCTCTCTTCCCCACCATGTCACCCAGCCTCTCTCATCCCTTCCCCCAATGCAGGTATCATGTTTCCTCACCTGTGAGCTCAGGGACCTTACTGTAGGTCCCACCCACCTTGTGCTGTAACTACTGAATATGCATGTCTTATCGCTACCTATAAATATTCCAGGAGAGTAAGGACACTCTCTTCTCCCACGTCCATGGGAACCATCAGGAGGGGCTGAGGTGAGCATGCTACCATACAATGTGTCTGACCCCTTTCTTTTACTCTCTCTCCTGTCCTTCCTATCCACTATGACTTTACTATCATCTTTGTATATCATCACCATACAATTGCACCTACGGATACTTTGGTTGTTGGAAGCTGGCTTCCTCTGACACCTGCACAGGTGACTTCGTGAACAGAAATGGGCACAGGTGCCCAGTGTTTCCTTGTGAACGCTCTGCTCAGTGGACTGTTTCTATCTGTGGTGTCGAGTCACCCAAGTGAGTCCAATTAAACAAACAAACAAACCAAAACCTAGACCACCTTCACTGCAAACAAAAATCACAACTCAACTGCTACCGAGTCCAGGCCAACTCACAGCGACCCGAGAGGACAGGGTGGACCTGCCCCTGGGGGGTTCCAAGACTGTGACCCTTCATGGAAATGAGCCTCGTCTTCCCTCTCGTGGAGGGGCTGGTGGTTTCAAACTGCAGACCTTGCCGTTAGCAGCCCAATGCGTGACCACTCGCCAAATGTAAGACTGTCACAGAGTTCAGGTTTCCCTTTCAGATCTCTCTCTCTCTCTCACATACACACACACACACACCCCAAATGCCTCTGGCTTCAGGCTCTCAGACAGAGCACATCCGTTCTCCATCCGGCAATTCAAACACATGGGTCTCCTCCCATCCATGTGACGGCTCTCTTCCCACTTCCTCCACAGACGCCCCATTGCATCCCTTCATCCTTCTGTGCTCCCCTCACCCCCCTGCTTCCCTTTGGAGGCAAACCCTGCCCGGTGGGTCTGAAGACTGCTGGGGCTGAGAAGAACATCCCTCTTTGGGGGGATGACTCGCTCTATAGGTCGCTTGATCTGGAGGAACAGAAATGCCCCCATCGAGTTCCTGATGCAGCCAGGCCTTAGGGGCACAGACGGTCTGGTCTTTCTCGCGCGGCGTGGCGGGTGGGCTTGAGGAGCTGACCTCGGGGTTTGCAACCCAGCAGAATAACTCAATGACAATGAGGTGTGTTTGTTTATTTACTGGAGAAGGCCCTGATGATGCGGAATCCACTCGATGACCGTGGGTGGGATGGTTCTGGCTGAAAGTCATCATCCCCCCGGGTGGGGAGCGACACCCACTATTTGACATGTTTTGATTCACACGTGGTTATTACCATCACAGTTCACCCCCCCCTTCTGTCCCCCACGGAGGATCCTCACACCCCTGAACCAGGCTTTTCATGGCGCCCATTCTCTAGGTGAGGCTCAGAAGAGGGAGCGATGGAGGACATTGAGTTGGGAGACTCCACATGACCACTCAGTTGCGGATAAATTTTCTGAGAGACGGGGTGACTGGCTTCCTCCCAGGTTCCCATGGCTTTTCTGCGCTGCATGGTCAGAAGCAGGAGGGGGACTGGGCAGGAGGGAACAAGAGAGTTGTTCACTGATGTGGAAGGGCAGGCGTCCAGGAGGAAGAGGCAATGGAGGGGGCAGCTGGTTGTCTCAATCAGTTAGACTTCATGGTTTTCTCTATCCAGGAAGAGTATTTGCAGATCTGGGTGAAGACAGCTGGGTGCCGGGCAGAGCCACAGGGGTAAGTACCCCATGAAAGGATGCCCTGCAGGGTCTGACCACAAACCAAGGGGCCGCCGGAGTCACTCTGAGGGTAGAAGGAAAGACAGAGCCGATGACACACCCATTTGGGAGCCACCATTCCCTGGGCAGGCACCCTGAAGGGGAGGGGTTGGGGTAACTAAGTTGGGATGAAGGTGAGGCTGCACTGGGGTTGGAATTTGGTTTGAGGTGCAATGAGTGGGAATGGCATTGGACTTTGGGGCTGTGGGGATTGGGTTAGGGAATGAGATTGAGGATAATAAGGAGGAGTTGGGATTTGAGCTCTTGGTAGGGTTGGGGATGGAGATGGATCCAGTGATATGGATGGGGATGAGGAAAGGATTGAGGGTTGGAATGGGAGTTGAGGAGCTCGGGATGGAGTTGGCATACAGGAGTGGTTTGAGGATGGGAATGGGGCTGGGGTTGGGATTGGGGTTAAAATTAGGGTTGGTGATAAGGCAATGGAGCCCAAAGAGTTGGAGATGAGGCTGGAGTTGAGGTTGGGTGTGGGAAGGAGTTGGAGAAGAGGCTGGAGTTGAGGGAGGGTGTGGGATGGAGCTGGAGAGGAGGTCAGAGTTGAGGGAGGGTGTGGGATGGAGTTGGAGTTGAGGTTAGGTGTGGGATGGAGTTGGAGAGGAGGTTGGAGTTGAGGGAGGGTGTGGGATAGGGTTCGAGATGTGGTTGGAGCTGGGGGACAGTGGGGCTGGGACAGGGGTGGGCTCTTCTGTTTTTGTTTTCGACAGCCCCTCTCACCTCCCTTTGACGACTCAGAGACCCTCCCTGCCTAGTTCCTACCTGGCACGGGTCCTGGCCCTGGTCTAGTCCTGCACATATCATGTTGTTGGTGACCACGCCGGGGTAGAAAACATCACATTCCGTAGCGCTCAGGACACTGACCCGCGAGCAGCTCAAGCCCTTGTTGTACTTCACTGATGAGAAAGGAAACCAGGGGATACCTGGGCTCAGACCCCAATCATTCTGGACCCAGGAGTCCAGACTCTTCCCATCCCAGACCCCCAACTCCAAGCCCCCAACCCCCTTGTCTCAGATCCATGAGTCCAGGCTTCGTCCAGCCTGTTCCCTCCCTCAGATCCAGTAAGCCCCACCATCATCCCGCTCCTCCCTCAGGCCCAGGAGGTCCTGAGCACCTGACTCTCTGAGACCCAGGAGCCCAGCCCCCCAGCCCCTCCTCCCTCAGACCCAGGAGTCCAGGCCTCCCTCTCCCTTCGGGTCCCCTCCTGCCTCAGACCCAGGTCTCAGGGACCCCAGCTCTTGCCTCTTCGGTTGACTGAGGTACCCCAGCCGGCAACCTGGCACTGCTCCCCGGACTGGATGCACTGGTAGGGCAGTCGCAACGTCTGGACGCGGGGCCCCAGCACAGCAGACCTGGCCAGTTTCAGCAGCATGAGGTCGTGCTCATCCGTGCGGCTGGGGAGGATGGGGCCTGAGCCCTGGCGGTACTTGGGGTGGACGATGGCCCGCGTGGTCCTGCGGAGTTGCTCCCCTTGGAGCAGCAGCAGGTGGTCATCCCCAATCCGAGCCCA
>NW_022104553.1:20434671-20436562 GCF_000313985.2 Echinops telfairi | reverse complement strand
GGAGGGACATGGTGGTGGAGTAGAGTGGAGTGGGGGTGGGGATGAGTTCCTGGGGCGTGAAGAAGAAAGGGGCTGGGGCCTAGGAATTCTGGGTTTGTGGGAAGAATGCCTGGGACCTGGAGAGAGGAGATCAGAAGTCTGGGCTTCTAGTTCTGCAGAAATTGAGGGCTGGAGGCTCAAAGTCATGCGTAAGCCCTGCTGCCCTTTCATCACTCTCACTCATGGGCCTCTAGTTCGGATCCTCACAGTGGCAGACGGGGACTTATCTTGGGGGCCTACGCCTTGCCCACGAGTTGTCCTGCAGTCAGCTCTGACTCGTGGTCATCCCCGCGTGCAACAGAAGGACACACCGCCGACTTGAGGATGTGCTCGACTCCATTGGGTGGCTGGCCACGGGGGCCTCTGGTGCCCTTCAACCCAAGGGGACACCTGGTGGTGTAGACAGTTATGAACTGGGCTACTAAGCACAAGGTCAGTGGTTGGAACCCATCCGCTGCTCTGTGGCAGAAAGGTGAGGCTGTCTGTCGGCCTCCATTGAGTTGTTGGGTCTTGGAAAGTGTGGGGCACGGAGGACCGGGAAGAGAGTGCAGGCGGATGGATTCTGTATCCCTATATTTTAAGAAGCCTGGTGGGCCGGGGCTCTAGGTGGAGGGAGGCCTTCACACGTGTGCCTTAGAGAGGAGTCCCAATCGCATTCTCATTATTAAGAACTGATTCCCCATAATATTCCTCCCATCATAGTGCTGCCTTAAAGGGACCTCTTACAAGCACTTGGCTGATTGCTATCTGGCCGGCAGCTTTATCTGTAGGAGCAGACACCTTGCTATTGCTCTCCCTGCTCACGGGACAGTCACTCCCCCTTACCTGCCCCTAGCACTGGTGTTAGGTTACTCCTCCAATGCACTCAGGGACCTCTAGGGTTAGGGTACTGCCCACTTTGTTATGTATGTGGGTACTTGTAATTAGGAGGGCTTGCATGCTCCAAGACTGTATAAGTTGGTGTAAGAATACATTCTCTCTCTGCTCGAACCTGGCTCCTAAAGCCATGGTGGAGGTAAGCACCCCCCAACTTTTGTCTGTCTCTTGATTTCTTCCCTGCAATGACACTCCCGTCCCTTTGGACCCATCCCAATGTGAGGCTGGATCTCACAGGAAATTAAGGAGCAGATCTCGTCTGTCCAAGGGGGTCTTTATGAGTTGAAACGACCTCAATGGCAGTTGGTTTTCAACTGGAGGGGCTTCTCCTCCACCCAGCACCATCTCAGATACTGGTCTCCTGTGTTCCGCTGGGTTTCCACTGGATTTCTTTTTAACATCATTTACAGCTTTTATAACAATTACACAGCCACTGCGATGAACCCTATTTGTCCAAGTGTTGCCATCATAACTTTCTAAAGTTTACTTCCTTTCGGAGCCCTTTGTATTAGCTCCTCTTTCCCCCCTCCCTCCTCCCTTGATAAATTATAAATGATTATTATTTTCACATCTTACACCAACCACTGTCTCCCCTCCCCCATGGGTCTGCTGTTCATCCCCCTAGGAGGGTGTATGTGTGCGCGTTATGTGTCGATCGTTGTGATCGGTTCCCCCCTTCCTCCACTGGGTAATTTTTGGACGTAGATCGACAGGTCTATTTTCCTCGTTTGTCAGAGGCTCCTCTCAACCTCTCCATCACGGGTCACCCTGCCGGTATTTGAAATGCCTGGTGGGAGAGCTTCCCGCACCTGGGCAACATCCAAGCCACCAATCTCCTGGCAGCCCGGCAGACAGGTGTCTGTCATTGCCTGTAACTGTCATTGCTGTTGCTACTTGTGTGCCCCCAAGCCAACTCTAACTCATCCAGACCCCCACTTGATGGAGTCAAATTGCCATGCAGGGTTTCTGGAGCTGG
>NW_022104553.1:20431738-20433427 GCF_000313985.2 Echinops telfairi | reverse complement strand
GGGCTTGAACCAAGCACCTTCCAGTTATCAGCGGGGCGCTCAATCACTGCAGCACTAGCACTCCTGTTTCAAGCTCCCATTGCCAGTAAGTCTGTTCCTACCCAGACAGGCAAAACTGCCTACACCTGAATGGAAACCGAGAAGCAGCGGGACTAGGGGGCTAGATGAGCCCAGGAACGTGGAGCAGAACTACATCGCCCCCTGGTGGCCACAGCACAACATCGCCCGTGCACAACTTGTGCCCACGTCTTGCTAGGAGAGCCCCATAGCCACACGTGTCCCAGCCCTTCCCACCCTGTCCCAGGGCCGCCGCCTCCGCCACAGCTCCTCCGTAGCGCCACCTACTTGTTGATCTGGCAGTGTGCGGCCGTGAGCACCCAGTCCTTGTCCACCAGGACGCCCGCGCAGTGGAAGGAGAGGCCGTTGAAGAGGGACACTTGCCAGGCCTGCGAGCCACGCTCGCATGGGCTGCTGAAGGGCTCCAGGACCACGTCGGTCTGGTTTCTGGGGAGCAGAGTGGCCTCCACAGCTGGAGGAAAAAGGGGAAGGCGTGGTCAGAGTAGCCGGGGCAGGCCAGACCCAGGGGGACATCGTGGGATCGCTGGGAACCCGAAGGAGCCCTGGTGGTGTAGGGGTTATATAAGTCGGGGTGCTAAGCACCGAATCAACTGCATGGCTGTAGTTTTAAGTATTTTGAGTGGGAACCGAAAAGGCAGAAAGGAGAAAGACAACGGGATGGGGCGGAGCTAAGTAGGAAAGGGGCGGAGACAGAAGGGTGCTGGGTGGCAGTGGACGGGACAGATGGGTGCTGGGTAGCAGGGGGAGGGGACAAAACATTGCTCTGTGGAAGAGGGCCGGGACAGAAGGTTGCTGAATAGAAGGGGGCGGGGACAGAAGGCTGCTGTGTAAGAAGGCGGGGACAGAATGGAGCCGAATGTAAAAGGGGCGGAGACAGAAAGACGGTGAGTGCCAAGGGGGTGGGGAAAAGAACTGGGCGCTCCAAGAACATCCAGGATGGAACGCAGTGGGCCCAGAGGGGCCGGCATAGGTGGGGAAGTAAACGGGTCCCAGAGGGTGACCAGATGGGGCCAGATGCAGAAGATGCGGGGAGAGGGAGAACAGAAGGCGCTCCGGTGGCGCAGTGGGTTACGCGTTGGGGCGCCAACCGCGAGGTTAACAGTTCGACACCACCAGCCTCTCGGTGCAAAGAAGACCCCCAAGCCTTTCTATTCTCATAGTCACAATCTCGGGAACGTACTGGGGCCGGTCTACCCTGCCCCATAGGGTCACTAAGAGTTGGAATAGGCTCGCGGCAGTGATTGAAGGGCGAGAACAGGGAAGCAGGGTAAGCGGGCAGCGGAATCCTGGAACCGGGAGGAGACAGCGGGAAGGACGGATGGGATGGAGACAAGGGAAAGGAGCAGAAATGGGGTCAACTGGAGCGGACAAGGAGGGGAGTAGAGCCCCACCGCTTCCGTGGCTTAGGGCGGCGAAAGGAATGGGTCCGAGCGAAGGAGTGAGGGGCGGAGAGATGAAAAAGGAGGTTCCAGGGGGCCCTGGAGACACGAGAGGGCGGAGCTAGATGGGGGGGGGTTCCAATGATTAGGGGAGCAGACCCTGGGCCTCGTCTCTGGGAGCCCCAAGAGAAGTGGAGAAGCTGCACGCAGGAGTTCGTGATAAGACGCCCCC
>NW_022104553.1:20424570-20430712 GCF_000313985.2 Echinops telfairi | reverse complement strand
TCTCACCATTCCGGTGTGGGCAGAACCCTTCAAGGTGGGAAGAGGGAACTCCTGGTTCCCCAGGCACCTGTGGGGTGGAGGAGATGGCACTGCAGACAGGTCATGGAGAGCGAGAGAGGAAGACAAACACGCCGACAGGGAAATGCGTACCTCAAGTGCAGAGTAAGACAAGCCAGATGGTGGCGGGCAAGTCAGAGGAGTGGAAAATGGAAGGGAAGACAAAAGACAAGAGACGACTGGCTCAGAGACAGGGCCCGAGGGAGACAACAGGAATAGTGGGGAGGATGAAGCAAGCCCCAAAGCTCAGTCACAGAGAGACAGGGAAGGGGGAGAAGGGGAGAGGAAGAAGAGATATAGGAGGAGGAAGGTTTGGGATCTAACAAGATCGGGGTTCATGCCACTGGGGCACAGCTAGAGTGAGCATCCGGCGCCAGCGTGTGTCTCTGGGTAACTGGGATGGAAGGATTCTGCATTGCATCTCTGTGTGACTATCCCAGGCCCTCCCTGCTACTAGCTGGTCTCTGAGTGACTCCCAGCATCCTGAATTGCAGAAGGCCAGCCCAAGGGCATTCACATCACCTCAGCCCAGGGCTCTTTCTTTCTGGTGTGAACTGGGAGGGGGGCCACACGGCCAGTCCTCCTCCAAGTCAGCAAGCCTCCATCCCCCCTTGTTCCAGGTGAGCAGACAGTCGAGAAAGATCCCGGGTTCCGGACTCCAGATTCCAGACCGAGCCTCTTTCTTCCATGGCGAGAGGTCGGTCTAGAACCTGGATAGGGCTGTCCAGTAGCCCATTCTGACGCGGTACAGATGTTCTAGGGGTGCTAACGGCTAAGGCATTGGCCACCTGTCACTGGGGCACACCTGAAACGTGGCCAGGGCCAATGAGAAGTTGCATTTAAGATTTGTGACATGTTTATAGCCATCTTTGAGGAGAAGCTACCCTCCAGGCCCGTTGGGATGAGCTACTTTCCATCGCAGGAGTTGGAAAACGAGAGTGATTGTGCCCTTCTGCTACATCTTACTACCTGCAGGCACCTTGCTTTGGAAGCGTTGCAAGCGAGGGTAAACCGCGCAGAGTAGGCAAGAAAGCTTTGGTCAAGGCAGCCCTCTTTAGTAGTGAGGAGGCTGTGAGGTGTCTCCAGTGAGTCACACCTCGGTTCTTGGCTTCTCGAGAGAAAGAATTCACGCCGAAGCCTGGTTTGTCATTAAAGTGGGTTTTGTTTTTTAAATAAAGGATGGGAGATGTTTTACAGTCTCAGAAGAGTACACACTATTTCGGGGAAGCGTGCCAAACCCCATGGAAGCCATGCTGGGGCAGCCACGCAGGGGCCCACAAAGGAATATGTGCAACCTCGTGGGACTGCACGCCCACCCGTGGCGACCTGAGGCCAGAGAGGCCATGGCACAGCCAAGCTCGGAATCGGGGTAAAAAGAGCCGGCCTTCTGCTGCCAGGATATTTTAAACCTCTGGCCTCTGGGGAGGCATGGTGGAAGGTATTGGTCAACCCCATTGGCTGAATGAAGCCCATCTGGGTGGGGTGATGAGTCTGAGGCTAGATTTGGGCCACCCAGGTGTAAGCCCCACCTAGCTGTGTATATGTCTGTTGTCATAAATTGGAGCATGCCCAGTTAGTCTTCATAGGAGGTTAGTGCTTACCTGATTCCTTCCCAAGCCCCTCTATGGGGCCTGTACAGGCATGGGAGGGTCAGCCCCCTCTATCCCTATCTTGACTGTCTAACAAGGCTACCCAGCTTTGAAGCCTTGTTCTTCTATGTAGGGCAGTGGTTCGAGACTCTGTGGGTCGAGACTCTGCTGGCGGTCAAACGACCCTTTCACAAGGGTCGCCCGATTCATCAGAGTAGCAACATGATAGTGATGAAGTAGCAACGAAAATAATTTTATGGGTGGGGGGTCACCACCACATGAGGAACTGTATAAAAGGGTGGCGGCGTGAGGAAGGTGGAGAACCACTGTTGCAGGGGTTGTGCGAACCACGAGCAAGTGATTTTGTGTCTGCGCCCACCGGATAAGAGTTTTGGTGAGGAATCCATGGCCATGCCTGCAGACCAGATTCGGGTTTTAAGAAGGGCTCAGCACTCAAGACGCCCACTTATCCAGCCAATTTTTTTATTGAACCCTTTGGCGAATGCCGAGAAGTGGCAACTTGACAGTGAACAAAACTACATGGCTGCCCTTGTCACCGTCACCCAGCAGGCACACACCGAGAGTGGAACAGCCAGGCCGCGCGGATTCCAAAGTGTGAGCTCATCCCAAGCTCCTGCGCACCTGCGTTCGAGGAGACCAGCCGTGAGGAAGTCCATAGGAGTGGGTGGGGGTGGGTGGAGGGGTGGCTTCGTGAAGTATTGAACGGGATGACAAGCACACCACCCGATCACAAACCAAAGTGGCTGGGCTGCGTGGCCAAGTGGCTCTGGCTAATTGCTCTTCATGGTCTTTTGAATCCAGTCCACGTATTTGCAGACCTTGGTGTAGACCCCCGGCTTCTTGGTGACGGCACAGGGGTCCTGGCCCCAGGAGATGATGCCTTGCAGAGACCCGTTACACACCAGAGGTCCCCCAGAGTCACCCTGGGGAGGAGGAGAGAGGAAGCCCATCAGAGAAGGGGGGCAAGATTGGGTGTGGTGTTAGAGAGCAGATGAGATGATGTGGGAGGTGGAGGTTGGGGCAGGAGTTGGCGGTGGGCTTCGCCACAAGGCTGCATAGGCCATTGGGTTTCGGAATGGGACTAGGGGTGGGGTGAGAAGGGAACATGAGTTTGGGGATGTTGGGGTGGGCAATGGCAGTGGGGTTGGGGTAGAGATGGGGCTGGGGTAAATGTGATGATAGTGGACGCAAGGGCTGGAGAGGGAGATGGATCTGGGGTTGCAGAGGTGGGGTTGGGGTCGAAGGGTGAGATTGAGGATGGGCAGGAAGACCGAGTTTTCCTGAGATGGGAGATGGGGGTGGGAAGGTCGTGGGGAAACCCAAGCCCTACCCTCTGACCTGGCAGGAGTCCTTGCCCGATTCTCGAACGCTGGCGCACACCATGCTGTCTGTGATGTTGCCCGGATAGGCGTCCTCACACTCCTGGTGCTCAATGATGGTGATGGAGGCACATCTCAAGGCGTGGGGCAGGTGCACTGTGAACACAGCAGGGGCCAGCGTGGGAAAAGGAGTCCCTGTCCTCACGTGGTTGGTGGAGGCGCTAAGCCCCGTATCTCCCTTTGCCTTCTGGCTCCCAACCTTCTAATCCCTTTGCTGGTAACACGGGCAATAATCGTGCCACTGAAAGCATGCCACTGCCATTCTTTATGCCAGCAGGTCTATCGACATGATCTCTGATCCAACCCTGGTTAGGAAGGGACAACTGTTGCTATTTGATCGTGAAGGAAATTAAAAAAAACAAACAGTTCAGAGGTAGGAAGCCACTTGCCTAAGGTTGTACCACTTGCCTAAGTTTGTACCACCCCAACTTGCCTAAGGTTGGTACACAAGCAAGTGGTGGAGCTGGAACTTCCCGTCCATCTGTCTGAACCTCTGTCCCTCACCTTCCTCGGCTCTCAACGGAATGCTCTTCCGCTCAACGGATCCCACCAATGACACCCCCCAACCCCAACCTCCGCTCACATAACCGAGTCTCATTTTTAAAAGCTTCCTCCGGCTGCTCCCCATCAAGGCCAACCCCCAGCCCCGCCCCACCCCCACGTTCCCCTTTGGAGGAGCCCCTACACTGGGGGCTCGAGGTGGTGCCCCAGCCAGAAATGAGGCAGCGGGTGCCTGCGGTGACACAGTGGGATGACAGGATGAGGGGTCGCACAGCCCGTGTGATGATAGCGGGGCTCGCCATCTTCACCAGCATGATGTCATTGCGGTGGTCTTTGTTAGGGAGGCTGTTGTTGTACCCGGGGTGGGGGTAAGACTCAAAGGCGTTTCGGGTCTGCTCACAGCCATCCTGTCTCTGGAGGTTGTGCTCCCCCAGGTGAGCTATGTAGCTGCTGAGGTGGGAGAGAGGACAGTCAGAGATGGGGAAGGTTGGGGGTGGGTGGGTGGGGAGACACAGAGGAAGAAATGAATGGCACCCATGAGATGGAAGGTAGAGGGGCAGCTCTGCTTCCAAACCTCATTCCCAGCTTCCCACCACAGCCCCCGTTGGAGACATATCAATCCCAACCCAACACCGAGCCTTCATCCAAAGCACAGCCTCCCCTCCCAGTGCCCAATCCATTCCAGTTTCAACAGCACCCCGACCACCCCCCCCACCGTCACCATCCCCGCTCCACCTTCAGCTGCCACTCCATCCCCACCATCAATGCTAACGCTCGCCCATCCCCCGACATTCACCCTCACTTTCCCCCCAGACACGCATGTCTTGTCTGCCTCCCAGACCCACGTCCACCCATCTCCAGCCCCCTCCCAGCCCGGCCCTGGCCCCCGCACCCACGGCTTGCGGCAGTGGGCTGCGGTCAGGAGCCAGCTGGGAGCGATGAGCGTTGCCCCGCAGAGCAGCCGGGTCTTCTGGAACAGGGCCACCTGCCAGGGCTGGGAATGAGGGGTGCATTCGTACCCCTTGATGATCCTGGTCTCTCCCCCTACATGCCCTGGAGGGGGTAGGGGTAAAAGATGGGACTCAGGCATGAGGGGGAGGTTAAGGGTGGGAGGACCCCTAGAGGTAGGGGCAGCAAAGCGAAAAGAGTGGGTTACTTGGGCCACACTTTTTTTTTCTTCTAATCTGGATCCAAAAACCCAAACCAGACACACTGCCATAGAGTTGAGGCTGACTCATCGTGACCAGTCTCTTGGGCAGGGCAGAATAGCCCCATGGGTTTCCAAGACTGGAAACTAGGAAGTATAAAGCCTCATCTTTCTCCCAAGGAGGGCCTGGTGGTTTTGAACTGCAGATCGAATGGTCCACAGTCCAACCGGGAGCCACTACACCACCAGGGCTCCACAGGTGGCTCAGGCATCCGAATAAGGATGGTTCCAGGCTGGTTGCTGAGTCACCATGGTCCAGAACTCTATGCAGGTGTCTCCCACCCCCCACTCCAGCTGCCTTCCCTGCCCCCCTTCCGCCCCCCGGACCTTCCAGGACCTCTCCTCATTCTTTCGTCTGACACGACACTGGATACACCCCAACTCGCATTCCGGCTCTCTCTGTACAGACACATCCGACTTGTCAGGACCCGGGCATAGGTGGGTGGGGTGGGTGGAGGGGAAGGGGATCCTAGAGATTGGAGCGGGAGCTCCCTTGCCCTGCCCCTCCCTCACCATACCTGTCACCAGAGCAAGCGTGATGAATCGCAAAATCCTCATGGCTTGGGTCTGAGACAGGCACCTCTTCAGTTCTTCTGGGAACAAGGGGATGGACACAGGGATCAAATCACTTTCCCAGGAGATAGGGGTGTGCATGGATGGCCCCTCCTCTCACCCCCACCTGCTCCTACGCCCTGGGAGGAAAACAACCATAAAAACAACAACAAAGATCAGGCTCCCTGCCATCAAATCGATGCCCACTCATAGACTCTAGAGGGTTTCCCAGGTTGTATATCACAGGAGAAGCCTCACCTGCAAGACTACCTCCCTGCCCTCGAGTCGATCCCGGCTCCTAGTGACCCCTTTAGGGCCGGGTGGAATGGTCCCTGCGGGTTTCTGAGACTGTAACTCTTTGGGGGAGTAGAAAGCCTCCTCTTTCTTCCCCAGAGCGGCCAGTGGGTTCGAACTGCTGACCTTGCTTATGGTTAGCCCAACCTGGGAACCACTCTGCCACCAGGGCTCCCTAGGAGACACCAGGGGGCTTGGGTGGGGAGCCCCTGGATTTTTTCACAGCACCCCAACCTCCAAGGTCTTAAGGAAGTGTGGAGTGGAAGGTAACTTTGGAAGGGGGCCTGGCTTTGGCTAGAGCCTTGCTATGTTGGAACGCCGAGGAAGATGCAGAAGCTGGAGAGAGGTTCTGTTTGGGGCCAGCGATGGGCTGGCCCTGTTTTAAATTGTCCATGGGCGTCCGTCTGCGTGAGACGACCTGACCCAGGAGTGGTGGTGGTGGTGGTGGTGATGATGAGTGGAATAGGAGACAGGGCTCCCTTGGGTGACCACCCCAGGATTGCTTGACCCAACCACAGGACCTTTGAGGTCTGCCCAGGGTG
>NW_022104553.1:20422217-20423889 GCF_000313985.2 Echinops telfairi | reverse complement strand
GGGGGGGGGGCCCTCCCCAGGCTGGCCGGCCGCCCGTCCCCTCTTCAACAGCCCCCCTCTTCTCCCCGTCTTCGCGTGCCTGCGTCTGTCTGTCAGTCTGTCTGTCTCTTCAGCCCGGGTCAGCCCCTTGCTTTCCCGGCCTCTGGGGAGTCCGTCTTCCAGCCGCACCTCTCTTCCTGAGTCCCTCTCCCTCGCCCTGTCGGGTCGTTCTGTCTGTCCTCCAGGGCGCCTGTGCGACCCCGTCCCTTGCTTTGTCCGTCTGGTTCTAAGGCATCGGTCTCTCCTCCCGTCCTCCCCAATCTCTCGCTCCCGGGACCCCCTGTTCCGCTCTGGGCTCCTCCCCTCCTTATCGCCAATCCAAGGAAGGCGGGAGGGGGGAAACTGGGTCGTTGCAAAGGTGGAGCCGCCCCCAGGAGAAGGGGCAGGACTCGGGTGGGGGGTGGAGTGGGGGGAAGCAGGTTAGGGCCTGTGGGGAGTCACAGGGTGGGGAGAATGCGTGGAGGAGAGGGGGGAGAAATTAACCTTTTGCAGGCACCCCAACCCCCAAGGCTCTTGGGTGGGGGGTGGGGGTGCTGTGTTTCCCTGCTGACCCTTCTCAGGCCTCTCTCTCCCAGTCGCTCCGCCCCCACCCCACCCCCAGGTCTCCTGATGCCACAGGTTCGAATCCTGCTGCGACTTACTTGCTGTGTGACCTCCACCCAGGGACTTCGGGTCTCTGAACCACCTGGCTTTCCTCATCTGCCAACTGCAGCCCCAGCCTCAGGCCCAGCCCCCCGATCCCCTACTCCTTTCTCCCCAGCTGGTTTGGTTCCTCCTGCTCCGTCTTGCCTTCCTCTGCCCTCTGTCAGGTGTGGATCACGGCGGGCAGCAGGCCCAGGCTCTCCTGGCAGCCCGCCCTGGCTCTTCCTCTTCCGAGCAGCGTGACTGGGCCAAAGGGATTCCGCCCACACGAGGCTCAGTTTCCTCGCCCGGGAAATGGGCGTGCAGTGGGGCTGGTCATGGAGGGTTGGGGACAAGGCCTCTAGAAGGTTCCTCGTGGAAAGAACCGGTGTTTGTGTGCCTAGCACCTCGATTGTCTCCCAGCCCCAGTCTCTGGATTCCACTCGACGGGGCTGGCCTCACTGGGATCTTCAAACCAGCCCACCTGCCCGCATGGAATCCAATGTAGGTGTACCTGCCAAACCCACTGTGGCTGAGTAGAGTAGACTCCTAGCGACCTTGCAGGACAGAGTAGAACCAGCACACACACACACACACACACACACACCACTTGGTCTGTAGGTCTTTGGCAGAAGCCATGGGGCGCATGTGTCTCCTCCCCAGGAGCTGTTGGTGGTGGCTGCTAAATGCTTTCACCGCAGCGCCACCACGGCTGCCCTGCTCAGCTACGGAAGGGTCGGTTTGCAGTTGGTTGGCTGAGAGAATGTCACGTTTCCCGCACAGTGGTTGCGAATACTGTTTCCCTTCCTGTTTTTTTGTTTGGAATCAATCTTTCTAACCCCCTTCTTGTAAGTCCCATGGGGCTGATGAACGCTGGGCCCTGTTCCTGTCAAGTGGAGGTGGGGAGCGGAGGGACAGTTCTTGATGTGAATGTCCTGAGCAACTTTTTTGGTCTTTTACTCCAGCCTCACCCCCCCCCCCCCCACCCCCACCCCACCCCGGCCCTAGGTGG
>NW_022104553.1:20418094-20421040 GCF_000313985.2 Echinops telfairi | reverse complement strand
TAGGGGAGGAGGGCGGGACAACTTAAAGATTAGACAGCAAGCAGGTTCTTTCTGCAGGATGATGACTAGTGTTCAGGCCAATGAGTTGAGGCTCCCTATTCTAAAGGACTCAAGAGGGCAAGAATGCAGGATTGGAAGGTGAGCGGATCCATCTATTTATTACCTGCCTGTCTTCATCCCTCACCCAGACTGACATTGAGTGGAGGATGGTTCAGGAAAGCCCCAGAAGGCCAGACTGTTGATTTCCAGCCTGAATGGCAAGACCTGGCTAATGTTTTCCCTCTTTCTGTCTCTTCCCCTCTTTGTACACGTGCTCGTTTTCCTTTCTGTCTCCTCCTGCTTCTCTCCCATAGTCTGGGCTCATCTCTCCTCCATCCTCCTCTCCCATTCTTTTATCTCCAGCCCTTTCTCCTCCCTGTCAACTCCTCTCCTGTCTCTCTCTCTCTCCTTCCTGCCTCAGTCGTTCCACCTCCCTTCTCAGTCCCCCCACCTCCCTTCTCAGTCCCCCACTTCCTCTCTGGAGTGATCCCATGTCCCGTAGTGTTCACACACCTGGCAGGCATCCTCGCCGGGCATGCCGCCTGCACACACCATGTTGTCCGTGACTCTCCCAGGGTAGACCGCACTGCAGGCGGCATCTGAGACGATGGAGAGGTTGAGACACTGGAGAAGGTCCGGGAATGGGTCTGCAGTGGACAGAGGGTGGGGGCTGTGGGGGTCTCCCAAAGAGCCCTACTTTGGGGTCAGACTGACCCCCTTGCTCTCCTAGGAAACCTGGATCTTGACTGTCAGCTCCAATGGACACTTCTGGAGCCCTCTGCTAGCCTCCAGCCAATTTACTGAAAACCTCTCAACCTCACATTGACAGCCTATGTCGTGGTGGTGACCCAAGCCAAACTCCATCAATCATGACTCCCGGAGACTCTATGGGGTGGAGAACGGCCCTTGTGGGTAGCATGGTCAATAGCAGCAGCATCAACCCATGGACAATACAGAGCATGCTTGCCAGCAACGTATGGGCAGACCAACCCAAACTCATTACCGTTGAGTTGCTACCAATTCATACTTACCTTCCAGGATGGGGTAGAACCGCCCTGTGAGTTTCCAAGACTGTAACTCTTCACGGGGAGAGAAAGTCCTGACTTTCTCCCGCGGAGCGTCTGGGGGTTTCGAACCGCTGACATTGCAGTTAGCAGCCCGACAATCACTATGCCACCTGGGATCCCCTCCAATCACAGATACAATGGATGGGGACTCACCTTCTCATCCGGTTTCAGATACTGTGACCTGGACCTTTAGTCTCACCATCTCATTCTCCCTCCCATCCCAGCTTGGCCTACTTGCTGCCTCTGTCTGCTGAGCCCAGGCTTTGTGCCTTCACCTTCACCTTCACCTTCACCTTCACCTCCTCCATCAGTGCTCTGTCCTCTAGCCTTGAATCCCATGCCTCCAATCCAACAGTGACCCCCAAATCTAGCTGATTTGCTCCCAGAAACTGTAGACCCCAAACCCCAGAACCTCCAACTCCAGAACATGTGACCCTTGATTGACTCTCAACGGCCACCCTCAGATTGTGACCGGATGATAGTGCCCCATCTGGGTTCCAGGAACACAAGGACCTGGAACACCACAGTCCAGGGCCCCTTCTTGGCTTCTCTTGGTTGTATGTATCCCTGTCCCCTCCACCCCCACCCCCACCTGATGACCCCTGACATCGCTCCGACCTCACTACATCCATAACCCCTGACTGCTAACTCCATACCCCATGCTTCACCGCTTTGACTATCAAGACTCACCTGACCCACCATGATCTCTGACCCCACATCCGGACCCCCGACCTACCTCTCCTCTGAGAGGGTGCAGCTCTTCATCTCTCACCCGACACCCCACGTGTGTACCCACCCGCACACCGTCCCTGGGCTTCCTTACCCCATGGCTGGTTGGTGGTGCCCCAGCCTGAGATGTGGCACTCGGTCCCGGCGGTTGGGCAGGTCTGGGGCAGAGGCAGGAGCTGGACAGCCCGGGATAAGCGGACAGGCAGGCCCAGCCATAGAAGCCGGAGGTCGTGGTCATGGTTCCTCAGGAAGCCCTGGTAGTCAGGGTGGGTCACGGAGAACCTGCTGTGCCGGATTTGCTCTGTCCAGTCCAGCTTGCTCAAGCTGTGTTCCCCTAGGCGCACCCAGTAGCTTCTGGGGAGATTGTGGAGGGTCACTGGGTGGCAGAAGCCCAGGCACCCACACCACCGACCTCACGTCCAGGTCCTCCTGGCTCTGCTTCCCTGCATCCCAATCCCTGAATCCCTGCCTTCTTCCTCTCTCTCCCCCTCCCAGTCTTTCCATTTGTGTCTCTACCTCTCCCCTGCCATGGTGGGCATCCACCTGGTTTCTCCTCCTGTACATCTTTATCTTACTTTTATTCTTAAAAAAACATACCGAGGGCTCAAGTAGAAAGCAAATGTTTTGAGGAGGAGGATGGCGACAAATGTACCAATGTGCTTGACACCATGGATGGATGGATTGTGATAAGAGTTGTGCGAGCCCTCAATAAAATGGTTTTTTAAAATTTTTTATGGAGGGCCCTTATAGCTCTTGTAACAATCTGTACATCCATTGTATCTAGCACATTGGTACATCTGTGGGCATCATCATTTTCTAGACATTTATTTTCTACTGAGCCCTTGGGGCCAGCTTCTCATTGACCCATGTCTCTCTCTGACTCTGGGAAGTGTGAGGCCCATGGGACTCTCCATTCCCGGCTGGATTCCCAGAACCCAGAAGTCTGCCTGGCACCACAGAGAAAGTGATGTAACCTCAGCTGAATTCATCAGTGGGTGACTAGTGAATGGACTCTCTTTGTCTCATTTCTGAAATGCTTTGTTTCCTTGTGTCTGAGCTCCCCTTTTACACACACACACACACACACACACACACACACACACACACACAC
>NW_022104553.1:20414139-20415750 GCF_000313985.2 Echinops telfairi | reverse complement strand
AAAGAGAAACCGTGAAGGGAGACAGAAAAAGAGAGAGGCAACAGAAAGACAAACAGGGAAGAGAGACAGAAAAACAGACAAACCCCGAAGCAGGAAAGATCGAGGTCCAGTGGTGGATAGGAAAAGACAGCAGAACACTGAGGGAGGTGCTCAAAGGTAGGAGGGAAATCCAGCCATGTGGATTCAGAGAGAGCCCAGAAACGGTGGCAGAAATAGAAGGGGCGATAAAAGACAAATATTAGAAGACAGAGATAAACATGACCCTGACAATGGGGCAGAGTGACCCCTCTGTCCTCCTCAATACCAGGGGTGGGGCCAGAGTTCAGATGGGGAAAACGTGGGGTCTTCTTGTAGGACCCAACCCCAGTCCTCGGGAGGAACTCACCAATTAGACAGAGAAACAGAAAGATGCCGGGCCCCATGGCGGGGCCACCGGTAAGATCTGGGGAAAAGACAGAGGGCTCTTAGAAGATGCCTCCCTTCCCGAATGACCACTCCGCCCCCACCCTCCTCTACCTTCTTCCCCAGCCCTCCCACCTCCACCCAGTCGTCTTCCTTCGCAGGGAAGTCTGTCACCTCCCCCACTCCCATGTGCCACCCTCTTCTTGGTAACTGTCCCCGTCTCACCTTGTGTCTTTGCCAGGATCCCTTATGTGGGTGTCACACGGTCTGCCGGTCTATCTGATGCCTGCCTGTCCGTCCGTCCGTCCGCTGGCCTGATGCCTCTCTGTACACCTACCTGTTTGCCCTTTCCTTTGCTAGCCACCTGGTCTGTCAACTCCCCCACTGTCCACCTGGCTGCTCAAGCTGCCTGTCATGCGGCCCCACCTGTCCTCATCCTTCTGTCTGTCTGCCCCAAACTGGACCCTGGCCAAGGTTTTAACTCTCTTTGTCACAACCCAGCTAATTTCCTGGTTGAGGGAAGGGGACAGGGAAGGCAAGGGTGGGGCCTCTCACCTCTAATCCTGTCAAAGCTCTTCTCCGCACATAGCACCACTTAATTGAGTTTTATAGCTTGCTGGATGGGGGGTGGGGGGTGGGAGGGACAAAGGGACCCGGTGTGGCTCAAGAGGGAAGACCCAGCCCCCATTTTCTTCTTCCCTCTTGTCCAAACCAGCCAGCACCTCTGGTTTGATGGTGACTCACGATGCTAGAGGAACCTGGTTCTAATCCTGACTCAGTGACAAATGAGGGTGGGGAGCAGGGATGCCTGGGACCTGGTCCCACACAGGCCAGGGGAGGGGCAGAAGGACACCGAGGCTGAGAAAGCAGGAAATGGCTCCAGATGGGAGGGGAGGGGAGGCTGTCAGGAAATTCAAGAGGAGAGAGAAAGACTTCCCATCAGGCACTCACTGGGAGGTGCATAGGGGCTTTCTAAAAGGGGTTCTGTGGAAGTCTGACGCGAATAGAATTGTTGGCATGCACAGTCAACTTCTGACTTAGCTTGGACGACCTTCTTCTTCCCCATCTCAAGAAGCATCCGGAAACCAAGTGAAGCTCGTTGTTGGCCCATGGATTCCGACTGACGCATCCAGGTGTCATGGAATAAGACGGCCCCCTAGGGGTTTCTAGGTCTCCGTCCTGGTGGCCTTAGTGGTTATGTGTTGGGCC
>NW_022104553.1:20408269-20410316 GCF_000313985.2 Echinops telfairi | reverse complement strand
CGGGGAGGGAGGGGAAAAATGAGGACCTAATGTCAGGGGTTTAAGTGGAGAGAAAATGTTTTGAAAATGCTGTATAAATGCGCTTTACACAATTGATGTATGTATGGATTGCAATAACAGTTGTATGAGCCCCTAATAAAATGTTTTTTAAAAATTAAAAAAAAAAATGAGTTGTGCAATCACATTCATTCAGGTGCTCCCAGCCCCCTCCCACCTACATGATTTGCTCCCCAAGTGTCCTTTCTCTACCCGCCACCCCTGCTTCTCCTAGATGCCCTTGTATCAGTTATGATCGTTATCATTATGCATCCACTGCTCCTGTGCTTCGCAGCTGGGAGACCCACCAGGGAAAAACAAATCGCACGAAGAGTGGTAAGGATCAAATAATAATAGTATAAAGACAAAAATATAGATACTGAGTACGAAGGAAAAGACGCCCATCAACATTCACAGAACCAGGGAAGAAATTTCTGGCATGGAACCAGTGAGAGATAGATGCTTGCACCCAGAACAAGTTCAGGTCATGTCTGTAGGGAGGTCAACTGGCCACATGTTGAGTTCGATCCAGCATCATCAAGATGACAATGACCTCTGGCTGACAGGAAGGCTGCTCGGGACCCTTGCCTGTGGCTGGAGCGGATCTGCCAGCAGGTCGGTCGGACTAGATACTCTGCAGATGGGGTTGGGGCTCCCTCCGTCTGCCATAGCCCTCCCCAAACCGGGTGTTCAGTTTCATCTAAAAAATAAAAAAGTGAATTTATATCCCTTATGACAGTAAAACCTATGAAAACCAGAATGTGTGTAAGACAGAAACCTGTCAGAGAAGGGAGACTCAAATCTCTTCCACTAAAATTAGCAATGAAAACGTGGGAAGGACAAAAACCACGGGGCCCTGGGGAGACCAGGCTGGCCCCCTCTCGTCTGGGTCCTCACATTTCAAAGTATGAGCAGCCCCTGATGCTCGGCTGATCAAGGAAGAGGGTCACTTCACTGAGTTTGAACTCGCTTAAGTAGGCATTGTGGGATCTCAGGGAGTCCTCCGAGCCTGGGAGGGGAGGTGTGGACGCTTTGTTGAATGTCTTGCTCAAGCGCCTAGCACCCAGTGTCTTGGACAGGACCAGGAAGCCATATGGTGAACCAAGGCCTATCTTGTCGAGGAGTTCTTTGCGGCTTTAGTAGGTGTGCATGAACTTGACCGGTAGTTTAGGCTCTCGGCGAGATGCGGGATTCTCAGAGTTCTTTACCCCAAAGGGTACGAAACACAACAATTCAAATAAGGAATTGTCCTTGCCGCCCTTGGTCAGACCAGTTGTTAGATGCCCTTAAGTTGACCCTGGTGCACATCGAGACCCCCGGACAACAGAATGACGTGCTGTCGGTCCTGCGCCAACCTCACGACCGTTGCGGTGTGCCGGGCTCATGGCTGCCGCCATTGTATCAGCGTGTCTTTTTCACGGACCCTCCACTTGACGCAGCACAGTGTCTTTCTCCAGAGACAGGTGCCTGCTGGCCCCGAGAGACTCCTCTTCGGGCACGATAGCAGACAATGTTCCGCTGCTGTTCTTCCAGTCCTCCACGGTCGTGTTTGACACGTGGGTCATCTCGTCCTTCTTCCTAGTCTGTCTGAATCCGGAAGCTTCCCTGAAAACTGTTCGCCATGGGTGCCCACCGTCAGAACAGAGGACAGGCCAAAACACCAACTGCCTCGCTGGGTAGTCCAGCTCTACGGAGGACAGAGTAGAACTGCGGGGAACAGGACCGGGACGAGAGTGTGGTGGGGACAAATTCTTTATTCTCCTAGGTTAAGAAGACTGGTAGGCCCAGGCTTCTGGGTGGAGGGAGGCTTTCACCCTTGTGGGCTAGAGATAAGTTCCAATCAAATTTTCATAACCAAGAGTAATCCCTACAGTATCTTCCCATCATAGTGCCGCCTTCAAGTGACCTCTTACAAGCACCTGGCTCATTGCTATCTGCCTGGCAGCTTTAACTATAGAAGCAGGCTTGAACCACGAGGTGTCGAAGGGATCAGGTGTAAGGCATCATCAGA
>NW_022104553.1:20395306-20407527 GCF_000313985.2 Echinops telfairi | reverse complement strand
TACCTGTCCCCAGCACTGGTGTTAGGTTACTCCTCCAATAAACTCAGGGACCTCTAGGGTTAAGGGTGCAGCCCACTTTGCTACCTATGTGGTTGCCTGTAATTGGGGGGGCTTGCATGCCCCAAGAGTATATAAACGGAGGTTGCGAATACATTATTTCTCTCTCTGCTCAGACCTGGTTCCTGAAGCCATGGCGGCGGTGAGCACCCAAGACTTTGTTCTGTCACTTAGTTTCTTCCCTTCAGTCCCTCGGCACCCATCCGGAGGTGGGGCTGCAGCTCACAGACCTGTGCTCCATCCACTTTCCTGATTGTCACCTTTGTTTGTTTGTTTTGATCATCATCTTTCCTAAAGCGGATCCCCAGCTGTCTATTCCAAAGTGCCACCAAATGAATCTGCATCTTTTCCGCTGGTGCTCTGGCACCGGCCTGGCTCCTCACAGACTGAGCATCGGTGAAAGCTGGCGGATGAGGCTGAGTCCCAGCTGAGGCGGATGACCAGGCGAGGATTAAAATGCTAAAATAAAAATAAAATAGAAATGGGGAGCGGTGCAATGTTGATCATAGTTGGTATGGCAACCTTCGTGGTAGAACCGGGTCCTTTAAGGCGGTGCTAATCCACCGGGAGGTATAATTTGTTCTTTCCAGGTTTTAGAAGAGGCCTCATTAACTTAATTGGCCTGTTAAATGGGAAAGCAGTGGGAAATACTCATTCATTCTTTAAACAGGTCTTGTAGAATGACTTCAATCTTTGAAGGCTCTGTTTTGATTTGTGCTGAGCCCTGTCAACTATTTTAATGGAGGGTGTTGGTGGGGTGAGACAGAGGTGCCCATGCATTCCATTTTGCCAAGCTAATGTGAGTGCCGAGAGAGAGAGAGAGAGAGAGAGAGAGAGAGAGAGAGAGAGAGAGAAGCTTAATTGAATGTATTACTCATGGAGTCAGGATTCTGCCTGTACCCTTTGTGGTCTAGCTGATGCTGACTCATAGCGACCCTGTAGGACACAGCAGAACTGCCCCACAGGGCTTCCAGGGCTGTCATCCTTATGGACCTGGACGGCCTCGGCTTTCTCCTGTGGAACAACTGGTCGGTTTGAACCATCAACCATTCAGTTAGCAGCTTAGTGCCTAACCATCACGCCACCAGAGCTCCTGCATCCAGCCCCACTAAAGGACTTTTAGGAAATCGTAGGGAATCGGGGAGCCCCGATCGTATGGTGGTTATGCCTTGGGCTGTGATTGGCAAGGTCAGCAGTTCGAAACCACCAACTGCTCCATGTTGGGGCTTTCCACTTCCACAGTCACGCTCTCTTCATGGAACGATCCCTGAAGATAAGGGTGCTACAGCAAAGTGTGGTGAAGAAAGCAGGTGGTTGCCCGGCTACGCATCAGAATAGTGTGTGAGGCCTTAAAGGTTTGTATTCAAACAAGCAGCCATCTAAGCGAGGAGTCGAGTACGTCCACATGGAAGAAGCACATCAGCTGTATGACCCAAAGATGACAATGACAACGTTGACATCTGACGAAGGAAAAAGCGTCAGAGCTGAAACAACGAACACCTAGGCGGTCGAAGGGTGTGGAGGCCAGAGGGAGCCCCGACCCATCTGCAGAGTGTCTGGTCAGACTAAGCCGCTGGCAGACATCCACCGGCCACAGGCAAGGGTCTCAAACAGCCTTGCTATCAAACAGAGATTATTGTAATCTTGATTATGCTGGATCGGACTTGATACAGAGTCCCCTGACCCTCCCTATGGATCCAACCTGAATTTGTTCTAGGTGCAAGTATCTCTGGTGTGTTCCATGACCAAAAATGTCTTCCCTGGCTTTTTAAATATCGAGGGTGAGCTTTTCTTTCGTACTCATCATTTGCATTTTTATCTTTATATTATTATTATTTTACAATCACACCACTGTAGTTTGATTTTTGTTTTTGATTGTTTCGATTGAGTTTCCCAGGTTGTGAAGCACAGGAGGAGTGGATGCACAGAGATCCTAACTGATGCGAGGGTTTATAGGGGACGGAGGAGTCGGGGTGGGAGATGGGGACAGTGAGGGGTTTCATGAATGAACAATGAAGGCAGAAGCGGGGAGGGAGCCCGAGAACTGATTGGGATTATACAACTCATTTTAAAGTTGATTCTGCCATGGGGG
Organism: Echinops telfairi; assembly: GCF_000313985.2. Lineage (NCBI taxonomy): Eukaryota > Metazoa > Chordata > Mammalia > Afrosoricida > Tenrecidae > Echinops > Echinops telfairi. The sequence goes on along the minus strand of NW_022104553.1, from coordinate 20,405,378 downwards.
AAAGGTTCTAAACTTGGTTTGGTAGTGATTGTACAATTTTTCTGATTGAACTTTGAATTGGATGATATGTGGATTAAGTACCAATAAAAACGTAATAAAGAAGAAAGAGAACGCTAGTTTTGGATACCCACAGGGGCAGTCTACCCCACCCTATAGGACCACTGTGCTTCAGCAACGACTCAATGGCAGTGAGTTGTTTGATTATGGGGAATTTAGGCACGGCAATGATTTTGATGGTGAAACCCACTGCCATCAATTCAATGCTGACTCAGAGTGACCCTATACAGGGTTTCTGAGGAAGCCTCATATTTCTTCCAGCACCGTCAAGGTTACATTGATGGCTAAGATGCCCTCTATTTCTTTCTTTCTTTCTTTTTTTTTTTTTAAACATTTTATTAGGGGCTCATACAACTGTTATCCCAATCCATACACACATCAATTGTGTAAAGCGCATTTGTACATCGTTTCTCAAAACATTTTCTCTCCACTTAAACCCCCAACATTAGGTCCTCATTTTCCCCTCCCTCCCCACTCCCCCCTCCCTCATGAGCCCTTGATATTTATAAATACCCTTATAAATGGGTATTTTGTCATATCTTGCCCTGTCCGGCATCTCCCTTCACCCACTTTTCGGTTGTCTGTCCCCCAGGGAGGAGGTCACACACAGTTCCATGATGCCCTCTATTTCATGTTGGGTAAGTGCCTTGGTGGCGTAGTGGTGGGTCATGCATTTGGCTGCTACCATAAAGCCTGCTGTTCAAAACCCACCAGCTGCTCCAGGGGAGAATGACAAAGCTTTCTACTCCTGTCAAGATGTATAGACTCAGAAACCCACAAGGGCAATTCTACCCTGCCCTACAGGGCTGCTATGAGTCAAAGTCAACTCAAAGGCAGAGTGTTTTGGGAGTTTTGAGTGCTACTAAGGTCTCTGGGTGTTTCAAGCAAGTGTTTGCCCCTGGCTACGAGCCTAGAGGAACCCTTGTGGTACTGTCAGGTACATGTTGAACTGCAGATCACAGGGTCAGTGGTTCAAACCCACCAGCTTCTCTGAGGGAGAAAGTTGAGGCTGTCTGCTCCTGTGATCGGGAGAGGGAGAGAGATTATCTCAAGGAAATGGCTCACACAGTAGAAGTTGGTAGGTTCCAAATCTGTGGGTCAGAAGGCTGCAAAGGTATATGAACCCAAGATCGGGATGTCAGACAGCAGGTTGCTGACTCAAGTCCAGAGAACCAGTGGTCAGAGGCAGGAACCAAACCCACCACTAAGCAACCCAGCTTTGCCCAAGCATCCACTTATATTGAAAACAGCCCACACCCCCGGAGGGAACATCGTGCCATTGATTGGCTCCTCACAGCAGCTCTGATGCATAAAAGTGACCACTTTACATTGGATCTCATCATGGCAGATGACAATATCGAAAGTGCCAACCCAAGCCCAGCCAAGTTGACTCGAAATCATCACTGGGTTGTCATTTTGACACGTACTTTTTCCACCATCACGAGGCATTTTGAAGCACTTGCTGCTGAAAGCCAAAGAGTTAACGGCATTCTGCAGCATGAACCATGCCTGGATGTGAAGAACATGAAAACCCTCCCAAGTGGGAGGATAAACAACATCATGATAAATGGAGACAAGACTGAAGTTGCTAATGACAGTGCTCTACGTGGCTCGGCCATCCACGTGTGCATGGAAGTGGATGCCAAAGAATCAAACAATGTACGATACTGGCTCAATCTGGAGTTTCAAAACAACAAAAGGTGTCACTTTGATGACGAAGGTGAACGTGGCCCAAGCCACGGTCTTGGGCACATGTCTGATATGCATGTGAGACAACTGGACAAGGGAAAAACCAAGTGACCACCGATGCATTCAAACCGTGGTGTTGGCGAAGAGCAGGTCTTAGAGGACTTGCTCTTCCACCGGAAAGTTCATTAGAAATGAGGATGGCGCCACGTTGGTTGTCCAAGGCAAGGGCGTTATGTTTGGTAATATAAAGGGTCAATGAGAAGGAGAGCCCCTTAATGCGATGGGAGAGTCTCTTAATGAGATGGACGGACACAATGGCTGTAAGAGCAATTGAGTCCTGCTCTTATCTTCCAAGTCTATTGGGTCCAACAGGGGCACGCTCTGCAAGGAGAAAACTTACAGGTAAGAGAACAGATAACAGGCGAATGTTGGGCCATCAGTGTAAGACATGAAAAAAAAACTGTCAAGGGTTAATGGGAGAGGGAGGGGGGGGGGCGGAATGAGCTGATACCAAGGGCTCACGTAGAAAGAAAGGGTTTTGAAAATCATGGTGGCAACATATTTGCACATGCGCTCGACACAATGGATGGATGGATGGATTGTGATAAGAGAACTGTATGAGCCCTCAATAAAATGACGGGACCCTGCAGTCTACTCACTCCAGGGCCCAGAACTTTATTCGAGGCAGGTCTACATACCCTTCCTGCCATGTAGCTGCAACTTGTGACACGTTTACCCAAAAGGACAGTTTGACAATGATTTGAGGGCATACAGAGAAACATGAATACATCAGCCAAGCTGTTCGTAGACAGGAGGGGAGGACAAGGTGGGGAACATGAAATAAGTTTGCAGACCAGCGGCGCTTCTGCAGCCTCACCAGGGAACGCGAGGGAAAGTGTCCGTCTTATCTCAAGCAGAGAGACAGGCCAGCCATCCTCAGCTTCCATGGGAAAGCCAACAGCATGTTCCCGGGGGCCTCAAACCGTGGAAGGGGGTGGTCCTGTTCCGTTTGCCAAAGGAACAAACAACTTTCCCCCCACAAATGGCCACAAGTTTCCTCCTCTTCTTCTCCTCCTTCTCCTCCTCCTTCTCCTCCTCCTTCTCCTCCTCCTCCTCCTCCTCCTCCTTCTTTTTCTTGGGGGCTTGTACAACCTTGATCACAATCCAGACATCCATCCATTGTGTCAAGCACATCTGTACATTTGTTGCCATCGTCATTCTCCAACACAACAGCGTCTTCACATGCAGCAGTGAAGCACGGAGACAACAAGAAAACGCATCCTGTTGCTGTGGAGTCCATTCTGACCCGCAGTGACCCCACTGGACACAGTTGACCGCCCCGGATGCATAGAGTTTCTCAGGTTGACATCTTTACGGAAGCAGACGGCCTCACCTCTCCCACAGAGGAGTGGGTTTGAACTGCCGACCTTTTGGGTGGCAGCCCAGACGATTAAGCACTGGGCCACCAGGACTCCCTGGAAGACAGCGGAGGATGAGGTCATGCTTTGTTGGTTATTCAAAAGGGCCGCATGGCTTGAAGCCGGTCTGACAGCAACAGCAACAAAGGAGCCCCTCTGCTTCAAGGAAAGTGACCTCAGTCCAGGACAGCCTAACTACACCATTCTCACAACTTCCCTAGCCCGCTCCCATGTTCCTCAAGCCTCATCCAGGTAGTCGCCTGCCTCAGGGTTCCATTTGTCCCGCCGGAGTAACCTTCCATCAGGTGTGCCAACACACGGTGTGTACACAGACTGCTCCCTTTGTTTACCCATCCACACGGGGAAACACACAGTGGGTCTCTTTGCGGCAGGCGGTGCTGGTCCTTCTCCTGAGGGCTCGGTAGAATTGAGGGCAAGGGTCACAGGGCAAGGGTCATCCCCTTGAGTCAAGGCGCAGGCGTGGCGAGTGATGGCATCAAGGCCATGAGGTTCCCGCTGAGACACATGACCCGAGCCCCCATCAGAACCTCCGGAAGGAGCACTTTAATCCCGTGCACTCCTGTTCCTGGGACACGTCACCGAATCTTCGCCCTTCGTGTGGTGAGACCAGCGGTTCTCAGCCGGTGGGTCGCGACCCCTTTGGGGGTCAAAAAACCCTTTCACAGGGGTCGCCTAAGACCATCAGAAAACACCTCCTTCTGACCGAAATAGGAGCTCAGACACCCCTCCTCTGTCTCCGGGTGGTCCGCCCACATGCAGCTATGCCCACGTACGAGTCCCCAGTGTGAAGACTTACCCATGCCACACGACAAAATGTCATTGATTTGTCATTAGAAATAAATATTTCACAATCTATAAGGACATGCTGTTTTTGCAACGAATCACTGTGCTTTCACTTATAACAACAAAAATACATCCTGCCTGTCAGATATTGACATGACAATTCATCACAGTAGGAAAGTGACAGGCTGAAGTAGCCACGAAAATAGTTGTATGGTTGACATGATTCTGATTGAGAACTGCTCCTTAAGGCGTCTGAGACCATACATCTGCGAACGAACGAGTAGACAGCCTCATCTCTCTCCCGTGGGGTGATTGCAGACCTTTTGGTCAGCAACCCACTGTCCCCCCCCGCAGTCAGTGAGCATTGGCTCAAGGAAGCAGCAGTCAAAGACCAAAACCCAGTTGCGTGAGGTAGATCTGCCGGCCGCCGAAGACCTCCTCTCTAGAGAACTGAAAAGCAAGGATGTGACTTTGAGGATTAAAGTGCTGAATCCTCCCAGGAACCCTGCCGTGGATTTGGGGTGTCCCTCCCAAGCCTGTACAGGCCCCTAAAGGAGGTTGGAAAGGACTCATGAAGAACCCCCCATACTGGGCATGCTCCAATTCAGGCCCCAAATCAGGTGGGCGGTACATCTGGGCGGCCCAAACTAGACCCAAGTGGGCTTAATTCAGCCAATGGGGCCGACCAGTACCATCAATCACGCCTCCCCAGCCAGAGGTTTGAAATACCCTGGGGGGTGTGGGGGGTGTGTGTGGAAAGGCAACTCTCTTTTCACCCTGCCCCTGCTCATGCCCACCCCAGTGCCCTCTCCCTGGCCTGCTTAGGACCCGCATGTGCTCAGGCTGGGCCTATTTGGGCCCACTGCCTCTCTCTCTTCGAACTTACTCTCGTTTACCCCTGATCCCATTCAGTAGCCGATGGGAGGGGACTCCCTCTTCTCTCTTGTTACCCTGCCCCAGCGCCCACTCAAGGCGTGCAGCTCCCGCTGGTCTCAGTTCCACACGTGGGGGTGCGCTGTCCCACCAGGTTGCTTCTGTCTAGTTGTGAGCCCCCACGTGGCGTCTCTGTGTCTCGGCACGCTTACTGGAGATGGTTTGTACTCTTTTGAGACTGTGAAACCTGAAATGTCACCCGTCCTCCATAAAAACTCACTTGGATGACCAATGGGTCGGTGTGAATTCTTTCTCGGGCAAAGCCAAGAACCGAGGTAGGACCCACTCGAGAAACCATTGCCATCCGTAGCCTTAGGCCCACCGGGTGTTCACCAGGTGTGGGCTGAGATCCTTCCCCGCTGCGGATTGGAATGTTAATCTTGACGATCCCCGAATCACACGGGCTGGTGTGTGGACCTGGCAGCTGCCTCGCTTCGATGGGGACTTCTTTTGAGACAAACCTTGAAGAGTTTCTTCCTGATCGCCAGGCGGCATCTGGTTGCTTCACTGTGGTATGCTACAGCATGCTCCCGGTCGGCAATTTCTTCATGAGGGAATGTATCCAGTCCGGCCATGTCATGAGAATGAATTGTTCTTGGATTCCAGCTACCGTGGAGCGTGAGCCCCAATTCCATGTAAATCTTTACGGAAGTCAGCCGCCACGTCTCCCTCCTGATGTCGCTGGGTGCCTTAACCTCTGTGCCACCAGGACCTTTCCCATACATGTTACAGCCTAGGTCACCCTTAGGAGCCCGGGTGGCAGAGGGGCTCCATGTTGGGCTGCTAACCACATGGTCGGTAGTTTGAAACCACTAACTGGGCCTCAGCAGAAAGAGGAGGCTTTCTGCTCTGGTAAAGCGTTACAGGTTCTACCCTGCCCTCTAGCCTCGTTATGAGTTGGAAAAGACTCGTCGGCAGTGAGTTTGGTTGGGCTTTGGAGGTCACCCGGTGGGGCAGTTCTCCTGGGAGGTCTCTGGGAGCTGGGGTTGACTCCTGAGGAAATGGACATGACTGGCTGTGTCCAGCTAGAGAAGAGACTGAAAGGGCTTTGGCTACTGTTTGGGGGGTTGGGGGTGGGGCTGTAAAACACAAGGCAGAATTGTTGTTCTTTAGACAAGGCACCTGTTGATCATCCTACACACACACACACACACACACACACACACACACACACACACAGCCCTAGCCTTTCCTTTCCTGGCTCCATCTGTCTCTTTCACAGCCCTCCAAATTCCTTCCTACACAGGCTTCCATTGTTATTAAAATGCCCGTGGGCACAGACTGGGAAGCCGAGGACAGGTGGCTATGAAATCCCAGAAGAGGGAAGGGAGGGATCGAGGGAGGGACCAGGCTTCACCACCTGTCAGACCTTCCCGAATTCAAGGGTTGTTGACCCTCAGGACGGAGTCCTGGGGGTGCAGCAGTTAAATCGCTCAATGGCTGACCAAGCGGTTCGCACCCACCCAGCCACTCCTCGGGATAAAGATGAGGTGGCCTGCCATAGTCTTGGGAAACTTTGGCGCAGTGTCTCTGTCCTGCAGGATGGCCATGAGTCAGAATGAACTCCGGGCCAGTGGGGTTGGCCAGATAGACTCTCCGGTTCAGGTATGTCTTTATTTCTTTGTCCCACAGGAAGTATCCCACAGGGCGGCTGCCTCCCACTCACTCTCAGGCCTCCCCAGCTGTCACCCAGGACAGCTCGTTCTGGCTCCGGGTCCTTGGAGACAAAGCAGTGTGACCCGGAAATCAAGAAACTGTGCAGCAATAGTAATCATGACAGCTGCCACTTAGAAGCACTCACTGGGCGCGAGGCGTTTCTCGGCATGCTTTTTGCCTGTTCGCTCGGTTAATCCCCTTTAATAACCTCTGAGGCAAGTGCTGTTTATTAGTTGTTATCCCAACCACGTCTCCCAAGCCAGAACCCGTATAAGACAGAACCCCGCCAGAGGAGGAAAACCCTAAATTGTTTCCACTCTCTCCCCTCAAAAAAGCCATGGTATTTTCAGTTGCCTCACTTGCTGGACAGTGAGAAAGGGTGGCCGGAGAAGAGTGGAGCTGTGGTGTGGGTGAGGAGCAGTGCAAATGCCCATGAACATGCCAAGGCGTGGCTTCTACTTTCTACTCCACCCGGCATGATGTCCTTTTCCCACAGGACCGGATCTCTCTCTCCCCACGTTGTGTCCAAACTACACGAGGCCACCTTTCTCCATCCTTGCTTCTTCTTCCTCTTTTTCCTTTTCTTTCCCTTTCAAACCATTGTAGGAGGACCCAATGCAGCCATCATCCAATCCCGTAGCTCCATCCTATCAAGCGGGGTGGTACGCGGGCCCCCCAAATCAGCTTCAAAAACGGCAAGTGTCCAGTCTGAGGAGCCTCCTGGTTGTCCGTCTGACCAGACAGATGTGTCTGTTCTCCCGGCAGCCTGCAGGATCTTGAATCGATTCCACCAACACCACTGTTTCCATGCCTCGACTCGTCTGTGGGTTTCCTGATCCATGGTCCACGTTTTACATGGATAACAGGCAAAACAACGAACAGAGGAAGATGCTCCAGGAGACGGGTGGCTGCAGTGGCTGCAGCCAGGAGCTCACACAGGAGCAGGTGTGAGGGTGGCAGCAAAGGCCGCAGACTCAACAACAACAGGAACGACATGAACGACAGCACCGTGAGCTGCCAGAAGGACAGGCGGAATCGAGGGCTTAGAGGACGTGCAATCAGGACGCTCCCCATGCTACCGTTGCTCCCACTACTCCCTGAGGGGGTTATCTGCCCTGGACCCCGTGTGTTGAGAGCTCTGACCTGTACCAATGCGTGCTCTCCGTGCGGCCAGTGTCATGAGGGCAGGGGATGGTCAGGGAGAGGGAAGGGGGAGAAAAGGGAAACCCATCCCAAGGTTGGATATATAGACACCCCCCCCACCACCAAAGGGACAGATAACAGAAATGTGGGTGAAAGGAGACCATGGACAGTGTAAGATACACAATAATGCCTTTATACTGGAGTATAAGCTGACCCGAGTATCAGCCGAGGCACCTAATTTTGCCACAAAAACGGCATAAAACATGTGCTAAAAAACTCGGCATGTACACGAGTCTATATGGTAATTACAATATATCATTGCTCAAGGATTCATGAGGGTGGGAAGGTGGGGGAGGGAGGGGGGCAAAAGAGGAGCTGATCCCAAAGGCTCAAGTAGAGCCTATCATATCTTACACCATCCACTGTCTCCCTTCACCCATGTTTCTGTTGTTTGTCACCCAGGGGAAGAAGTAGTTAGACGTCAATCATTGAGGATTGGTTCCCCCATTCTTCCCCTCACCCCCTGCCTTCCCCTTACCCTCATGGTATCACTAAAACAAGGATGTTTTAGAAATGATTATGGCAACCTATGATACAATCGATGTACGGAATGTTCTAAGAGCTGTAAGAGCCCCCAATAACACGATTTAAAAAAAGAAAGAGAAAGAAAGAAAGAGAACAACAGCAACAAAGAATGCTCCTTAGACGTGAGATTGTGGAGACGTCTCTTACGTGCTTTGGACATGCTGTCAGGAGAGGCCAGACCCGGGAGGAGGACACTGTGCCTGGGCAAGTAGTGGACAGCGAGAAGGAGGAAGACCTTCCACCAGACGGATTGACGCCGAGGCCGCCACCGGCTCAAACCAATCAAGGGGGCTGAGGTTGACGCCACCCCCAGCCGCGTGTCTTTCTGTTGTGCCTGGGGTCGCCCTGGGCAGAACCCCCTGGATGGCCCCAAGGAACAGCAGGAAAGGGGCCAGAGGGATGCGGTGGGACCACACCCCTTTGAAAGCAGGAATCTTGTTAGACCTGGAATTACAGGCCAGTGAAACCCGTAAATGCCCAAACTTGATAGGACTGTCTTGTTAAATGCATCAATTACTTAGGCAATATGTTATTGCTTTTACGGTGAAAGTTTACACAGCAAATTAGGTTCCCACTGAGCAATTTCTGCACCAATTACTCATCCAAAGACACTGGATGCATTTTCAACCACGTGTCCATATGGCTTCTGTGTGTGTGTGTGTGTGTGTGTGTGTGTGTGTAGCATTTCTAGTATTTTCGTTTTCCTGAGGGAACCCAGGTGGTATCGTGGTTACATGGTGGGCTGCAACCCCCATGGTCAGCAGTTCAAAACCACCAGCAGCTCCTCAGGAGAGACACTGGGCTTTCTACTCCCATAAACAATCACAGTCTCAGAAACCCACAGGGACCACTGAGGCAGCATTAGCTCAATGGCTGTGCATTCTCATGCCATCATCCTTTTCTAAACATTTACTTTCCTTTGAGCCCTTGGTATCGGTTCCTCTCCCCCCCTCCCCCCTTCATCACCCCCTGATAAATTATTATCATTTTCATATCTTACACCGACTGCTGTCTCCCTTCACCCATGTCTGTCCCTGAGGGGTTTATCTGACCTGGATTCCGTGTGTCATGAGGTCTTATCTGTGCACATACTCTAGTCTAGCCCACATTGAAAGGCAGGACTGGGGTCATGACAGTGGGGGGCAAGGAAGCCTCAAAGAACCAGGGGAATATTGTAGGTTTCATCGGTGGTATACTGCACCCTGGTTGACTCATCCCTTCCTTGTGACCCTTCTGTGAGGGATGTCCTATTATCTACAGATGGGTTTGGGGTCTCTGCTCTGACCACCCTCGTTGTCAACAAAGCATCACTTTTCTTAAGACATCTTACCAATAAGCCCACATGATCCTCCTGTGCTATTGAGGAGAATCTGTCAAGACCCCTTAGGAGTCCCCCAATGGTCCCCCAAGACTCGTTTAAACATATTCTGCTGGGAATAAACAGGTGCACATCTGAACAGGAGCCCTGGTAGCTACACTTCTAGACGGACCCTCCTAGAAGTAATGAACGAGCTAGGAGAGGCAAGTGTGTGGAGATCAAACTTTAGTCACTTCTCCCGGGAGGGAGAAAGGGAGACTCACTGCTTAGAAGGTTTTGTGTTTGCTTTTATCCATTGCCTTGGTTAAATCTACTGCATAAGACCGCTTTAAAGTGTTGAAAAGCCAGGATGTAGGCTTTGAGGCCCCAAGCCACGAGATATAAAATAAATCATTGTATGGGGGGGCTCTTACAGCTCTTATAACAACCCCTACATCCATTCTATGAAGCACATTTGTACATATGTTCT
>NW_022104553.1:20389155-20394898 GCF_000313985.2 Echinops telfairi | reverse complement strand
GGGGGAAGCATTAAAGAACTAGAGGAATGTTGTGTGTTTTGTGGGTGCTCTACTGCACCCTGGCTAAGCTGTCACCTCATCCGCGTACGAAAGCTGGACACTGAGTCAGGGAGACGGAAGAGGCATCGACGAGGTGTTTGCAGTAGGGTGCTGGCAAAGAGGAGGGAGAGGACTTGGAGTCCTGAGAAAGGACTCTGCCCAAAGAACACGCAGGTCTGTCTTGGAAACAGGACAGCCAGCATGTTCTTTAGAGGCCGGCAAGACTTCATCTCACGTGCTTTGGACACGTGGTCAGCAGAGATCAGACCCTGGCGAAGGACAGCTCGTTTGGCCGAGTCGTGGGACAGCGAGAAAGGGGAAGACCTTTGTCACGACGGACTGACACCTGGTGGCTGCCACCCTGGGCTCGCGCAGAAGAGCGGGGTGGAGAGATGGCGCAGGCCCGGGCGGTGTTTTGTTCACAGGGATGCTTTGCGTGGGAACCGACCCACCTCACAACCCTAACAAGGCTGCTCAGCAGACACAGACGTCTTCTGAGTGACGGAAGCATTTGGAAATGGATAAATAGTCACCGTTGGGCAATACGATAAACACGATTCACGTCACTGATGGTATGGGACACTGTTGAAATGGGGAAGGAGCCGCCGCACGGATCGCTCACACGTTACCTTGCGATCACGCCTGGTCCTCAGGCGGAGAGAGTGGAATTAGTTGATGGCACATTGTTATTAGTGATTCAGGAAAGGCCCTTTTCCCCCGTCGCTTCCTTTTAATCCCCATTTCCTTTGGCTGCTGTCTCTATCATTGCGTACTGCCTGTAGTTTTGATGACTGGGTATCCCTTCCTTCTGTAGTCTTACGTTTCTTGGGCTTATTATCTTTATTATTGTGTATCTTGGAGTATTATCTTTATTAGTGTGTATCTTAGCGTATTATCTTTATTAGTGTGTATCTTGGGCTTGTTATCTTTATTAGTGTGTATCTCTTGGTCATGATCCTGATTATTTTGTGTCATTTGCTATGACCTGGATTACTGTGCCTCCCTGTCGCTGGGTATCTTTTGCTGTTGTCTTTGGTTACAGTGTCCCTTTTGCTATTTTCTTTCGTCACTGTATTTTTGGGTTGCCCACCCAGCGCTCAATCCTTCCAGTAGCCCTGAGCAGTCGGTCCTGTTATTAGCCAGGCGAGGAAATCAAAGCTATAGAAAGAAAAAGTGGGCCCATGCCAAAACCATGTCCGGACTCCATCGTCTGTCTTTTCTCCCTGTGGGAGTCAGTGACAATGGAGGAACTATCCCCCACGCATCCCTCATCTTCTCCCCCTCAAATATGGCCAGTGTTTTGGGTGCTCCCGCAAAACTCTCTCTCCAGCCCGTCAAGGACTCGCCATCTTTGCTGTCATGCTGGCTCAGTCCCTCCCTCCCCTTTGCCCACCTGGTCACCTCAGCAGCTTCCTGATTGGTCTCTATGGACCTGGCCTCCTGCTCTCTTCCTTCGCCTCCCGCCCCGACAGCCAGAGTGCTTTCACATGCGTTAGAACCCTCCCGATGGCGCTGAGTTGAGTGAGAAACTACTCAGTTCATTTAGTTTCTTCAACTTCCTGGAGGGCAGAGTTTTTGTCACTTACCTACGCAATGCAAAAGTGTGGGATACACTGGAGATCCCCTTGCAGACGGGTCTCGGGGAGGAGATGAGCCAGTCAGGGTGCGACGTAACAACGATGAGAAATACAACTTTCCTCTAGTTCCTAAATGTTTCCTCCCCGCTCCCACTACCATGACTCGAATTCGACCTTGCAAGTCTGGCTAGACCAGAGGAGGTACACTGGTACAGATAGGAACTGAAAATACAGGGAATCCAGGGCGGATAAGCCCTACAGGACCAGTGGTGTGAGTGGCAAAACAGGGAGGGTAAAGGGAGAATGGGTAGGAAAGAGGGAACCGATTACATGGAACTGTGTGTGACCTCCTCCCTGGGGAACAGACAACCGAAAAGTGGGTGAAGGGAGACGTCGGGCAGGGCAAGATATGACAAAATACCAATTTATAAACTATCAAGGGCTCATGAGGGAGCGGGGAGCGGGGAGGGAGGGGAAAAACGAGGACCTAATGTCGGGGGTTTAAGTGGAGAGAAAATGTTTTGAGAATGATGTACAAATGCGCTTTACACAATTGATGTGTGTATGGATTGGGATAACAGTTGTATGAGCCCCTAATAAAATGTTAAAAAAAAAAAGTGTGGGATACAAAAAGACTGACCCCCCCTCGACTCCCCCAAAGATATATGTCAGACTTAGGACATTGCCTGTAAGTAATGGTAAATGATTATCAAGTTATTTCCCTGAAGACTCCAACCAACCGGTGCAAGTGGACACCATTGTTTATCCCACAATGGGTGGGGCTCGCTCCCTGCTGTGAGGGACAGTGGATTATTTCCCCTGAAAGCTTAGGCTAAATCAACTCTCCAGCTCAAGGGCAATCAAGGTGAGGCCCCCATCCTGTATCTAGGATCTGCCCATCTTGTCACATGTGTACCCTTAATCCCTCCCCTTCCTATAGCGTATGTACCCCAAGATTGTCCCCCTCACATTACTGTATTACCTATAGCACACCCTTTCCTGCGATGGATGTCTTTACCTGTAATTAGGGGGCTTTCACATCCCCAAAAGATATATAAGCCTTGGTTAGAAATAAATCGCGCACGCTCGCTCTCCTGCCCTGTACCACCAAGAGGAGTGAGGTGAGCATGCTACCATGAATTGTGTCTGACTCCTTGATTTCACTCTCTCTTCTACCTCTCTTATTCTCTATGACTTTACTATAATCTTTACTTATTATCGTTGTACAGTTGCGCCTGCCGGGCCTGTGATGATTTGTTAGGGGCTGGCTCCCCGGACGCAAAGGAAAAAACCAACAAAACAAAACAACAACCTTAAAACAAACAAGCCGACTCACTGCCACCGAGTAGAGCTCGACTCACGGTGACCCTCTAGGACAGAGTAGAACTGTCGCTGTGGGTTTCTGAGGCTGCGCATCATCACGGGAGCAGAAAGTCTCATCTTTCTCCCTTGGAGCAGCTGGTGGGTTCAAACTGTTGACCTTTCCGTTAGCAGACCAACTCTTAACCCCCTATGCCACCAGGGTACCCGTTCAATGACTATTGCTACTACTCACTGCCATAGAGTGGATGCTGGCTCTTATGATCCTTCCTGACAGACCAGCCCCCTTGACCCCACATCATAATGAGCAATGACAGTAGCTCTATCTTTCCAGTTGCTCAGACCAAACCACTGGAGTCACCTTCAACCCTTCTTTTTCTCTGCCCCAGGGTCAGCAGCTGCTGTTGCCCATGGGTGCCATCAAGTCAACGCCTTCTCACCATGACCTCACGTGACAGAGTGGAACTGCCCTATCGAGTTCCCTCCCAGCTGTCATCTTTATAGGAACAGACGGCCCCGTTCTTTCTTCTGCGATACCGCTGGGTGACTTTGAACCACCAACTTTGTAGTCAGCACCCAAGGGCGTCCCGAAACCCCTTCAAACGGATGCAGAGTCAGACCTCCCTTTAAACCTCTCCACCGAGGAGCCCTGGTGGTGCAGTAGTGGCGCGTGCACGTCGGCAGTTTGAAAGCACCGTCAGCTCCCTGGGAGAGAGACTGGGTTTTCTAACTCCCGTCAACAGTGGCGGTCTTGGGGGCCCACAGGGACTCGCTATGGTGCGGTGGCCTCAAGTTTGGTATGGTATAGCGTGACAGACTTTGGCCCGCTCTGGGCACCGTCACTTCCACCTGGGTGCTTGACAAGCTTTCCCTGCAGATCTCCTGCCTTCCTCTCTCACTGCCCCCTCCCGGTCCCCAGCCTCTTCCTCATATGACAGGCAGAGGGACGTGGTTCACACCCACGGAGATGGTGGCATCTCCACAGACCCCTCTGAAGCTCTTGTCTCACTCAGAATCGAAACAAAGCCCTCACCCTGGCTCATAAGTCCTTGTGTCATCTGCCACGGTCTTCCTCGGACCTCATCTCCTGCTCCCCCCACTCACTCCTGTTCCGTTCCAGCCCCTCCAACCTCGTCAGTGTCTTTGTTGATCTTCACTCACACCACGGCCTCTGCATGTGCTGTGTTCTCTTCTTGGAATACTGTCCTCTCGATGGATTCCCAGTTGTCGCTCTCTCTCCAGCCAAGCCATTCTGTTTGCCCTCTAGTGTCACCCCCTGTGGCAATTGCATCACCTGTTGTCAACTTGAGACTATTAGGCGTGAAGGGGTGGAGTTTAGCCTGTCAATCAGGTCACAGCTTGATGGCCTCATTGGGAGGCACTAAGGAGATAAATAGCTCGCTGGATGCGGAACGCACCCTCGCTCCCTGCGAGACGTTCCTGTTGACAAGTCCCATGGAGCTACGCTGATGGCAGCCAGAGCCTTGGAGCTAGAGGAGCCACGTGGAGACCCACGCCAGTGCCGAGATGCTTTTACCACCACTGAATCCACAAGACGTTCCACCCACTGGCCTGTGATCTTCCTGCACCTGGCATCATTGCATGTGGTGCGTGAGTCTGAAGAGGAAGTTACAGACTGGTATCAGACCTGTGGGCTAATCTCAGACTTAAGGACTTGATCTGGACTGGGCTGGGATGTTTTCTTCATGTACAATTCCTCTTTATATAAAGCTCTTTCCTCTACACACACGAGTGTCTCCGGAGTTGCTTCTCTAGTCGGCCTGGACTAAGAGCCCCCCTCCCCGCCCCCTCTCAGTTAGCTCCTTCCTGACTTACTATTATTTCACTCTGTGATTTTGTTCCTTTGTTCTAATTATCATGGTGGTTTCTAAACAGGTGAAGATTGGGTAGGTTAAGAATGCTTATGATGTTTTAATAAATTGAAATTCATCTTTTGATTTTAGGATGTATTCCACCACCATCCCCTCACCACCACCACCCTTGTGTTAGGCAGGGTTCTCTAGAGAAATGAAACCAGGAGAGAGAGATATATATCTATAACATGTTTATACAGTGAGGAGGAATATAACAACTAATTAGTCCACACAGCAGCACAGAGGGTTCAGTTCAACTCACTTCCGTGGAATAGTTAATCTACTATAAGTCCTTCAACTCACATGGGCTGCCAGGTCCAAGGTCAAGGAAGCAGACAGCAGAGTCCTCCCTAGGGCAGGGCAAGCAGAGTCTGCCCACAGGCAGCAAGCAGCAGGGTGGGTCACCAACAGTCAGTAGCTCAAGAGCTTAGGCCAGGGAGCAGGCCAGGATGGGATATCGAACACAAGCAATTCAAGGCAACAGGATCCACCAGCCTCAAGCTCAAGCGATGTCTGCACCAGCATTGCGGTGAAGCAGCCTCTTGAAGGAGCCTCAGGCTCTAGCGACATGATCCATGAGTTGGTTTGGCCCACAGGTGGACAGCTTACAGGTTGAGGCAGAGAACTAGCTCCAGTAGCAGCACGCTAGTCCAATCACCAGAGAGCAAGTGAGAGGGGGGCGGGCCTTGCAGAGCCATTTATCTCTCTGCCCTCCAATCAAACTGTGACCTGATTAATCCCACATGTCCCTATTGGCCCGGTTGCCACAATAAACCTACCGACCACACTCCCTTCTGGTTTGTTTTTGTTCCTTAGCAGTAGAACTGGAAACAAATGGTTCACTTGTGATTTCAGGCCAGAGATGAGGACTCTTACGGAGTAGACACTGAAGCTGCTGCTTTCAGATTCCCCTGAATTATATTCACGACTTTA
>NW_022104553.1:20386392-20388428 GCF_000313985.2 Echinops telfairi | reverse complement strand
GCTGTCCCCGCACCCACAGGGAAGTGAGAGAACCTGGCTCATTGTGCTTCCACCAGTGGCCATGGTGACGCCGGCCAGAGCAGTAAACAGGAAAAGCAGCAGATATGATCCTGCTGCACAAAAACTCATTACAATATCGATGCCAAGTCGTCAATACCCCAAACTTAGTGATAATACTTCTCCTGTTCCCTCCCAGACGATCCCCCTCTTTCAAACATCTAAAGATCTTCCTTCCCTTTGAGGAGGCATCCCCTCTGTCTCCTTGTATTACCATTTTCAAAATTCAACCCTCTTCCTGCTTGCTGAGGGCACAGTGGAAACGTGGTCATGAGCCAAGCTGCGATCTTCAAGGTAGATGGTTCAAACCCACCAGCTGCTCCTCGGGAGAAAGACATGGCTCTCTCTTCCCATAAAGAGTGACCCTCTCTATCACCCACAGGGGCAGTGCTGACCTGTCCTGTAGGCTTGCTATGGCACTTATTTACTTATTTATTGTGAGTCAGAATCGACCAGGTGGAGGTGAGCATGGTTCAGGCTTCATCGCTATCAGGGAGTCCCCCCCAGCCCACTCCTGAAGTGCTTAGACTCCAGCCCAGCGGCCAGCCATTCCAATCCATCAACCAGGTATGTGCTCCCACGAAGACTGGAGACCCTAGGAGGCAGAATGACTCTCATTGACAGTCAAGAGTTGGTTGTTCTTATCAGCATTTGCTCATCTGTTTCTTTAGCCATCTTGTTAATGGCATGTTTCCTCCACTCCCCCTGCCCCAAAGCAAACACACTCCATAGAGGCAAACATTTTTTTGGGGGGGTCTGTAGAATATACTTGCTCCACCCCTGAGAGAATTATGCATCCTTGGTAGCTTATTTGGAGAGCTGACTTATTTCTTTTCTCTCCTAACTTCCTATTCTTGCTTTCCGCACTCCCTGGTGACCACGGGTCTTTTGTGTCCTTGGATTTACCATTCAAACTCTCTCCCATCAAGTAAATTCTGACTCACAGTGACCCTCTAGGACAGTGGTGCTCTACCTTCCTAAGGCTGAGACCCTATCATACAGTTCTCATGTTGTGGTGACCCCCAACCATAACATTATTTTCATTGCTACTTCATCACTGTCAGTTTGCTACTGTGAGGAATTGGGTGACCCCTGTGAAAAGGTCATTCGACCCCCAAAGGGGTTGCGACCCACAGGTTGAGAACCACTGCTCCAGGACAAGGTAGAACTGCACCTGTGCATTTCTGAGACTGGAGCTCTTGTTGGGACTGAAAAGCCCCATCTTCCTCCTGAGAAGCAGCTGGAGGTTTAGAACGTCTGACTTTGCAGTTAGCAGTTCAATGTGTGACCACGACACCATGTGGGCACCACGTATGAGAACAAAAACAAAAACATCTCAGTGCCATCGCATCCATTCTAACTCACCGTGGCCCTAGAGGACAGGCTAGAACTGCCCCCTGTGGGTTTCTGGACTGTAACTCTTTAGGGGAGCAGACAGCCTCACTTTTCTCCCTCAGAGCAGCTGGTGGATTTGAACTGCTGATCTTTGGGTTAGCAGCTCAACACATAAGCCACTACATCACCCACACCAAAGAACCCACTGCCATGGATTCGCTGCTGACTTATAGTAACATCAGTCTTCCCTGATAGAGCATTCTAGGGGCTCATGCCTCTGTGCTATAATAATGGTCAACAGTGGACATTTACCCTCCTAAGAATGCTATGAGGGAACGTTTTATTAAAAATGACCCATTTCACTGATGAGAAAACAGAGAGGCTGTGAGTTTAATGACTTGCTTGGAACTGACAGTTGGTAGCCACCAAACAGAGACTCCCTGGGCCGAGCGCTACATCACTGGAGTCACGGGAAAGGATGAAACAGCAGCAGTCATCGAAAAGGGATGTGCAAGAGGAGCAAGGTCCAAACATTTGATGGGCAATAGGGTTCAAGTCTTGAAGCCCCTTGAGGTACTGAACCTCATCACTCTAGGATGTGGAGGAGGGATGCCGGTTATCTGTGGGAATGGTGGTTCAGAGAA
>NW_022104553.1:20384065-20385498 GCF_000313985.2 Echinops telfairi | reverse complement strand
CGGTGGAAGCATCTCAGCGCTGGGAGGGGTCTCCACGTGGCTCCTTCAGCTCCGGGCCTCTAGCGTAGCTCCACGTGTCTGGTCAACAGGAATCTCTCGCAGGGAGCGTGTGTCTGACCTCCAGTGAACTATTTATCTCCTTTGCGCCTCCCGATGAGGTCATCAACCTGCAACCTGATTGACAGGCTACACTCCCACCACTTCACTCTTAATAGTCTCAAGTTGACAACAGACGATGTAACTACCACACAGGGCCTCTGGAACACCGTCTGGGTCTGTGCTGTTGATTCCCACTCAGGGAGCCCTTAAAGCACAGAGTAGAACCGCTTCGTAGGATGTCTCAGCTGAGAGCCTTAGGGAAGTTGATCTCCAGTTTTTCCTCCTTCGGTGGAGCAGCTGCTGGTTTGGGCACCTTCTAGTCAGCAGCCAAGCATTTAACCATCGCCCCACCAGAGCTTCGGAGTCTGCTAGCCATGCTGAAACATTTGGGAGACCTGGAATGTGATTTGGCTTGGGGACATTCAAGGGACCGGTGTGTTTCCAGGGATGCTGTGTTTGGGAGACTGCCATGTAGGCAGTGATTAAACACATCAGAAATGGGGAACATGCGCTTGGGCTCACTGTTTTGAGAACCTTGGCCACCAGCTAGAGTGGAAGGCTTGGGGGAAGGCTTGAGGAAAGAGGCCACTGTGGGGAAGCAGGAAGCAGGGAAGCACCCGATTTTTTATTATGCTTCCTACTGAGTTTCCCCACGGAAATAAAATTCAGAACGCATCTACTGGATCTCAGCGGCTTCTGTCTGTGTCACATCCATCCACTTGCCGTTGTGTTTCCGGATTGTTTCCCGGATCCACAGGATGTATTGAGAGACTCGAGTGTAGACACCAGGTCGGTTGGGCTGCCCACAGGGGAAGTCACCCCAGGAGATGATGCCATACAGTGTTCCATTACAGACCAGAGGGCCTCCGGAGTCACCCTAAGCGGGAGGCGAAAGAGAGGGAAATGTGGGATCCTTGCCAGGGGTCCATAGAGGCAGAAACAGACCAATGGAGGGAGGGGGTAAAAATGGAGACAAGGCCATTCAAGAGCACATGGATAGGAGACTACCGAGAAAGCATGAGAAGCTGAGAGAGGGAAAGAGGGAGATGAGAAGACAAACACTAACATGACAGAGAATGAGAGACCAGGAGAGAGAGAGAGATGTGGAGAGAGAGAGAGAGAGAGAGAGAGAGAGAGAGAGACACGACTCCATCACTCACCACCTCAGTCCCAGGAGATGATAGATAGATAGATAGATAGATAGATAGATAGATAGATAGATAGATAATAGATAATAGATGATAGATAGAGAGATAGATAGAGACTACTCACCACGCATCACCTGAGTCCCATTTTCATGTGAGAGAGAGGAAGAGGGGCAGAGAGAGAGTCCC
>NW_022104553.1:20373776-20381858 GCF_000313985.2 Echinops telfairi | reverse complement strand
CTTGATGTGCTGGAACTATGGAATGATATGTTCTCTGTATTAGCTCCCGATAAAATGGTTTGCAGTGGGGTGGGGGGAGACTTGTATGTTCCACCCAACATATTCCATTTATCTCATGTTACAGAAACTAATTCTCTGAAGAACGGGGAACAGTCCCTTTCTGCTCCCCATACCACCCAAACATCTACCAACCCCTAACTCCAGTCTAGCTTCCCACCCTCGCCCAGAGCAACCCACCAAGCCAAGGGCTCACCTCACAGGAGTCCTTGCCGCCCTCTGGTGTGCCAGCACACACCATGTTGGCTGTGATCTTCCCAGGGTAGACTTGACGGCACTCCTCATCCGAGCGCAGTTGGATATTAGCGCATTGTAAGGTTTTGGGGTAATTCACTGAGGTAGAAAGAGAGGACTGTTTCAGGCTGTCTGCTCTGGACAGACGATTGGGGTTAGGGGAGTTCTATGGGCAGGGTCTTGGTGGAAAGCAGAGATAGTAAAAAATCTGGGGAGGTGGGGAAGAGAGAGACGGGGAGACTGGTGGAGAGAAAGATGGTGCAGGAAGAGAGATAGGAAGAGAGATGGGGGAAGAGTGTGGGAGAGAGGGAGTTGGGATGATGTAGGAGGATGGATCGCGAGGCAAGCAGAAAATCAAGAGATGCAAAACACGAGAAAGATGGGGAAAGATGGGAGAGTATTGGGAAGAGAGCTGGGCATGTTGAGGAGAGAGAGATGGACACAAGACCAGGAGAGAAGCTGAGGGAGGCTGTGGACATGCCAGGGGACATAACAGGGAGCCCTCTCCTCCTCCACCTTCCCTCCCTGCTCAGCCCCCGTCCCGCCTCGCCCTCTACTACCATCATTTCTGCGAGCCTTCAAGTCAGTCTGTGTGGAATCATACCCTGGGGGCTGCTGGTAGTGCCCCAACCAGATACCCGGCAGCAGGTTCCCTGGGGTAGGCAGTTGTTGTGGGAGAGAGGCAGGATGCGGATGCGGTTAGTGAGCTGGACCGGGGACTGTAGCTCCAGAAGCATGATGTCATGGTTATGGTTCAGGTGGGTGGGGCTGCTCTGGTATTCGGGGTGGGGGATAGAGCGAACTACCGCCCTCACCTGCTCTCCATGCTCCACACGCCCCAGGGCATGCTTGCCCAGGTAAACTGTGTACCCCCTGCAGGTGAAGGAAAGCATGGTGAAGGAAGCAGACGGACCTTCTCCATGCCCTCCCTAGTCTTGCCCCTCAGCCTCTTCCCAATCCCCAAACTAACTCTGACACATCCCACTCTCTCATCTCCAAACATCCAACTCATCTCTTCCCTCACTCCCCAACTCCCATGCCCCAAACCTCCCAACTTCATCTCCACTACCACACCACCTACCACCCAGTCTCCAGATCAAACAGTTCTCCCCACAAGATCTCCCTCAACCCTAGCCCCCCAACCTACCTTGAACTCCAACTCCCCTCCCACCCACCACTCTAGCCCCATCGTCATCTGTATCCTATCCTCCACCCCATCCCACCCACCCCGTTCCCCACATACTTCTTCAGACAATGTGCAGCAGTGATGACCCACTTGGGGTGAATGAGGACTCCCCCACAGAGCAGCCGCCCTCTCACTAGTAGGGCCACCTGCCAGGGCTGAGAGTGGGGGAAGCAGGTGTAGCCCCCTGGGAGAAAGCCATTGGGTCCATTGGTGCCATTCAGAATCTTGGGGTATTCCTGAGCGATGCCTGGTAGGGGAGAGAGAGTGGTAGGATAAATTATCTAAGGAAGAGGAGGAAGCCCCGAGCTGTGGTTCCTGGGCATGGGGAAATGGTCAGAATTTTGCTCTGGGTGACCATGAATTAAGGACTCATGTTGTGCTCTTAGAGAGAGAGAGAGAGAGAGAGAGAGAGAGAGAGAGAGAGAGAGAGTGTGTGTGTGTGTGTGTGTGTGTGTGTGTGTGTGGGTGAGCGTGCCATTTTTCATCCAACGGAGATGAGTCAAAGCAAGCTAGCAGCCAGTCACCTCCTCTGCACAAATGCCAAAATCTTCCATGGGGTTTCAGATAAGAGTTCAGGAAATGAGAATGCTTCTTCCAAGAAAGCCAAAGCCTGATGAGGTAGCTAGTTTATTGTTCCAACCTGGCTGATAAACACATGTGGGGTTAATTGAAGAGGGGAGGGATAAATGGCTCAGTGGGCCTTGCCTTTTGAGTTCTTGGGTCTCTTGCTTTCTGATGTTCGGACCAGGGTCCAGTTGCCTTAGCCAGTTCCCTGCTTTAGCTTGCAAGGCTCACTTCCTGCAGGACATGTCCTGAGAAGCCACATGGACCTACCCGGATGCAGCCCTAGGTGCTGGAGCAGCCGTGTGGAGACCCGTGCCAGCGCTGCGATATTTCCACATTCACTGACTCGGCTTTCCTCCTGTAGTCGGCATTATTGCGTCTGTTTTGTGAGATGGAGGAGGACTTTGTGGATTGGTGTTGGACATATGAGTTAATGGGTTAATGTTGGACGTGTGGGCTTGGGCAGCACTAGGCTGGGATGTTTTCTTGATGCGCACTTAACCTTTATATAAAACTCTCCCTTATACATGAGTTTCTGTGGATTTTTTTTATCTAAAGTACCCAGACTAAAACACTTCACTTTCCTCACTTGAATTTTCTTTATCATTTATGCATGGAGGAATGGATTTCAGGAGGCAGAAGTGGAGATGGCTTACATAGTGACCTTAATAATATCCACCCAGTTCATCTCTCAATTCACCCACCTATCCATCCATCCATCCATCCATCCATCCATCCATCCATCCATCCATCCATCCACCCATCCATCCACTCACCTATCCATCCACCCATCCACTCACCCACCTATCCATCTACTCACCTAACCATCCATCCATTCACCCACCTACACATCCGCCCTTTCCGAAACCCTTCCATCCATCCATTCACCTATCCAACCCTTTCAACCATCCAAGCATCCATCTGTCCATCTGCCCTCCCATCCATCTATTCACCCACCCACCATCAACTCTATATGCAAACACCCAACCAGTATCCCTTAACTCATCTACTCAAATCTCTCAGTCCACATCCCAGCAACCATATGCCTGCCCTCACCCTGCTCCAAAGTTTCCATCTTTTCCACTCTGAATGACTACACTATGGAACCGGTTGCCAAGGAGAGTCCATTCCAACTCATGGTGAGCCCACGAGTATCAGAGTAGGACAATGCTCCATATGGGTTTCAATGGCTGATTCTTCAACTACCATCTCCTGTTCACCCATTGATCCACATCCATCCATCTCTTCATTCATCCAGGCACCCCGCCTTTCAACGTCTGTCTCTGCCCAGTGCGTCTACGATGTTCCATGCTGTCCGTAAGCTAACGGCTTCCAAGTTCACATCTCCAGCCCTAAGCTCTTCCTTTAAAGGCCAAAGGTCTACATGATCAACTTGAATGTTTCTCCTGCATCTCCAACTTTGTATCCCCGACTTGGTTTTCTCGACCCAAACTGCGCCTTCCACGGTCTTGTGCTCAACTCCTCTTAGGAGCTATCCTTTCTTCTTCTAGTTTCTTCAGAAAGCATAACCAGCGAGCCCGGTTCACATTATCCCACAAACACCCACGATCCATTCAGTTTTCTCCAGTTGGCCTGCCATTATTCAGCTCAACCCTGCCAAAGACGATCCTATCAAATGCCTACCAAACCAACCGCGGTGAGCCAATCCCAGCTCATGGCGACCCCAGGCATGTGAGGGAAGAGCTGTGTTCCACAGGGTTTCCAATGGCTGTTTTTTTCTCAGAAGGAGATCCCCAAGCTTTCTTCCAAGGGCACCCTAAGTGGACTGAAGCAAACCATCTGGTTAGCAGCCAAGGGCATTAATCATTTACACCCTCGAGACCTGGAGTGATCACTTACGTACTCCTCCAACCCACAGTTCTCAAAGCAACTGGGTGGGTCTCTGAACAAGGAAAGCCAGGCCATGTCACTCCTAGGTTTAACACCCTGCTGTGGCTTCCTTTAAGGGGCTCTGGTGGCCCCACGGTCACACACTGTGCTGCTCTTGGCATGTTTGGCAGTTCAAAACCACCAGCAGCTCCTTGGGAGAAAGACTGGGCTTTCTACTACCATAAACACTCACAGTCTTGGAAACCCACAGGGGGTGTCGTTATGAGCCCTTGACTTGATGGGAGAGATAGACAGATAGAGAGGGAGAGGGACATCCTTTCAAGTGAAACCCAGAGCCTTCTGAAGGGTTGTAAGACTAGTCATTCTCTGGATGCTGCCAGCTTCTCCCCTCCCTCTGTCCCCTTCATTCAATCTGTTCTAGCTACATAGACCTCATCTTTAGACACACCAAACCTCAGAATCGTGGTACCCACTGTTCCCTCACCCTGGAATGTTCTTTCTCTAGACCTTGTGCGGTCCAATATGGTGTCGCCAGCCACATGTGGCTATTCAAACTTGCATTCATTAAAGTGAAATCAAGTTTAAAATTTAGTCCATCCTTTGCACCACCTACTTTTCAAAAACTCTGTGGCCCCCATGCGGTCAGTGGCTACCATGCTGGACAAGGTGGATATAGACCACTTCCCTTCACAGCAGAAAGTTCTACTGGACAATGGTGCCCAATCTAGAGAGTGCATGTCTGAGAACTCAACCCAAATGTCACCTCTTCAGAGAGACCTTTCCTGGCCATCTGATCCATCGTCCCTTTCTGACCCTCAACCATTCCCTTTCACATTCCCTCCTATTGATAGTTTTATTCATTTCTCTGTTTAGTTAACGGAAGTCATTTCCCCTGCTTATCTGCTTGATCTACTTGTGAATGACGATTCCTCCCTTCTCCTTTTATTTGTTTAGACACAGTCCTTTTAAAGTTCCCTGTCTACTGCCCCCCACCTTGGCTGAAAATTGCAAGAAGAACATGCCGCACCCTCAGGACCTAGCGCTGTGCCCAACACGCAGTACAAGTCCATGGCTAAGTATCTGGTGCACCAGGCAATGTGCTCGGTGTTGGGGTGGCCAGCAGGAGACAGAAGGACAGAGAGGGACCAATTGCAGCTACATGATCTTCCCGACTGTATTATCTTGTCTAAGTCACCGACCTCAGATTCCCCAGCAAGGAAGCCAGAGCAGTATGCACTGCTCTCATTGGGCACTTATATACGTTAACCGTAGCTCAGCTGCAGGAGCTCTGGTGGCCTAGAGGGTTATTCATTGGGCTGCTAACCTTGAAGTCAGCGGTTCGAAACCACCATCTGCTCCAAGGAAGAAAGAGGAGGCTTTCTACTCCCCTGAAGGAGTTACAGCCTCAGAACCCCACAGGGGCAGTTCTACCCTGTCCTGTAGGGTCACTAGGAGTCGAAATTCATTCCATGGCAGCAAATGAGAGCTGCTGATGACAAGGTTGTCAGTTTTGACCAGCCCAGTCCAAACGGTCAAACGGTCTGCTCCGGGAAAGATGAAAACCAAAGCCACTCACTGCCACAGTCCCTCCTGACTTGAAGCAACCCTATAGAACAGTGGTTCTCAACTTTTCAGACAGCTCCTCATGTGGTGGTGACCCCCAACCATAACATTATCTTCATTGCTACTTCATCACTGTCATTTTGCTACTGCGATGAATTGGGCGACCCCTGAGAAAGGGTCGTTCGACCCCCAAAGGGGTTGAGACCCACAGGTTGAGAACCGCTGTCCCTCTGGGGCAGTCCTGCTCTGTCACGTGGGGTGCCACTGAGTGGGACATGACTCATACCTACACCTTCTTGGTTAGCAGCCGACGGTGTTGACCATGTACACTACCCCGGGAGTCTACTGCACTCTCATTTGATTCAAAATGAAAGAAAGAAAAAGAGAGTTGCCTTTCAAAAGACCATGGGGTTGAAATGGACTTGGATCCTGGCTCAGGCCCTTTGAGTGTCTTGGGACAGGACCCTTCTGTCCCCGAGTCTTGCTTTGCTGCTGCTGTGGCTGTGAGACTGTGGGGCGATGAGTGTGCACCTACCTCATAGGGAAAGGAGCCCCGGTGGAGCACTGGCTAAGTAAGCACTTGGCTGCTAACAGAAAGTTCCGTGACCCAAACCCACCAGCTGCTCGGCGGGAGAAGAGACCTGCTTGGTCATGATGGTGACCTCGAAAAAGCCTTTTGGGGCAGCTATCTCGGGGCTTCTGGGCCAGGACAGTCAACCTGGTGGTGCAGTGGTTCAAGCCCTAGGCTGCTAACGGAAAGGTGGTAGGTTCAAGTCCACTAACCAGCTCCTTGGTTGAACGATGAGGCTGTTTCTGTAGAGACTACAGCCTGGGAAATCTGATGGGGGCAGGGCGGGCAGTGGGACTCGGTCATATAGAGTTATTAATGAGTCACAAAGAGGAGACCCAGTGGCCCAGTGCTTTACCACCCTGGGCAGCTAACTAGAAGGCTAATGGTTCAAACCCACCAGACAGACGGCTCCTTGAGAGAAAGAGGCGGGTAGTCAGTTCCTGTGAACATGACAACCTTGCAAACAAACCCTTTGGAGCAGCTCTGCTCTGTCCTATGGGCTTGCTGGGAGTCAGAATCGATGCTGTGGCTGTAGGTGGAGTTTTAGGATCCAGGATCTATTAACAGACAATTCCATAGGACCAGGTCTATGGAGCACCTAGCCTGGGGGTGAGGGTGGGGGTGGCAGCCCCAGGTGGCCCCCAGGAGATGGATATGAGTCTTGGGAGAGTTACCCAAAGAGAAGAGCCACCCGACAGATGGGCAAAGATGGTGCCCAGAGCCTGGCTCTCTGCGGAACCTTCTGTCACCATCATGGGAGGCTCCACTCCCACCAGGGTCCTGGCTTGGCCCCTCGACAAAGCTCTCCCCTCATGTCATAGTTGCAACCAATCACTAACTACTACAGCAGCGGTTCTCAATCTGTGGGTCTCGACCTCTTTAGGGGTCGAACGACCCTTTCACGGGGTTCACCCAATTCATCACAGTAGCAAAATGACAGTAATGAAGTAGCAATGAAGATAATGTTATGATTGGGGGCTCACCACAACACGAGGTCGTGGCATTAGGAAGGTTGAGAAGCACTGGTCTGCAGCATGCCTGCATCCCCTGTCTTCCCGACACACGCTCCTCCTCCCCACAGGCTCTGGTTCCTGGAAGCAGGGACGACCCAATGTTCACACACCACCCGGCAGCACAGAGCCCAGCCTTGGCTGCTTGTTGGATGAATGCACGAGGCCTGGATGCCGTTTCCAGAGCACTCGTCTGCAGAGTTGGGCTGTGAACCGCGAGGTCAGCAGTTCAAACCCACCAGCCGCTCCGAGGGACAGAGATGAGGCATTCTACTCCCCTAAAGAGTGACGGTCTCAGAAACCCACAGGAGCAGCTCTACCCTGTCCTTTAGGGTCACTGTGAGTCAGAATGGACCGAATGAGAGGGAGGTTTAGGGGTGTCTGCAGAGGCACAGAGCAGGAGCTTAGCAATCTTTGGGGATCAACTGTAGGTGGGGTCAGGAAGGTTTGGGGCCACCCCAAAAGGCTTAGAGAACAACATGAACTAGCAGGCTCTGGGAGAGGCTGAGACCGAAGAGATAATAATGACAATAAAAGCAATAATAATGACTAATGTTTGCGTCTCTTCCACCTGCCACTCACTGCACACTTTGCTCAACTGCCGTAATTTGAATATTCACAGCCACCCTTTGTGAACTCATCTTGCCCCCATTTTGCAGATGAAGAAACCCAGCAACGGAGGCACGAAGATGCTGCCATGCTCTAAGGCGTACAACCAGGCAGTGGCAGCTGCAGGGATTGAACCTGAGTCTGCCCTGCTCCACTGACTTCTGGAGGCCCCAGGGGTCTTGCATGTGGTAGAGGAGACTGTGGGGGCATTGTGTGTGTGTGTGTGTGTGTGTGTGTGTGACAGACCCCAGTGAGCAGAATCGAGAAGACACAACATCTCGGGGGTAGGGTGAGGGCATCCTCAGAGCGGGTACTGGAGCCAGTGGGGAGGATGGGGCTGCCCCAGGAGGGAAATCGGGGTTACTCAGAAACAAGCCAGAAGTTCTCTGGGCTGTCCAGATCAGGCCCAGCCCCTCGTGGGTGGGAGGCGGAGCTGG
>NW_022104553.1:20363209-20373251 GCF_000313985.2 Echinops telfairi | reverse complement strand
GCTCTGCTCAGCCTCAGGCCCCTCTTGCAGGCTGCCCCCCACCCTCCACCCGACTCCCGTCCTCACCTCTCAGAATCTGTCTCCACTTGATCTCAACCCGCGTTTATCTCCCTGCTGTCTTCATCTACCATCATGTCTGCACGCTGCCACCGTCGCTATCTCTCCATGTGGGCTCCTGGTTTCCCTGCCATCTCCTTGTCCTCCTCCTCCTCCCTCCATCACTCCCCGCCCCGCCCGCCCCCAGGCCGACCCTACCTGAGAGAGGGGTGGAGTGGTGGGGGTGGGCAGGTCTAAGAGCTTCTGCCGCCAACTACCTCCAACTTCAGCCCTGGCCCATGGCTTTTAACCCCTGAACTCCCTCCCCCAGCGCCCTCAGTATTTCCTTGTCTCCAGCCTACCTTCTCCGCCCCCTCTGGCTCAGCAGGCTATAGGCACCCCCACCCCCCTTACAGCCAGGGTTTGGCCCTCCAAGGGCGGAGCTTTTAGGACAAGCTGGGACCCAGATCAGACCCGCCCAAGTCTGGATTGAACCCACTGTGAACTTTGGAAAGCCACAGAGCCCAACACATTGGAAGGGGAAGGTCCATTCCCTTCCCCAAACCCCCACCCAACCCCATGCCTGCCCATGTTGCACAATGCCATCCCTACTTCTCACACCCTGCTCCGACCCCCTGCATAGTCTTACTGTCCATCGCTCCATGATGGGCACTTCTGAATCCATGCCCATCTCCCTACCTAACCGTACCCCTCGCCGAGTCCTCACTGCCCACCTCAGCCCCTGGAATCCAAATGGCTATTTCTGACATCATCTTTTCTGACAAGATACAAGAGGCTCACATTGACTTTTTCACCCCAACTCCACCGCCAACCAACAGGGGCAAGAAGAAGGGCCTATGTGGAGAGGTGACTAGAAGTTGGCTACCCTTGGATTTGAGAAGGGCCAGGGATGGGCCCTGGGAAAACAATCTTTTGGGGGAGAAAACTAGCCTTTCAGGTGTAGGGTCAGATGGCGCGAGGGAGGCCATAGGAAGACAGCGAGAAGCACAGTCCAGAAAATGCTGGGGGAGCGGAAGAGGAAGGAGGAAAGGGTGATGTTTCGGGAATGAGTAGGTGTCTCCTGGAACTTTGGCTGGGTGGGGTTCTGAGTTAATCACAGGAGGTGGATGGGGCAGGATTAGGGAGGACAGAGGTGGGGTCAGAATTTGGAAGAAGGGCCAATGAAGGGGCCGGAGGAAGCCTTGGCATAAAAAGAACGCTGACGTTTCAAGAGAAGGCGGAGGAGGCGGCATTGAGATGGAGACGTGAAGTCTCCCATCAACCTGAAGTGGTCCAAATGGAGGGAGTTAAGATTTGGAGGTAGGGACAGGATATAGGGCTTAAGGACACTTTTTTTTTTTTTAAGGTACAGCCACAATTTCATATAGATATACCTATATCATAAACATATGCCAGATATTTGATTTTCCCTCATTAGCAAATGAAGAAGCCAGTAAGATGTCAGTTACGACTGGTTCAAAGAGGGAGTTCCAAGCAGTGTGCGTGGCCAGGCAATAAAGAATGCCCAAACGGTTGCTAAGTCAGAACTGACAATGGCCGTGAGATAACAGTTTTACAAATACATGCAAAACCAAACCATGGCACGTGGAGAGGAGAGAAATCCGTTGTCCTGCCACTGGACAAACTCATTTGCACAGTGAAGGGCAAGACTTGTTTGCCTTGTTCCAAACTAACTGCGATTTACAGACTTGTCAAATAACGTTTGAATTGTGGTATTGGGGGAAGAAGGGTCTTCAATATTCCTTGGGCTTCCTGGGGAATGAATAACTCTCTAGGAAGAAGTACAGCTAGCAGGTTCCCTGGAGTTGGGAATAGCAGGACTTTGGGTCATGTGATTTTGGACATGTGATCAAGAGAAACCAGCCACTGCAGAAAGACATCATGCTTGGTAAAGTAAAAGCCCACCCAAAAGAAGATGGTTCTGACTCTTAGCAACCGTTTCGGCATTCTTTTTTTTTTTTTTAAATCATTTTATTGGGGGATCGTACAACTTTTATCACAATCCATCCATCCATCCGTTGTGTCAAGCACATTTGTACATTTGTTGCCGTCATCGTTTTCAAAACATATTCTTTCTACTAGAGCCCTAGCATTTCGCTCTTCTTTTTTTTTTTTTTTAAAAAAATCGTTTTATTAGGGGATCGTTTCAGCATTCTTTATTGCCTGTCCACACACACGGCTGGGAACTCCCTCTTTGAACCACTCATAACTAACATCTTACTGGCTCCTTCATGAGATGGATTGGCACAGGGTCTGCACCAATGGGTTCAAACATAGCATTGCTTGTGAAGATGCTGTAGGACCAGGCAGACTTGAGTGCGCCAGATAACAACAAAAATATCTCCAAGACCACGAGCGATGCAGAGACCACATACATTCCACGAGCGATGCAGAGACCACATACATTCCAATAAACCCATCTTATTCAACGGAAGGCGCTTAGCAACCTGTTGGGTCCACTTCAAAGTCTTTTCCCATTTCCCCCCTGTCTGATAGCATAGATTAATTTAGGATTTGGGTGGAATTGGTGGTTAGATTTAGGATGGGTCTGATGGTAGCTTTGGGAATGCAAGTGAGATTTGGAGACACATGGAAACGGGGTGAAGGCAGGTAATGGGGTTGGAGGTGATACTGGTCTTGCTCTTTGAGATAGGGTTGGATGGGTTGAAGATGGCAGAGGTCTGAGTGTAAGGGTTTTGATGGGAGGTGGGGCCCCGTTGGGTTGGGATCAACAATGGGGCCAAGACTTAGGTTTTGGATTTGGGGGCTGGAGGGTGTTGAGGTACGGTTGAGTTGGGGTTGTGGGCTGATGTGGTGATGAGGACTAGAGATGGAGTTGGGGTGGGGCTTTTGGTGGGAGTGGGTCTGAGCCACAATGGGGGGCCAGCACCCCAGGACAGAAGTGTTGACTACCCTCCCCTACTTGGGTTTTTCCTTACCTCACAGGGCTGGGCCCGGAGAGGGTGCCCAGTTCATGCTTTTTCAATGCAGTTGAGTTCAGGCCAGGTGGCAGGAGGGAGGATGCCAGGTTAAGTGAGGTGAAAAAGATCTGTGTAGGAAGCTGGGGTACCTGTGCCCTCTCGTGGCCTGGGTCTACACTCCCAGGGAAATCCCCCTCCCTTGGGAAGGGCTGGGGCATGGAGTGGGGGTGGCTGGATTGGCTAGTCACCGAGGGTTGAATGCCAGGTCAACAAGGACATTAGGGGTGATGATTGGTCGCCACTCAGGGGGCTTTACTCTCTCGTTGAAGGTAGGTCAGGGAACCACCAAGGGCCGGATGAAATCAAACGCGACAGGTGATCAACCAGGTACCTGGAGGCTGTGGAGTACACAGACGCCCCCCCCCCCCTCCCCAAATCCAGGGGCTTCCATCGATCTGAGTCTTTCTCCAAAAATCAGGGCTGGAGAAGAAAGCCTGGTCTAGAAACCCGTGTGGCCTCATGTTGAAGCATGATTAAGATCTGGTGATCTCAGCTGCCCGGGTCACTCTAGGTGCCTTGAGAACGTGGACGTGGTTTTCCTGGTGCCTCAATGTGCCCGTGGACGCAATGGCACCATGCACAGTGCCGATGCCATCAGGGGAGGGAAAAGTCAGTGAGCTCCAATCGGAGGGTGCTTGGCAGGCAGTCAAGTACAACCTTCGGGAGAAGGACGGATGGACTGATGGACGTGCTGGAGATGCAAGCGACCTGAGTTCCTGGAGGCCCCACCCTAGCTTGGCTCCAAAATGGGCTTCTTTGTGAAACTGGAACTGGAAGGGCGGGTTGGGAAGGCTAGCTGGGGCGAGAAAGTCGGGCCCACACCCAGGCCTGGAGGAGGGGCCCAGATGTAAACAGGTAGGGAGGGGGAGGCAGAGAAAGGCACGTGGACAGGGCGAGAAAACTCGGGTGGGAGGGAGACCACAGAGAAGAGGAGGGAGATGAAGACCTCCAGCTAGGAAGACCTAAGACAGCCCTCCCACCCCATGGAGAAGACAGCTCCCACTCTCGGATAGAAAGACATCGGAGACCTTGGGAGCCACGGGTGCCTATTGGAAGCTGGGCCCAGGCTACCAGAGGGTGGCCTGCACCTGAACCCCTGCCCGGCGGCAATGGCCTACCGCTTCTCGCCCCAAGCAGAAAGGACAAAGCTCAGCCTTGCCACTGACCTGGGCCTGGGCCCATGTCCGCTCCCATTTCTAGAGATGACCGGTCTATGCTCCACCTAAGACAGATGCCCCCCTCCACCTCCCTCCTTCCATCCCCGCTCAACTCCTCCAGGGACACGGCAGGGATCCGGCAGTTCCCTCTCACCTACTTCATCATCCATCCTCCCCTTACCTCCGTCCCTCGCCTCCCCCCGGGAGCAGGCCCATTCCTCTGCCGCCATGCCTTCTGTGGCAGCCAGAGGACAAGAAGAGCGGCCTTTCTCGCCACCCTCCTTTCTCTTTCCATTCTTGGCCCGCTCTCAACTCCCGGTTGACTACCATGTTGGCCACCCTCACCATCTCTCCAAGTCTGCCCCTCCTGGGGTTCTCCTGGAAGCCCTTCTCCACCGGCTCCTCCAGGAGGCCCTCTGGGATGTCCATGTTGCTGACTCTAACGACACCGGCTCTCCAGGGCTTGTGTCTCCCTTGAGTTATCAACAGCATCTAAGGAGATCGTGGCCTGCTTCTTCCAAGAGTGCCTTTCCTTGGTTTCTAGGGCGCTACACCCACCTGGTTTTCCGCCTCACTCCCTTGCTGGCTCCTCATCCGTGTCCGGGTGCTGGTTTTGCCTCATCTCCCCAGTCTCTACCCAGGGCAGGGGACCCTCCAGGGGTTCATTCCTTGGCCTTCTTCGCTCTTCTGTCGACACTCACTTGGTGATTTCATCTGCGTTCCTGGCTTCAAATAACATCGATGTGCTGACGACTCCCAAAGGTAGGTCTGCAGCCAGGCCTTGCACTTGAGCTCTCTGGCTGCCTACGCACCACGTCCATGCGCAGAAGCAAACTCCGGTCCTCTACCCCACTCACGCGCCAAACACACTCCTTGGGTCATCTCCAGCCCCCAACTTTTCAGTAGGGGGCCACTGCGTCCTTCTGTCTCTAAGCCAGAACTTCCATCTTGCCCTTGAATGCTGTCCCCTTCAGTTTCTGCCACAGTCTCATTATCTTCCATCACACACCCCCTCCCCCAGAGTCCAGTGGCATCATGGTGAAGCACGTTGGGCTGTCATCTGCAAGGTTGGCAGTTTGAAACCACCAGCTGCTCCTTGGAAGAAAGACCAGGAGGGCTTTCTACTCACATGGACAGTTACAGTCTCGGAAGCTCACCGTAGGTGGTGGTGGTCGTGGGGTTGCTGTTCTACCCTGCCCTACAGACTCACTATGAGTCGTCCTGGAATTGATGGCAGTGAACGGGTGTCACCACCCTGGCCTGAGCCATCATCGCGTCACACCTACATTGTTGCATGTCTGTCTCCTATGTCTGTCTGTCCTTGCCGGCGGACACTCTGTTTTCAACAGGACAGGCAGAGTGGCCTTTTAAAAAGTGACAACACCACAGGTCACCCTCACTTCTCTTTTCAAAAGCTTCCAGAGGTTTCCACTGCCTTCAGGTAAATGCCAAGCTTCCTCAGGTGGGTATACAAGCGTCCATGCCATCTGGTTCTCTACTCAGAGGCTCACTTGCCCTCGACTTCTCTCTGACTGGCATTGCTTCCCACCAGGTGATATAGTGTATTGTGCCAACCTGGCTGCTAAACACATGTGCGGTTAATTGAAGGGTGATGGGATAAATGGCTCGGTTAGCTTAGCCTCGCCTTTTGAGTTCTCGGGTCTCTTGCTTTGTGTTGGTTGGACCAGGGTGCAGCTGCCTTAGCCAGTTCCCTACTTCAGCTGGCAAGGCTCATTTCCTGCAAGACATCCCTGAGGAGAAGCCACATGAACCTACCCCAATGCAGCCCTGGTTGCTGGAGCAGCCGTGTGGAGACCCCTGCCAGCGCTGAGATGTTTCCACATTCACTGACTTGGCTTTCCTCCTGCAGTCAGCATCATAGTGTGTGTTTTGTGAGATGGAGGAGGACTTTGTGGATTGGCGTCGGACATATGGGTTAATGTTGGACTTGTGAGCTTGGGCAGCACTGAGTTGGGATGTTTTCTTGTGGGCTTGGGCAGCACTGAGTCTTGATGCCCACTTACCCTTTATATAAAACGCTCTTATACATGAGTTTCTGTGGATTTGTTTCTCTAAAGTATCCTGACAAATACACCAGGCATGCTCCAGACTTTCATTCTCGCTGTTCCTAGTGGACCCTTGTTCACCCGCATATCTGCGTGGCTCCTACGGTTCCTGTCACCTTCTCCATGAAGTCTCCCTTGGCTACGCGACTTAAAATCACAGTCCCTCTCCAGCAGTCTACCCCCTTCCCTTGTTCTACTTCTCCCCACATTTGACCCACTCGTGGCTGTCATACCTTCCGTTGTATGTATTCCTGTCTTTCTCCACAGCCTCCCTTCCACCATGTTGGAGAAGGTGAGTGCCCTGCGGCAGAGATGTTTATCTGCTTTATTCCCAGGACGCTGCCTTGGCACAGAACGGGACTCCAGGAGTATCTCTTGAATGAACAAATGGATCACAGATGACGCTATGGAAGGCATGGGGAGATAAGAACCCTGGTTTTTAGCTCATGGAACCTGTTTGGACCTTGCGATACTGATTAAGGGGATGTCTTTGAGTTTACTGGTCTCTGTGGGAGGTTCTAGATAAGTCTGCTGTAGAATAGGTAAGGGGCGTGCCCCCCAAATAATCACCACACCATTTCCCCCCTTCTCCGTGGGTGGTATGCATTTGAATACATACAACCACAAATAGCCTTGAGAAGAATGGGCATTCCAGAATACTCCATTGTGCTCATGAGGAATTTATACAGGGATCAAGAGGCAGTGGGGTGAACAGAACAAGGGGATGCTGCATGGTTTAAAATCAGGACAGGTGCGCATCAGGGTTGTATCCTCCCACGGCACGCAGTCAATCCGCAGGCTGAGCAAATAATCAGAGAAGCTGGATTCTATGAAGAACGCTGTACGATCAGGATCAGACGGTGACTTCTGAATGACCCGTGATCTGCAGATGACCCACACGCTTGCTTGCTGAGTGTGAGGAAGATTTGAGCACTTGCTGATGAAGGTCAAGGTTCACAGACTTCCGTAAGGATCCCCATTCAACGGCAAGAAGAACAAAATTCTCACGACTGAACCACTGGGTATCACCCAGGCTCGTGGAAACAGAAGTCAGGAGATCAGATCACCCGTTGCATTGGGTAAATCCACTGCACAGGTGGTGAACAAGCAAGGAGCTGACTTTGAGGACAGAGGTGCATCTGACCAAGCCACGACCTTCTCCATTTGCTTCCTATGCGTTTGAAAGTTGGACATGGAATCAAGAAGGACGAGGAAGAGTAGATGCA
Organism: Echinops telfairi; assembly: GCF_000313985.2. Taxonomy (NCBI): domain Eukaryota; kingdom Metazoa; phylum Chordata; class Mammalia; order Afrosoricida; family Tenrecidae; genus Echinops; species Echinops telfairi. The sequence goes on along the minus strand of NW_022104553.1, from coordinate 20,365,764 downwards.
TTTGCATTATGGTGCTGGAAAGAATATTGACAGTACAACGGACAGCTCAAAGGACAAACACATCCGTCTCAGAAGTACAACCAGTGTGATAGTTACATGATCTGGTGTCAATTTGAGGATTAAGAGTGCAGGGGTGGAGTCTAGCCTGCCGATCAGATCATAGCCAATGAGGCCTCTGTGTGGGCATGGCCTTCTCCTGGGGATTCTGCGAACTTTGGTATTTCCTCCTTGGAGGCTGGAGACACATTCTCTTTCGGCTCACTCCCTGAGATGCTCTACTGACAAGACACATGGCACTAGCTGGTAGACCCTGTGCCCTGGGAACTGAAGAAGCCATGTGGAGACCCCTTCCAGTGCTGAGATGCTTACAATGCCACCGGATCCAAAGACTTTCTACCCACTGGCCTGTGACCGTCCTGCATTGGGCATCGTTACATGTGTTTTGTGAATCTGAAGGGGACTTTATAGATTGGTATATGGGACATATGGGCTAATATTGGACTTATGGGCTTGGACTGGACTGTGTTGGGATGCTTTCTTAATGTAAAATTACCCTTTATATAAAACTCCCTCTTATACACCAATGAGTTTCTATGGATTTGTTTCTCTAGTCTACCCAGACTAACACAACCAGAATGTTCATGAAAGGCAAGGATGGCAAGACTGCATGTCACGTACTTTGGACATCTTGTCAGGAGAGATCAGTCTCTGGAGAGAGACGCTGTGGTAGTTATAAAATCTGGTGTCAATATGGAACTTGAGAGGATTAAGAGTGAAGGGGTGGAGTCTAGTGTGTCAATCGGGCCATAGCCAATGAGACCTCTGTGTGGGCATGGCCTTTCCCTGAGGATTCTGGGAACTCCGGTATTTCCTCCTTGGAGGAGGGAGACTCGCTCTCTCTACTCACTCCCTTGGAGAAGTCACATTGCACTATGCTGATAGAGCCCATGCTCTGGAAGCTGAAGGATCGATGTGGAGACCCCGGCCAGCACTCAGATGCCTCTACTGCCACTGGATCCACAAGACTTTGCATCCACTGGCCTGTGATCATCCTGCGTTCAACATCATTGCATGTGTTTTGTGAGTCAGCAAAGAACTTTATAAATTGGTATCACACATATGGGCTCATATCGGATTTATGGGCTTGATCTGGACTGGGCTGTTCTCTCGATACTCAATTGCTCTTGTCTATAAACCTCTACCTTAGACACATCTGAATGTCTATGTACTTGTTTCTCTGGTCTATCCAGACTGACAGATTTATGCGTGGTGAAGTAGGGGTCAGTGAAAAAGAGGAAGACCCTCGACAAGACGGATACACACAGTGGCGGCAGCCAGGGGCTCCGACAGAAGAACCATTGTGAGGCTGGCACAAGATCGGGCAGGGTTTCCCTGGGCTGTATGTGGGGCTGCTGCCGGTTGGGACCAGCTCGATGACACCCAACAACAACAACAACAACAACAACACGTCAGAGCCAAGGGCTGTGTGTGTTGTGACCTCAACGCAGAAAGGACAGGTTCAGTTCTCTGCAGTCTTTCCTGGAAGGTGGCGCCGTGGGGTCCAGTGATCGCTAACTAGTGATGCAACCCAACAGCCGCCTCTCCACAGGAAGAAGAGGAGGCTGCCGGATCTCTGTTCTGAGATCAGAAAGTCTCAGAAAACCCAAGGAATAGCTTTTAAAAAAAATCATTTTATTGTGGGCTCGTACAACCCTTATCACAATCCATTATGTCAAGCACATTTGTACATTTGTTGCTATCATCATTCTCAAAACGTTTGCTTTCTGCTTGAGCCCTTGGTATCAGCTCCTCATCCCCCCCATCCCATCCTCCTTCCCTCATGAACCCTTGATCGTTTATAAATTGGTTCAATCGCTTTTAAAATGAGCTGTGTAATCACTATCAGTTCTAGTGCTCCCTTCCCCCCTCCCACGAACATTGTTTGCTCCCCCAAACCCCTCACTCTTCCTATCTCCCACCCCCCACTTCTGACCCCCCAATAAACCCTTGCAGCAGTTCTGATCTCTGTGCCTCTACTCCTTCTGTGCTTCACCAACTGGAAAGACCAACAGAAACAATCAAAAACAGGAACACAATAAAGTGGTCAGGATAAAATAATAATAATCCAGAGATTTAAAAAAACCACAAATAATGAGTAAGGAAGAAAAGATCACCGTGAATATTAACAGACCAGGGGAAGATGTGTTTGTCACGACACAAGCAAGAAATGCTTGTACCTGGAAGAATTTCAGGTTGGGTCAAGAGGGAGGTCAACGGACCCAGTATCCAGTTCGATCCAATGTCATCACAGTTACAGGATCTCTATCTGATGGTAAGGCTGTTTGAGACCCTTGCCTGTGGCTAGAGGGGATCAGCCAGAGGCTTAATCTGACTTGATACTCTGCAGATGGGTTTGGGGGCTCCCACTGTCCTCAATAGGCTTCTACAAGTTGGGGGTCCTTCTACGAATTGGGGAACAGTTCTCCTGTCTTATAGGGACATTAGGGGCTAGGAGAAACTCCATGGGGATGAGTTTGGCTTTGGTTTGGAGGATG
>NW_022104553.1:20360471-20361909 GCF_000313985.2 Echinops telfairi | reverse complement strand
AATCATTTAATCAGGGGCTCATACAGCTCTATCACAATCCATATTTGCATCCACTGTGTCAAGCACATTGATACATTTGTTGCCACCATCATTTTCAAAACATGTTCTTTCTACTTGAGCCCTTGGTATCAGCTCCTCATTTTTACTCCCTTCCTCTCTCACGAATCCTTGATCATTTATAAATTATGATTATCTTTTCATGTATTACACTGACCTATGCCAAGACCATAACTCCTGACGGGAGTAGAGAGCCTCATCTTTCTCCGGAAGAGCAGTGGGTAGGTTTTGAACTGCTGACCCAGCCACCACGGCTCTTAGAGCAATAGTAAAGCCAGGCCCCGCAGAAAACCTTTGGGCACGTGTGTCAGAGTAAGACTTAGCCCCATTGAGTTGCCAGTGGCTGATTTATCAGAGTGAGACCCCCCAGGACTTTCTTCTGAAGCATCTTTAGGTGGATTCAAACCTCCAGCCTGTGGGTAGCACCTTAACCATCTGCATCATGGGGGTGGGGGGGTGAGTGGCTCCTAACCAAACCAAATCTCATGGCCATCAACCATTGATCAACTCCAACTCATAGCCTAATAAGGACAATACAGACGGGGCATGTCGTGGTACCCCAGAAATAGCCCCTGGATGCGTGAGAGCGAGAAAGGAGAAACGTGACCCAATAGAATGGAGACTCGCCTCTCTACGCTCTGCCATCGAGCCGATGATGATTCATGGTGACCCTCTAAGACAGCGGTTCTCAACCTATGGGTCGCGACCCCTTTGGGGGTCGAAGGACCCATTCACAGGGATCGCCTGCTTCATCACAGTAGCAACATGACAGTGATGAAGTAGCAACAAAAATAATGTTATGGTTAGGGGGTCACCACTACATGAGGAACTGTCTGAAAAGGCGGCGGTGTGAGGAAGGTAGAGAACCAGTGCCCTAGGACAGGGTAGAACTGGTCCTGGTGCGTTCCCGAGGCTGTAACTCTTTACGGGTGTAGAGAGCCCCATCTTTCCCCCGAGGAGTGGCTGGTGGTTTTGAACCGCTACCCTTGCAGTTAGCAGCGCAACGGGTCACCACTGAGCCACCAGGGAGAAGAGGGAGTGGAAGCATTAGCCAGCTGTTCATCAAACTACCAGAAAGGTAACATCATTTAACATTCAGTGTGTTAAAAAATCCCAAATGTAACAGCCCTGTTCTTTGCAAGACACACAAAAACGTCCCCTATAAGCTTAATTGGTAGGGACGTTCTAATTCAGGAAGGAGGCAAGCAAGGCCCTTAAGATAAGTAGCCGGTCATTGTAAAGGGGGGTGAGAGCAGAGTGGAGACTCAGAGTCCGTCGGGTGGCAAATGAACACCCCCCTGCTGAGGGGTTGTGGGGAGGAGATGAGCCAATCAGGGTGCAGGGTAGCAACGATGAAACATATAACTTTCCTCTAGTTCTT
>NW_022104553.1:20357102-20358096 GCF_000313985.2 Echinops telfairi | reverse complement strand
GATGGAGGCTGCGAGGAAGGGTTGAAATAAGGAAAGAAAAGGGGCAGAGGACCTTGTCAGGACTTGAACTCAAAACCATGCCCTCTTCCCCTGAGGTCTGATGACAGGACGATAAAACAAAACAAAGGGAAAAACCTCGACACAAACAAAACCCACCAAAGTTCTGTTTGCGTAGTCGGCTGCGGTGGTTGTGCTGGGCTGTCAGCCTCAAGGTCAGCAGTTCGCAACCACCAACCGCTGCGCTGGAGAGAGAGAAAGAGGAGGCTTTCTGTGCTGCATTCAGCATAAGAACAGTTGGGAGGATGGTGCGAGCCGGGCAGCGTTTCTAGAATCCTGTTATTCCTAGAGGTCGATATGGGTTGGAGCCGACTCCTTGCACCTAACAAACAGAAGGTGCAGTCTTGAAAAGCCACGGGGCCGTTGCACCCTGACTGCAGGGTCCTGTGAATGGGAGCACATTGGTGGCAGTGCGTCTTGGTCCGCAGACATCACAGCGTCTCTTCCGAATGGACGCCATGGCAGTGAGGGCGTTTTTGAGGGAGGCGGGTTCTAGTCCCTCAGAGGCGGTTCTGGAAGCTTCCTTCTGAGCTGGTGGGTCCACCAGCGGGGGAGGAAGAGGCAGGGACCTGGATTCAAGTCACCCAGCACCCACCTTCGGGAGCTCAGCCCCAGGCTCTGCCTGCGGGGCCACCACGCACACGCAGGGTGTGGGGCATGAACTTGATACCAGGAGACAAGGTGTGTGTGGTCTGCTTTATTATCATGGCAAGAAGCTGCTAAGCCATTTCAAAAGCATCTGCTTGGAATAGGATGCCGGTTCAGAGCCCTCTCCCCTACCCTAAAGTCCTTTAAAGGTGTGGGGGTCAGGACTCCTGGTCTGAGGGAGGAGGGCTGGGGGTCAGGACTCCTGGTCTGAAGGAGGAGGGCTGGGGGTCAGGACTCCTGGTCTGAGGGAGGAGGGGCTGGGGGTCAGGACTCCTGGTCTGAGGGAGGA
>NW_022104553.1:20354518-20355834 GCF_000313985.2 Echinops telfairi | reverse complement strand
CCGAGGCTGACTTGTCTGAGTGATTCTGCAGGACAGGGTAGAGCCACCCACTGCGAGTGGCCAATGGCCTCCCCTCCTGGCTTCAGAACACACATTGCGGTGAGCGGTGCAGTGTTTTCTCGGGTAGGCTCCCAGGGCTCCCCGATCGTTTCTCCGAGGAAGACACAAATCCAAAGAGAACCCAAACCTCCCGCCTTGGGTGCCATCTCAGTGGTTTCCGCTCCTTCCTCAGCTGCGACCCTTTCATGCAGCTCCTCATGTGGTGGTGACCCCCCCAACCATGAAATTATTTTCATTCCGACATCATCACTGTCATTTTGCTATGGCTCCGGCGACCCCCGTGAAAGGGTCCTTCAACCCCCAAATGGGTCAGGACCCACAGGTTGAGAACCGCTGTGCCAATCGGACTTCTAGAGGCCCCCCATTGGGGAGTGTAGAACTGCCTGCCCGTGGTATTCCAAGGTCAAGGCTCTGGGTAGATGCCTCTGCCTCTCCCGCTTTTTCTCCTGCGGGGTGCTGGGGGATTGGGGCAGCCTTGTTCTCCCGGAGCAGCCCGACCCTGCTTAACCCTGTGTGTCCCGAGGGAGGTCACTCTGATGATGACAGTAGTCATTTGCGCTACCAGCAGGCCCCGCCGTATGCTGGTCCGGGGGTGGCCTCCTCTAGTCCCACAAGCTGTCCTTGAGAGGGGTTCTCCCCACTTGACAAATGGGAAAACTGAGGTCCACAGGGGTGGGGACCATTAGCTGGGCGCTTGCAACTATGCAGTGGTTTGGATTGGGTGTTAAGCTGGGTTACCTCCGGCGCTGGGCTTACCATCTCCTCTGGAGCCTTGGAGTCTAAGTCCTATCTCCAAATGGCTCCCCACCACCCACCTACCACCACCCTGTCCAGCTTCCACCCAGGACTCACCTGACAGGAGTCCTTGCCGCCCTGGGGCACCCCTGCACAGACCATGCCAGGAGTGATCGCTAAAGAGTAGGCCTCCCTGCACGCCTGGTACGGAATGATTTCAATGTTCACGCACTGCAGAGAGTCAGGGTACCTGGCTGGTGGTTGAAGGGGGTGGGGGATTCACAGTGAGGGGTTGTCACTCAGTCTGTCCTCTGGTACACCCAGGAGGCTGGGCTGCAGAACTCACCATCCTCAGACCCTGGAGCTCAGGGTCTCAACCCACTCCTCCCCGAGACTCCAGATCTCAGGGAAGGGCTGGCACTGCTTCTGTTGGGCCCAGAGGTTCAGCTCCCAGCCCCGTCTCTCGGAGACCCTGAGGACCAGCACCCTGCCATCTCCTCCCTCAGAAACAGGGGTCTAAC
>NW_022104553.1:20348731-20352620 GCF_000313985.2 Echinops telfairi | reverse complement strand
GGATCAGGGTTCTAGACTGACTCTGAATCATGGCGTCACTTCTAGATGCGGGCGTGAGCCTTCCGACTTAGGGGAGGCGGAGGGTTCTCTCTTGAGCTCTGTGTAATGGCTTGGGAATCTAGGCTCTGGACGGAAGTTCCTGTGAAGGTGTGAAATCTGGGTTCATGGTCCTTGGGTGACTTCTGGGCGCTGGTCTGGGCTTTGACTTCTAGGCTGGGGCTCCAGATGTAGGTATGGAATCTGCGGCTGTGGGTGCTAGAAACGGGTTTGAGCTTTAAGTTTTAGAGTTGGATGAGGATTCTACAATGAGCAAAGGATCATTGTGACCTGGAGCCTGGATTCTAGACATCGACATGAGCTCCCGTTTCTGGCTTCTAGAGTAAGCTTTGGTTTAGGACGTGGGTTCCAGACACTGGTGTGAGCTCTGGTCCCAGCTGGGCTCAAGGTTTGGAACATTGGATCGAGTGCTTTATGCTGAGCTGGGATGTTTCAGGTTGAATCAAAGGTTTTAGTAATTCAACTCTTGCCTCTAGACTCTGGTCGGAGCTCTTGCCTCCAGGTTGGGCTCTGGGTTCCAGGCACCGCTCCAGGTGATGGCTGTAGCTCAAGGAGCTTGATGCTACTTTACACTCTGGGGGTTGTGTTCTAGATACCAGGGTGAAGCCCGGCATCTAAATTCGAGATGGAACTTCCCGTTGAGGCACTCGACCTGGGTTCATAGTCATTGGGTGGGTTCTGGGATCTAGTCTGGTCTTTGATTCCAGGCTGGCGTGTGGGTTCCAGATTTAGGTAGAGAATCTGGGGCCGCGGGTTCTACCTGGAGTTCAGGTTATGATCTGCCTTCCAAGTTTTAGAAACCGAGTTCTGAGCTATAAAACGGAGGGCTGTAGATCTGACTCTGCCTTAAAGCTTGGGTGTGGAATGAGCTGAAAGTTGAATGATCTTTTCTAAGCACTGGGCTGTATGCTCCAGCAGGACTCCCCAACAGATCCTAGGAGCTTCCTGTCTTTCCTGGATTGATGGTTGGACTATGAAGTGGGCTCTGGGTTCCAGGCAGCATCCTGAGAAGAGTTCTGCATGCCCGATTGTAGACCATGCCCTACATTGTAGTCTTTATGCAGAACATGGGCTCCAGAGAGGAACCTGGGTGGTGGCGGCGTGGTGGTTACTCCTTGTGCTGTTAACTGCAAAGTCAGCAGTTCAAAACCACCACCAGCCGCTCCGTGGGAGAAAGACAGGACTTCCTACTCCTATCAAGAGCTACACTCTTGGAAACCTCCAGGGGCAGGTCTGCCCTGTCCTAAAGGGTCACTATGAGTCAGAATCAACTCAAAGGCAGTGAGTTTGGTTTGGTGGGCTCTGGAAGAATCTCCAGACTATATGTTAGGATCTAGGCTCTTCATGAGTCTCTAAGTTGGCCCATGGGCTCTAAACCATCTATCTGCTTACAGACTATAAACCAAGATTTCCAGTAAGACTCCAGGTTCTGAGCTTTGTCCTTGGCGATAGACCTTTAGCTAGATTACACACTGGGGCATAGATTTGACACTGGGTTCTAAACAGGGGTCTGGGGTTTTGGCTGAGCCCCAAAGTTCTAGATTCCAGAAAGCAAGGGGAGAAATCACTCACGGTCGGGCGCAGTGCGCAGCAGTGATGACCCACTGGTCTGATAGCAGCGCCCCTCCACAGAGGAAGCTACGCCAGGGGCCTGCCAGTAGGGCCACCTGCCACGGCTGGGAGTTCGGGATGCATGAATAGCCACCAATGATCTTGTTCTCATCCTCTTGGCTCTGTACCATGGCTAGAAATAGACAGGCATTGGGTGGGGGTTGAAAAAAGCAGATGAATAAATGCTCTCCTTCCTCACTCTCTAGGGACCCAGGTGCCTACAACCCCCTTTCATTTTGGCTTAGCCTCCAAACCAGCCACCTCCATCTGCCCCATCCCAGGGGAGATATACCCACCATCACCCCCAGTATTGCTTAACACAATCAAGGAATTTCCGGACCTCCCCTACCACCACCACCATAGTCACCGCCATCCTTCCCACTGTCAGAGTTGATTCTGACTCACGGCGACCCCATAGGAGAGGGCAGAATGACCCCACAGAGTTTCAGAGGCTGTGTACATTTTTATAGGAACAGACAGCCTCCATCTTTCTCTTGAGGAACAGCTGGTGGGTTTGAACTGCTAACCTTCTGGTGAGAAGCTCAACAATGGAGGCGCCAGGCCACTAGGGCTCCAGTTACCACCATCAAAAACCAGACCCAGTGCCATCGAGTCCAGTCCCACTCACAGCCATTCAACTCATGGCACCCTTTCCTCTGTCCCACCACTCCCTCCTCCAGATCTCGATACAACTGTTACTCTCCACTCCACTCTTCCATCTCTACTTTCGATCACTCCTCTTGACAATAGGCCATGTCATGTTCTGGACCCTCAAGTGGTCCTTCCTCAACATCTCCAAGGACATGCTGCCCCTTTCATCACCTTCCCAATCAAGTGACCCCCCAACCCCATCCCCCGGTGAATCCATCATCTCACCACACACCCATTCCATCCACCATATCACAGGCTCTCCCATGACCTCTCTCTCCATCACCTCCTTCCACTAGTACTCTTGACAATATTCCATCGTTTTCCATCTTAATTCCTCTCTAACACAGCCTTCTCAGCGCAGCCCCCTCTGGACCCCACGGCTCTCCGCCATTCCTCGTTTATTTCACATCACCGGTTGTCACCTACGATCCCCAAATTTTGATCTCTGCACAACTCAGGACTTGGGTCCACACACGCTCCTCAGCCACCACACACACACACACACACACACACACACACACACACACACACATGCTCCAAGTCCCCAAATGCTCCCTGTTGGTTCTTGTCAACCCACCTGTGAACATCCCAATTCCCCAAGGACTTCCCAGCCCACTCCCAGCCCATTGCTGTCTTACCTACAGCCAAGATTTGAAGCGCGGTCAACAGGACGAGCATTCTGGTGGGTGGGTGACACGTTCTGACAAGATGCAGAGAGAGAGAAGGTTGCAAATAAACCAGGCTGGGAGTCAGAGACAGCCAGGGCTCTTCACATGGAGACCCTCTGAGACAAGGAAACAGGGACCCAGAGGTAGAGGCTAGGGGTCACAAGGGTGGGGCGTAGAGGGGCTGGTTCTTGGTAGTGGAAAAGAGGAAGATGCTGAGCAGGGCTCACCCGCCTTGGTGCGTGGAGGAAATGGGAGCGGCGTCTCTCTCTGCTTTGTCCACATAGAGGCCTTTTATCCCTGGTCTGGGCAGCTGGCCCTGCCCGCCCCCCTGCCCGCCCCTCTCCTGACTTTTTTTTTATTGCCAAGTTCCCATTCCAGGGCTCCTTGGTCCTATTCCCTCCCTCCCTCCCTCCTCTGGCCAAGGAAGCAGCCACAATTGTTAATGAGAACACGCCCGGATGAAGAAGATGTTATAATCTGACAGGAATCCAGGGAGGGGGACCCCCGGGGCAGAGTGTGCAGGGGAGCATTCCCAGTCTGCAGTGTTAGATTCCTGACCCTGCGGGGAAGACAGGGGTTTGGGGTGGGGTGGGGGACTCACATTCAGAGAAAGGTGCTGGGAGGGGCCGACAGAGGGAGGGAGGGGCTGAGAGAGGTGGGCCAGGGAGGAGAGAGACGTGAAATCCGAAATCGGGAGGTGGAGAGACAGGGCGAATCTGAGACGAGCACTTGCAAGGGCAGAGAGAGGCACCGAGGCAGAGAGAGGTGAGGAGAAGGCTCCTGGGGTGACCGAACCCTGGACTTCAGTGGTTGAGAATGAACTGGAGAAAGAGGAGGAAGAAAGATGGGGCAGAAGCAGCAGGGGTGGGAGGAGGCAGGACAGAGAAGGAAGAGAAAAGCCC
>NW_022104553.1:20346530-20347917 GCF_000313985.2 Echinops telfairi | reverse complement strand
GGGGGGAGGGGGGAATTGGGGCACAAGCCATGAATGTGGGAGCGGTGAGGGAGCCCCAGAACTGATCGTGATGATGCTTCAACAACTGTTTGAAAAGGCGATCTAACCGTGGGGGTGCATGCTACGGGAATACAGTATCAAGCAAATGACTTAAAAAAAAAAGTGAGAATGAGCATCCATGAAGCCACAACAATGGCTCATTGCATCCCCCAAAAGAAAGAGGAGCGTAGAGAGGTGGACAGAGGAGAGAGAAGAGCGAAGGAGGTGAGGAGGAGGTGGAAGCAGACAAAAAGAGGAAAGGCAGAGAGAAGAGAGAGGTAGCGACACCCCTTTACAGCCACCGAGTATATCAGCAATGATGCTGGAAGAAAGTGATTGGAGGAAATGCTGATCAAGCTGGAAGAGAGAGGAGGAAGATACAGGTGGAGAACGTGGAGATGGAGAGAATAAGGAGGAGGCGATGGGGAGAAAGACAGGACATCTGGGCTGGGAGAAAGGAAGCAGAGATGGGAAATGAGAGCTGAGGGAGGGGGGCTGTTGGAGGGCGGCAGGGGTTGGGGATAGGAACTGTAGAGAGCTAGGCAAGAGGCCTCTGGCGTGAGGAGCTCTGTCCTGGGGCTTTCTCATGTTGTCCCCGGAGTCCCCCTGAGTCACGGAGCTGGTGTCTGGCAGGGAGGAAGAGGCTGAGGGCAGGAACCATGTGATTCAACTCACTCCGCAAAGAGGTTGGGGGAGAGTGGTGGCAAGACGGAGGAAGAGATAGAAAAGCAGAGAGGGGGGATCACAGAGATCCTGAGAGGGGGTTGGACAGAGACCCAGAGAGAGGGGGACAGAGACACACAGAGAGAGGGGAACAGAGAGCCAGAGAGAAGGGAGAGGGGGACAAAGGTCAGAGAGACAGAGATAAAAACCAGAGAGAGGAGGTCAGAGATCCAGAGAGAAAACCAGACAGAGTGGGTGACATGACAAGGCTGTCCGACAGACAAGGTCAGCCTATGAGGCTAGAGGTCCCGTCCTCATTTCTGGGGAGAACTTGCCATTCTTGGCCTCTCCCCTAGCCTCTTAAATTCCCTAAAGACTGTAATTTGTCTCTGGGTCTTGGCAGCTTCATCCCCAGACCAAGGTGGTGACTCAGGAGGCTGCCTCCCACACTGCACAGGACCTAACCCTGTCTCTCCCGGCCTGGCCACCGACCTTGGCCATCTGAACAGGTCCATGGCTCAGGGTCTGAGGGCTCATTGTCTGAGCTCAGGCATCTGGATCCCTCTGCCCACTTCTCCCTCTGATTCCTGGGAACTGGTTCCTTGAATCTATGCTAGTTGAGATAGTTTATTGTGCCAGCCTGGCTGATAAACACAAGTGGGATTAACTGAAGGGCAGAGAGATA
>NW_022104553.1:20344862-20345796 GCF_000313985.2 Echinops telfairi | reverse complement strand
ACCTTGATGAACATAGAAACACACTGAACAACCACAACAACAATGCTTTGGAAGCACAGGATTATAGGGGGGGATGTCCCTGGGTGGTGGACACAGATGGCCGAGTGCTTGACTACGGTCTACCCAAAGACACTTGGGAAGAGAGACCCGGCGATCAGCTCCTGAAAAAGAACATCACTGAAACACCTGTGGAGCCCAGTGCTCCTCGGACGCACAGCGGGGCTCAGTGAATGGGAGCGGACTCTACAGCAACTCTTGTTGTTACGGAATGGTTTGTACTGAGCCTCGTCATTGACAGCGCGAGGCAAGAGGGAAATCCATTCCCGTTAGCCGCAGTCAGACTGCAGGTTTCCAGGAATATGGGATTCCACTTCTCAAAAGCCAGGGATCGAGTCCACAGATTTTAACTTCTTACCCACTGACGTCTCCCTTCAACATAACACTAGCCACCAGTTCTGATTTGTTACGTTCGGTTCCGCCAAGGGCGGGTACTTCCTATCGTGGTGGTGGTTGCCTTTAGACTCCAGGTGCTGCCATCTCCACAAATAGCCACTAATTCTACTTCAAAAGGGAAGTTGTGTGTTTGGTGAAGCTTGGGCACGAGGCGCCCTTTCTCTTAAGCCCCTGGCATCGGCTCTTTCCCCGCCCTCCCTCCCCGCTCCCCCTTCCCTCATGAACCCTTGATACTTTGGTATTTGTTGGAATATTAGTATCAAAATGAGTCCCGTCCTGAACGTTCCCATCTACAAACAATGAACAACATCACCCTTGGAGGGAATGTGGGCTTCCTCTCCTTTTGTAAGAACAGATGTTGTATCTGTTGAGCGACCCTCTTCCAGCGTCTCTTCTGATTTGTCTTCTTTGGGTTTGTATTCAGTCACCATCACAGGGGGCCACCTGCTCCCACACTTTATGTTTTCAGGACCTTTGAAAC
>NW_022104553.1:20342266-20343324 GCF_000313985.2 Echinops telfairi | reverse complement strand
GCCTGTGGGTTTCTGAGACTGTCACTCTTTACGGGAGTAGAAAGCCCAGTCTTTCTCCTGAGGAAATAATGGTGGTTTTGAACTATTGATCATGAGGATCGCAGTGCAAACTGTAACTGCTACACCAATGCCGATGTCGTTAGGTTGACATTTAACACCTCATCATTTGTTCTCCATTTTAAATTTTTTCTAGCTTTTATTGTTTTCTGTTATCTTTCCAACCGAGTTTTTCTGTGTTTCATTTTGTTATTGTGTTGTTTTTGCCTGGTTTTCTTTATATTAAATCTATGATAGATAAATCTACACACACAGTAACTGGATCAATAGTTTCCTGGGGTTATGGCCAGGGAGGTGGCTGGAGGGGGTGGGAGGATGAGATGCTAATAATAATGAGTCCAAGGAGGAAGAAAATGTTCTAAAATTACATAAACGATTGAACTATTTAAACTACTGGACCGTATGACATGAGAATAAAATATGATGTTGATAAAACTGTTCATATAAAAAATGGTGAACATGATTAAGAAAGAGGACAGCTTACTATTCAAGGTTCCAAGGACTGACAGGGTGTCCACCACTGTTGGCTCACGCATGACAGTTGTGTGGATGGTAGAGTGTTTTCCATAAGGCTCTGTTGTACACGGTCGCTATGAGCTGGCAATGACTTGATGGCACCTAACCTCTACCACATGTAGCCCGTCAGAGCCATAGCTACACAAGCATGGAAGGCTGTGAGTTTTCTAGGTTAGAAGTGTCCACGGAATGACTAAGATACATTTTTAAAAATAGGGCAAAGTACATAACGGCGAACATTTGAAGAAGGAAGAGGAGGAGAGGACTGTGGGGGAAGAAGAAAATGAAGAAGAAGGCAGGAGGAGGAGAAAAACGGAGGAGGAGGAGGCAGAGGAATAAGAGTAGGAAGGACAACGAAACAGTGATGAAGACAGAGTTTTTAAAGGGTCATGAATAAAGACTTAGGAATCATGATGGTATGGAACGTCTCAACAAGCACATTAAAAACCAGACGACAGATGTAGCAACGATGAAAATACAACTTT
>NW_022104553.1:20340657-20341755 GCF_000313985.2 Echinops telfairi | reverse complement strand
AAATGTGCTTTACACAATTGATGTATGTATGGATTGTGATAAGAGTTGTATAAGCCCCTAATAAAATGATTAAAACAAACAAACAAAAAACCCCAGAAGACCACAGGAAAAGAACAAAGGAAGAAAAAAAGACTTTAAAGTGCTGTGGGAGAATCATTTCCAACCTAAAAATCAGTTCAAAATAAGAAGCAAAATAATAATAACATGGGATAATTTTTGTATGTAGGCTAGCACTGTCCCCGTCTCAATGTCCTGCTTTTGACCTTGGTGTGTGGTCAGGCATCCTTGAGCCAATTTTCAACTCATAGTGGCCCCAGGTGACAGACAAGAGTCACCCCACAGGGCTTTCTAAGCGGTAATCTTTATTCTTGACTTTTAGTAATCCTTTTATAGGGAGCGCGTGCAGATATCATAACCATCCACAGTTAGGTCAGGCATCATTGCTTCCAAGCATTTTCTTTCTTCGTGAAGTCCTTGCTATCTGCTCTCAGCTGTACTCTTTGGAAGAGCAGATCACTAGTCATTTCTTTCATGGAGCCACTGGGAGATTTGAACCGCCAACTTTTAGATTAACAGCCAAGCTCTTCACCATCGTTGGGCAAGATCAGGAGCCAATAACAATGAACACAAGTAGAAGAAATGTTCTAATATTGGTGGGGTGATGATTGTGCAACTCTTTCAACGTGACCGAACTGTTGAATTGTAGGCTATGTAAATTATGTCAATAAAACTTTAAAAAAAAAATTAGTAATTCGTTTTAGCACCTACCCTGGACTCTCATGGCCTTGTTAATATAACAAATAAAATCCTTTCACATTGATATCACATCGACAAGTACAGACCCTAGAACTAAAGTCTAGCCTTTAGTTTTAAATTTTTAAAGTCCCTATTGAGTGAAGAGTACCTGGGACTATCTGTACCATGTGTACAACCAGTGTACATCCTCTGGTCTAGCCAAATTTGTAAGATAGAATTGGGATCCTGATAGTGGTGGGGAGGAGGCATTCAAGAACTAGAGGAAAGTTGTATGTTTCATCGTTGCTATACTGCACCGACTGGCTTGTCTCCTCCCCACTATCCTTCTGTAAGGGGATGTCC
>NW_022104553.1:20337002-20338827 GCF_000313985.2 Echinops telfairi | reverse complement strand
AAGCTCAACCTGGTGTCACATGTGCATTCCATGGAAGACAAAACCAACAGGTGGAGCCCCGAAGGGATTTCCAGAAAACGGGCTACCTAAGCCAAGGCCTTTGAGTGAGTGGTTCAGCAGGGAATGGTGTGTGGTGGAGGCAGAAGGGAGGTGGGTGTTTCAAAGTACCAGGGTGTGCAGGAACCTTGGAGTAAAAAGGTGGTGACAGAGTTTGGAGAGCTATAAGGGGTCTAAGTCAACGAGGAGCCAAGATGACTGGGGGTTTGGGTTGACCTCCAGGCGGATGGAGAGGTTCCGAGAGAAGATCCCATCAAGCTTCCCATTGGGAATTCAGCTTTATAGCTGAGGAGAGGGGGGCGGTGCCAATGCCTCCCTAGTAGAATCCCCACCTTTCAAATGGGAAAAGAAAAAACAAACTCATTGCCATCAGATTGATGCCAACTCATAGCGACCCTGTAGGACAGGGTAGACCTGCCCCTGCGAGTTTCAGAGATGGTCACTCTTTACGGGAATAGAAAGCCCCATCTTTCTCCCAAGGAGCAGCTAAAGGTTCTGAACTGCTGACCTTGCAGTTAGCAGCCCAACGTGTAACCACTGTACCACCAGGGCCTCCTTTGAAACGGGAGTCTAGTTTCTGGCCTCTCTTGTGCAGCCACCACCCAACTGTCAGTGCAGGCTTGTGTATGACTATGATGATGAGCACGTTTCAGCGGAGCTCCCAGGTTAAGATGGGCTAGGAAGACAAGCGTAGTGATCTACTTTGGTAAAGTTAGCCAGTGGAAACCCTAGAGATGCTAGCAGCTCGATCCTGTTGTGCATGAATTTAGGGTCTCATCTCATGGCAGTTTAGAGGGTGAAAGGGTGGACTTGTCAGAGACAGGGATCAGGGATCGCCAGGCAGAGAAGCCAGGGCATATTAAGTCCACGCTGGGGGAAATCTATGGAATCAGAAGAGAAGGGGGATTTGCCTAAGACCCCATGGGAGAGTGACAGTTTAGAAGATGTGAAGAAGCTAGCGACCAAGAGAGAAGGAGCAATTGGAAGGGTCCGAGGGAAACCCGGAGACTATGGAGTGGAGGAAGTCAATGGCGTGTTCTAATGAGGGATTTGTATCAGGAACCCTGGTGTATCAGAGCCCTGATGGCATGGTGGTTACGCATTGGGCTCTGCCCTGCAAGGTCTGCAGTTCAAATCCACCAGCCGGTCTGGGGTTTTCTCCTCCCACAAACAGTTACAGCCTTGGAAAACTCACAGGGGCATGCCTACCCTGTCCTACAGGGTCTCTATGAGTTGGCATTGACTGGGTGGCTGTAAGTTGGTGTTTTTTGGTTTTGTTTTGATTTGGAATGAACGAACTCTGGAAGCCCATTGGTTGAGCTGTTTGCTAACTGAAAAGCTGGTAGTCGCACCCACTGTTCTGTGGGAGAAAGATGTGGCAGTTGGCCTCTGTGAAGGTTTTAGCCCAGGGGGCAGGTCTACTGTATCCCACCATCTCTAGGAGCAGAGTCTAGACAGCAGGCCATGATGGAGTCCGGGTGGCATGTTTGTAGGAAGGGTGTCAGTCAGTCCCCCGGAGTCAGGAGGGACAAGTGATGGGTGGTCTTGGAGAGAAGAGTCTTGATCGTGTGTCTAGGAGCCATGGTGGCATCGCGGTGACCCGTTGGCCTGCTAACTTCAAGGTCAGCTGTTCAAAACTACCAGGCACCCCGTGAGAGAAAAACAGTCTTTCTACTCCCGTAAAGAGTGACCATCTGGGAAACCCACAGGGGCAGTTCTACCCTGTCCTACAGGGGTCGCTATGAGACAGCATCAACTGGATGGCAGT
>NW_022104553.1:20329998-20332592 GCF_000313985.2 Echinops telfairi | reverse complement strand
CTATCATCTATCTATCTATCTATCTATCTATCTATCTATCTATCTATCTATCTATCTATCTATCTATGTATCATCTATATCTATCCAGAGGGAACCCTGATGGTGCTTTGAGTTGGGCACTGGGCTGGCAGTTGAAGCTACCTGCTGCTCGGAGAGAGAGAATCATAAGGCTGTCAGCTCCCAGAAAGCTTTATAGTCTCAGAAGCCCTATATAGGGTTTTCTATGAGTCTGAATCAACTTGATGGCAATGGATGTGTTTTTCTGTGTGTGTGTGTGTGTGTGTTTGTGTGTGTGTGTATCTCTGCCCCCATCCCTGCCCTGCGGTAGAAAAAGATCAAGTTGAGGATTGTGGGAAACCATAAAGTCAAACCTGACTCTGTTGAGTTGATTCCAGCTCCCGAGGAGCCCTGGCGGTTCAGTGGGTTATGTGTTGGGCTGCTAACCGCCAGGTCAGTCAGCAGTTCGAACCCACCAGGGGCTCCAAGGGATAAAGGTGAGGCTTCCTGCTCCTGTAAAGGTTCTCAGCCTCGAAACCCCTCAGGAGCCGTCCTACCCTGGACAGTAGGGTTGCTCTGAGTTGGAAGTGAGTGTAGGGCCATGAGGGTATGAGTTCACACCCTGGGGGACAGAGTCCAACTGCGTCACAGGATTTCTGAGCAGAATCTTCCCAGAAGCAGACTACCACATCTTTCTCCCTCAGGTCAGATGGCAGGTTCGAACCGCCCACCTTTCCATTAGGGGGCAGGCACAGCGATCTGGGTGTAGTTCAGATCTCTCTTGACATCTCCGGGTGTCTGTTCCTGTGGGTTAATCACTTCCTGTGGTTGCTATTGTTAATTAGTGGCTGAGACAGGAGGCCTTGAAGAGGGTTCAGGTTAGGGCCCCTGGGTGTCTCATATGCTTAAGTGCTTGACTGCCGCCTGGTGGATTTGAACCACTGACCTTGTGGTTACAGCTCAACAGCTAGCCCACTGCACCACCAAGGCTCCTTAGGGGTTGGGATCAACTCAACAGCAGCGGACTTGGCTTTGTAGTTTTCCACCATTTCCCCAATTCTACCTTTGTCTATGGCAGCAGGGCAGACAGACAGACAGACACACAGACACACACACATTCTATGTTTATATGTACTCAACAGTGGTTTGAACTCATCCTCTTGGAAGACAGCCCTGGTGCTCTGCTTCAGAAATTTGTATGGCCCAGTTCTACTCTGCACACCTGGTGTCATCCCACCTGGGGACCCGCTGCACGGCAACAGGAGACAGGAGTGACCGAGGCAAGGACAGAAGGGGCTTGGTGGAGAGGCTCTCCGACTGGGGTCAAGGTGTCTCAGAGGTGGAAGAACAGGTATGGCGAAGCCACCCACAGTGTGAGACGCTTGCAAGGCTGTGGTCAGGGGGTGGGGTGTGGGATTTGGTGGTTCACAGGTGGGGCCTTTCTGGATGGAGATAGGGGCCAGGTGTGACCCGTGGGAATAGGTGGCAGAGGAAGTCATCTCCGGCCATGTGGAAGTGATAGAGGCCTGGCGTTTTAGGGAACGTGAGAGAAGGGATGTCTTCCCTCGCGAGGCCTCCTCAACGCCCACCCCCCAGTGACAGAAAATGCCTCTCTCTGTCACCACTTACAATAAAAAGCAGACCTGGTTTGCAACAGTGCTGGGCAGGGTGCTCAGGGCTTGACATGTATTATTACCTTTAATCCCCACAACAGCTTTACGAGGGAAGGGAACTCTCGTTAGCACCACATGAAAGCCCAGAACCAAACCCATGGCGGTTGAGCCAATCCCGACTCATCTCGACCCCGAAGGACCGAGTGGAACAGCCCCCAGGGTGGCTGCTTGCGGTCAAATCCATTCTGACTCACAGCGACGACGCTGGGGGATGGAGCCCTACGAGGCCCTCGCCTTGACAGAAGCAGATGGCCAGCTGGTTCCACCACCACCACCACCCCTGCCCCCCAAGAGCCGCTGGGTGGGTTTGAAGCCCTGACTTGTGGGTTAGCATCTGAGCACTTTGTCCTGGCACCACCCAGGACCCCCCACCCCTGTCCTACATGACACAGGAGGAAGCTGGGGCTTGCCCAAACCCCCAAGTCCCATCACCGCTGAGTGGATCACCCCTCAAAGCCGTCCTATGGGACAGAGAAGAACCACTCCACAGGATGTCCAAGGCTGTCTGTCTTGATGGGAGCAGACTGCATCATCTTTCTCCCTCGGAGCAGGCTGGTGGGTTTGAACCGCCCACCCAGTGGTTGGTAACCCAATGCCTACCCCACAGCTCTGCCCAGGTTCCTTTATACCAGACAGACATCATGTGTGTCAATGGTAGCAGAGCTAGGATTTGAACCCAGGTCGAAGGGCTTTTAAAAAACAATGACAGGAGGATGGAGACCATGAATAATGTAGAATGAAAAAAAATTCATCCCACAAGGACCCCCTCATTTCTGTCTTTTGTTGGGACGCTGATCAGTTGGTTGGTGGTGGGAAAATGCTTGGTTGACGGAACTCACGAACTGCTCCCTGGGAGAAGAATGTAACCGCGTGCTTCCATCCAAACCAAACTCACTGCCATTGGGTTGTCTCCGACCCTGACTC
>NW_022104553.1:20316290-20329898 GCF_000313985.2 Echinops telfairi | reverse complement strand
CGGAGACCGGAGACCGAGAAGGACAGGGTAGAACCGCCCCTGGGGCTTCTGAGACGGCAACTCTTGATGGGAGTAGAAAGCTCAGTCTTTCTCCTGAGGAGCTGCTAGGGGTTTTGAACTCCTGACCATGCGAACAGCAGCCCAATGTGCAACCACAACACCACCAGGGCTCCTGTTAATCTGTTTGCATACAGATGGAAAACAACACCAAAAAACAGACAAGCAAGCCATCCAAAAACAAAACAGAACAAAAACCCTCACTGCTGTAGAGTGGATTCTGACTCATAGCAACACTTTAGGGCAGAAAAGAACCACTCCCGGGGGTTTCCTGAAGCTGTACATCTTGTTTGTTTCATTTGATTAAAATATTTCTTTTTTCTTGCAAAAGGCCTTCATGGCATCGTTTGTCCCACATCCTTGCTGCTCCAGTTCGAAAGGCACTTTCCTAGAAGAAATGGGAATGGACCTCTTAGAGATATTTATCATTTCATTTATAATTAAATTCTAATCTATAATTTAAATATTTAAAAAACAACCGAAGAAAAACGGGTGCCTAATACGTAGTGTCTCCTTTCAGCAATTTGCTTGTCCCTTCGTTCTGGGGCTGAGAGGGGAACCCATCCCCTGCCCCAATTCCCTCTCCTCTCTTCGGGGATCTCCTTCACTGACACCTCCCCTCCCCGCACCCCAATTTAAGGGGGGCGGAAGGTCCCCAGACTATCTCCTGTGTGGCCAGCACACAGGCAGGCCCAGCTTCTGTCCAGCCTGGCCACAGGGGGATTCCACATTCAGAGGATGCTGGCGCCGCTGTCCTGGAGCATGGAGCCGCTCGGGCTCAGGAGGGGACGGACCATGGAGGTCACTTGACCCACGGCCACACCGGTGAGAAAATGGAGGTTCAGCATGAGGCGTTGAAAATCTTGAAGGGGGAAACCTGTGTCATCTTTCTTCTGAGAAGGAGTGATGAAGCTGGCCAATGCTTCATCCACTGCGCCACAAGGGCTTGGTAAAGGTGGACGGCTTTGAAACCCTCCTGGGAGGCTCCACCCTCTCTAGTTGGGTGGTAACTGTCTCGACGGCAACGGGTTTTAGATGTTGCTTCTGAGTGACTCTTCCAAAAACTCCACGCTCAGTGCGTTCTGACTTCCTAGCGACCCTATAGGACAGTGGAGAACTACCCTTGTGGGTTTCTGAATTGTAACTCTTACGGGAGTGTAAGCCTCTCCTGTCTCCCGCGAAGCATCTGGTAGACTTGAATTTCATTGACTGGTGAGTTTTGTCCCAGGGTGGGGGTGGGGGCCCTGTATTCTCTACGAGAGGAGTCCTGTTGGCAGAGTGGTTCTGTTTGGGGCAGCTAACCGCAAGGTCAGCTGTTTGAAACCACCAGTCTCTCCTCGGGAGAAAGATGAGGCTTTCTACTCCCATAAAGAGTGACAATGTTGGAAATCCACAGGGGCCATTCTACTGTGCTGGAAGGGTCACTATGAGTAGGAATGGAAGCGATGACCATGAGTTTGGTTTGTTGATCTCTACGGAGGCGCCCCGGTGGTGCCACGGTTCAATCACTCCGACACTAACAGGAAGGAAAGGTTGATGGTTCCAACCCACACTGAGTTGCTCTGCAGGAGAAGGGACTTGGTGATCTGTGCCCTACTCTGCCCTCTACTCCGTCCTAGAGGGCCACCACGAATTTGGAATTGACTTGATGGTACACAACAACAATCTTCGTGGAAACAATTGGGCAGGCCTTTTGCTTTGTACTGGGGCAGGTTCAAATTTCCAACCTGCACAGCACATTAGCAGCTGGTCACGGAACATTTGCGTCAGCAGCACATACCATGTGCCCTGCCCCCCTCACTGAACGCTCTAGTGACATGGACACCACAATCACTCCCCTTTTCACAGGTGAGGACACAGGGAGAAATGGGGTCAGTTGCCCAACGTGACAGGGTGAGTGAGTGGCACAGCTAGATTTGAACCCCAGCCCGGCTGACTCGATGCCTTTGCACGGTTGATCTCACCTGTGTCTTTGATTACCCAAATCTCCCTGGGTCACGTCTCAGATGTTTCTGACTCAGCACCTCTCTCTGCCATCAACTATGAGCCACGCAGCCTCTGTGTGCACACCAGGGCACCTCTGATGTTGGCTAAAACTCAACGGCTCTGCCTCTACCTCCCTACATCTCTATTATCTCTTATCAATCATTTTTTAACTCCTGGGGGGCGGGGAAGGACCCCCGGTGGCATGGTGGGTAACAAATTTGGCAGCTAACCCCAAGGTCAGTGATTCAAACCCACCAGCCGCTCCATGGGAGAAAGATGAGGCTTTCTGCTTCCATGAATATTTACAAGCTTTGCATCTTCCCAACACGATCGCTGAAGACAAAGCGGGTGCATAAGCAAATGTGGTGAAGAAAGCTGACGGTGCCTGGCTATCAAAAATATAGCGTCTCAGGTCTTAAAGGCTTGAAGATAAACAAGTGGCCATCTAGCAGAAAAGCAACAAAGCCCATGGAGAAGCACACCAGCCTGTGTGATCATGAGGTGTCGACACGAAGATGTATCAAAAGTTCAAAAACAAGCAATCGAATTGGCATATCAAAGGAGCATAGGTAAAGCGGAGACCCAAAACCCACCTGTCAGATAATTAGACAGTCCCTCACAGAAGGGCCTTAAAGGAGGAAAGCTATATCCAGGGTGCAGTACAGCACTGATGATACATATAACTAGCCTCTAGCTCTTTAATATTTCCTCCCCTTACTACTATGGTCCCAGTTTTACCTGATTACGCATTTTAGACCTGCAGATATTCATTTGTATAATGAAGATCATTTGATGCATGAAATTCAAGAGAGATAAACCTGTCAGAGATAGTAATAAGAGCAATGATTCCCTAGCGGTATGGGAAGAGAGGGAGGGGGTGAGAAGGGGTAACCAAGAGCAAACGTGATTGTATAATCCCACTTAAGGGGAAAGAATAACAGAATTGTAGGGGAACACATACAGTGGATGGTGTAAGATATGGTAAAAAAAATAACTATTTTTAATGTATGAATAAGAGTTCCTGCGGGGGGGAGGGGGGGAAGCGGGGGCGCAGAGGGGATAAAGGAGGGCTGAGATCAAAGAGTTCCTGAAGAAAGAAAACATTTTGAAAATGATGGATGGCAGTAATTGTACAATTACGCTCGAGCTAATTGAATTATGGATTGTTATAATATCTGTAAGAGCTCCCAATAAAATTATTAAAAAAAACACCATTCAAGATTTATTGCTTTGGAAACCCACAGGGGCAGTTCTACGCTGTACCGTAGGGTGGCTCTGAGGGCCAACTGTGCGTCATCACCGGCTCTGCAGTAGTGAGTTTGTGTAAGCTCTGAAACCTGAACCAAACCCACCGCCATCCAGTTGATTCTGACGCATTGACACTCTAGGGCGCAGGGTAAGGGCTCCCTGGGAGGTCGGGGGCTATAAATCTTCCCAGGAGCAGACAGCCTCTGCTTCCTCCTGAGGAGTGGCTGGTGGCTTTCAACTGCTGCTCTTATGGTGAACAACCCAAGGCATAATCCAGCACGCCACCAGGACTCCATAACCTACCTCCATCTCCCCTTCCCCCAGAGTCACCCCATCACCCCGTTGCTTGAGTCAAAGAGCTGGAGTGATCCTAGCTGCTTCCCTCTCCCTCCGCTCCCCCTCTGGCAATTCCTCTCAGCTTCCCTTCAGAAGAGACAGCCCATCTGCCCCCTTCCCTCCATCCCACCGGGTAGGCATGTCACCCTCCCTGATCTGTCACCTCCATGACTGTAATGACACGGAGCTTGTCTCTCTGCTCCCACAGTGGAGCCTCACCCCGACCCCGCCAAGTGCGTGTGCTGCTTAGCCACCGGCGTGTTCCTGAAACACAAACATGCTCATGTCGAAACCTGCGTCAGGCCCGCGTGTGAGTCCTTGCTGCAATTATCATAAAACTCGGATGGCTCTGAGGCACTTCCTGCACTGAGCCTCAGTCACGCTGGCCTGGTGGCATGTCCTCAGTGCGGTGGGTGCTGCCCCACCTCCACTCCTCTTTGCCCTTGCTGGTCAGCCTGCTCAGGACCCAATCTGCCTGTGGTTGGCTCCTTCTCCGCTGCTCGGTTGAAATGCCCCTTTCCATGAGGGCTCAGCACAGTCAATCGACATGTTGCATGTGGACCAGCTTCCTGCTGCCTAGCTGTCCAGAAACAGAATGAAAGAAAACAGACAGAACAGACGCCCCTGTTGCTGTAGAGCAGTGGTTCTCAACCTGTGGGGCACGACCCCTTGAGGGGTTGAATGACCCTTTCACAGGGGTCGCCTGACTCATCACAGTAGCAAAATGACAGTGATGAAGTAGCAACACAAATCATTTTATGGTTGGGGGGTCACCACCACATGAGGAACGGTATTAAAGGGTCGTGGCGTGAGGAAAGTTGAGAACCACTGCTCTAGAGTCAAGGCCCACTCACGGCAACCCTACATGTGGCAGAGTAGGAGTGTGCTTCCTAAGGGTTTCCTGCCTGCAATCCTTACGGATCACCAGGCCTTTCTTACGCGGAGTCACTGGGTGGGTCTGAAACACCAACCTTTAGGCTAGCAGTTGAGCACAAACCATTGGCACCATTCAGAGACCTCCTAACGATCTCAAAGTCACCCTTACTGCCAGGGAAGTGATTCCGACTCAGGGTGATCCTACAGGACGGGGTAGAGCTGCCCCCTGTGAATCTCCAAGACTGCTTCTCTTCAGGGGAGCAGAGAGCCTCATCCTTTTCCCTTGGAGCCGCTGGGGGCTTCAAACTGCTGATCTTGTAGAATGCAGCTGAATGGATACCAACTACACGACCAACCAAGCATCTTCGTTCAAAACCATCTTCTCTGGGATGAGCATTCACTTTTAGTTTCTATCTCATTCGCTTGTTGGCTTCCTCTCTATGCCTGTTTAAAAACTACAATCCTTCTATATGTTTGCTTCCTGCATGGCGATGTTCTCTCTCTCTCTCTCTCTCTCTCTCTCTCTCTTGATGGCATGGACCACCAATCTTGTACTTTCATATGTAACCATCACGCTACATGTGTGGCACACTCCCTGCCCACCTTCTCAGTTTGAGTGCCTGCCCCAAGGAGGCAGAGAGGCTTGTCCGTGTCACTGGGTCCTCTCGTTCCTAGAACTATGTGGAGCACATCACAGGGGCCCCTCTATGAATGTTCTTGGGATGAAGAACAAGCCCAACAAACTCACGGCCATCGAGTCGATTCTGAATCACAGCGACCTTCCTTTGAAGCGAAAGTTAAAAAACAGCTGTATTGATGGATAAGTCACACCTCAGACAGGGCGAACGTTCAGAAGAGTTGTGCCATCCTCATCACAAGTCCATCTTGGACATTTCTTCTTCCCTGTACTCACTGCTGTTAGTTCCCCGATTCCCGCCAACCTCTCCAGCCAGGCCCCCAGGAAGAGGAGCCCAGTTGTTGTCTCCAGCGATCTGCCTCATGCTGGATTTCCTGCACAGAGAAACACACAACAGGATAACAAAACAACAACCCACAGCAACAACAGGAGACAACAGAGAAAACCCTTGACAGGAACCAAACTCACTGCCATTGATGCCGACCCATAGCGACCTTACAGGACAGGTCGAACAGCCCCTGTGAGTTTCTGAGGCTGGAACTGCTTACAGGAGTAGAAGGCCCCACTTTCTCCCTGGAAGTGGCTGATGGTTTCGGACTGGAGACCTTTCGGATCACAGCCCAACCACCACGCCAGTAGAAAAGAAAGCAGGAAGAATCTAAGACTCAAAGAAACTTACATTGGGATTAAGAAGGGAGAGGAAATGACAAGGTGTCACATTTTTAACCTTAACGACAACTGCCGTGATCCACCCACAATGCACTGTGTCTGATAAAAAGACCCTGCCTTTAGTAAAACTTGGGCTTGCTGAAGAGCAAGGATCTATCATTCACTGATGAACCCCCGATTCCCAAACCAGGACCTGGCACGTGGCAGGGGCTCCATGGGGACTCCTTGAATGAGAGAAGTTATCTCAGAACCAGCTTATCTGCCCAGCTTTCTGCACCGATGGAGCCCTGGTGACACAGGGGTGACGCATTGGGCTGCCAGCCCCAAGGTCAGCAGTTCGAAGCCACCATCTGCTCTGAGGGGGAAAGGTGAGGCTTTCTGTTCCCGTAAAGAGTTACAGGCTCAGAAACCCACAGGGGTGGTTGGTTCTACCCTGTCTTGTGTTGTCGCAGTGAATCAGCAGGAACTCTGAGGCAGACAGTAGAGCATGAGAGCCTCCATCTCTTCCAACCGGGTAGGATCATCAATTCCCTGTCCCTGGGAGGGAAACATGCAGGGGAAACGTGTTTTGAGCACAGATGGGGAGTGTCCATCTTTCTGAGACTGGGCTCCCGATTCCAACTGGGGCTGAGGCTTCTGACCTAAGGAGGCCAGGGTGGTGGGGTTGAGGGGGTGTTGGGAACCACACTGGAATTTCTCCCTCATTGGCCCTTGTCCTTGCAGAGATTGCTCCCACAGTCAATAACAAGAGAAGGTCCCTCGTGTTTCTGTGGAGGAGTCTCTGGATGGTGGCTGTGGCACATCATCTGGTGTCAACTTGAGACTATTAAGAGTGAATGGGGTGCAGTCTAGCCTGTCAATCAGGTTGCAGCTTGATGACCTCGTTGAGAGGTGCTACAGAGATAAATAGCCACGCACTCTCTGGTATTCCAAGAGCCCTGGAGCTGGAGAAGCCGCGAGGAGACCCACACCAGCACTGAGATGCTTCCACCGCCACTGGATTCACAAGATTTCCCACCCACTGGCCTGTGATCTTCCTGCATTTGGTGTCATTGCATGAGTTGCATGAGTCTGAAGGGGAACTTATAGATTGGTATCGGACATATAGGCTAATATCAGACTTATGCACTTCATCTGGACTGGGCTGGGATGTTTTCTCAATAGTCAATTGCTCTTGTATACAAACCTCTTTCTTATACACCTATGAGTGTCTCTGGATTTGTTTCTCTAGTCAACCTGGACTAACACGGTGGTGCAAATGGTTCAGCGCTGGGATAGAAACAGAAGTTTGGTGGGTACAATGCACCCGGGAGCACCTTGGAAGAAAGGCCTGGTGATTGGCTCTCAAACCAAACGCCTGCCACCATCCAGTCGGTTCCAACTCATAGCCACCTTATGGGTCAGGGTAGAACAGCTACTACTGCCCTGTGGGTTTCTGAGACTGCAATTATTTATGTTTTATTTTAATTTTTAAAATCATTTGTATTGGGGGCTCTTACAGCTCTTATAACATTCCATACACCAATTGTATCAAGTGTATTTGCACATAGGTTGCCATCGTCATTTCCAAAACATTTTCTACTTGAGCCCTTGGTATCAGCTCCTCTTTCCACTCCTCTCCCCCGCTGCCCCTCCCCCAAAAAACTCTTGAATCCTTGATTAATTATATACTGTTATTATTTCATATCTTACACTGTCCATTGTCTCCCTTTACCCACATTTCTGTTATTCGTCCCCCTTTGGGGAGAGGGGCTATGTATCTTGATGTGAACAGAAAGCCTCATCTCTCTCCAGAGGAGTGACTGGTGGGTTTGAACTGCTGGCCTCGAGGTTAGCAGCCCAACGCTGAACTCAAAGAAGTCAAACAGTGGATGGGGGATGGGAGTGGGTGGGCAATGGGGAGGTGACGAAGGTTGTAACTGGGTACCAGGAAATGTGTCACTGTGCGGTGATTTCTGAGCCGCCCAGTGGGGCAGAGGAGGCAAGGTGGGGGATGCCCAGTGCGATGGACTCACTTTTGTGTCAACGTGGCCAGCTTGCGGTTCCCAGGGCTGTGACCAAATGCAACATTCCTCGCTTCTCCAGGCAGTGATGGGTGGTCAATGCCATGTTCATTCTGACCCCGTGTGTGCAGCTCCACCCAGCTCCTTGGGCCTCTCAGAGCTGTGACCTTTCAGAAGCCAATGGTCAGGAATGTCTTCAGACAGACATCCTCTGGATGGACCGCTTGGCTGGTGGTCCAGCACTTAACCTTGTATGCTACACGGAGACACCTCAGGAGATTGGGGGAATCCCATTGAGAGGTAGAAATTAGGAGAAGGGCTATGAGTCTGAATGCCATCAATTCAATGATACGATGTAATCATCTTCCATAAAAACAAACAAGCAAAAACCCTTTATGGGCTATTTGTATTCCATACACACAGGGTCACTGTGGGTCAGGGCCAACTTGAAGAAACCCAACAACCACCAAACTCACCACCACGGAATCGATTCCGACTCGCAGTGGCCTGGCAGCTCAGGGTGAACTGCCCCTGTGGGTTTCGGACATTGTCACAGAAAGCCTCATTGTTCCCCCCTTGGAGCGGCTGGTGGTTTTGAAGTGCTGACCTTGGGGTGGGCAGCTCACTGCGTAATCTCCTGCAGCACCAAGGGCATGCAGCTGTACTACATCACACGTGGAGTTGGCATGTGTTGGAATCAAGTCAATAGTCACGGGCTCCACTTTGATTTGGGTTTCTGGGCTACAGCTGTGCTCGTGTGGGTCCCTGAGGGGTGCAGAAGGCTCACACGCTCCCTGGCTAGCAGAAAGGTAGGCGATCCGAGAAGATGCCTCAGGAGAAGGGCGTGAAGATAGACTTATTAAGAAAGATCTTGCTGAGTCCAATTCTACACGGACACAC
Source organism: Echinops telfairi (assembly GCF_000313985.2). Classification (NCBI taxonomy): domain Eukaryota; kingdom Metazoa; phylum Chordata; class Mammalia; order Afrosoricida; family Tenrecidae; genus Echinops; species Echinops telfairi. The sequence goes on along the minus strand of NW_022104553.1, from coordinate 20,321,186 downwards.
CCTGGGCCCCTGAGCCTCCGGGAGTCCAGATGGACTGAGCTGCAGCTGGCCTGCGCTCCCGTGGACTTGGGCTTAACTCAGGAACCCTGGTGGCTGCCAACCACAATGTCAGCAGTTCCAACCCACCAGCTGCTCCGAGGGAGAACGATGAGACTTTCTGCTCCCCGAGTGAACCCAAACCAAACCAAAGCAAACTCACCACCATCGAGCTGACGCTGACTCAGCTGGACCCATGGTGGGTTTCCCAACATGCCAACTGTTGACAGGAGTAGAGAGCCCAGTCTTTCTCCCGTGGAGCTGCTGGTGGTTTCAAACTGCCGACCGTGCTGATGGCAGCCCGATGGGTAACCGCGAAGCCACTAGGGCTCCTTGGAAAGACCTACAGCTTCAGGAACCCACAGGAGATGTTCTACGGTGCCCCATAGGGTGTCTCTAGGGTCTGGGGTACCAGCCTCCACAATCAAACAGATGCAAGAGGTGGTTATGTCCTTCAGAGGTAACATTCATGAGACATCAGACAAGGTACAGCATGCCAGGGCCCACCTCTGGGACGGCCATGATCTCAGCAAAGAGATCTGCACAGACAGAGAGAATACCTTTCCAACCAAGGCTTATATACACTCGGGGGCATGCACGCTCCCCTAGTTACTGGTAACCACATACGTAACAGGAAGGGGTTGGACAACAGGCATATGCATAACAGAAGGGGGACGAGCTAGGGGTACACATGCAATAGGAAGGGGAGGCACTAGGGACACACATGTGACAGGAAGGCATACACATAACAAGATGGGTGGGCTCTAGAGTTAAGATTACAGCCTAACCTTATTCACCCTTGAGTTGGCTTGACCGTAGGCATCTTTGGGCTCTCCTACAGGGGAACCATCCATTATCCATATCAGAAGGGAGTGGGCTCTACTTAGGGTGGGACAGACTCTAGGGTCTGATCCCTCTAGATGGCTGCAGGCAGATAACTTTCAAGCAGTTGACCTCCAAGTGTAGAGTCACTGGCTGTGTGTTAGCAAGCAGCAGCTTAGGTTTGGCACATATTTTGGGGGGCAGGGGGATAAATTGGGGAATCACTTTTGTGTCCCACACTGGGTGCTGGAGCTTACTCGATGGCAATGAGTTTGAGGATTTAGTTTGGGGACCCAGACCGTTTGAAGAGAGGATTGACATCTCTCACAAGTTGAGAATAAGTCAATTACCTTCCATCACGTGGGTGGGCCTTGCCCAATCAGTTGAAGACCTTAAGGCAACGACGAAGGCTCCTGTCTCAGCCACGGCCCTTCACACGCTACGACGGCTTTCTCCTTCAGCAAAACAATATCCCCGTGTTTACCATGGCCTCCTTCCTAACTGGCAGACAACTTTAAATGTGTCAGGTCTCCGGGGACAGACTCCTCTTGTCTTTCCATAGTCTTTGAGTTCAGGCAGGAGCGTCTAGACCAACAGAACACACCCTGCTGGTGAGGAGGAATTCCAATCCAAGGTGAGTCTTTCTTCATGAGCTCATACCTGCTGTCACCGTGCCAACGGCACCGCCGCAGCCTTGGCTTCCACCACTGCATACACTCAAAGCAGAGTTGATGCCTTTGAATTAGGGTGCCGGCCAAGACCAGTCGATACACCGTGTACTGCCAGGAGGACAAACAAATCTGTCTGGGGCAAAAAGGACCGCTGGAATTGTGCCTTAGAAGCAAGGATGGTGAAACCTCGCCTCACGTCCCCCGGATGGGTTATCTCCAAGGGGCCGGTCCTTGGAGAAAGACATCAGACTTGGTAAAGCCATAGAGCCAGGGAAAAAGAGGAAGTCCCTTGATGAGGTGGGTTGACACAGGGGCTGTAACCGTGGGCTCAACCAGAGGAATGACTGGGAGGATGGCGCCGAACCAGGCAACGCTCTGTTCTGCTGCACATAGGATGGCTATGCCTCGGAAGCAATTGGGCAGCACCTAAGTACCACAATATCTTTTTCATGAGCCATCTTCTCAAAGTCAACCTTGTCCTGGCCTCTGAAGGGTCGTTTCTTTCTTTTTTAATAAACCATTTTATCGGGGGCTCTTACAGCTCTTATAACAATCCATATATCAATTGTATCAAGCACATTTGAATATATGTTGCCATCATCCTTTCCAAAACCTTTTCTTTCTACTTGAGCCCTTGGTATCAGCTCATCTTTTATTCCCCCTTCTCTCCCACCCTCGTGAACCTTGATAATGTATCAATTATTTTAATGTCCATATTTTACACCATCCACTGTCTCCCTTCCTAAAGGGTCTTTCCTGACACCCACAGCCAGCCCTGTCTACTCTAAACCCTTCTCAGGTTGCCATCTCATCCAACAGAAATCCCACGGCTCTCAGCACACAATTCAGATCCTTCTTGAGCGCGGCCGCCCCCCACCCCTGCTCCTCCCCACGCACGATGTGGCTCTACTGCTGTTGTTCATTGCTGTCTAGTTAAATCCGACTCACTTGTACAGAGGAGGCACCTGGTTAATGTGTTGGGCTGGTAACCTTGAAGTCAGCCATTTGAAACCACTGGCGGCTCCATGGGAGAAAGACGAGGCTTTCTACTCCTGTAAAGAATTACTGTCTGCACATGACAAAATAATAATAATTTATAAATGCTCAAGGGTTCATGAGGGAGGGGGAGCAGGGAGGGAAGGGGAAAATGAGGAGCTGATACCAAGGGCTTAAGTGGAGAGCAAATGTTTTGAGCATGATGATGGCAACGAATGCGAGAATGTGCTGGACATAATTGATGCATGTATGGATTGTGATAAGAGTTCTATGAGCCCCCAATAAAATGATTGAGAGAGGAAAAAAAAGAGTTACAGTCTCCACACATTGGTACAGACAAGTGCTGTCAACACCTAGAATTCAGGACAGATAAAACCCTCAGGAACCATAGTGGCAGTATCGATATCATCAGGGTAGGGAGATGGGGGTGGGGGGCAGGGCAGGGAACCCATCACAAGGTTGGATATGTAGCTCCCCCGGGAGCATGAATAACAGAAAGGTGGGTGAAAGGAGACAACGGAGAGTGTAAGACACGAAATAACAATAATAATATATAATTGATCAAGGATTCATGAAGGAGGGGAAGGAGGGGGAATGAAAGAGGAGCTGATACCAAGGGTTCAAGTCGAAAGAAAATGTTCTGGAAATATTGGTGGCAACATACGTACAAGTGTGCTTAATACTATTAAATGATGGATTGTTATAAGATTTGTAAGAGCCCTCCACGAAAATATTTTTTTTTAAAAAAAAGAGTGACTGTCTCAGAAAGCCACAGGGGCAGGTCTACCCTGTCCTACAGGTTCGGCTCCGAGCGGGAATCAACGCCATGCCGGTGACTCGGTCTGAGTTTGTAGAGAAGAATCATATTCCGAGCGCTTCAGGGCTGCCAACTTTCAGAAGGAATCGGCCAGGCCTGACTTTCCAGGTCCCTCTGGGAAGGTCAGAATCCAGCGCTAACCCTTGTGCGCCACTCTCAAAGGTACAGGGGGAGGTCTTGGCACCTGCTGTTCCCCATGACTGCTCCACACATCCCTCTACTGCCCGTTTGCAGGTCTAATTCGTACCCAACATCTGGGCCTGGGTCTAGACCCTGCACCCTTCGGGAAGACTCCACCACACCCCACACACTGAGTGAGGGAGCCCATCTACAGATTGGGCAGGGGGGCATCCCTATGCCCTGACGACCCCCCACCGTCATGCGGCATGTTCCACACAAGGCTTGGGCTTGCCTCCCCCCACCCCTCCAATGGAGAGCCCACGAAGAGCCGGGCCTGGGGCTGATTCAGCCCTCTTCCCCCACTGTCCGCGCAGGGCCTGGCCCCTGGGAGACATTAGGAAATGTCTGCAGAACGAGTCCAGGAGGGACGGCATCACTCCTGTGCTCAGAAACCTCCCGGCTTCCGTCTTGCTTAAAATCCAAGTCAGAGCTGACATAAAGTGGCCCCTCCACCACCTGGAGAGTTTGCACTTGCTGTTCCCTCTACGGGGAACGCACTTCCTGCAGGTCTGCAGAGCTTACCTCTGCTCAAACGCTGTCTCTTTGAGGCTGCCCTAACCATCCACTCCATACGAATCCGGGGTCCCCAGAGGGACAGAACCAGCATAAACTATTGGTTAGGTTATTGGTGACCAGCATATTGGTTAGATTAGCCAATACAACATACCCATACTCCTCCATGGAGCTTTCTTGGAGGAAGGAACCCTGATGGCGTTGGTCTGCTAACCTCAAGGTCAGCAGTTCAAACCCACCCGCTGCTCCTGGGGTGGGGGATGTTTGGCCCTGCAAAGATGACAGAAACTGATAGGGCAGTGTTACTCTGTCCCCTAGGGTCATTAGGGACTCAATGGCCATGGTTTGGGGTTCACTCTTTAAGGGACAGATTGCCAAGTCTTGTGGCTGGTGGGTTCAAATTGCCAACCTTTCAATTGGGGACTGATTGTTTAAGCTTCTATACAGGTGTAGAACCAAACACCAAACTCACTACCAGTGAGTCGATGCTGACTTATGGCGACCTTATAGGACAGAGTAGAGCCACTGCTGTGGGCTCCTGAGACTGTAGCTCTTTATGGGAGTAGAAAGCCTCATCTTTCTCATGGATTGGCTGGTGGTTTTGAACTATTGCCTTTGCAGAACAGCCCGACAAGTAATCACTATGCCGGTAGGCTTCCCCTACATAGATGTATAAAATATGTGTGTGTGCATGTATGTAGGTGTACCTATAAACATACACACGCACACACACGCATTTGGTTCTGAGCCTAAGGTTGGTGGTTCAAACCCATCCTCTCCAAGGATGCAGAGTCTGCTTCCATCAAGGTGACAACCACGCAGACTCCCTGGGGACAGCTCAGCTCTGTCACATGGGGTCGC
>NW_022104553.1:20311869-20313598 GCF_000313985.2 Echinops telfairi | reverse complement strand
ATCTATCTATCTATCTATCTATCTATCTATCTATCTATCTATCTATCATCTATCATCATAAGTGTCCTGGTTTTGTTTCCTAACACAGGAAACTAACTTAAATTCTTCTGTGATGCACAAGCTCATCTCAGACACAAAGAATTTAGCTGCACCATCAGCAGTTCAAGCCCACCAGCTGCTTTGAAAGAGAAAGACGAGGCTTTCAACTCCTATTAAGAGTTACCGTCTCAGAAACCAACAGGTGGCCACAAATCTGTAGACCAGGCTGTGGTATTGAGTCTGAAATCCATAGGGCTGGCAGACTGCAAACTGTGCCGCAATCCCTGGGTTACAGTCTCCTGACCGAATCCTTCTTTTGCTCGGAAACGTCCCTGCTTGTTCTAAGGTCTCCCGCTGATTGGGTCAGGCCCACCCACACAATGGGACATAATTACTTTGCGTCAACTGGTGGGAAACACACTCACCACGGCGCCATCTGGTGTTTGATTAAACAGCTGGGTGCCTGACGTATAGAATTAACCATCACACTAGCTAGACATTGGGGTTGCATGGTTCACCTGCACCCCGCTCCCCTTTTCTTACTAGCTTTTCCTTCCTCACCGCATTATCCCCAACTGACTTAACCATCTTAGGAGCCTGGATGTCACCGTGGACTGCAAACCCAAGGTCGGTCGTTCACACCCACCAGCTGCTCACTGGAAGAAAGGTGCTCTGCTCTGGGGAAGACTGGCAGCCTCAGACACCCTGAGGAGCAGCTGAGCCCTGTGATGGCAGGGGCTGGGCAAGCTCCAGCTCCGTAGGCCAGACCGTAGGCTTGAATTGGACTGGACTCCACCGCGTTGGGGTTTGGATTGGGCGTGATGTTGCTGTTGTTAGGGCCCACGGCGTTGGATCCAACTCATCGTGACCCGTGTGCAATACAATAAAATACCTCCCTGTCCTGCGCCATCCGCACAATGGTGCTCACACTTAAGGCCATGGTTAGAGCCACGGTGTCCATCCATCTCGGGGAGGGCCTTCCTCTTCCTCTGCCGCCCCTCCACTTTATCAAGCATGGTGTCCCTCTCCAGGGATTAGCCTCTCCTGACAGCACGTCCAAAGGACATGAGGCCAAGTCTTGCCATCCTTCCCTCTCAGGCAGCAGTTCTCAACTTGTGGGTCTCGACCCCTTTGGGGGTCGAATGACCCTTTCACAGTGACTCCCTGCTTCATAAGATTAGGTAAATGACAGTGATGAAGTAGAACGAAAATAATGTTATGTTTGGGGGGGGGGGTCACCACCACATGAGGAACTGTATTAAGGGTCATGATATTAGGAAGGATGAGAACAACTGCTCTAGAATAACACAGTTCATTTACAGGGGCACATACGACTTCAAAAATAGATATCCCAAGATAATTTATGAATCTGAAGATATTTGACTATGACCTCCGCTAGACTGATTCATCACTTCTGTCATTTTCTGTTGACCACATGAGTCACTAAGGTCAGCCAGTATGAAAGGAGCAGGAAGTATGTTTCAGTTATAGAGGTAAGAGAAGCAAATAATTCGTAGTTAGACTGATTATATTAAAATAAATAAGTGATTCAATCTTCTAATTGAATTATTAGATATCTGAATTTTAAATTAGTCAGGGATTAATTCTGTCCTATGCACAATAGAATCTATTCACTTCGAGAATAAATGTTCCATTGTACTCATAGGATCTTCAGGAATTCCTTGCACAC
>NW_022104553.1:20308049-20310741 GCF_000313985.2 Echinops telfairi | reverse complement strand
TTCTGGCCCGAAGTCCCTCACTTGTAGAACACGGGAGCCCAGTGGGGCTGTGGAGTATGTGTTAGACTGCTAGCCAGAAGGTCAGAGGTTCAAAGCCAACAGCCATTCCACGGGAGATAGAGGAGCCCATCTGCTCCTGTGGAGATTCACAGTGAGATAGTTCAAGTTGATTGTGCCAACCTGGTCGAACATCCCTTTCACAGGGGTCGCCCGATTCATCACAGTAGCAAAATGACAGTGATGAAGTAGCAATGAAAATAATTTTATGGTTGGGGGGGGGGGGGTCACCACACCATGAGGAACTGTATGAAAGGGCTGTGGCATTAGGAAGGATGAGAACCACTGTTCTAAGTGATCCTGCCCTGGCCCTGACCCCACTCTCACAACCCCAGTTCTACCTGACAAGTCTGGCTGAACAGGAGCATGTGCACTGGTACTGATAATAGCTCTCGACACACAGAATCCAGGAGCAGCGATACCATGAGAGTCGGGGGAAGGTGGGGAAGAAGGGGGGGAAAGGGGAAACCAATTGTAATGATTGATGTATAACTAACCCCCCCCACCCCCCCCACCCCCGGGGAACAACAACAGAAATCTGGGTAAAGGGAGATAGTAGACATGAAAATAAAACTAATTTATAATTTAGCAAGGATTCACGGGGGTGGGAGGGTGGGGAAGGGATGGGGGGGAAAGTTGCTGGTACCACGGGCTCAAGTAGAAAGAAAAGGTTTTGAAAAGGATGATTGGGACATATGTGCAAATGTGCTTGATACAATGGATGGATGGTCCTAAGAGCTGTAGAAGTCCCCAGTAAAATGATTTCTTAATAATAATAATAAAAGGACAGTGGCTTCTGAGTGGATCTATTGGGTCAGGGAAGCTCCAGGCAGAGGCCAGCTCAGAAGGTCATCCTGATGGATTTTCGTGAACGGCCTCAACCCTGGAATATAGTTCCTCATGTGGTGGTGACCCCTCCAACCATAACACTATTTTCGTTGCTACTTCATCACTGTCATTTTGCTACTGTGATGAATCGGGCGACCCCTGTGAAAGGTCATTTGACCCCCCAAAGGGGTCGAGACCCACAAGTTGAGAACCGCTGGCATAGGATGACCATGGAGGCTTATTATGGAGAAGTGTTAGAAAAATAGAAAACTGGAACCTATAGGGACAGCAAGTGGAATAAGGGTTTGGGGAGGGGGGAGGCTGACAGTGGGGGGAGCAGGTAAAAGGGAGCCCATGTCCAGGAGCCCAGGGAGGAAAAGTATGTTTGAAAACTGATTGCTGTAGCAATTGTGCAATCATGCTCGATGGAATTGAACTCTGGAATAATATCAACTCCCAATTCAAAAAGGAAATGGGAAACTGCATTGGTGAGAAAAAAAAGATGGCAACGTCGAACCAAGGTATTGTTTCACATCAGGACAAGGCCCCGGGCCACTCCTCACAAATCGCAAGCCCTGTCCTTTGAGGAGGTCAGTGGGAAGTCTTACCACATCCACCCTGCAGCCCCCAGGCGAAGTTCAGCCTTGCTGTCTTCCAAGCTCCGAGAACACAGAAAAGGAAACGTTGTCGGGATCCTGTGAGGACACCGCAACTATCCTTTTGATGGGGTGCAAACCAGAGTGCAGAGATATGGGGGGGGTTGTTCCAATGCAGAACGTCCCCCCAAAACCAATGTGTTTGGGGGTTTTTTTGTTCCAACTCATGTACAACAGAACAATACTCTGGTCGGCCCCGCACCATCCTCATGTTTGAGGTGCTCATGTTTGAGCTCATTGGTGCAGCCACTCTGTCCACCCAGCTTGTTGAGGGACAGGGCTGGTGATGGAAACCCCATCTTCAGAAGGGCACGGTGCCAACTCGTAGTGGCCCTGTAGGGTGGGGTAGAACTGCCCCTGTTGAGTTTCTGAGGCTGCAACTCTTTACGGGAGTAGAAAGCCCCACCTTTCTCCCTCGGAGGGGCCGGTGGTTTCGAACTACTGACCTTGCAGATTGCAGCCCAACCCACTCCGCCACCGGGGCTTCTCCATCCTGGGTCAGAGCTCAGTAAACGTTTGCTGGAGGAATAATACAACGTGGTGCTCAGTTACTCCACACCTGAGGGGCAGGATCCAAGGTTTAGGATCCAGGAGAGACCCGAGCAGCATTTCCCAGCAGCTACAGGAGGGGCCTCAGCCCCTCTTCCTTCAGACCCAGGAGTCCAGGTCCCCAGTCCCTCCCTCCCTCAGACCCAGGGGTCTTGATACTGTCTCCTTTTCTCAGACCCAGGGATCCAGCTCCCAACCTCTCTTCCCCTGACCTAGGAGTCCAAGCCCCCAGCCTCTCCCCTCCCTCACTCCTCATATCCAGTCTAGACCCCCAGCCCCCTCCTCCCTCTGATCTAGGAGTTCAGGCCCCCAGCCTCCTCCTCCCTCAGATCTAGTTGAAGCCACCACACCTTCCTCCCAAGGGCCCACGTCCCCAGCCCCCTATTCCCTGACCCAAGGGCTCAAGCCCCTAGCTTTTCCCTCCTCCCTCAGACCCAGGAGTCCAAGCCAGACTCAGGTGCCTGGGCCCCTGGCTCCCCGCCTCCCATGCACACGGAAGCTGCACACAGGAAATTCGCTTTATTGCAGTGCGAAGGGAGGTCCGAGCTCCATTAGAAGGAGGGAAGGGCGGCGGCTCGCGGGGGCTGGGCACCCGCCCGTGC
>NW_022104553.1:20306119-20307794 GCF_000313985.2 Echinops telfairi | reverse complement strand
GCACCAGGTCCAGCACCACCGAGGGCCGCACCGCCTCCAGGCGCTTGAGCAGGTCGCGGGCGTGCGCGCGGAAGGCCTCGGGCGCGTACACGCACTCCTCGGAGAAGTAGTCCAGGCGGCGGAAGTGCGCGTACAGCACCACCTCCTTCTGCGAGGCCAGCTGCAGCGGGCGGCAGCGGGGCAGCGCGCCCCCCTCGCCCGGAGTGCCCAGGCCCCCGCCGCGTGCCAGCCGCCCCGTGTCACCCCGCAGGAAGTTCATGAGCACCGTCTCGGCCATGTCGTCGGCGTTGTGGCCTGGGGAGAGAGACAGGGTGTGGGAGGTGGCCCAGAGACCTCTGTCTGGGGGCACAGGGGACCAGGACAGGCACACCGAGATAGGTAGCAGGTGGGGATGGGGCGTGGATCGGAGGCCCTGTCCTATCACACCCACCCCCTTCCCACCTAGGGCAACTGGGACACAGGTGAGGCACAGGTTGGATGATGGACGTGAGTCTCGGAGACCCACCCCCACCCCCGGGCACAAAGAGAGGGATGGCGAGCAAGTAGGGGTGAAGGACGTGGGTCTTAGGAGCTGGTGAGGTGGACCCACAAGGAAGGGGTGGATGGGCACAGAGACTCCGGGCACCGCGGGTCACCCAGGACATGGAGACGGGGTGGGCAGGTGGGTGTGGGGGTCAATGTGAGGGTGTCCCTGGGGCTGCCGGGTGGGGGCTGGAGGGGAGACGGGCACAGACACGGGCTGCAGGGGACCAAGTTGTGTGTCCCTGCGTCCTGCCCGCCGGCTGGGCACAGTTGCTAGATGCCCTTCACCTGGGGGACAGGAGGGCTCCACGCTGCAAATCCCGACTCCCCCTCAGGTCAAGGTGTACAGGAAAAGTCATGGTCGTTAGTGGCGTTGTGGGGTGCCCTGGTGACGCATGGATTACATGCTGGGCAGTGAACCGCAAGGTCAGCTGTGGGAATCTACCAGGTGCTTCTGGGGAGAAAGATGAGGCTTTCTACTCAGGTCACCCGTTAGAGCCTCGGAAAGCCCCAGGGGAAGTTGCACCCTGTTTTAAATGGTCAATGACATGAGTTGGAATCGACTCGTAGGTAGTGAGTGTATTCCGTGTTTTTTCTGGGTGGTGGTGGTTTGTTTGGGGGGGGGGTTTTGGTGAGAGGGAGAATAATGGCGCCTCCACCCGACCCCAGGACACAAAACAAATCCATGTCCACATCTAAGTCCCAAACCCCTGAATCTGTTAGATGGAAGAACAAAAGAGAGTTAAAGATGTCCATCAACTGACTTGAAAGTAGTGTTTCCTCTGCTTCTTCCGGGAGGGTGGGGGGATGGCGGGTGGGCGGGGCCCAAGGTAGCCACCTCACAAAACCCAAACCCACCGCCACCGAGTCAACTCCAGTTCATGGCGACTCCTTTGCGCTACAGAGCAGAACTGTGCCAACGGTTTTCTTGGCGGTTACCTTTGGGGAAGCAGACTGCCACCTCTTTCTTCCTCGGTGCCACCGGTTAGTCGTGGGAGGCAACGTGCACCACCCACGGCCTTAAATGTAACAACCAAACTTATTGCCGCCAAGCCGATTCTGACCCAAAATAGCAATTAGGAATAAGTAAGGATCTAGTGCTGCGGTTCTCAACCTCTGGGTCGCGACCCCTTTGGTGTGTGTGTGTGTGTGT
>NW_022104553.1:20301246-20304843 GCF_000313985.2 Echinops telfairi | reverse complement strand
ACTTTTTGGATTGCACCCTATAGGCACCATGGAGAGAAGGGGCCGAGGGAGTAGGCATAGGGGAGGGAAAAGAGGAGGACTATCAGGATTTGGTTGGACCTACACTATACCCTGTCAAGGGGCAGAGAGAATGGCAAGACTGCCAACATATGACCAGGAGGGACCAGGCCCTGGAGAGGGACATCATGCAAACTAGAGGCTCAGGGAAAACGAGAAAGACCCTTAATGAGATGAATCTACATGAATGGCTACAACCCAAAATGAAGAATACAGACTCATGGTCATCCTCGGTTCCGACTCACAGCGACCCCACAGCTCAAAACCCACCCCAGTAGGTTTTCGAGTTACAGGGGTAGAAAGCCTCATCTTCCTCCCAGGGAGTAGCTGGGGGTTTTGAACTGCTGACTTTATGGTTAGTGGCCCAATCTGTAACCACTCTACCACCAGGCCCCCCCCTAAAGGTTGCAACCGCAGACTAAAACCTAATGATAATTGTGAGGGTAGTACAGGGCCACGCAGTGTTTGACTGCTCTGTTTTCTGTTCTGCTTCGGGTCCCTGAGAATCAGGTCCAACACAACAGCACGTAACAGCAACAGAGGGCTGGGGAGGGATATGAGGTGCAAGTTCCACAGCTTCCAGGAAGGCCACTCCTGGAACATCCCTGAGCAGAGGTGTGGGCAAACTAGAGGCTCAGGGAAAACTAGAGGGCCCAGGCCCTCCAGGACGGTTCAGAGAGCTTGTAAGGACGTGGACGTGAACACCGAAAGGCCAGTCCTATGTATCTCACTTTGGACTGCGGTACCGTCTCCCAAAGGCACGTGGAAAATCGGACATTGATTCAGGAAGACCGAGGGAGAGTCAATGCATCTGAATGATGGCGGTGGCAACAAACACTGAAAGTCCCACGGACTGCCCATAGAAGAAACAACTCGATCTCAGAAGAAGCACAGCCAGAAGGCTCCTTAGAAGAAGTGAGGATGGCAAGACTTCTTCTCATATACTTTAGACATGTTGTCAGGAGAGACCAGTCCCTAGAGAAGGACTTTGTGGGAAACGAACAGTGAAGGAAACAGGATGAGGACTCTACTCCCTAACTCATCACAGAGGGAATCTGGAAAGCTGGACTTCCACGGGAGGAAAGCCTCCACTTTGGTAAGTTAGAGAGAAAGTCCAAGTACATGATCCTGCTTTAAATATCATTCCCACAGATTCTCCCCTTAACAGCTCTGCTGCCTTAAAGTGAGCACATGGTCGATTCTATCTCCCTATGTGAGTTAGTTAATTGTGCCAACCTGGCCGATAATCACATGTGGGGCTGGTTGAAAGGCGGAGGGATAAATGGGTGGTGAGCCTCGCCTTTCTAGTTCTCGGGTCTCTTGTTTTGTGATGGTTGCACCGGGTGCAGCTACCTTAGCGGTTCCCTGCTTCAGCTTGCAAGATTGACTTCCTACAGGACATCCCCAAGGAGAAGCTACATGGATCTATCCCGATGCAGCCCTGGGTGCCGGAGCAGCCGTGTGGAGACCCCTGCTAGTGCTGAGATGCTTGTTCGTTCACTGACTCAGCTTTCCTCCTGCAGTCGGCATCATTGCCTCTGTTTTGTGAGGTGGAGGACTTTGTGGACTGGTGTTGGGTTAATGGCTTAATGTTGGACTTGTGGGCTTGGGCAGCATTGGGTTGGGATGTTTTCGTGATGCACCTTTTCTTTACATAAAACTCTCTCTTATACATGAGTCGCTGTGGATTTGTTTCTCCAAAGTACCTAGACTAATACACTATGGAAGCAGACATCCTTTTCTCTTTTCCTGCCAGGTCACCCAACCCCCCTCACCTTCCCCCAATGCAGGTATTCCTCACCTATGAGCTCAGGGACCTTACTGTAGATACCACCCACCTTGTGATGCATTTAACCACTGAATATGCACGTCTTAAGGCTACCTCTGGATGTCCCAAGATAGTAAAGGGGCTCTTTCTCCTCCCTGTTCCATGTGGACCATCCAGAGGAGCTGAGGTGAGCATGCTGCCATAAAATGTTTCTGACTCCTTTATTGTATTCTCTCTCCTATCTTGCCTATCCACTATGACTTTACTATCATCTTGAAAGATCATCGCCGTACATTTGCACCTACTGGCCCTTCGGTTGCTGGAGGCTGGCTTCCTCTGACAGGACCTCAATGCTTAGTCAAGTAGAAGAACAGTGACAAAGAGGAAGGTCCTCGGCAAGGTGGATGGACACTGGCTGCAACAATGGGCTCAAACAACAATGGTGAGGATGGGGTGGGCCTCGGCCGAGTTTGGGTCCATTGTCCATAGGATTGCAATGGAGTTGGAACCAACTCAATGGTATCTAACAACAACAACAACAAGAGGCAGAATAATTACCTCTTCCGTATGGGCACAGAGGTAGCCTACACCACGGGGCCAAGGTGGCCAATGAGAGTTGCATTCCGTTTGGAGGTGGAGCCCCGAGATTGAACTCAGCCCTGCTCTGGTATCAGAATCTCCGACCCTCCACCCTCACAAGGTTCTGTGGTCTCTTCAAAACGGGGCAGCCTGTCCTTGAGCCCCTCTTAATTGAACCCCTTGGAGAATGACGGTTTATTTAGAGAGGACAACAGCTTTGGGGGAAGAAATCACGATCCCATTTGGACCTGTCAGCTGTGGAGTTAGGCACCTTCTCCTGGAAGAATGCACACCCACCCCACCTCTACGGCTCCACCCCCGTCTGGGGGCTGGAGTGGACTCCCCAAACGGAGTAGGCCTCCAACCCAACCCTGACCACGGCTGCCCCTGCCTCTGGCCTGTTCAAAACTGTGTCCCCTGCCCCAGCGCAGGGAGTGGCATGGATTCGGAGCTCAGTAGCTAGCTGAAGGATATAAGGGAAACCTAACTGCGACCAGAAGGCAGCGCGGCCTGGTCGGAAGACAGCTGCAAGTGACCTCGTTCAACCGGGGCAATAGTCTAGAACAGACGTAGGGCCGCCAGGGGCTTCACAAGGCTGGGATTGTGGTCAGGAAGATGACCTTAACTGGGCCCGGAGGAGGAGGCTGACCATACAGCACAGCAAGTGTCCAAATAGCCGCCGAGACACGGGCATGGAGGATCACAGAAGGGCGTGGCACCCCCAGAAAACCCCTCAACCCGAACATGACCCTGTAACAAAGCACCGGGGCCCACCCGCGGGCCCGTGAAAGGAGAACGTACTAACCTGGTACCTCTGGATTCCGCCTGGCACGCGGAAGCCCAACCCGGTAGCGCCGGAGACTACAACTCCCAGCAGGCCACGGGACTACCGGCGCGGGCTCTCAGAAGCCTGTGCTGCCGCGTGTACGGAAACGCCTTGTGTTTCCTTGAGCGTTTGGACTACAGCTCCCAGCAACCCTTGCGGTCCCACCCCCACCGAGCTACCACTGGTTCAAGGGTCAGAACAATTGAGAGGCGGTGCAGGACGCGCTGGTGTTGCAAGTTCCGTGCTACGTAGCGTCGCTCTTGAGTTGGACCCACCTCAAAGGCGCCTAACAAAGGGACACAAGCAAATCCGACTTATAAATTATCAAGGGTTCATGAGGGAGGGGGCAGCGAGGAGGGAGGGGAAA
>NW_022104553.1:20289405-20300796 GCF_000313985.2 Echinops telfairi | reverse complement strand
ACGTCTTGGAGTGATCTGCCAGACTCTTAGCGACATTACAGGACACAGTAGAACTACCCCATAGAGTGTTTAAAGTTGTAATGTGTACAGTAGCAGATTGCCACATCTTTCGCTCTCCAAGGGGCTGCTGGATAGACCCACGGACAGTATCTGTAGCAGCCGAGCACTTAACCAACGCACCTTCAGGGCTCCTGGTGTTCTGTCAGGTTCTGTTCGAACCTAAACCAAGCCCGTGCCATAGAGTCCATTGACTTAGAGCCACTCTTTAAAGGAGCCCTCGTGGCATAGTGGTTACTTGTTAGGCTGCTAAGTGCAAGGTCAGCAGTTTGAAACCAGCAGTCACAGCGAGAGAAAGATGAGGCTTTCTACTTCCCTAAAGAGTTACAATCTTGGAAACCCACGGGTTCCCCCAGACTGTCAAACTTTACGAGTCTAGAAAGCTTCATCTTTCCCCCCGCGGAGCACCTGGTAGTTTCTGATTGCTGGCTTTGCAGTTAACAGCCCAAGGTGTAAGTAACCACGATGACACCAGGGCTCCTTCTACCAAAGTTTCTAGAAGGGGGGATTTCAAAGGGGTGATGTGCATCCAACATTAGGGGGTGGGGGTAACAAAAGCACATGTGAAGGCTTGGAGGACTCTGAGTGTACCTGCCTCTAGCTCGTGCATGTGTTTGGTGTTCACCATGAGGATGTCAGACAGGGAGCCAGTTAAACTCGGATGGAGCTAGAGGTGGAGCCCCAGGTTGGGTGGTAGGTGACAGAGGTCTTGACAGGACCAGGACACCCAAGAAATTTCTGCTTCAGAGACTCAGGGATTCAAAAGCTCAGATCCCCTGAGTCTCAGGAGTCCCTAAGACCAAGATGATGGGGACCCCACGTTTCCAGGGATCCAGGTGTCTGGAGACCCAGATGGGCTCCAGGGGAGGAGTCAAAGAGAGGGATTAGTCTCAGACTAATCTCTTCTACTCAGACCTCTCTTCTACTCCTCTGCAGGAGCCCACAGGCTCTGAGGCCAAGAGAACCGGGGCCCTACACACCCCTCAATAGAACGGGGATTGGAGAGTCTCACTCATCCAAGACTGAGAACCTTGGAGGCTTTCAGAGACTTAAACACTTGGGATAGAGGAGTCCAAAGATTAAAATATTGGAGATCTAGGAATCTGGGCATCCTAGACCAGGAAAGTCAGATTTTAAAAGCAGGACTGTGGTAGTTAACAGAAGATATAGAAAAGTGTTGGGGGTGGAGTCTAGCCTGTCAATCAGGCCACAACTGATGACCTCACCTGGAAGTGCAACTGAGATATATAACTCTTGGTGATGGAACCTCCATCCTATGTGTGTTAGTCTGGGTTGACTAGAGAAACAAATTCATAGACACTCATATGTGTACGGGAAAGAGGTTTATATACAAGAGCAATTGAATTTTGAGAAAACATCCCAGCCCAGTCCAGATCAAATCCATAAGTCTGATATTATCCCATATGTCTGATATCAAGCTATAAAGTCCTCTTCAGATTCATGCAACTCATGCAATGACGCTGAATGCAGGAAGATCACAGGCCAGTGGGTGGACAGTCTTGCGGATCCAGTGGCAGTGGCAGCATCTGTGCTGTCAGGGGTCTCCATGTGCCTCCTCCAGCTCAGGGCACTAGAATAGCTCCTTGTGTCTTGTCAGTTGCAATGTCTCCCAGGGAGTGAGCATGTGTCCCGCCTGCAGCGAACTACTTGTCTCCTTAGCACCTCCAAACAGAGGTCATTAAGCTACGACCTGATTGACAGGCCAGACTCCACCCCTCCACTCTTAAGTCTCAAATTGACAACAGATTATGTACCTACCACACTATATTCTTAAAACAATGGGGGTCCTTTCGATGCTAATTCAATGAGTCTTGACACTTTCCCTTGAAGGTGTCTCAATTCACTTCCTCTTTGAATAGTCTCTCAATATCTATACCAGATCAGATTAGATCCTCTTTTGCTCCAAAGAGTGTCAGCTCAGCCGCCTGTCTATTCTCTTCACCTCAGTCTTCCCCACTGTGTTAGACAGGGTTCTCTAGAGAGATAAAACCAAATTGCTGATACTTTAATATATTCATGTATAAAGATAAGTAGATATAGAACAAGGAATGAACTGTTAAATCATATACAGTTAAATATATAATACAAGCAAGAAACAGGTAAATTATAAAGCACTACAAATGGCTCAATTCAACTCACTGCCGTGAGAGAGAAGTGAGAGACTAGCAGTCCTTCCAGTCCAGTCTGCTGCCAGATCTTCCTCTATTTATAGAGAGAGCTAGGCTATGTCAGCACAGCAGCCAATCAGAAGGCAGGTCACCAACTGCCAGCCAGGTCACCAACTGCCAGTCCCCAGCTCCAGCGATGTCTTAAAGGGACCTCAACTTACAGCGACACAGTCCACAGGCTAGGCATCCCACAGGTGGTGTAGCCTTTAAATTGAGGCACAGGACAAGCAAGGCAGCCGCACACTGGTCCGATGATCACAGAGCGAGAGACAAGACAGGCGAGACTCACCAAGGCATTTATCCTCTCTGCCCTTCAGTTAATCCCACTTGTGTTCATCTGCCAGGCTGGCACAATAAACTATCTCACCCACTCCCTGCAGTCTTCTTCACATCAGCTTAGAGCGATATTTCATCACCACAAGGACAGACCCCGTCCTTCCCCCGCCCCAAGTCCTTCAGTGGCTCATCAAAGCTTTCAAGAAACAAAACAAAACAAAAAACCTCATCGACACATTGGACAGCTGAATGCTGCCAGATCAGAATCCATTCATTCCTCCCATGTCATCACGCTTTGACATCTCTAGGGCCATTCCGCTAACTGTCTTCGCCCACTGCCCATGTCTGAGTACTCATTACATGGTAGCCTGGTTCTGGTGATGGGTGAGATAGGCCTCTCAGCCGTGTCCTCCCACATTTATCTGCCCGTGTCCAGCGCTGGGACCCTGGGCTGTACTTTCTGACAGCTTATTTCAAGCAACAGTCCCCAGGCAGTGAGCTTAAGATCGACTCTTGGCTGAAATTGGAGACTACTAAAAAGATGTTTACTTGTGTCGTATTGACTATGCCAAGGCTTTTGACTGTGTGGATCATAGCAAACCATGGATAACATTGCAAACCATGGGAATCCCAGAACACTTCGTGTGTTCAGATGGAGCCTGTACATACATCAGTCATTCACACAATACACGGGGATACCGAATGGCTTAAAATCATAAAAGGTGTGTGTGTGGCCTTACATAATCTCATGTCAACTTGAGGATATTAAGAGTGACAGGGTGGATTCTAGCCTGATCATGAGAATTCTGGGAACTTCCCCTCCATTTTCTCCTGGGAGACAGACTACACACTCTCTCCCTGTTACACATTCCTGTTGACAAGGTACTTCGAGCCATGCTGATGGCAGCTAGAATCCTGAGATGCTTCCACCGACACTGGATCCACAAGACTTCTCACTCACCGGCCTGTGATCTTCCTGTACTTGGCATCATTGCATGTGCTGCATGGGTCTGAAGAGGGACTTATAGATTAGTATCAGACATATGGCTTAATGTTGGGCATATGGACTTGATCTGGAATGGGCTGGGATGCTTTCTTGATATACAATTACTTTGATATAAAGCTTTTCCATGTATATGTGTGTTAGTCTGGGATAGACTAGAGAAACAAATCCATAGACACTCATATGTGTAAAAGAAAGAGCCTTTTATAAAAGAGTAGTTGAATCTTGAAAACATCCCAGCCCAGTCCAGATCAAGTCCATAAGTCTGAAAGTAGTCCCTGTGTCTGATACCAATCTATAAATTCCTCTTCAGACTCATGCAACACATGCAATGATGCCAAATTCAGGAAGATCACAGGCCAGAGGGTGAAAAGTTTTGTGGATCCAGTGGCAGTGGAAGCATCTCAGTGCTGGCAGGGGTCTCCATGTGGCTCCTCCAGCTCAGGGCACTAGGTAGCTCCATGTGTCTTATCAGCTGTAATGTCTTCCAGAGAGTGAGCCTGTGTTCCTCCTCCAGCAAGCTACTTATCTCCTTACCTCCTCCAAGTGAGGTCATCAAGCTACTACCTGATTGACAGGCTAAACTCCACCCCTTAACTCTGAATCCTCAAACTGACACCAGATTATGTTAAACACACACACACACACACACATAGATAGATAGGTAAACAAGCGGCCATCTAGCTCAGAAGCAACAAAGCCCACATGGAAGAAGCACACCAGCCTGTGTGATCATGTGGTGTCAAAGAGATCACTGAAGACAAATGGGTGCATAAGCAAATATGGCGAAGAAAGCTGATGGTGTCCGGCTATCAAAAAGTATAGCATCTGGGGTCTTAAAGGCTTGAAGGTAATCAAGCTCAGAAACAACAAAGCCCACATGGAAGAAGCACACCAGCCTATGCAACAACGAGGTGTCAAAGGGATCATAAGGCATCATCAGAACAAAAAATCTTACCATAGTGAATGATGGGGAGAGTACGGAGTGGAAACCCAAAGCCCATTTGTAGGCCACTGGAGATCCCCTTGCAGAGGGTTCTCGGGGAGGAGATGAGCCAGTCAGGGTGCGATGTAACAATGATGAGAAATACAACTTTCCTTTAGTTCCTAAATGTTTCCTCCTCGCTCCCACTACCATGACTCGAATTCGACCTTGCAAGTCTGGCTAGACCAGAGGATGTACACTGGTACAGATAGGAACTGAAAATCCAGGGAATCCAGGGTGGGTGAGCCCTACAGGACCAGTGGTGTGAGTGGCAAAACAGGGAGGGTAGAGGGAGAGTGGGTAGGAAAGAGGGAACCGATTACAAGGAACTATATGTGACCTCCTCCCTGGGGGACAGACAACCGGAAAGTGGATGAAGAGAGACGTCGGACAGGGCAAGATATGACAAAATACCAATTTCTAAACTATCAAGGACTCATGAGGGAGGGGGGAACGGGGGAGAGAGGGGAAAAATGAGGACCTAATGCCAAGGGTTTAAGTGGAGAGAAAATGTTTTGAGAATGATGAGGACAATGAATGTGCAAATGCGCTTTACACAATTGATGTGTGTGGATTGTGATAAGAGTTGTATGAGCCCCTAATAAAATGATTTTAAAAAAAAAGAAAGATAGATAGATAGTTGGGGCAATCTTGCTTGCTGAAAGCAAAGAAGACTTGAAGCACTTCTTGAAGAGAAAGACTACAGACCAGTATAGCATGACTCTACCTCAATGTCACGAAAACAACAATTCTCACAATGGCACCCATAGAGAACATGGTGGTAAAGGGAGAAAAGGTTCATGGTGTCAAGGATTTCACTTTCCTTGGGTCTACCATCAACACGCATGGAAGCACCAATCAAGAAATCAACCAGGGGGTTGATCCAACCAAGGCCCAGCACAGCGCCGATGAAACACACAGCATTCCTTTAGTTCTTTAATGCTTCCCCCCCTCCCTCATGATCCTGACCCCAGTTCTACCTGACAAACCCTGCTAGACCGGAGCATGTACACTGGTACAGATAAGAGCTCTCGACACACGGAATCCAGGACAGAGAAACCCTTCAGGAACAGTCATGGGAACAGTGACATTATCAAGATCGGGGAGGATTGGGGGAGGTGAGAGAAAGGGGGAACCGATAGCAGTGATGGATGTATAACCAGCCCCCCACCCCCCGGGGCATGAACAGCAGAAACGTGGGTTAAGGGATACAGTGGACTGGGTAAGATATAAAATAATAATAATGTGTGATTTATCAAGGGTTCCCGAGGATGGGAGGGTGGGCAAGGGAGGGAAAAAAAGAGGAGTTGATAATGAGGGCTCAAGTGGAAAGATAATGTTTTGAAAATGACTATGGCAACATATGTCCAAGTTTGATGTAACTGATTTATGGATTGTTATACTTTCTGTAAGAGCCCCCAATAAAATGATTAAAATAAAAAATCATCTGGGGGTGGGGAAGGGGAGCTGATAGCAATGATGACTCTGTAACCCCGCTCAAGGGGGATGAAGAACAGAACTGCAGAATGGTGTAAGATATGGGGAGGGGAGGGGACAAAGAGGAGCTGGTATCAAAGAGTTCAAGAACAAAGAGAATGCTTTGAAACTGATGGTGGTAGCAACTGTACCGCGATGCTTTGTGCTAGTCTGGGTAGACTAGAGAAACAAATCCATGGACACACATATGTGTATAAGAAAGAAATTTATATACAAGAGGAATTGAACATTGAAAAAGCATCCCAACCCAGTCCTGTCCAAGTCCAGAAATCTGATACTAGCCCATATGTCTGATGCCAATCTATAAAGTCCTCTTCAGACTCACGAAACACATGCAATGATGCTGAATGCAGGACAATCACAGGCCAGTGGGTAGGAAGTCTTTGGATCCAGTGGCGTTGGCAGGGGTCTCCACATGGCTTCACCGGCTTCAGAGGTCTGGTTGCATCAGGGTAGGTCCATGTGGCTTCTCCAATATAGTGCACTAGTGTGGTTCCATGTGTCTTGTCAGCTGCAATGTCTCCCAGGGAGTGAGCAGTCTCCCACCTCCAAGGAGAAAGGACCAGATTTCCCAGAATTCTCAGGAGGAGGCCACGCCCACACAGAGGCCTCGCTGGCTATGATCAGATTGACAAGCTAGGCTCCACCCCTACACTCTTAATCCTCAAACTGACAAAAGATTGTGTATCTACCACATGCTTGATCTAATTGAATTAGGCACTGTGATTCCCATCTGTAAGGGCTCCCAGTAAAGTGATTCAAAAAGAAGAAAGAAATAATTCAACCAGAGTGCAGGGATTGATTGATTGATTTTGTGTGTGTGTGTGTGTGAGAGAGAGAGAGAGAGAGAGAGAGAGAGAGAGCTGGGGAGCCCGGTCCCTTTGTGCACTCGCAGTGGGAGTGGGCCCTCCTTAGTCACTTCCCTCCATCCCTGCACCCCACTTGGGCCCAGAGCCGCCCCCACCTCCCCATTCCCCGGCTTCTGAGTGGGCGCGGTGGAGACCTCCTTGGTCGTGATGGTCTTCTCCCAGGAGAGGAGGAGAGGCTCCCAGGACCTTGAGGCGCTGGGGCGCTTCGCGGCCAGCTAGGGGCTGGAGGGCCAGGCTGGGGGCTGCGGATGGAGAGAGGCAGATGGAGAAGGCACCGGCCCACCTGTGCCAGTGAAGGAGAACGGGGAGCCCGGCCGCTGGTAGCATCCTCTCTGAAGTGCTCTGGAAGACCGTGGGCGCGGGTGGCACCCCAGAGCCCACCTGAGGGCTGCTGGCTGAGGCCTGGTGGTTCAATCCCTCCCCTCCCCAACCTTCCTTCTCCAGTCACAAGCTCACCCACAAACAAGGAGGACAGACCCCAGAGGAGTGTGCAGCTGTGGCCAACCCCATGCAAGACCCATAGTCAGACCTGTCTAAATAAAACCTTTTAAATTTCTTCTCTCTCTCTTAAAATTAGATAGATAGATACAGATATTTATTCTTGTTTATTTACCATTTACATTTAAAAAGTCAGTTTGGGCCATGCCATAGTCAGAGTATCTACCTCTATAGGATAGGCACGGGAGGCATGCCCCCGAGGAGAGAGCAGGGGGACCAAGGGTCCCTGGGAGACCTGGGAGGTGAGGGCAGTTGGGGAAGGGGGTGGAGAGCAGGCTGCGCCTTAGACAGGGGAACAACTGGGGTGCTGGAGTAATAACAAGGAGGAGATGGGGATCCCAGAGGAAGGGTGGGGGGAGGGGTGTCGGAGCAACAGCAAACTAGCTAAGAGGAGGTACCAAGGTAATAAGGGGAAAGTGGCAGTGGACAGGAGGAAGGTAAAGGAAACAGAGGAAGGACCTAGGAAGCAAAGCAATGGATAGAGGAATAAACCTAGCGGCGTACACATGCAAATACATCAATCCACAAAAATAGAGGTATTGGCCCATGTACATATACTTATACGGCAATACACTGAGGTGGGGTATGGACTTTGGGCCTCTGCTCATCCCCTCCCTCAATACAAGAACACGTTGTTCTAACCAATTGGCAGTCTGAGATATTCACCCTCCCAACACGATCGCTGAAGACAAAATGGGTGCATAAGCAAATGTGGTGAAGAAGGCAGATGGTGCCCAGCTGGGGTCTTAAAGGCTTGAAGTTATACAGCTGCCATTCAGCAGTGAAGCAACAAGTCCACATGGAAGAAGCACACTGTTGGTGTGATCATGAGGAGTCATAGGAACCAGGAAATAGGCATCAGCAGACACACAACAAACAAAAAATGTATTGTTGAGAATGAGGGGGGCTGGAGCGGAGGTCCAAAGCCCATCTGTAGACAGTGGAACAATCTCCCCACAGAGGGCCCACAGGGAAGGGATGAGTCACCAGGGTGCAGTAAAGTATCGATGAAACACACTATAGTCCTCTGGTTCCTTGAGGTTTCCTCACACACACACCCCCCAACTACCATGATCCCAGTGCGGCTTCTCAATTCAGACTAGACCGGAACATGTACACAGGTACAGAAAGGGATGGGAGCTCACGACACACAGAATCCAGGAATAGGAGTGGGAATAGTGATACCAGAAGGGTAGGGGGAAGAGGGAGAGGAAGGGAGTAAGGGGAGCTGATCGCAGTGATAGACACAGAACCATGCACCCCTCTACAGGGGGAAGAACAGCAGAAAACATGGGGGAAGGGAGACAGCAGTCAGTATGAGAGATGAAAATGATAACAATGTACAATCTATCACTGTAGCTCCATGTGGCTTGTCAACAGGAATGTCTCGCAGGGAGAGTTCCATTTCTGGCCTGGAGTCAGAGCCCTGGAGCTGGAGAAGCCACGTGAAGACCCACACCAGTGCTAAGATGCTTCCACTGCCACTGGAGCCACAAGACGTTCCACCCACTAGCCTGTGACCTTCCTGCATTTGGAGTCATCGCATGTGTTGTGTGAGTCTGAAGAGGACTTTATAGACTGGTATTGGACATAGGGGCTAATATCAGACTGATGGATTGATCTGGACTGGGCTGGGATGTTTTCTTCATATACAATTACTCATTGATATAAAGCTCTCTCCTACACACCTATGAGTGTCTATGGATTTGTTTTGCTAGTCAACCCAGACTAACACAACCACGGACTGCCAGAAGAACAATCAAATCGGTCTTGGAAGAAGTACAGCCAGAACACTCCTTAGAAACAATGATGTCAAGACAGCCTCATGTCCTTTGAAGATCTTATCAGAGGGGCCAGTCCCTGGAGAAGGATGTCTGTCATGCTTGGTAAAATAGTGGGAAATTCCTCAGGTCAGATGCACCAGCACTATTTTGCTGCTTTTGTTGTTCTTATTCTGTGTTGATGGATATTGGGTCTGTTTCCACTCTCAAGTCTCCTCCATGTCTGAACCTGAGGTGTCACGAAACATCTTTACGTCTATTTTTTTTTTTTACTTTTTAAAAATGTATTTCTTTATTTTTAAAATAAAAGTATTTTATTTGATTTAGTTTTAAAATAAAATAAAACTATTTTTTATTTTAAAATAAAAGTATTGGAGGCTCTTACATATCTTATCACAATCCATACATTCATCCAGTGTGTCAAGCACATTTGCACATATGCTGCCATCATCATTTTCAAAGGATTCTCTTTCCACTTGAGCCCCTGATATCAGCTCCCCATTTCTTTCCCCTCCCTCCCCTGCCCGCCCTCCCTCATGAACCCTTGATAAGTTATAGATTATTTTCCCCATATCTTGCATCGTCCTCCTGTCTCCCAGATGTCTTAAATATGAGTGTAGAGAATTTGTCCACATACACTCTCTGCCTGGTTCTCAGTTTCCCACAGAAAATATCACAGCCCTACTCTGTATCACAGTGGAGAATCCCTACCTTACAATAGGGCAGGACCATGTTTGTTTTCGGGGGTGGGGATGGGGGGGTGATGGGGGGAGGGTGGAAGTTCTGGGGACTTTTTTTTAGCGACTAGATAGCTGTTATGGGTCCAATGTTGTCTCTCAAGGACGTGTGTTAATGATCTTGTTGACCTAGCGTGGACTTCCACGGCCACCCATAGCCTTCTGCAAACAG
Organism: Echinops telfairi; assembly: GCF_000313985.2. NCBI lineage: Eukaryota > Metazoa > Chordata > Mammalia > Afrosoricida > Tenrecidae > Echinops > Echinops telfairi. The sequence goes on along the minus strand of NW_022104553.1, from coordinate 20,290,732 downwards.
AATCTCACAATCTAACCTCTGATCCTATTGCTTCCTGCAATTTTGGATTATTTGATTTACAATCATTGGGTCCCAGATGTTGGTAGGAAAGAAGCCTCTGATGGTTTTCCTCTAACCATGTGTGAGGGATGGTTACCAAACAGTAGTGGAGATATGGCAATGGTAGACTGTGAGAAACAGAAAGATTTCTCCCAAGTCATCACCCCCAAATATATGTTAGACTTAGGACACTGCTTGCAGCTAATGGTCAATGATGGTCAAGTTACTTCCCTGAAGGCAGTCAGTTACCAGACTGCTGTCTGGTCCCACCACAAGAGGGGCCCACTCCCTGCTGTTAAGGACAATGGGCTACTTCTCCCTAAAGGCTTGTGACCATTAGTCTGGTCCCTGTGGGTGGGGTTGAGGCTGAGGTGAGCATGCTACTATGAAATGTGTCTGACTCCATTATTTCACTCTCTCTTCTATCTCTCATGCTGTGTATGACTTTACTAGAATCTTTACTTATTATCGCTGTACACTTGTGCCTCGCGGACCCGTGATGATGTGTTAGGGGCTGGTTAACCCTGACAGTAGATGAAAATCGTAAATCTGACTTAAACGGTTAAAACCTGGTCACTTGATCTCCCCTCTGATACACTTTGGGCTAGATCTGGTTTTCAAGATTTTCAGTGTTTTTCTTCATCTTGGGGTGTATCTGTGATGTATTTTGTCATTGTGGGTAACCTTCTTAAATCATGGTTTGGGGGTGCATGAAACCCAGGGTGGATGAAACTATAGAGACAACAAGTAGAATAAGGGTTCCTGGGTGGGTGGGGGCAGGGTGGTGGTGGTGATGGTGGAGGTGGAGGTGGTTGTGGAGGTGGAGGTGGTGGAGGTGGTGGTGGTGGTGGTGGTGGAGGTGGAGGTGGAGGTGGTGGTGGAGGTGGAGATGGAGGAGGAAGAGGAGGAGGTGTAGCTTGTGGTGATGCTCTCTAGGCCCCTCTCTGACATCTTCCCAATGGTTCCCCAGACCAATGGCCAAAAGATTAAGGTCTGTGTGAGCAGGACTGCCGGGCCGGGCCACACAGGATGGCCTCCAGGATCATGGCCTGGCTCTGGTTAGCGCCTCTATTTTAATGGATCGTTGTCTTTTCATGGGGGACTTTTGGAGCATGCCGAAACAGCCTGTGGAAGTTCCCTGGTCCCCTTCATCTCGGGGATGAAAGGGTGTCTAGTGTTCTTTTTGTAACCTCGGAGTGGCTAGCTGGAGGGTGGAGCCCTCTCTGGGGAGGAGCTGGAGCCCAGATCTGTGCTCTAGATGCGCGATGGGCTCTGGGCCTGGACCTTG
>NW_022104553.1:20262252-20289305 GCF_000313985.2 Echinops telfairi | reverse complement strand
GGTGGTGGTGGATGTGGTGGTGGTGGTGGTGTAAAAGGGAGCTTATCTCAAGGAGTTCAAGAAGGAAGAAAATGATTGGGGAGGGATGGCATCAGTAGTAATTGTACAATACTGCTTGATGCAATTGATCTGTGGTATGGTATGATGTGTGGATTGATCTGTGGCATGGTATGATGTCTGGATTAGTGCCTAAGGAAATGGTTTGGGAAAAGGGAACAAGAAAACAGCCTGTGCTGTCACTCCTAACCCCTATACCTATGACTGGAATCTAAACTGGAAATGGAGGTTCTTAGTTGTGCTAATGAGGCGATGTTGGTGTACTTGTGTGTCTTCAGTCTATCTCCTTTGAGATCAAAAGAGCATGAGTTGCAAAAGGGAAGAGAGATTGCCACACCACCTGAGCTCTCCAGCGAACCAGGAAACAGATGCTGAAGGAGACAAGAACTTTCTGCAGCGTGCAAAGAGAGAGAAACCCTGGCCCTGCCAGCCAAGAGCCTGATCTCAGTCTCCTCCCCTCTCAAGTGGCAAGAGAATAATTTGTGCCTTAAAGACACCTGCACGCGGTGTTTCTTTCAGCAGCAGTAGGGGGATAAGGTGTGGCCATCGTCACGTGCCTGTCTGAGGGCCAACTGGTCCTCCGTTTGATGATAAGGACCTCTCTTTATCAAGGCTGTTGGGAGGATAACTAGGACCCTTTATGCAAAGGGGTAGCACAGCGCCTTCATTTTCAAGGGGAAACCGAGGCCCGGGAAGGGAGAGTATGCAAACAAATTCTCTATACTCATGATTAAGAAGCCTGGGAGGCCAGGATTCTGGGCGGGGTGAGGCCTCTACATGTGTGAGTTGGAGCAGAGTCCCAGTCACATCCTCCTAATTTAAAACCATCCCCACAATATCCTCCCATCATGGGGCCGCCTTAATGTTACCTCTCGAAAGCACATGACTGATTGCTATCCGGCCAGTAGCTTTGTCCATAGGAGCAGATGTGCTGCTATTCTCCCTGCTCAGAGGACAGTCTCTCCTCTACCTGTCCCACCCCCAGCACTGGTGTCAGCTTACTCCCGCAATGAGCTCAGGGACCTCTAGGGTTAAGGTACTGCCCACCTTGTTACTTAGGTAGGTGTCTATGGCTGGGGTGGGGGTGGGGGTGTTTGCATGCCCCAAGACTATAAAAATTGGTGAAAAAAATACACTCTCTCTGGTTCCTGCTGCCATGGAAGAGGTGAGCCCTTGCATGCTTTGTCTGATGTCTGTTTAATGATTTCCTTCAATTACACAACCATCCCTTAGGATTCATGCGGGTGTGTCTGGCTTCCACAATTCCTGTCTCCTGAACTTGGTGACAACAGCTTGATATGGTCACAAGACATTCTTAGAGCAGATGGAAGGGCATGAAAGAGGACCCCAGAGAAAAGTCCACCAGACCAGCCTTCAGGCCTTCCCCTCCCAAGATGATCTCCTTTCCGATCCATGTGTTAGTGTGGGTTGACTAGAGAAACAAATCCAGAGGCACTCATATGTGTGTAAGAGAGAATTTTAGATCCAAGAGTAATCATATATTAAGAAAACATCCTGGTCCCATCCAGATCAAGTCCATAAGTCCAATATTAGCCCATATGTCCAACACTAATCCATACATTCTTCTACAGACTCACACAGCACATGCAACCATCCCAAAGCAGGAAGATCACAGGCCAGTGGGAGAAAAATCTTGTGGAAGCATCTCAGTGCTGGCATGGCTCTCCATGTGGTTCCTCTAGCTCCAGGGCCCTGGGTGCCATCAACATAGCTCCATGTGGCTTGTCAACCGAATGTGAAGCAGAGAGAGTGTGTGTCCCACCTCCAGGGAGGAAGACAGGAATTCCCAGAATCCTCAGGAGAAGGCCACGCCCACACAGAGGCATCATTGGCTATGACCTGATTGACAGGCTAGACTCCACCCCTTCGCTCAAGTTGACAGGAGATGATGTAATGGCCACAATCCACATGGGTTCTACCCAGTGGAGATGACATGGTCCTCCTCTTGGGCTTAGCTCTGTTTTTGTTAGCTGTTGTTGAGTTGACAATGCATTTGTGTCCTCCTCATTTACAACAGATGAGGCCCGACCAGGTCCTCCACCACTCCCATGACTGTGTTGCGGGTTCAAATAAATAATAGCTACTACAATGTCTTGATAATTTAGAAGAGTCTTTTGTTCAGTTAACCGGATGACAGGGGGGATAATATGCCCTCTGGCATATTATATAGGTAACAGCTTATATAGGTAACAACCCAATTATCAGGGGCTTTCCTATGAAGCAAACAGGTACGACAAAAGCAAGAATAGCAAAACTAATGGATTCATTGCAACATCAAAAAGAGCAAGTAAGCATTGCAGGCTACATCTGTTACAAAAACAAACAAACCATGATAGCAGGATTGATTATAACATCCTGGTTAACAAAATAAGAATAGTAAGATTAATGATAATATCCTGCTTACAGCATCAAAAAGGGAACAATATTTAAGAGAATCAAAAAGAATAAGCAAAAGTAACCATATTAAAGAATAATCAAGACTCATTACAACATGTGAATCCCAGGAACATTTAAGAGTACATTCTAAAATCAATCACCAGTGGGGATTTCTGAGAAGGGATGGGGGATCAGTCGGGTCATCTAGCGGTCAGCTTTCTGAGATGGGACGGAGAAGTGGGCAGGTCATCTAGCAGGCGACAAAACGGAGTTTCTTTGGCTAGTGTACCTCAACTGGCTGATCCTTTTCTTGGCTCTATTTTTGAAAGTAGATTACCACGCCTTTCTATCCAGCCCACCTGACTCTGATAGTTCTGCTGGGACTTTTTTAGCGTCAAAGAAACACACAAGCCTTCCCCAGCGGGCGGATGCATGACTAGACACGCAGCACCTTGGCCGAGAGTTGGTCCTAGGTCTCTCTCACAGAAGGCACGAGTTCTACCATTGAATCACCGTCTTCAGCCTTGACCAAAGACCTTGGCCCCAGCACCAAGTCCTCTTCGAGGGATCTCAAGGAAACAGAGCACACTTTGGATGTGATTCCCAGCCAACCCACCAAGGAGGCGCACACGTTTCTATGATGCTGATCCCATTTGAGACTGACAGAGAAGAAAGCTCCAGTGACGTATTGCCAACAATCTGCTAACAGAAACCCTGGAGATCACACGGTCCTGTCGCCAATGAATCATGGCGATGGTGTAGGATGGCAAAGGACTGGGTAGTCATTTTTCCTTTGTGCATGGGCCACCATCGACTGGGGGCTGGTCCATAGCAACTAACACCAGACTGTGTCCTACGCAGAGGGAATGCTCCTCCTGAGTTGTCTCTAACTCCCGTGGGGACAGAAGTGGTGTTAGTCCCATAAGAAACTAGAGGAACTGGTGGCTGGCTGAAAATACCCAGTGCGTAGAATCAGAGATACAGTTTCTGAGGGTCTGGGAATTCCTACAGTGACTCAGGGTCACTGCAGTCCTCATGATTCTCTGAGAGCCCCAACTGCCCACTTGGCCCAATCCTCTCTGAAACTTATCTTTCAGTCTAGAAGAACAAAAACTCCTACCCAGCCGAGGCTGTGCCTGCCCTCCTCATCCCAGCTTCCTTGCCTACAGTGTCAGAATGGTCCCATGCCTCATCTGCCGCTCAGCCAGACACTGGCGCTCCTCAAAGACAGGGACCAGGACTGTCCGACTCAACCCTTTACTTTCATCTCAGTACCCAAGACTGAGGTTAAGGATAGATTTTCCTCCCTTGTCCCCTCAAATCAACACGATCCGTTTCTTCACGCCAATGAATCCTCGAGCACGAGAGATCAGTGAGGTTCAGACTGGGGTGCACAAGGACAGGACACTGTGTGACTTGGGCATGTTATTTGCCCACTCTTGACCGCTGGTCATTTACCTGCAAATTGGAGAAGTACAGCTAGAAGAACGCACACGCTGATCATCTGTGACTTAAGCTCTTCGTTGCGCGTGATTTACCCCAGGCTCCTTCGACCCACTCTTCTGCTTTTCTCGGAAACCTGGGCTGGGTCAGGACGGACCTGCTTTGACCAGACAGATGCTGCAACTGCCCTGCTGTGAAGGGGCCAGGACGGGGTGGCCCTGTGGAGGATGGGCATTTCAGTTTTCTAACGCCGCCCGAACACAAGTAATACACTTAACTAATGAACAGCAATCGATCTTCTCGGCGTTTAGGGGACTGAAGTCTGAAGTCAGGACACAGTCCAGGAGAAATCTCTCTATCCACTCTAAAAAAATGCGTGTCTTTCCCCAGTTTCTCTTCCTCTGTTCCTTGATGACCACCACTTGACATACATTTGTGATTCCTTGCTTCTGTGTCTAAGGGGCTCTGGTTGCTCAGTAGTCAGGCACTTCATGGATATCCCAAAGGATGGCAGCTGGGACCTACTAAAAGCTCTGCAGGAGATAGATGTGAGATTCCGTTCCCCTGGTAATCCTATGGGGAAGTTCTACTCTTTTTTATACAGTCTCTATGCATTGGACGACTGTGTTAGTCTGGATTGACTAGAGAAACAAAGCCAGAGACACTCATATGGGTATAAGAGAGAGCTTTGTACCAAAGAGCAATTGTATATTGAGAAAACATCCCAACCCAGTCCAGATCAAGTCCATAAATCCGATATTAGCCCATACATCTGGTCCTCATCCATACATTCCTCTTTAGACTCACGCAGCATATGCAATGATGCCTAATGCAGGAAGGTCACAGGCCAGTGAGTGGAAAGCCTTGTGGATCCAGTGACAGTGGAAGCATCTCAGTGCTGGCAGGGGTCTCCATGTGGCTCCTCCAGCTCCAGGGCTCTATTGTAGCTCCATGTGTCTTGACAGCAAGCCTCACAGAGAGTGAGCAGAGAGAGAATCTCCAAGGGAGTTAGCCAAGAGAGAGAGATGTGTCTCCCACCTCCAAGGAGGAAATACAGGTGTGTTAGTCTGGGTACTTTAGAGAAACAAATCCACAAAAATTCATGTTTAAGAGAGAGTTTTATATAAAGATTAAGTGCGCATCAAGAAAACATCCCAACCCAGTGCTCCCCAAGCCCACAAGTCCAACATTAACCCATATGACCCACACCAATCCACAAAGTCCTCCTCCATCTCACAAAACAGATGCAATGATGCTGAATGCAGGAGGAAAGCTGAGTCAGTGAATGGGTAAACATCTCAGCCCTGGCAGGGGTCTCCACATGGCTGCTCCAGCACCCAGGGCTGCATCAGGGTAGGTCCATGTGGCTTCTCCTCAGGGATGTCTTGCAGGAAGTGAGCCTTGCCAGCTAAAGCAGGGAACTGGCTAAGGCAGCTGCACCCTGGTCTGACCATCAGAAAGCAAGAGACCTGAGAACTAGAAAGGTGAGGCTCACTGAGCCATTTATCCCTCCACCCTTCAATTAACCCCACATGTGCTTTATCAGCCAGGTTGGCCCAATAAACTAACTACCTCAACAGGAGTTCCCAGAATTCTCAGGAGAAGGCCCTGCCCACACAGAGGCCTCATTGGTTATATCTTGATTGACAGGTCAGACTCTACCCCTTCACTTGTAATCCTCTCAAGTTGACACCAGATATATAACCACCACACCAAGTTTCTGCTTTCATCGGTTTGACTGTATTGAAATGATAAACCTACAAAGAAATGCAAAAGAGAGTTGCCATTAAAAGAGCCCACATAGCATAGAGGTTAAGGGCTCAGCTGCTAGGTGAAAGTTCAGCTGTTCAAACCCATCAGCCTCTCTGAAGGAGACAACCATGACAGTCTGTTTCCACAACGATCTAGAGTCTTGGCAGTCTTGCTGGGACCATTCTTTTCCATAAGGTCACAGAATCTGAATGGCAACTGGATTCCGAAACTGGGCGGCAACGAGTTTTTCATTATCATTCCTGTGAATTAAGGACTGCTCTGGAGCCTAGAGAGTGGAGGGGGCACATGGAGGAAGGGGCCTTGCTCCTGCAACGTTTCATTGCTTGGAAGGTGTTCATTTTGTGATGAATCGCTGAGTTGTTGAGAAGGCAACTTTTTGGTACGTTTTGGATAACCTCCCTATAAATGTATAGGGTATAAGGAAGTATAATCCCTAGGATTACCACTACTCCCCCCTCAGCCCCTCCAACCCCCAAATCCAAACTGGCTGCTCTTGAGCCAATTCCAGCTCATGGAGATCCCAAGTGTGTCGGAGTGGAACTGGGGTGTGGTCGTTACATCGTGTCACGTCAACTTAATAAATTGGTTATAGGGGTGGAGTCTAGCCTGTCAATCAGGTCATAGCCAATGAAGCCTCTGTGTGGGAGTGGCCTTCTCCTGAGGATGCTGGAAACTCCTGTCTTCCCCCCTGGAGGTGGGACACACAGAGTCTCTGCTTTGTCTTCCTGCTGACAAGCCGCATGGAGCTAAGCTGAGGGAGTCGGAGCCCTGGAGCTAGAGGAGCCATGTAGAGACCCACACCAGCGCTGAGATGCTTCCACTGCCACTGAATCCATAAGACTTTCCACCCACTGGCCTCTGATCATCCTGCATTCGGCATCATTGCATGTGTTGTGTGAGTCTGAAGCGGAATTTAGAGACTGGTATCAGACATAGGGGCTAATATCAAACTGATGGATTTGATCTGGACTGGGCTGGGATGTTTTCTTCATATACAATTACTCTTTGATATAAAGTTCTCTCTTACACACCTATGAGTGTCCGTAGGTTTTCCATGGGAGTGGTGCAGTTGTTAACAACTGAAAGGTTAGTTGTTGATTTGAACTCAGAAACTTCTCCAAGGGGAAAAGATATACCAGTTTGCTTCTGTAAAAATTTACAGACTTGGAAAGACTATGGGGGGCAAGGGGGGAGGGCAGTTCTACAGGTTCGCTATGAGTTGGAATCAACTCAAGGGCATGCTCTCTCTGCCTGGTGATTCCTGGAGGTCAGTGTCTTGGGTAGGTTGTGTAAGGCAGAGAAGCCCAACACATGGACGCTGAGGGTGAGATGGAGGGACGGCTGCTTCCCTCACCCACCTGGGCTCTCAGGTGCTTGATCTCAGCTCCCAAGCCTCTTCTGGGTCCCTCCTCAGCTAGACTGATTCCCACTGAGCCTATGACTCAGTGGGCCAGGCTGGAAGGGACCCGATTTCACATGGTAAACATGATACCAGAGGGGATGGTGGTCAACCAGGAGATAAGAATGGATTCTGGGCCCAGTATTGGATGCCAACTTGGTCAGATCTCTTTCCCTATCAGCCTCAGGTCCCATGAGTGGATGTGGGGAGGTAGTGGTTGGTTGGCTGAGTTGCCCTGATAACATCTGGGCCTGAGGTTTCTGTTTTCCTGCTCTGCAGACCGTCATTGGTCAACATATCTTTCTTTCCCCCTCCCCCTCTTCCTGTGGAACCATATCTTGCACTCTTAGCCTAGAGATGAGCTCTAAGAAACAGACGTTCTTAGGGTTGAACCTGCCTCCACCAGTCCAGAAATGTTGTGGTTGCTGCTGCCCTTGTTATGGACAGGTGAGTGGGTTGATGATGGGGGCGGGAGGGGGTGGGGGGAGTATCTCTTGTAGGGGGTGGGGGGATAATGCAATAGCTGAGCCACCCTCTTCCCCCAGGGTCTCTGGCTCAGGACGACCAATACCAGTTGGAAATGCAGAGGTCAGTGACAGTACAGGAGGGTCTGTGCACTTTTCTGCCCTGCACCATCACCTACCCCCACGGCATGTGGACTGACTCTGACCCAACGTATGGCTCCTGGTTCCGTGACGGGGCCGATGTGAACCAGGATGCTCCAGTGGCCACAAATCACCCAGGTCAAAAAGTGCAGGAGGAGACCCAGGGCCGATTCTATCTCCTTGGAGACCCTCGGAACCACACCTGCTCCCTGGACATCAGAGACACCAGGATGGCAGACAACGGGTCATACTTTTTTCAGGTGGCGAGAGGAAGCATGAAATGGAATTACACATTGTATCCGCTCTCTGTTCATGTGAAACGTAAGGGACGCGCTCCGGGAGATGAACGTGGGGCCTCGGGCAGGTCTGGGATGGGACCGCTGCGTCTCACGCGGGAGGGGTGTTTGGGTAAAGTGTGTGAAGCTCCGTGGAAGGAGCTGTGTCCAGGCCTGGAATAGATTTGTCGGGAATAATCTTGAAATCCCTGCATATTGATCCCGAATCTTCTCTTTTCCTACCAGCCCTGACTCAGAAGCCCAACATACAGATCCTACGGTCCCTGGTGTCTGGCCGACTCGGCACCGTGACCTGTCCTATACCCTGGGCTTGTGATCGGGGCAGAGCTCCCATCTTCTCCTGGATGGGCCCCTCCATTGTCCCTGGAGATTCCATGATCCCCAACTCCTCAGTGCTTACCTTCACCCCACGGCCTCAGGATCACGGCACCAACCTCACCTGTCAGGTGACCTTCCCTGGAGCAGGTGTGACAACAAATAGAACCATTCTGCTCAAAGTATCCTGTGAGTATTGGGTAGGGGGACCTGGCTCTCTGATGAGCAGTCCCTACCGAGAGCAGAGCTGGAAGAGAGTCAGGAGCTTGGGCATTGGGTACCGGGTCTTGATATCTAGAGTGGAAGGGGTCAGGGAGATGTCTACCTTGCCCTTTCCCCGTTTCTGCAGCTTCTGGGGAATGAAGGCCAATATCCACCCACTCTCCCCCTGATGAAGTCTTTCTGTCTTAGACTCTCCACAGAATGTGACCATAGCTGTCTTCCAAGGAAATGACACAGGTAGGAAGGACCTTCCTCCACCCATTCCCTGCCACAACTGCCTTCCAGAGTTTGTTGGGAGCGAGGACTGGACCAGAATCTTCTACGTTCTCTTGGGCTCAAATGGGTGACCAGAGATCCCCTTGTTGAACTCAAGTGTCCTCTCTAAACACCAGACTAGGAGTTTGATGTTTCTCGTCACCCAACTCTTGCTTGCTCCTCTGCCATGTCTTTTCATTTTCCTTAGTGACATTTGCATCAGTTCTTTCGGAGAAATGTTACATTCTTACTGGCCAAATGTGAAATGCCCAACACAGTCTGTCCCCAAGATGACAGCTGCCCTCCCATGAAGGGACCCCTCTTTCATGCATGCTACTCTGGGCCTTGGTTCTTCCACTTGATAGACGCAAGAGGTCATTCAATGTCAACAGTAATGCCTGTCCTTGTTCTTATCTCTCTCTGTACCCTGTGTCCTCTGTGGTTGGATTCTGGTTCCAGGCACATCTTTTATTCATGAAGGAGGATGGCATGACGTTTTCCCACTCACAACACCAGTAACATGAATGCCACAAATGACCTCAGACCTTTTCTCTACTCTCATTATTAGTGCCTTGCCTCTGAAACAAATATCCAAAGCAAGATAGCTGGATCCTAGGTTTGGTCTAATTTGAAATCTGTAGCTGGTTCTGTTGGTTTCAGTACTCAACAACAAACTACAAGGTTGGTGGTTCAAACTCACCCAGTGATGCCTGAGAAAGTAGGCCTGGTTGTCTGCTTCTCAATAGTCATGCCCTTGAGAGCCCTAGGGAGCCATTGTACTCTGCATAGAGGCTCACTGGGGTGTCTAAATAGACTGATGGAAACGTGGGGTTAAGGGATCATGCAGGGGGAATGGCCAAGTTACCTTCCATTAAGGATGATCAAGTTTATATTCCTACCAGAGAGGGGTGAAATTGTGTGTCTTCCCAGAGTCTCCAGCCTAGGATATTTATCAGCTTTCTGTCCACAATTTACACATCACAATAACTGTATGTGGGGAAGCGAGTCAGGTAGGGTGCCTGTGTATAGTCTTGAGGCAAAACCTTTCTTCCTCAGGAAAACTCACGTTTGCTTTTAAGGCCACCGACTGATTGGATCAGGCCCACCCACGTTGTGGCGAGTCACCTGTTTCATGTCAGGGCAACTTCCTTGAATGCTGAATTACCTGTAATAGCAGCATCTACATCAGTGTTTGGAAAAAAGGTCACCATCACCCGGCCAGGGTGTCACATAAAATTGATATTCCACTCCTTCGCTGGATCTTTTTGGCAGTCTTTTCTTTCACAGACTATGTCTGAGTGTCTATGCTCCTCGCCCTATCTCTTTCTGAAAACATCCTCTTTCTATTGATCTCTTTTTTCTCTCTCTGACTCTCAGGCTCTCTGACTCTTTCCTTCTAGAATCCAACACCGTAAGGAATGGCTCTTCAGTGAATGTCCAGGTGGGACAGTACCTGCGTCTGGTCTGTGTTGTCGACAGCAATCCTCCCTCCACAGTGACTTGGGCCCGGGGGAGCCTCACCCTGAAGCCCTCAATGCCCTCAGAACCAGAAGTCATGGAACTGCTGCAAGTAAAAGCTGAAGATGGAGGGGAATTCACTTGCCGGGCTCAGTACTCACTAGACTCCCTGCATGTTTCTTTGAAGCTCTCTGTGCAGAGTGAGTTACTGGGCATGTGTTGAGGACAGACCACCCAGTGAGAGGGAAGGGTGGAAGCCACAATCAAGAACCTAACTTCCTCTTTCTTCTAAGGTAGCTCCTCTTGCTGCCCCTGTGCACCTGGGCGGCCAAAGGAGTCCAGGGCCCTGATCTTAACCCTGACCAGGGGATGCCTTATGGGTGCTGGTTTTGTCTTCACCTATGGCCTCTTTTGGATCTACTATACCTGGTAAGCACACTTAACCTTTCTCCAAGGGAGCCCAGTGATTGACTTAACATCCCTGGTGTTAGAATTAACAACCAACTCTGATCAGAGCCTTGGGTTTGCTCTGCAGGTGTGGAGTTTCACAAAGGAGCTGGGATGACTGAATGTCCTTCCTTCTCAGGACAGGCTGGAGGTATGGACATGGAGCTCACAGGGACAGATTTGGGGACACCGTGATCATCTTCTCCCCAGTCACACTCCTCCCACACCAGTTTACATGGGAAGAGATGGTTCCCTGGACCTCAAACCAGTTCAGTCAGGTTCAATCATGACTGAGAAAATGACACTGGAACAGATCCCATTTTTAAAATGCGGACCAACAAGGGTGATAACCAGAATGGAAAATATTATGGGCTGTAACCGTGCTAGAAATTTAATCTCCCTCTTAGGACACACTATGCGACACATGTTGCTGTTAAGTGCCATCAAACCCATTCCAAGGCACAGCAGCCCCCTGTACAACAGGCGGAAACACGCTGCAGTCCTGCACCATCCTCACAAGATGTCTTACACTTGAGTTCGTTGGTGCAGCCAGTCTATCCATCCATCTTGTTGAGGATCTTTCTCTATTTCTGACCCTCCACTTTACTGAGCCTGATGGCCATCTCCGGGGACTGGTCCCTTGTGACGACATGTCCAAAGTACATGAGAAGAAGACGTCTCACCAACCTTGCACCTAGGCAGCATGTCTGTTGGACTTTTACCAAGACAGGTCTGTCCATTGGCTGGCTGTTCAGCATTCGTTGTGCACGTGAGAATCCTAACAGTCCTCTTCTGCTGCAGCCATCCTAAGTCATTGTCCCTCGGCGTTCACAGGAGGCCATTGACCACACGGTGGCTTGGGAGAAGCACAAAGATGTTCTCCAAGAGGTCTTTTACAGCCAATGGGCACTGTGTGACTCATCACTGATGGCTTCATGGCTGCTTCTAAAGATGTTGGGTGTGGATCCCACTGAAAGGGACCCTTGACACACTCCACCTTTTCTCTGTGTATCATGATGCCGATTGGTTCAGTGGTGAGACTTTTGTTTGCGTGTGTTTTTGTTTTCCACTGAGGTGTAATCCAGGCCGAAGACTGCGGTCTTGGGTCCTCCTCGGTAAAGGGCTTCGAGTCCTCATTGCTTTCAGCAAGCAAGGTTGAGCCATCAGCAGGAAACAAGTTAGGGCTGTCCTCTTTCGCTATACTGCTTCCATCTGTCTAGTCCAGCTTCTCCGATCATTAGTTCAGCATCGAGATTGAATAATTGTAGTTGAAAGAGTACAATCCGAATGCACACCTCTCTTGGTTTTCAATCACTCCAAAGTCCCTTATTCTGCTCAACTATCTGCCTCTTTTTATCCAGAATGTGAAATATTTATTTCTAATGACAAATCAATGAAATGTTGTCTTGAAACATGGTGTAGCATGGATCATAGTCTTCATGCCGGGTTCTTGCATGTGGGCATATCTGCAGGTGGGCAGACCAACCTGGAGATGATAGAGGAGCAGCGTCTGGGTTCCTAAGATTATCGGAAATATGTGTTTTCCGATGGTCTTAGGCGACCCTTGTGAAGGGGTCGAGACCCACAGGTTGAGAACTGCTGGCTTAATGGAAAGTGAGCTAGGGATATGGATATCATGGGGGTAAGAATTAGATCCTTACTATATTTGATTATAGATGAATATTTGGAAATTCTACTTTTATAATTTGTATAATTCTTTGTATAATTTGTACACAAGTATACAAGCTACTTTTATATAAGCTGAAATATATTTGTAGTAAATCACCCACCCTTTGAATGTTAGCCATTATAAAGTATTTTTATGGGGCGGGTTGTTTGTTTGTTTGTTTTAAATCATTTTATTGGGGGTTCATACAACTCTTATAACTCATCCATTCATCCACTGTGTCAAGCACATTTGTACATTTGTTGCCATCATCATTCTCAAAACATTTGCCTTCCGCTTGAGCCCGTGGTATCAGATCCTCATTTTTTCCCTCCCTCCCCGCTCCCCCCTCCAACTAGCTTCCTCTTGTAGGTAAACACAGCTCCATGTGCTGGAATTCCCATTGTACAAAATGTTATTGATAGTTCGTTATGATCCCCACAGTCGAATGACTTTGCACAGTCCAGAAAGCACAAGGAAGCCTCTTCCTGGTATTCTTTGCTTTCATCTGATGCATCTGATGAAGAAATGCATCTGATGTCACTGATGGAATTGTCTGTTCCAGGTCCTACTTTGAATCTGGCTTGCAATTCTGGCAGCTCCCTGCATCTGAACGGCTGCAGCCAGTTTTTCAACTGCCTTCAGCAAAAATGTACTTGTGCACCATATGCATGAAATTGTTCAACAATGTCCTCATTCTGTTGGGCACCCTTCCTTTGGAAGAGGCACCGATCTGGATCTGGTCTGGTTGGCTGGCCAGGTAGCTGTCCTCCATATTTGTAAATCAAATATTTTCGTAGTTAGAGCACAGAGGACATGAAAAAACACCCTTTAGTCACCATTACACTCGTATTACCCAATTTATTAAACGAAAAAGGGAAAATACAATAAAACATTTTGGACGTTACAATTATCATTTATTATTTATTATATTATTTATGGCATCAAGCGTGTACAGTATGAGCCAATCAGTGGCAGTCATGACAGAGCATGCGCTGTTACACAAAAACCGCGATAGAGTGAAGCCGCGGAAGTCGAAGCGCGAAGTGGCGAGGGTTCACTGTATTCTTCTTTTAGCTAGAGAAACGCTGAGCAGGTTCTTTCTTTTTGGATTTCTAACTCGAGGCCTTGGCGGATTCCATTATCCTTTGTCTCCTCCAACCACCCGTCAACATCTTCTGTTGCTTTCTTTTACCTCAGCATTTCTTGCTGTCATTTCTAGATTCTCTGAATTGAGCACCACAGTTTCTTCTGACATCCACTTTGGTCTTTTCATTCTTTGCTGTCTTTTAAATAACCGTTGCTTTCTTTGTATAGGGTGTTCTTCATGTGATTCTACAACTCAGCTGGTATTTGGTAATGAAGTGTTCATTGCATCAAATCTCTTCTCGAAATGGTCTCGACATTCCGGTGGGATCTACTCAAGATTGCGGTTAACTCTTGTGTCCTTGTTTTAATTGTCTCCGGTTCAACTTTAACTTGTATTTGAGCAATTGATGGTCTGTCTGTTCCACAGCCATCCTCTGGCCTTGTCTGACTGATGATCTTGAGCTTCTCTGTTGTCTCTTTCCACAGGTGCAGTCAATTTGATTAGTGTGAATTCCATTCAAACAGGTGCCTGTGTATCTTCACCCTTTATAGTGTTGAAATCAGGTATTTTCATCGGATACGTTTCTGAAAAATTCTCTCACACAATCTCCGCTCTCATTGCTATTACCAAGTGTATATATTTACAACCACCTATAGCTCCTTTTTTGTTTCTAGCGCTCACTCGCCAATCACCAGTAGTTATTGAGGCATATTGATTCCCCGTTTGATCACTTTCAGACTCAGAAGTCGGCAGCTTCTTGAATTTCTCGATTAATGATGTTAACGCTTAGGGTATAGATTTGAATATTAGTCATATTAACTGATCCTTCTTATAGGTGCATAGATGTTACTCTAGCACTGACAGTATTGGACTTCAGGGCAGATCTTGTAATACTTTTTTTTGGCCAACGCATTCCATGTCATTCCCCTTGAATATGTCGTAGTAAACCGTATACTTGTCTGATTCACACTGGCCAATACCAGTGCACTGCTTGTCACTCATGTGTAGGATACGCTAGTCACCCTTTCGCATCTCATTTCATTTTTAAGAACTGTTTCTTTGCGTGTGAATCCAGGGAAGGCTCACAGAGCACATCATCAGTTTTACTTTCAACAACCCACACGCATTTTGTTTCACCTCATCCATTGTCATCCCCTCAATGGACCATCAATTATCCCTCATCCTTCTGTGTTTTCTCTTTTCATTCCTCCTTCCCCTCCCCCCCCCCCCCAACGCTCTGAACTTTGTCCTTGGGTCAAGGCTGCCCTGCTGAGCTTACGTGGCTGGCGGTTGAAGCAGGTGGCTGAATTCAGTGACAGACCTGAAGGACGACGAAGGCAGTCGTCTTGGGTCCACCTGTCTCTATTCAACAGGAAAGCCTGGTCTCTCTCTCAAATGATGTTGAGTTTTAATGCAACACTCCCCCCCCCCCTCCCATTCTACTCAGGGTCTTCAAATGGGATCTTTTGTATTTTTTTCAAGAACAGTTGGCTGTGTTTGCTGGTGCTTTCACTTAATTTTGGATGACTTTTCCCCCTCCTAGATGCCTGCACATCGCCTGGCAACCAACTGCCTTGTGTTCCCAGTGATAGACAGCTCCTCTCCCCACAGAGGGGCCAGCTATGGAGCCAACTTGAATGTGTTGCTCTGGCTCCTGAAAGGGCTCATGCCTAGGCTTCTCTCGAGTCTCCCATTCCAGAACGGTGGCCCATCATTTGTTCGGATCTAAGCTATTGATCTAGAACCAACGCAACGGCACCTACCAGCAGCCATCGGTTCCGTTTGTCCACGTTTTTAAAAATTCAGGTTTGTTCCAGTTTCACGTCATCAGTTTGCCGGAATGGGCTCACTGGCTCGCAGCCCTGCTGGGCACAGACAAAGACTTTTGTGATCAGGTCAAAGAGGTCCTGGGAAATCCCTAGTGAAGCAGGGATTGTCATTGGGTCTCAATCCCAATGAAATGATATCTTATCAAAGAGAAGAAAAGGCACAGAGACCCAAATGGACAGAGGAAGGGTGGTCGTGTGACCTTAGAGACTGGCACAGTTGCGAGTCAAGACGTGCCCAGCGTGGTGGGTAGCCAACAGACGGCAGGAGAGAGGTGTGGAACCATCTCTCTCTCTCAGAACTGCAGAAGGAATCAACGTGGTGCTCGCACTCTGGTTTGAACTCTCAAGCCTCTGGAACATCGAGACTGTACCTTTCTGTTTTGCAAAGCCACTGTTTTGTGCTGTTTTGGCAGCTTAGGAAACCAAGACCACGCCAATGTTTTCCTGTTTGCTGTAACGTATGTGGACTTCCATTCCAGCTGTCTCCACTTCCCCAGCCCCTGAGACCCTCTAATAAAGTTTTGTCTTACTACCTTATTCTACATGTGTCGTATAAAGGGGATCGTACAATAGTTGGGCTCTTTGGCATCTGTCCGAGTTCTTGAACCATGCTGTTTTCAAGGTCTATCCATGTTGCAGCATGGGCCAGGACTCAGTGTCTCATTATGGCTGAGGAGTATTCCATTGTACTTAGGTTCCACTGTGGGTGACTCCTCTTGGCTCTTCTAGCCAGTGGCTTAGTGGTTATGCATTGAGCTGCTCACTGCAAGGTCAGCAGTTCGAAACCACCAGCTGCTCCTTGGGAGAAAGATGGAACTTTCTATTCCCGTAAAGAGTTACAGTCTCTGAAAGTCACAAGGGCAGTTCTACCCTGCCCCATGGGGTCACGGTGAATAGGCATCAACTCAGCAAAATAGTGAGTTTGGTTTGAGCTACAGTCTTTGTAACTCAAATTCAATGACTGGGTGAGCTCATGAAAACAGGGTTCTTATAACTCACCAAGGGCAGTGAATATCTTCTGATAATCTACATCAGGTGCATGGCACCCTAGTGGAAGTGGGCCCAACCATCCAAAGATATACAAAGCCATAATGAGTGGATTGGTCAGTTCTGCCATCCCACTAGGCTTAAATGAGAGCCAGCCCCAGAGTACAGAGGGGATCAGAAACACAAATAAGGAGAGGGAGGAGTGGTGCTTGTCCAAGACGGATGCATTCAGAAAGTCCTAGACCGAGGGTATGGAACGCTGCTGACAATGGGTATGGTAAGAGACAGGGGTCAAAAAACGCCAACAGTAGAACCAAGAGACCAACGCGAGAGAACACAGAGGGCTTCCTGGTGTGTGGAGCAAGAAAGCCAAGGACCTTTGGAAAGGGACCCTCTATTAGTCTGGGTAGACTAGAGAAACAAAT
Organism: Echinops telfairi; assembly: GCF_000313985.2. NCBI lineage: Eukaryota > Metazoa > Chordata > Mammalia > Afrosoricida > Tenrecidae > Echinops > Echinops telfairi. The sequence goes on along the minus strand of NW_022104553.1, from coordinate 20,272,641 downwards.
CTAGGGAGATGCTCATCTCTGTATAAGAAAGAACTTTATATATAACGAGTAATTGTATATTAAGAAAACACCCCAGCCCAGACCAGTTCAAGTCCAGAAGTCTGATATGTCTGATACCAGTCTATGAATATCTCCACAGACTCACTCAACACATGCAATGACGCCGAATGCAGGAAGATCACAGGCCAGTGGGTGGAAAGTCTTGTGGATCCAGTGGTAGTGGAAACATCTCAGCGCTGGTGTGGGTCACCACGTGGCTCCTCCGGCTCCAGGGTTCTGGCTCCATCAGCACAACTCCATGTGGCTTGTCAACAGGAATGTCTCAAAGGGAGAGCATGTGTGTCCCACCTCCGGAGAGGAAGATCGGAGCTCCCAGAATCCTCAGGAGAAGGCCATACCCACACAGAGGCCTCATTGACTGTGACTTGATTGACAGGCTAGACCCACCCCTTTGCTCAAGTTGACAGATTATGCAACTGCCACAAGCACTGAGGACATAGGGCCACCTACTGGAGGTGCTAAAGAGTTTTGTGACACTTACCCTGACGGTAGAATTGAAGCCAGCCCAAGAAGTCTGAAGGCTAAGGAGAGCCCTGCCTGTTAGCATAGCTGAGAATTCTTTCCCAACCAAAGAACTGTATCCCCAGTCTTTCATAATCCTGAATTGTAACCTGTTACATCGCTCCAAACTTGTTGCCACGGAGTCGACTCTGACTTGCAGATACCCCAGAGGACAGGGGAGAATTTTCCCTGTGGGTTACTGAAAAGGTAACCTTTCACAGGAATCGAAAGCCTCATCTTTCTCCCACGGAGCAGCTGGTGGTTTCGAACTGTTGGGCTTGCAGTTAGCAGCCCAACACATAACCCGTACACCACCAGGGCTCCCAGGACTTCCCTGGTGGCCCTCAACATGGAAAGTAAGACCTGTATGTGATGTGTGGCCATTGCATACATGAACAAACCCAGCAAAAGAGGGGAGCGTGTGGGAAGGAACATTCATGACAGAATTCGTGAAAAGGTTGGGAAGGCATCAGGGTTGGCTTTCCCGGGAGCCAGCCTTGGGCTGCTGTGGGTGGTGCTTCTCCCACCACATGAAGTTGGAGGAGTTCAGACACCCCCAAACCACCTTTTAAAACTCACATTTTTTTGTATCTATTCGTGGGCACTTGGGTTTCTACTGCCAGGATCTCTGAATGTCCAAGCTGGGAACATCTCAGAACATCTTGTTCCTCCATATTCTCTCGCTCAGAGCATCTCAGATTGAGTCCTGATTCAAGTGCAGGACAAAGAGATACCATCTTGCGATGAGACAAGCACCATGTTTGTAGAGCAGCGGTTCTCAACCTGTGAGTCACGACCCCTTTGGGGGCCGAACAACGCTTTCACGGGGGTCGCCTGAGACCACCGGAAAACACATGTTTCTGTTGGTCTTCGGGAACCGAGACACCGCTCCTCTATCCGTCTCCCGTGGATTTGCCCACATGCAGAAACGCCCACCTATGAGTTCCCGGAGTTACCCATGCTACACCATGCTTCAAGACACAATTCCATTGATTTGTCATTCGAAATAAATATTTCACCATATGCAATTCCATATTGTTTTTGTGATGAATCACGATGCTTGCATGATGTTCAATTTGTAACCAAGAAAATACATCCTGCCTATCAGAAATTTACATGATGATTCATCACAGTAGCAAAAGGACAGTGATGAAGTAGCAACGAAAATAATTTTAAGGTTGGGGGTCACCACCACATGAGGAGCTGTATGAAAGGGTCGCGGCTGAGGAAGGTGGAGAACCGCTGCTGTAGAGGAAGGGTGGAACTCTTTGTGATCATCTTTGGTGACGAAGATCCCTGTTATGGATTGACTCCGTGGTCTCCTGAAAAACATGTGTGTTGCTAATTCTACCCTTTGGGCCATCATCCACATTACGAACGGGTTTTCTTTGTTCGGTTCACAATGCAGTGTGAGAGTCGGCATGTCTTCAGTCAGTCACTTTGAGACACTGAAGAGCAGACCCCACAAGTAGCCAGAAAGTGGCTGCAGGAAGAGATGGCGAAGCCTTCGAGATCTGCCAGGAGCCAAGAAACAGAAGCTAGAAGGAGACAAAGAGTTTCCCCAGAGACGAAAGAAAGAGACAACATTCCCCCAGAGGGAGCACCCTGGATGCAGACTTGTAGCCTCTCAAACCTTGAGAAAATAAATTTCGGTTGGCAAAATGACCTAAATCGGGCATTTCTGTTTGAGCGTTGCTCAATACAGAAGACACTACCATCGTCATTCAACCTGTCTGAGTGTCAGCGGCTCCTCGGTCACGTGAAGAAAATAACCCTGTGGTGGATCAAACTGCCATGGTCAGGTGCCACCGAATCGCTTCTGACCCGCCGTGGCCTTGTGTACAACAGAAGGAGACACTGCCCAGCCCTGCACCATCCCCACAATGGTTCCTGTGCCTGAGTCCATGGTAGCAGCCACGGTGTCCGTCCATCTCCTCGGGGACCTCCCTCTTTTTCCTGTCCCCGCACTTCACCAAGCATGACTGGAATAGGACATAAAGCACGTGTCAACTTGTCTCGGCCATAATTCTCGGAATTACGTAATTATCTCTCATCCTATGGTCTGATGCAATGAATCCCCTGTGTGATAATATCAACCTCCATGATGCGAACGAGGCAAGATGGGTGATGATGACACTCATGAAGCAGGATACCGTCCATAGGGTCAGGTTTATCTGAAGTCCATCTCTCTCTCTCTCTCTGAGGGATACAGAAAAAATTTTCCCAGGTTGTTCCCCCAAAACATATGCCAAACCTAGGAGGCTGCTTGTAACACATGGTAAATGACTGTAGCACACGGGAAGTCAGCTGCTTAAAGGTTATCTTGCTGAGGGTATCAGCCATCTAGGGCAATCAGACCCTATTGTCTGTTCCATCATATGTGGGACCCACTCCCTGCTGATAAGGAGAGTGGACTGTTTCCCCAAAGGAGAGCCCAGAGATAAGATCAAGCCAACTCAAGGACCGCCAAAGTTAAGCTGTCATCTTCAATCTAGGATCCGCTCATCTTATCGCATGTGGACCCCTAGTCCCTCCTCTTCCTATTGTGTGTACACCCCTAGCTCCTCCCCTTCCTGTCAGGCATATGCCTATTGGACAGCCCCTTCCTGTTACGGATGTGTTTACCTGTAATCAGAGGGGGTTTCACCCCCCTAAATAGTATACAAGCCGTGATTAGAAATATGCTCACTCTCCTCCTCCTGCTTTCTCTTCTCCCACCTCCACGTGGACCACCAGGAGGGGCTGAGGTGAGCACGTCACCATGAAATGTGTCTGACTGCTTTATTTCACTCTCTCTCCTATCCTTCCTATTCTCTCTGACCTTACTGTAATCTTTATATATTATAGCCGCACAATTGTGCCTAAGGACCCCACGGTTGTCAGAGGCTGGTTTACTCTGATATCTCTCTCTCTCATTTTTCTTTTTTAAAATATAGATGTGTTAGGGCGGTTTGGCTGGAGAAACAAATCCGGTGATCCTCATATAAGTGTAAGAAATAGCTTTATATCAAGAAGTAGTTACATATCGAGAAAACATCCCTGCCCAGGCCAACTCAAGTCCATAAGTCTGATACTAGTCCATAAATCCCTCCGCAGACTAGCCACACGGAATGATGCAGAATGCAGGGAGATCACCAGCCGGTGGATCCAATGGCAGTGGCTGCATCTCCAGGGGTCTGGCAGGTCTCAGAGTGGCTGGCCAGCAGGAAGGTGGAGCAGAGAGAGGGGCAGTTTCCCAGGATCCTCCTAATGAGAAAGCCGCACCCACCAGGAAGTACCATCAGGCTGTGATCTTCTAGACTAGTGGTTCTCAATCTTCCTAATGCTTCCTAATTTTGCCACTGTTATGAATTGGGCAACCCCTGTGAAAGGGTCATTCGACCCATAGGTTGAGACCTGCTTTCTAGACCCAGAGGAATGTTGGTGCCAAGACACTTGTCAAACCCCAGCCCGTGGATGTTGACAAGAGACCAGGACTTCCCTCAGAATGGACAAAGAGAGAAAGCCTTCTCCAATTCAGAGCTGGTGCCTTGAATTTGGACTTCTAGCTCCTAAACTGTGAGAGAATAAACTGCTGTTACTCACGGCCGTCCACTGGTAGTAATTCTGTGACTGTAGCTGTAGATAACTACGGCAGATCCTGAGCTAGCCAGGTTGTTGGGTGGAATGGAATGGAACCTTCTATGTCAAAGGGAGGGGACTTGGTGGCTTAGTGGTTTGGGGTTGGGCTGCAAACCGCAAAGTCAGCAGTTCAAACCCACCAGCCTCTCCGAGGGAGAAAGACTGGGTTTTCTACTCCTGCAAAGAGTCACAATCTCAGAAACCCACAAGGGCCGTTCCACCCAATCCTACAGGGTTGCTGTGCGTGGCCATGCACTTGATGGCAGTGAGTTTCGTCGCTGTTGCTATTGTTAAATGTAAAGGGGAAACAGATCTGTGGTAGCTACCTCATCTCATGTCAACTTGCGAAGGGGTGGAGTCTAGCCTGTCATAGCCAATAATTCCTCTGTGTGGGCATGGCCTTCTCCTGAGAATTCTGGGAACTCCTATCTTCCTCCCAGGAGGTGAGACACCCACTCTCTCAACTTCATCTCCCTGTGAGACATTCCGGCTGACAAGCCACATGGAACTATGCTGATGGCAGTCAGAGCCCTGGAGCTAGAGGAGCCATGTGGAGACTCACGCCAGCGCTAAGATGCTTCCACCACCACAGGATATTGCAAGACTTTCTACCCACTGGCCTGTGATGTTCTTGCATTTGGCATCATTGCATGTGTTGAATGAGTCTGAATAGGAATTTATAGATTTGTATCTGACATATGGGCTAATATCGGACTCATGGACTTGATCTGGACTGGGCTGGGCTGGGCTGTTTTCTTAATATACAATTACTCTTTATATAGAGCTCTTTCTTATGCAAATAAGTCTCCCCTGATCTGTTTCTCTAGTCAACCCAGACTCGCACAAGATCCTTAATTTTCCCTGCCCCTGAACCAGGTGACAGTAACCTGATGTTGGTCACAGACTGTCCCTGAAGGCAGATGAAAGGACAAGAAGGGAAAAACCCAGGCCAGCATGCAGGTATTGGTGTGGCATTCGGTCCTGCAGAGGGATGCCTACACCTGCTGCCAGCACTGGGTTGTCGGCCTCGGGGGGCACTTGCAAGTCCCACCTGAGTGGATTAGAGGGTGCCAGAGACACATCACACTCACATACAGCAGCAGCAGCAACCAAAGAACTCAGTGTATTTCATCACAGGGCAGGGATACTTCCAAATGGAATGAAGCGGCCCCCCCTGGTGAGGTGAAAGAGGAGGAGGACTCTGTCTAGGGGAACATTTCTTGCTTTGAAAGACACAGCCCAGCGGGTGGAGATCCCAGTTCTGCAGATGGTCAAGTTTCCCTCCAATTAGTTCGCTCAGCTTGTCCTTGGGCTTCCTGCATGCTTTCTTTCAGTTTGACCTCACACTAAAGCTCCATCTCAGTGCGTTTCAAATTGATCTCAGGCTATGGTTCTGTGTCAGGGCAGTCACCTGATGTTCACTAGGGCCTGGTCCCAAGGACCAGGCCTGTTTTCTCAGGGACTGTGGTAGTGACAGAATTTCATGTCAACTTGAAGCTACCTAAAAGTGTAGGGGTGGAGATTAGCCTGTCAATCAGGTCACAACCTGATGGTGCCTCCTTGGGGGTGTGGCCTTCTCATAAGGAGGGCCCTGGGAACCTCCTCTCTGCCTTCACCTTCCTGCTGGCTGACTCTGTTTGCTGCCAGAGCCACCACCATTGGATACACACAACTTTGCACCCACTGGCCTGTGATCTTCTGCATTCCTCGTCATTGCATGTGGCTTTGTGAGTCTGAAGAGGGACTTATGGACTAGTATCAGCCTTATGGACTTGGGCTTATGGACTGGGCTAGGATGTTTTCTCTATGTACAACTACTTCTTTTTTTTTAATCATTTTATTGTGGGCTCATACAACTCTTATCACAATCCATCCATCCATCCATCCATCCATTGTGTCAAGCACATTTGTACATTTGTTACCATCATGGTTTTCAAAGCATTTCCTTTCTACTTGAGCCCTTGGTATCAGCTCCTCCTCCACCACCACCCTTCCCCTCCCTCCGTCATGAACCCTTGATAATTAATAAATTATTATTATTTTTTCATGTCTTTCACTGTCCAATGTCTCCCTTTACCCCCTTGTCTGTTGTCCATCCCCCTGGGAGGGGTATAGGTAGGTTATTGTGATCGGTTCCCCCTTTCTCCCCCCACTCCCCCCTTTCCCTCCTGGTATGGCTCCTCTCAATATTGGTCCTGAGGAGTTTATCTGTTCTGATATACAACTACTTTTTGATATAAAGTTTGTTCTTACACACAGATAGTGTCACTGGATTTAGGTCAACCCGGCCTCACCCAGGAACCAGCCATTGTTCACTCCCTTAGCCGGCAGAAGTCCCTGCTCTGTCCCAATCATGCTGCTCAGTAGCCCCAACTCTAAAGTCTTTCCTTCCAGATGAACCTGGATTCTCACAGGCACATTTGACATGTTCATTCTCTTGACCCAGGACTGTTGGGGTGAGCTACTGGCAAGTTGACTGCCAGCTCACGGCGACTCTCCACGCACAACAGAATGAGAGGCTACCAGTCCTGCACCACCCCCCGATGGGATTCAGATTAGACCCTTGTGGTCCACCTGGCTTTGCCGAACGGGGTTTTTGCCAGTAGATGTCTAGGTCCAGAAGCCTTGCTAAAACCTATTTGGTAGCAGCCAAGCACCCCCACCCACTCCTGAAATGTTTGAATACTAACCAAATATATATGTATGCATATATGTGTGTGTATGTATACGTATGCATATATGTGTGTATGTATATGTATGCATATATGTATATGTATGTATGTGTGTATCTATACATTTGACCCAGTGACTCTGCCTACCTCCCATCTTCTTTTGATGCTACCCTAATCCTTCGGTATTTTTTGTATCATTGCTGTTAGGTGCCCTCCAGTCAGTTCCGACTCCTGGTGACCTTCTGCACAACAGAACAAAACACCACCCGGCCCTGCACCACCCTCACAAGGGTTCTTAGGTTTGCAGCCACTGTGTCCATCCACCTTGTTGGGGGTCTTTTTTGTTTTCTGTCTAGAATCCTTCACTATTGCAACCGAGGCTCAAATTTTTCCCCCCTCCCTCGGTTCTTCCAGCTTAAGACATGCCCAACTTGTTCATCCTTTTAGGTTTTCCAACCTCAGGTCTTCGTCCTTGTTTCACAATAATGCTCTCAGTCGTCTTCTCCAGTCCCCCTTTACACTCTTCTTATCTCTGTCGCTTTCTCATTTCTTCCATTCTTGGACCTACTCGGCATCCAAGAACAAGTGTCCAAGTCTCTTCTGACATCCATTTTAGACTTTTCCCCCCCTTTTCTTTCCTATTTGCGAATGGCCCTTCAATCCCATCTTCAGTGTCTTCTAGATGCCCTTGGTGCCATCCCACAACTTGTCTGGTCTTTGATCATTATTGTCAAGTACTGGGAGTCTAGTGACTTCACAATGATCAAGGTCACCTCTGGAAACGACAGCCTCACCATTAGCTGAGAATCCTATATCCCCTCTGCTCATCCCTCTCTGAGAACTCATCTCAGGCCCTGCAAAAGCAAGAGCCTCACCCAATTGCAGCATGTACTCCCTTCATCCCAGCTTTCTCTCCTGTGGAGTCAGAATGGTCCGGTGCCTTCTTTGACTCCCAGTTAGGTGATGGTCTCCCTAGAGACAAGGACTCCAACAGTCATAGTCACCCCTTTACTTTCATGCTGGGGATGAATTGTCTTCCCTCATCTCTTGGGAGAAAGTTGACAGTTCTTCTCCCTCAAATCAACGTACTAATAAGCGAATGTATCCCCCCTCTGTTCCACTAAAGAGCCCTGGTGGCCCTGCTGGGTAGATGTTGGACTTCTAACTGCAAAGTTGGTAGTTCAAACCCACCAACTGGTGGCGTCATGAGAAAGATGGTGCGCCCTGCTCCAGAAAAGATGGACAGCCTCAGACACCCTTTCCAGGATCGCTCCCAGTCAGAATCAACTCGATGGCAGTGGGGTTGTGTACCACCCCAGTGGCTGCTGGGCAGGAGGAAATGTACTGAGGTGCAGACCGTGGTGCATGAGACAAGACACTGGATTATTGAGACATCTCATCTCCCAACTCGGGTCCTCAACAAAGTTCAGGGAGGGCGAGATATGCTCTGCAAATTGCAGAAGTAAGACAAGGTGCACTTTCTTAGCTCTGTGGTTTTCAGTTCCTTTTTGGAGCCGAGTTATCCATGATGTTGTCTGCGGCTTCGCTAGGCCCCTTTCACCCACTCTTCTGCTTTTCTTTGCCAGTTAGAAGGTGTGGGAAGCACAGTGCCCATGACCCAGCCCTTATGACCACAGAGATGCTGCCCCTGGCCCTTGTGGGAGGGAGGGAGCTGGCCAGGATGGGAGGTGGGTGCCTAACTCAGTTCTGGAGGGCCGCTGTAACAGAAATAGCACAAGGGGGTGCCTTTAACAAATATGAAAGGTTGTTGTTGTTGTTGTTTTCTCGCAGTTTAGGATTCTTGCTGTGGGTGGGTGGTGGTGGGTAGGGTTAGGTCTTGTTGTTGTTGGGTACTGCCAGTCACTTCCAACTCATCACAGCCGTGCACACCACTGAAGCAAACACTGCCCAATCCTACACTGTCATCACAATCTTAACAAAAAAGTGTATTTGTGAACCTATTGCTTCAGCCGTTGCATCAATCCATCTCCTCAAGGGTCTTCCTCTCTGGGGCCGACCTTTGACTTTCCCAAGCATGACGGCCTTTTCTAGCAACTGGTCTCTCTTGATAACCTGTCCACCTCACAAGAGACAAAGTTTCGAGGGCTCTGCTGCTCCCAGGGCTCCCAGAAGTGGAACTACAGAACCACAGCGCACGCACATTGACATGATGTGGAAGCCGTAGCTGGTCTACTGTATGGAAACTGTCACACACACAGGTTACCTGAACATTCACAAAGACAGGAAAATATTTGGGGAGGGGACCACAGAGCACACATCTCCAGCCTCATACTCACAAGGGTCCCTCCTTCTCCACAGGCTCCTTTCCTGCCCACTGACCAGACAGCTTAGCCCCGACTTCCATCACTTGCTCCTTTGAAAAGTGTGATGTGCAGCTAAACTCCTATCACTGTTTGCTTTCAAGTATCTTTCTCTATACTGAAGAGCAAGGTCCTGCTGGGTGTTTTGAGTGCCTGGCACAGGTAATCAACACCTGAAATCAACTTGAAATGTCCATCCAACGTTTTGATGTGGCTACCCAGGGCTGCACTGTTAAGACTCAGGTCAAAAAATAAAGAGACAAAGTCTCACCACCCTTGCTTTTATGGTGCATTCTGGGCTGTACTTCTTTCAAGACAGATCTCTGTGTTCTTCCAGCGGTCCACGGTACCTTCCATATGCATCTCCAACATTGCAGTTCACACGCACCAGTTCTGAGGTCTTCCTTATTCCCTCGTCCAACTCTCACATCGTGCATCCGAGGGGAGTGGAAAGCCCCTGCCTTGAGTCCAGCACACCTCTGTCCTCAAAGTGACACCTTGCTCTTCAACACTTTCAGGAGATCCTGTGCAGCTCCTTTGCCCGGTGCAGTACATTGCTGGATTTCTTGATGTCTGCCTTCCAGGAGCATTGACTGTGGATCCAAGTCAGCTGAAATCTGTGCTAACTTCCCTGGCTTCTCCGTTTAATCACGATGTGGTCTACTGATCCAGTTGTGAGGATTTGGTTGTCTTGACATTGAGTTGTCTTCTTAACGGATGGCCACCATGTTTTGTTTTATCTTTATCAGCAAGTGCTTCAAGTCGTCCTTTCTTTTAGCAAGCAAGATTGTGTCATTTCATTGGGCCTCCACTCGAGTACTCCTTCAATGCAAGAATGCTTTGTTCTGTTAAACTGACATTCCATGATGCTCACCTTCCCGACACAAATGCTGAAGACAAATGGGTGCATAAGCAAATGTGGTGAAGAAAGCTGATAGTGCCTGGCTATCAAAAGATATAGCGTCTGGGGTCTTAAATGCTTGAAGGTAAACAAGCAGCCATCTAGCTCAGAAGCAACAAAACCCACACGGAAGAAGCATACCAGCCTGTGTGATCATGAGGTGTCGAAGGGATCAGTTACCAGGCATCAAAAAACAAAAAAATCATATCATTGTGTATTCACCTCCCCGATACAATCACTGAAGACAAATGGGTGCATAAGCAAATGTGGTGAAGAAAGCTGATGGTGCCCGGCTATCAAAAGATATAATGTC
>NW_022104553.1:20247166-20260688 GCF_000313985.2 Echinops telfairi | reverse complement strand
ATTGAAATTAAGTAACACCTACACTTTAATCCTACAATCCTGTGAATATGTTCCCCCACCTATGAAAGTTTGTAAGCCAATAACTTCATGCCTTTATACCCCCAATTTTGAGTATCCAATTGATATACTGCCCACTTACATCAACCCAGTTCTCTGAGAAGACAATTGTAGTATTAAGTCAAATGTAGGGGGGAGCCAGGGGCCAGCCCCCACTACTACTACTACCCATGGTTTCAGTAAGCACAATTGTACGGTTGAGCTATATAAATATTATATTAAAGTCATAGAGAGCATGAGAGCTAGAGGACAGGTTGGAATGAACGGAGTCAGATGCAATTCATGGTAGCATTGCTCACCTCAGCCCCACTTGATGGTCCTCGTAGAGGGAACCCAACCACCAGAGCAGAAGCAGCGGCCTCTAGCCTTCCTCAGCCACCCTCCCGAGAACCAGGGAGCCTCTCCTTTATTGCTAATCACACATTATATCACTTTAGGGGGATATGATTACAGAATCACACGTCACAGAAAGGGGCAGTACAATTCATCCTAGGGCAGGTTTGCTCACTCTGGTGTCTCATACAATAAAGCAGAGAATTATTATCCTGGGAGGCATGCAAGCCCCCTGATAGCAGACAATAACCTACATCATAGGGAGGGATAGCAACATAGGCAATACAAGCAATAGGAGGGGGATGACCTAGGGGTGAATGCGTAATAGTAAAGGGAGGGAATAGGGGGGCATGTGTGGCAAGATGGGTGGATCCTGGACTCAATAAGCTTTGTCATCCTAGAATGATCCCAGGCTTGCCTTCAGGCACTCCTTCAAGGGAACAATAACAGAAAGGAATGGGCCCTCTTTGTTGTGGGATAAACAGTGGTGTCTGCTTGATCTAGACAGCTGATACCTCTCAGTGAGAATGACTCCCAATCCATTCTTGATGACCTCCAAGTGTACGGTCATTCTCAAGCAGCTAACTCTGGCATACATTTGGTGGGGGGGGGGGGGACAGCATGACAGAGACCCTTCTGTTCCCCACAGACAATCATATTTTTCAACATGGAGAGTCTTCATTCCAGTTGGAACCTTGTGAAGTCTGCATCCATAAACAAAGTCAAATCCAGACAGGCCATCCATGAAGTCAGCAACAATATGCACCAGTTCACAGGCTCAAAAATCTTCATCTGGTTGGGTTCTGGTCAACTCAATGTGGGCCGTCTCACTCAGCCTCCACAGGGTGCCCACTGGTCGCCTTGCCTTTAGACCATGTGCTCTCACCAACACTCAACAAGCCTAGCCCCCTCAGGCTAGGTCATGAACCTTAGACCAGTCAACCCGCTCTCTTCTCCTTCTTTTCCTGTAAACCAAGTCCACAGATGTCAGTAGCCAAACTCAACCCGTCTCTTTATTGCTGCATTTCCACTTCCCCTCAACAAGTATATCCAGGTGGTCACCTAGCAAGCATTTTAGCCTGCTCACAGGCTCCCTTTAACATTCAGTCCCAGAGAGGAGTTTTCTTCATGGTTCCAGATTTTTTCCAGCTTCTGACACAGACTACTGGTTCCTGAGTACTCCAAAGCACTGGGTGGGGCATATATTTTCAAAGCTTTCTTTACAGGCATGGCCTAAACCCATCTAAAGATAATATTTTAATGGCTGAAACAAGTGGGCTTAGAAACTTTCTATTTTCATACTTCCCATATGTTTCCCAGAAAGTACCGAGTAAATAGTGTGGCTTTATCTGATCTCTGGCTAGACAACGAAGAAGAAGTACCATGAGGGAGAGGTCAAACAAACATCTACTCTCCAGCTTAGGATTTGTTTCTCCAGTACCCCACTCCCAAGGTACCATAATGTGTTAGTCTTGGTACTTTAGAGAAACAAATCACAGAAACTCATGTATAAGAGAGAGTTTTATATAAAGGTTAAATGCACATCAAGAAAATATCCCAACCCAGTGCTCCCCAAGCCCACAAGTCCAACATTAACCCATATGTCCAACACCAATCCACAAAATCCTCCTCCATCTCACAAAACAGACGCAGTGATGCCTGCCAAACACAGGAGGATAGCCGAATCTGTGAGCGTGTAAGCATCTCAGTGCTGGCAGGGGTCTCCACACGGCTGCTCCAGCACCCAGGGCTGCATCGGGGTAGGTCCATGTGACTTCTCCTCGGGGATGTCTTGCAGGAAGTCAGCCTTGCCAACTGCAGCAGGGAACTGCTAAGGCAGCTGCACCCTGGTGTGACCATCAGAAAACACGAGAGAACTAGAAAGGCAAGGCTCACTGAGCCATTTATCCCTCTGTCCTTCAACTAACCCCACATGTGTTTATCAGCCAGGTTGGCACAATAAACTAACTACCTCAACTCCCTTAAACACTTAAAGTCTTGGAACCCCCATTGAGTAATGGACTCTCCCGTGTAGCATTTCCATGAGTTAGAATCAACTCGATAGCATCAGGTTCGTCTTATCAGCAGGCCTTTCCTCCACGTCTTCTGTGTGTAGCTGAGATCCACCTGACTTTTAGTTAGGAGCCACAACGTGCTTAACTGTGAGAGCTCCCACCACAGAATTAAAAATCATCTTCTCCAGATTCGGATGCACCTTTTTGCTTCCACTGAATCCCACCCATCTCTGGATGGGCCATCTCACTACGTATGCTATCTTGAGCAGCTGGACTCCCGGGAGCTGCAGAACCCACCCAATCAGATCCCTGGAAGCTGTGCAGCCATGTCGTGTTCAGGAACAATGAGTCACATGGCCAATGAGACAGCAGCAGTCACCCCTGCTGGCTGGGATCGCTTCTGGCCCCGAGATGGCCGGCCGAGAGGAAGGGAGACCTGCCTTTTCCCTTTCCCACTTTCTTCCCTCCCAAGTCCCTGGAGGGCTCATCTCAGCTTCAGGTGAAGGACTTCTTAGACTCGGGGCTCTCTCTCCTCCAGCTCCTTGGTGAGTAGGAACACGATTCCCCTCCGCCACTGTCCGAGAGTCCAGACGCTGTCCCCTCTGCTTCTTTCTCCTGAGAATAAAACCTCTGACTGGTGGGGGTGCCTCTGCCCCCGCCCCAGCCCAGGCCTGCGGGTTCCTTTCACAGGTTCTGCCATGAGGAGTTACAGATGCCCAGAAGATACATGACCTCTCCCTGAAAGCAAAGTCCAGCTGTGTTGTGCGAATCTCATTAGCCAGAGAAGGGGACCCAGCCATGAGGCAGGAGGCGGGGAGAGAGGGTGTGGAGGCTGTCTCCCCAGGCTCCCTAGTTGCTCTGCCTCTCATGTCCCTGCCTTCGGACTCCAATCTCCTGTTGGTCCCCACTCTAGATGGAGGGCGACAACCTTGGAGCTTGTGACTGAGGGTGGTCAGGTCAAAGGGGACCTGATATCTTATTGACTTTGATACCCAATCATCAACAGGGAGACTAGAGTTGGTAGCCTGCATCTGCATTGGCTGTGAACTCGGTGCACCTCTTGCCCCACCAGTCTAGGGTCTCGTGAGAGAACATGGGGAAGTAATGATTGGGTGTCAAGTGTTCACCGGCTCGGCCGAGGTCTGAGTCTGAGGTTCCTGCTCAGAGGAGGGTCACCAGCCAACAGTCTTTCCTCACCACTACCTTCCTGTTAGGGCTTCTGCTCAATCTTTCCATCTTGGTTTTCTCATAAGACTAACACCGAGACTCAGGCTTTCCCAAGACGGAACGTCTGTCTCCAGCCGAGGCATGCTGTTGTTGCTGCTGCTGCCGTCCCTGCTCTGGAGTATGGAGGGGGCTGAGGGCCATCCAGACTCTTGGTCACTGACTGTGAAGTCCCGAGTGTGTGTAGAGAGGGGTCTGTGCGTCTACGTGCCCTGCAGTTTTTCCTCCAGCAAGGAAAAATGGATTGACTCAGATATAGCTTATGGATTCTGGTTCTGGAAAAAGTCCAGCACCGAGAAGATTCTAGTGGCCACGAATCACCCAAGAAGGCCAGTACAGGATAAAACCCAAGCTGTATTCCAACTCCTTGGAGACCCCCGGAAGGGCAACTGTTCCCTGAGCATCACAGGTGCCAAGATGGGCAAAGAGAGGACTTACTTTTTTCGGTTGGAGAGAGGAGAAACGAACTATAGCTATGAAAGGTTCACGCTCTCTGTGCAGGTGACAGGTAAGGCATGGGTTCCCGGGGAGGCCACTGGATCATGGGGCTCAGGGGACAGCTGGGATGGGACCCATGATCCTCCTACGAGGAGGAGTTTTGAATAAAGTATGTGGGGCTTTGTGTAGGGGCTGTGTGGGAGCCTGAGGCTTCACCCAAGGACACATCTTGGAATCCCTCCCTCTTGATCCCGCATCTCCGATCTCCCACTAGACTTGATTCACATGCTTAACATCCACATTCCGGAGACCCTGAAGCTTGGCCAGACCTACAATCTGACCTGTGCTGTGCCGTGGCCTTGTGAAGGAGGAACTCCGCCCAGCCTCTCCTGGAAAAGGGTCTCCATTCTCCCCGGAAGACCCAGCAGCCTCCTGTCCTCAGTGCTCACCCTCACCCCACAGCTCCAGGACCAAGGCACCGAGCTCATCTGTCAAGTGACCTTCCCCGGCACAGGTGTGACCAAGGAAAAGGCTGTTCGGCTCAACGTGTCCTGTGAGTCTTGAATGGGAGTCCCTGGGCCTCTGGGGAAGGATTCCCAGAGCCCACAGGGAGGGGAGGGGTCAGGATTTGGTCTCCGGTATCAGGTCCTGGAGGAAGCCCTGGTGACATAATAGTTATGTGTGTGGTCGCAAACCACAAGGTCAGCCATTCGAAACCACCGGCCACTCCTTGGGAGAAAGATGCAGCTTTCTACTCCCATAAAGAGACCTGGTCTCAGAAGCTCACAGGGGTTCTTTCTACCCTGTCCTCTAAGGTCACAAGGAGTCAGAATCGACTCAGTGGCAGTGAGTTTGTTGTTGTTGTTGTTGTCGTTGTCATCATGGACTGGACTGAGGGTGGGCCAGGGATGTTTTCCTCCATCCATTACCCCAAGGTGTCTAGCTCCTAGGGATGAAGGGTCAACATCCACCTCCTCTCCCCCTGATGTAGTCTTTCTGTCCTAGACTCTCCACGCAATGTCACCGTACTTGTCTTCCGAGGAAATGGCACAGGTAGGAACCACCTGTCTTCCTTGGGGCTGTGGGAGCATCCCTCCTGGAGAGATCCCCTTATGCCTCTCCAAACAACAGAACAAGCCTTCTGGGTCCCCTGTCAGGAAATCACCGGTGACTCCCTCTAGCCTAATCTTTTTCTTTTCGCTGATACTTTTGGAGAAGTCATCAGTACTTGTGGCTGAAATCAGAAAGGCACAGCACAGTCTGTCCCAGGTGCCAGCTCTCCTCCCCAGAAGGGACCTGTGTTTCACACACATTGCTCCATGTCCTGAGTCTTCCAAACAATGTGTCTAAGAGATCATTTAACCTCAGTGCTAAAGACTGTCCTCATTCACATCACTCATCATTTCCCACTCCGCACGTGGATAAAAAAAAAAATCAATCATTTAATTGGGAGCTCTTACAGATAGCACAACATTCCATAGTTCCATCATCTCAGGCAGTATTGTTCAATTTCTACCACAATTGGTTTCAAAACATTTTCTTTCTTCTTGAACTCCTTGATATCAGCTCCCTCTTATCCCCTCCCATGCCACCCTACCCTACCAGTAACTTTCCCCCCCATATCTTACACATTCAATGTATCCATTCACACACAATTCTGTTGTTTGATCCCATCCCATCGAGTGGGGTTATGCTATCAGCTCCCTATCCGTCCCCTTTCCTCATCCCTGCCCCTCGTCTCTTCCCATAACCTCAGGGAATTGTTACTCTCATTACTGTTTTTGAAGGACTGTCTATCTTGGCTTTCATGTTCTGCACCATCCTAAATATACAAATGGACATACACTAACCTAACATGATTAATGAGGTAAAATACATAAAAATCATAATAGTGAGGGGGGCGAATATTAAAGAATTAGAGCATAGTTATGTGGTTCATCAGTGATATACTGCACCCTGGATTTAATATTTCACATGGGCTTTGACTCTATCTTTTATTGATGGGAAATGATGGCATGATGGGTTTCTACTAACCACTGCCACCACCACATGAATGCAAGAAAGACTCATGTATTTTTCATCGACGTCTAGTGACATATACGGACGCCTAAAGCCCAAAGCAAACACCTCCAAGCCAAGGGGGTGGATTGCATGCTCTCGCTGATGTTGAGAGATACAGCCAAATTGGATTCATTGGGTTGGCTGCTGGGCTAAGCACGGGGCTACTAACGGAAAGGTTGGTGGTTCAAACCCAGCCAGAGGTGTGTTTTGAAGAAAAGCCTGTTTATCTGCTTCCAGACAATCATAGTCCTGAACCTTCTGGAGCTACACATGCTACACACATGGAGTCACCATGAGCCAGAACCCACCGGGCATCCATGAGAGGGAGCAGGAAATGACCCAATGGTTCTCCATTGAGGCTGATCACCAGTCAGGGGTGAAAATATGCTTCTCCCCAATCAAAAGATATTTCTTCTCTTGGATAATCTTTACATTGCTATGAGGGATAGATTGGTTGCTCTGTCTCTAAAGTTTGACGACCCCGGCTCTAGACCAACCGTTGACCAAACGGCCACAACGCAGCTTGGATAAGGTATCACATTCGCTTGGCTTTTCAGCTTCTTCCCTGGGTCTCTCTTGCAGCGTTTCCTCTCTGTCCTCATCTGTGTACCCTGTCCCTGTTCTCCTCATCTGCTTTCTGTACACTTCCTCTTTCAATTGGTTTTCTTTTCTCTCTGACCCCCTCTCTCTCTTTCTAGAATCCAACACCATAGAAAACGGCTCAACACTGCAGGTCCATGAAGGCCAGTACCTGCGTCTGGTCTGTGTTGCCAGCAGCAACCCACCCTGCAGGCTGAGCTGGGTCTGGAGCGGCCTCACCCTGTGCCCCTCCCAGCCTTCGGAAGCTGGGGTCCTGGTGATACCTCGAGTACATGCCCATAACGAAGGAGAATTTGCCTGCCAAGCTCAGAACCATTTGGGAACCGAGCATGTTTTCCTGAGCCTCGCCCTGCATCGTGAGTATAGGAGCGTCTGGCATCACTCTTTGTACTTGTAGATGAGGGAGAGCCTCTACGTGAAATAGCCTCACAAGCACCCAGTAGCTCCCTGAGCTTCAATGGAAAGGTTGGGGTTACCCTGGAGTCCAAAGCTTTACTGCACCTTTTATTTCTTGTTGTTGTTTGCAGGTCAAGGGTCTGAGGTTAGGAAAGTGAAAGCCTGGGAAAGGAAGTGGATCTTGTGGGAGAAGGGTGGGCATGTTAGAAGAGAGAAAGCCCTTCTGTTGAAGAATTGAGAATGTGTAAGGCCCAGTTGACTAGAGAAACAAATCCAGTGACACTTATCTATTTGTAAGAAAGAGTTTTATATCAAGAAGTAATTGTATAGCATAAAGCGCCCCAGCCCAGTCCAACTCAAATCTATAAGTCCAATACTATTCCATAAGTCCCTCTTCAGATACACACAGCCACATGCAATGATGCAAGAGGAAGAGCACAGGCCGGTGGGTGCAGAGTTGAATGGATCCAAGGTCGATGGAAACCTGGAAGGGCTCCAGCAGAGTCCCAGCAGGCAAGAAGGCAAAGTGGAAGAGAAGGGAGGAAGTCCCCAGGATCCTCCTCATAGAAGGCCACACCCCTAAGGACATAGCATCAGGCCGTGGCCCCATAGACAGGTCTGACTCCTCCCCTCACCAGGAGCGTCTCGTTGCCACAAAATTATCTAACTACCACAGAAAGAGAAGGTGAACCCAGCCAAAAATAAATAAATAAAAATACGAGGAGCGAAAAATCACTCAGCAATCAGGAGACAATATACAATAAAATAATTCTCTCTCTCTCTCTCTCTTTTTTTTAAACAAAATCAGAGTAAGTACAAAATAGATTCATTCCACGATGAACAAGAGGTGTTGGTGTTGGTGTTGTTGCAGCAGATTCTGACTCATAGGCTACGTGACAGAGTAAAGCTGCCCCATAGAGTTGTCTAGGCTGTAATTGTGACAGGACAGTGAATCATCAAGACGGAAGAGGGATCACTGCTTTTGAATTATGGTGAGGAATATTGAATACACTATGAGTTGCCAGACAGATGAACCAATCTGTCTTGGATGAATGGTCCAAAGTCAGCCCGGATGCTCTGACGAAGCCTGGTCTGTCTGCCCACTGCCCCCTCTGTCTCGGTTACTTTGTGCTTCATTCCGTGCTGCAGGGGTTCACTCTAAGTTGGAGTCAAGTGTACGGCATCTAACGGCAACAACCTAGTTTTGCTTTCGGAGCAATGACAGCCTAATGGTTAAGCACTCAGCTGCGAGTGACAAGGTTGGCGGTTTGAGCCCACCCACCCAGCTGTTCCACGGGAGAAAGACCTGACAACCTGCTTCTGGGCAAGATCATTGCTTTCAAGTGTCATCAAGCCAATTACAACTCACAGCGACGGCAGAAGGAAACGCAGCCCAGTCCTGCACCATCCTCCCGTGGCTGCAGCCACTGGTTCCGTCCATCTTGTCCAGCGCCTCCCTCTTTTTCACCGCCCTTCTACTTTACCCAGCATAGGTCCTTCTCCAGGGACTGGTTCCTCCTGACAACACATCCAAGACAGGATGCAGCCCCATGTTGCAAGTCACACTCACCTTACCTTAGTTCCAGCCCTTGTGTCCCTTGTGTTCTCTGTGGTCTAGAGAAGGTCACCAGTTCATCCCTATGCAACCCAAGTCCAATTTTGCATGGACTCAAAGGTTAAGTGCTTGGCTGCCAAACGAGAGGTTGGTGGGTCGAACCCACTCAGTGGCCTAGGGACCTACAGGGAGTCAGGAAGCACAGACTGAGTCTGGGAGGTGACTCACCAGCTACCAATCTGTCTGCAGAGGGCGCGCTTTCCATCAACAGAGTGGCGCTAGGTGCGATCGGTGGAGCCAGTGTCACAGCCATGATCTCGTTCTCCTTCTTCTTCATCTTCCTCATGTGAGCATTGGTCTCGGGGGTGGGAGGATGGGGGGGTTGAGAGAGAGAGAGAGAGAGAGTCTTACGTGGGAAGTGAAGGTTGGGTATTTAATCCTGAACCCACAGTGGAAGGAACCTAGATGTGGCAAGAGCTCTAAACACATGCAGAATTGGGGGGTGGGGGGTGGCTGGAACACGCTCGAGGTTTCCACATGCACCACCTCTGGTTGGGCTCCTAGCGCAGGAGGCAGGGTGCCTGCGTTCTCAACACGGGGGTCTCTGGGAGTGGACCACTTAACTCCCACTTCTACCAAGGCTTCGGCTCCTTAGCAGATGCTAGATGAAGGTCTGTCTGGCCACTGCCTCTGATCTGGCCGGACTGACATGCTCCCCTGTGACTTTGCCCAGAGTGAGGTCCCTCAGGAAGAGAGCGGCGAGACGGGCTGTGGGCACGGAGGACACAGGCCCGGAATATGCAGAAGCAGTGCCGGGGTCAGTATCTCAGGTGAGTGATGTGAACGGCTTCACTGCCATCCGGCCTCCCCTGTGTACACCCCTGCAAGCTCCCCGCTGCAAGCCAAGGTCAGGCCCCTCATCTCCCAGGCCTTCAAGCCGACCTCTCTTGCTGCATTTCCCATCTCCCGATGACAGGCAGTCTCCCAGGCTGAAGAGCTGAGCCTCTTTTCTTCTCTCTGCTGTGGTTGGGCGCCCTCCAGTCTATCCCAGCCCATGACGACACCATATGACAGAGTCGAGCTGCTCCCACCGGGTTTCCAGGGCTGTCATCTTGATGGGAGCAGATGGTGCGGTGTCTCTCCTCTGGAGCTGCGAGATGGGTTTGAACCGCCAGCCTCTTGGCGAGAGAGCCAAAGCACTTAGCCCATGAGCCACCAGAGCTCCGTTTTCTTCTCTTGGGTTTTTGGTGTCGGGCCCATTGGGTCAATGCTGACAGAGTACAACGGACCCTCAGGGTTTTCTAGATGATCATCTCCCTGGGAGCCAATGGCCACGTCCTTCTCCAGGGAAGCCACTGGGTGGATGAGAACCACCGACCTCTTGGTTGGCAACCAAGCACTTCATCTTTGGGTCCATTTATTTCATGTCCATTTTCCCTCCTGGGAACCATTAACACCCACCTCCCCTCTACCTCCTTGACCCTCTGGAGACTGAGCTTCACGGTCTTCCTTGGCTCCCTCACATCTCTGCCTCTCAGGCCTCTTGCTAACTGACACGGGAGGGTTGCCAAAAACAGACAAACAAAACCCAGAACTCACCCTGTATCTCACTAGTTCCTCTGCATTGCCCGTATGCGTTTGCATTTATCTAGATCAGGGACGGGGCCACGTTTCCTGGTAAAGGGCCAGAGAGTAGATCTGGTTGCCGTGGCAACATAGCAAGGAAGGGGTCGTAGACAAGAGAGAACGTGAGTACGGTTGTGTCTCCATCAACAGTTATCTCCATAAAGAAAAGGCAGGGGTGGGGGGCAGCAGGAGCTTTGACTCACGGACCGAGCTTTGCTGACTCTCAAGCTAGAGAGTGAACCTCAGGCTCCTCAGCCTGAAGTCCTGTGTCTTTGGGGGGAAAGCACCACCCCAGAAAGGCAAGTGAGGCGTTTGCCTCGGGTGGAAATGTTCAGGGGCTGCCAGACATCTCAGTGATCGAGACAACTCATCTCTTCAGGCGGTGACTCAAAGCAGACAAGCTCTCTGCCATCGAGGCCCGTTCCGACTCACAGCGCGACCCTGTAGGACAAGGTAGGGCGGCCCCGGTGGGTTTCTGAGGCCTGTCAATCTTTGCGGGAATTGAAAGCCTCGTCTTTCTCCCACGGAGCAGCTGGTGGTTTTGAACGGCTGACTTTAAGGTTAGCAGCCCAAGGAGTACATCACTCCTCCACTGCCACCGAGTCCATTCGGACTCATAGTGACTCTATGGGACAGGGTGGACCTGCCTCCATGGGGTTCCGAGGCGGTAACTCTTTAGAGACGTAGGACAGCCTCCTCACCAGGGCTCGTCTGAATGCACTATATTTTGTTCCATCATGATCAAGGCCAAGCAATCGATGATGATGGAATCCAGACTGTTTGGAGCCATGGAGGCTGAGTGAATCCCTCCCTCAAAGTATTGCCAAGAGAGGATCTCTAAAGATTCATTTTTGGGTGATCTGTGTGCCCACCTACCTTTCATTTTGGGTGATCTGTGTGCCCACCTACCTTTTCCACCTCCGAGTTTGACTGGGAAGCTGCTATTCCCCCTTCAGTGTGTGCTGCTATTTTGAGGGATGGTGTATAACTTCCTGAATCCCACCTGCCCAAGTACCATAAGAGACTCTTAGGGACGTATGTGTCCCACTAATGGTACCACAGCCACTGGTGGAGTAGTGGTTATGAGCTGGGCTGCTCACCACAAGGTCAGCAGTTCAAAACCACCGGCTGCTCCCTGGGAGGGTTTCTACTCCCGTTAAGAATTGCAGTCTCAGAAACTCACAGGGGCAGTCCGGCCCTGTCTTAGAAGGTCACTATGAGTCAGCATTGATTTGATGGCAGGGTATGAGTTGAATCCATATTTACCTCAATTTCTTTTTTCATTTCATTCAAATGCCTTGTTGAAAACACATGGTTTCTACCACCACAAAAAAATGCAAGGCGGCATTTGTGCTTCAAAGAGTAAAGCCAAAACTATCCCCCCAGCAACCCACAGAGGCAGTTCTACCCTGTCCTACAGGGCTGCTATGAGTTGGAATTGACTCGATGGCGGTGAGTTTGATTTCATTTCTTGTTTGGTTTAAAGAAAGCTTCCAAACCCAACTCACTGTCTATATATATGTGTGTGTATATATATATATGTATGTATGTATGTATATATATGTTTGGTTTAAAGAAAGCTTCCAAACCCAACTCACTGTCTATATATATGTGTGTGTATATATATATATATGTATGTATGTATGTATATATATGTTTGGTTTAAAGAAAGCTTCCAAACCCAACTCACTGTCTATATATATGTGTATAGATAGATAGATAGATAGATAGATAGATAGATAGATAGATATAGATATAGATAGATAGACAGAAATGGTAATTTCATTGTAACTCATCCTCCACCCCACCCTTCACCCCTCATGTAAAGGACAAAGCCACACCACCCAAACTTGTAGCCTTGGAGTTGATTCTGTCCCAGGGGACCCCATGGGAGTGGGAGGATGGCTCCACAGAGTTTCCTAGGCTCCTGGCTCACAGTGGCCCATGCGCAACTCCCCCTGCCCCGCCCCACTCCATTGTGAATCAGACCATTACAACCCGTGGGTCGGCCTGATTTTCAGAAGCAGGTCACCAGGTCGGCCTTCCTTCCTTCCTTCCTTCCTTCCTTCCTTCCTTCCTTCCTTCCTTCCTTCCTTCCTCTGGAATTGCTCCCCAAACCGGTGTGGCGTCTTAGCAACAGGCCTGTATCCTCTGACAGCTGGATGGTGGCCGCACATGAGGTGCTGGGAGCAGGAATGGAACCAGGGTCTCCAGCGCGGGGAGGGTGAGAATTCCACCAACGGAGGTGCTCGCTAAGGGTGGAATATTTGAAGGAAGCGCGAGGGAAGGAAGTCTCGCACATTGAGGGCGGGATGCTAACCTCACCGTTGGGAGTTGGAAACCAACAGCCGCTCAGCGGGAGAAAGAGACATCTCGCTGCCTCACCGAGTCACAGCTTCATGAGCTCACACGGGCAACTCTACACCGTCCTACAGGGTCTCCATGACGTGGCGTCCACTCGGTGGCAGCGAGATGGGTGTTTTGTTTCTTTGTTTTCCCTTGCATCCTGTGTCCACTCCTCCGTCTCTGATCCTTTCCCTCGTTCCTTCCACTCAGGCTCACCTGACTGGATTGAAAGAAACTAGTCCCCCAGAAGGGCCCCCCTCGGCTCCGGCGGCCCCCTCCCCCAGGGAGGAGGAAGACCTCTATTATGCGACCATCTGCTTCAGTGGGAAGGACCTGGAGCACGTGCAGGGACAGGAGGCCAGCAGCAGTGTGTACGCAGAGGTCAAGAGCCGCAAGAGAGAGAAGACGGAGACTCGGCCCTGGCTGGAGTGACTTAGAGCCCCGACAAGGGGAGGAGAAGGCAGGGGCTGGTTCCCATGGCCCTCAAGCCCGCTAAGGGATAGCCTATCCATTTAGTGCAGCGGTTCTCAACCTGTGGGTCGCGACCGCTTTGGGGGTCCAACGACCCTTTCACAGGGGTTGCCTAAGAGCAGCGGAAAGCACCTGTTGCCAATGGTCTTAGGAACTGAGGCACCGCTCCTCTATCCACCTCCGGGCAGGTCCGCCCACATGCAGATATGCCCACCTATGAGTACCTGGCATGAAAACTGTTACCCATGCTACACCATGCTTCACGACACAATGTCATTGATATGTCGTTAGCAATAAATCTTTTACAATCTATAATGACATAGTGTTTTTGTGATGAATCACGATGCGTTCATGATGTTCCATTTGTAACAATGAAAACACATCCTGCCTATCAGATATT
>NW_022104553.1:20241272-20246051 GCF_000313985.2 Echinops telfairi | reverse complement strand
CATCCCCACAATATCCTCCCTTCATAGTGTTACCTTAATGGTACCTCTTACGAGCACATGGCTGATTGCTCTCTGGCAGGCCGTTTTGTCTAGAGGAGCGATTGTGCTACTGTTCTCCCAAGATCAGGGGACAGGCACTCCTTTCTACCTGCCCCCAGCACTGGTGTTCGGTTACTCCCCCAGTGAGCTTAGGGATCTCTGGGGTTAAGATACTGTCCATCTTGTTACATAAGTAGGTGTCTGTCCAGGTGATGGGGGTCCCCAAAACTTGAATGGGTCCTCAGGAGTGATTTTGCAATTGTGGAAAATAATAATGACAGAGAAGACAGTTTTCCAATGGGTATAAATAATGGGGCTTACAGATCATTCAAAAGGCATACGCATCATTCAGCAAACACATTACATAGTCAATGGGTAATATCCTAAGCAGGTAACATAATAAACAAACAACTAGGTGAGTCACCATCTTTACTTAGTGCTAGTTGACCTCGAATGCCCCTCAGCCCTCCCCAGAGGTAGGAATCTCTGGTCAGTGTCAGCAAGAGATGTCCAAATAGAGTTTGCGACATTTTACGGTGGGTTGGGCGATAGAGCGGGATTGCTCTTATCTACAGATAACTTCCAGGCACACGGGATAGGCAGAATGAGGAATAATTCATCTTCTATGGTAGCGCCTTTATGACAGTTCCTTTTTATGGGGGTGATTGGAAGGACTGCGTCCAGTCATGAGAATGTGTATTAAGATTTATTTATATCTCATAACCATGGGAATCTTTCCCCACTGGAATCAGATTTCCAGACCTATAATTAGAGGAGTAGAAGATTTCGCTGCATTACACTCTCATCCAGTACCTCAGTTTACCACAGGTGTCTGTAGTGGGGGGTGGGAGGCTTGCATGCCCCGAGATATTCTCTCTCTCTCTCTCTCTCTCCCCCTCTCCCCCCAAATCGGATCTGGTTCCTGATGCCATGGAGGAGGTGGGAACCCCCAAACTTTTGCCTGTCTCTTCGTGTCATCCCTTGAATTGCAGTACACAACCATCCCTTAGGACCCATCTGGATGTGGGTTGGCTCCCACAAATGGGTCAAAAGGATGATTAAATGATAAGGTGTTAGTTCAAAAATGCTCAATACGTTGATCGAAATCTATTAGTGGATCGCAAATGTAGTGTGGGTAGATCGCATGGCATTAAAAAAACAGACGTAAGCCTATCGTCAATCCCGTCACTTAATTGATCTAAGCGCAGCCAATCAGATCCAATCTTAAGTGCCAAACGCATGCGCAAACAACTGCGCTAAGTGCAGCAAAACTGACAAGGTAAGTTATCGGCAATTTTTAGACCTTAGTTTTTTTCTCTTAAACATAAGAAAGGGTATTCAAATGAGTGGGGGAGCTGGACCAAGTGAGAAGATAAAAACGTATCACTTTCATAAGGAATGGGAGATTTTGACACTACATACAAGCCGACATTCAGCTGAAGTCCAGAGCGCATGAACAGTTCTGGAACTTACTCGCAGAGGGAAAGTACCCAAACCTGAGAAAATGTGCTACCTCCTTGACTGCATTATTCAGCTGTACTTATTTATATCAGTCAGCCTTTTCCCACATAAGATCATTAAGTCCAAGTTCCGTTCCACCACGACTGACGATCATTTGGAAGTGTGCTCGAGGCTGGCTATGGGCAGCTACTATTTGAACTATGCATCCCTGGCTCATTCCATTCAGTGCAAGTCATCGGAGTAAACCCAGGTCATGACAAAAAATGTACATAGCTCATTGTATTGTGTTGCGCAATATGGACTCATGCGATTATGCAAGGTACATAAACATACATTGTACATATAAAGAATTCTCAATGCATGTAGGAATACATAAATAAATTTTGCATTTTTGTAGTTGGTAGATCATTTTGACTTGATCATTTTCTAAGTAGCTCACCTGCTGAAAAAGAGTGAGCACCCCTGTGTTAGATTTTACCCTAACCGCGTCTGCCATAATCCACTCCCAATGCACTCTGTGTGATAATAAGGCTATCCCCATCCCTAGTGCATGCGCAAAGGGGAGTCATCAGAGGCTCAGTCCACAGGTGGACCCTGCAAATGGATCCTGGACTTCACTGTTATCCATAGCTGTCGGCAAACCAAGTACTCACAATTTAAGCTTGATACCCTTCCCTCCTTTGGATTTAGATTTTATTTTTTACAATCCTTGGATCACACAGGCTGGTGTGCTTCTTGCATGTGGATTTATTAGGTAGTAAGTTAGACAGGGTTCTCTAGAGAAACAAAGCCAGAATGCTAATCATTTCATATATATTTATATAAACAAATAGATAACATAAGAAATAAACTGTTAATTAATCTATAAAGCAGTACAAATGGCTCAGTGCAACTCACTCCCATGAGATAGCTGTGAGACACTGGCAATCCTTCAAGTCTTGAGGGCCGCCGGGCAGTCCTCTGTAGAGAAATTCAGGCTATCCAGCCACAGGCAGAAAACAGCAAGGCCGGTCACCAACTGTCAGCCAGATGACAGGATCCGACAGTCCCCAGCTCAAGAGAGGTAAATTCCAATGGTGTGGCGAAGCAGGTCTTGAAGGAACTTCAAATTACAGTGAGACAGTCCTGGGTTGTGTGTCCCACAGGTAGTGTAGCTTGAAAATTGGGGCACAGAACAAGCAAGGCAGCCACACACTGGTCTGATGATCAAAGAGTACGAGACAAGAAAGGCTCTCTGAGCCTTTTATCTCTATGCCCTTCAATTAATCCTACTTGTGTTCATTGGCCATGTTGGAACAATAAACCTACCTATCACAGGTAGCAAGAGACGGGGGTGGGGGTGTGTGTATGGGGGGGTTGTCCCTCTCCATGTCTGAAGGCCCCTTACAGGAGGTTGGAAGAAAATGAGGAGAGTCCTTAGCCAGCCATAAGGACTAACTGGGTAGCCCAAACTAGGCCCAGGTGGGCTTAATTCAGCCAATGGGGTCAACCGATACCTTTGACCATGCCTCCCAGCCAAAGGCCTCAAATACCTTAACCACAAGCCTTCCCCCCTTCTTCTTCACCCTTCAGCTCCTGTCCTGTGCCTGCTTGGCCGTGCCATGGTCTCCCTGGCCTCAGATTACCACGTGGGAGTGTGCAGTCCCACGAGGTTGCCCATGCTCAGTGATGGTAAAGCCTGAAACTTCTTCCGTCCTTTATAGAAACCCACTTGGATCACAAACCAGGCTTCTGTGTGAATTCGTTCTCTTGTGATATTTCCTACCTGAGAATCTAATGGATTTAGTTGGCACCTCACTTAGATGGCTGCACATTCGAAGACAAGCCTTTAAGGGCCCAAGCTTCAGTGTTTGTTACTCAACTAAGACTGTCTTAGACATCTCTGTGGGTCTGCACGGTGGGCTTGGCACCAGACCACTAACCATAAGGTCGGCCCACCAACCTGCAAGGGAGCAAGATGAAGCTGTGAGCTCTCTCAAAGATTAGTAGCTTCAGACATGTACACAGGGTTGGTTTCTGACTTTTTAAATGAGTCTATGCATCTCAGTGGCCTGGCGAGAGACCAGTCCGTGGGAAGAGACATCACGCTTGGCCAAGTAGGAAGTCAGCTAGAAAGAGGAAGAGGCTCAAGGAGAAGGGTTGGCACCGTGACTGCAACAGTGAACTCAAACCTAGCAGCTGTGAGGCGGGTCCACGGTGGGTTCATGTTTCCTTCTGTTGTACTCAGGGTCTCCATGAATCGGGGTGGACTCGACGGCTGCCAACAACCCCAGCTGCATGCATCTCAACACACAGAGGTGGTAGTTCCATAAAGGAGCCTAGATAACACACACACATACACACATGCACGCAAGGTCAATATATATGAACAGAGCATATAGACATGGACCAAGACACATACACAGTCTATATAGCAACAGAGCATATAGACATGGACCAACACACAGTCTATATATGAACAGAGCGTATAGACCTGGACCAACACACACAGTCTACATATGAACAGAACATATAGACATGGACCAAGACACATACACAGTCTATATAGCCACAGAGCATATAGACATGGACCAAGACATACACAATATATATGACAGAACATATGGAGATGGAACCAAAAACACACAATCATGTTCAATATATGAACAGAGCATATAGACATGGATAAAGTGACCAGATGTCCCGCTTTTGGCGGGAAAGTCCTGATTTTTAAGAATTCTTCCTGCATCCTGCGGCGTTTTTAAAAAGTCCCGATTTTTGGAAAGAATGCACGACAAGCTAAGGTATATGGTTTTCGGCTGCCGTGTGGCTATTTCGCCAGGAAATGAGTTTTATCAATGGTGTCCCGCTTTACCAATGGTAAAATCTGGTCACCTTACATGGACCAACACACACAGTCTATAGATGAGCAGAGCATATAGACATGGATCAACACACACTGTCAATATATGAACAGAGCATATAGACACGGACCAACAACACACATACACATTGAGTCAGTATATCGGCATTAGATCAACACACACACACACACACACATACACACACTTGTATGCAACCTTGTATGCAAGCTGAGAATAATTCCGAAAGGGGAGTGGTCAACTCAGGGGAGGAGCTCCCCAGAGAAGGGTCGCACTCGGGAGATAGACATGCTGACATCAAGTCGATTCCGACTCATGACAACAGTACGTGCAGCAGATCAAACTGTCGCCCCCTGCTCTTGGGATCGAGTGGCGTGTCCAAGCCCTTCCTTGTGGCTGTTGTATGATCTGTCTCACC
>NW_022104553.1:20235315-20240431 GCF_000313985.2 Echinops telfairi | reverse complement strand
GACAAGATAAGGCATGCAAGGGCTCACCTCTGAGACTGCCATGATCTCAAGAGCCAGGTCGATGCAAAAAGAGAGAGAATATACTTCCAGCAAAAGCTTATATATACTCTAGGGGGGCGGGCAAGCCCCCCTAATTAAAGGTAAACACGTACGTAACAAAGTGGGCTGTACCCTAACCCCAAAGGTCCCTGAGGACATTGGAGGAGTGACCTAACACCAGTGCTGGGGGCAGCTAAGGGGGAGTGGCTGTCTTCAGAGCCTAGATAGCAATAGCACAAGTCTGCTCCTGTAGTTAAAGCTGCAGGCCCGAATAGCAGTCAGCCATGTGCTTGTAAGAGGTAACCTTAAGCCCGCTAAGGTTACCTCTGCTTTATCTTGTCTGATGTCTCTTTAATTTACTCCTCAATTACACAACTGCCCCCCTTGGACCCATTTGGTTGTGGGGAGGCTGGTCCCCCACAGGTGAGAGAACACAGAGACACACACAACACCCTGTACACACACCCCCCTCGAGAGAGAATGTGAAGGCTGCAGGAGGTTCAGGTCAGCCCACCTTGAACTTCCCTGCTTTGCGATCTCAAGACATTGAGTGGAATTAACACCCCAAGTGTTAGGTAGCTAATAGATAGGGACAGGGGAGTTGCTCCGCCCATGGCCACAGAGGTCCCCTACAGGAGGTTGGGAAGGAAATCAGGTGACCATTAGTCAACCATGAAGACCTTAACTGGGCAGGCTCCAATTCAGTCTCCCCCTACCCCCGTCCCCCACCCCCACCCCCAGCCAGGTGGGCGTTACACCTGGGCAGCCCAAACTAGGTCCAGGTGGACTTAATTCAGCCAACAGGGTCAATTGATCCCTTCAACCATGCCTCCCCGACCAGAGGTTTCAAATACCCCGGCGGTGGGCTGGCACGTCTTCTCTCCCTTGACTCTGCTCCTGCACCTGCTCAGCCTGTGACACGCATGCTCTCTGGTCTCAGGTCACCCCATGTGGGTGCGCAGTCCCACGAGGTCACCCCTGTTCAGGTGTGGGCCCCAGTGCAGCTTGCGCATGCCTTGGTACACTTCCCTGAAACAGCGAGTCCTCTTTTCAGACTGTAAAACCTGAATCCGTCTCCCATCCTTCGTCAAAAACCCACTTGGATGACAAACCAGGCTTCGGTGTGAATTCTTTCTCGTTCAAAGCCAAGAACCAAGGTGTGACCCACTGGAGAAACCTCACACAAGGAACCAGAGACTTTGGCATCTGAGTAGTTAATTCCCAACCATGAGAGCTGAAATGCTGAAGAAAACAGAAACAGAGTCAAAACAAGTGGATTTGGACAGCAGGAAGATTTTTTTGTTTTTTACAGAGAAGTTTTCAGAACATTTTTTTGTAATGGCGATGCATGTGTATTTGTGCTCACTGTGTATTGTAATCTGCAACAACCCCTGCTGGTTGGTTTGTGGTACTGTGGTCATTTTCCTGTTGCTGGGTTTCAAGAAGCTATGCCAATGCTGCATCAAATACCAGCAGGATCACACATGGTGAGCAGATTCTAAGCTGAACTTCCAGACTGAGCCTAGTCAGAAAGGCTTGACCTTCAGGCCTTCAGATCCTAGACCCCAATATAAAGAAAGCAAAAACTGAAGGTGAGCTTCCATACTAAGACATACTAAGAATGAAAGAATTGCCCTTTGGTATGGATGATAGATATCAACATAAAAAACAAATAAAATCTTCACAGTGGATGGACTGGAAACAGCGTGTTAAATGGACAAGATGTGGAAACTGTGAAGCCATTTTTATTTTACCTGGATCCATCAAGCATTTGAATTCTAGACTACTAACCAAATGGTAAAACCCACCCAGAGGAGCCTTGGAAGAAAAGACCAGGCAATCTGCTCCCCCAAACAATCCAAGCCTTGAGAACTCGGTGGGGCTCGGTCTACCGTGAAGCACCTGGGGTCCCCGCCTCGGGGTCCCAGCATCTGGTGGTGGCAGACGGTGAACAAGCATCAAGCAGTTTGCAACTTCTTTGCTTTGCTTTCCGGATTCTGAAAACAGTTTGCTAACGGCTGCACACGAGGGGAACGGAACGCTTTCTGAACATAAAGCCTAGAAAAGTGGGGAGTGAAAATCAGAGCTCTGTTAGGCCTCACTGTGTCTTCCCCAGTAAATCGTGGAAACACACACAATAGCCTGTTGGGATCGCTCCGTTCAACCCATCCATCCGTCCATCCCTCCGAGGAGTGGACCCTGCCCACTTTCATCCCAAGGATCCCATCAGATGCAGCATGGAGTCTGCGTTCTCACGTCACGTTGCATGGTGACGTGTATCTCAGGAAGTGTCTTTTCCACGCCGAGGAGTCTGCAGATGACAGATTAGTTGGGTGTTTCGGGAGCTCCGCTGGCTGGGCCTGTGTAGATGTTTCCAGGTTGCATTGGCCGGCAGTGTAAGATGTACCAGCACTTCAGCGTCTCCAGCCTTTCCATGAACTCTGGTTGAGCAAGCGGAGGAGCTGCAAGAGCGAACTGTGTTGGGGAAGACATGTTTGGGACCAAAAGGCAGAGTTCTGTGTGGGCCGCCCTCTCCCTGCCCCACCCTCCACCCCCATGCCCACCCCTGTTCTGCGTCCAAGGGGGCAGCTCTGATAGGCAGGTTGAGGAAGGGGCCAACGGCCAGCCATCCCTACTGGAGCACACCATGTGGAGGGAGAGGCTGTCTCCAGACTTCCTGCCCTCCCTCTTCCCACCTGAGAGTAGAACCCTGGCCCATTGGGAATCCTCTCCTTGGGCGGTCTCCTTCAGCTAGAACTTGGCCCTCTTCCAGCCTGTCTTCCCTATCAGATCTGGAACACTCCCCCCACCTCCCCACCCCCACCCCCGCCCGCGCCATTGCTTCCCCCATTACCATCTTGTGCATTCAAGTCTGTCCTCAGGGTCTTGAGAGGAAGCTACGAACGTCGGCTGCCCCTGTAGAGGAGAATCAGGGAGAGGAGTCACCTGCAGGTCCCTGGGAAACCGAGAGAATGCAGACGTGGGCTGGGTAGAGAGAGAGGAGAGAAGTCCGCTGATTCTTAGGAAGCTCTTACTTCGTCAGGAAAAGGGGAGGGGGGGTGAATCTGGAGGCTTGACCTCTACGCCAAGAATCCTCAACACTCCCCATCTTTTTTCCCTTCAGTTTTCTGAAGTCTGAGTGCATCGTGGAGGAGGGAAGTGGGAGGAGGGATCGGATAACAGTTCTGGACGCACCTAAAGAGTGTGTTGGCCTTACATTGCCTAACCACGAGTGGAAATGACAGCAAATCATAAATACTGTACAGTAACCACGTACCGATGTTGAGGTCAACCCGAATTCATAGCTACCCCATAAGACAGAGCGGAACTGCCCGCCTTCCTCCCTCCGGGTTCTTGTCATTGTGTTTAGGCTCTGTTGAGTTGGTTCGAACACACTGTGACCTTGTGTTTACCAGATGGAGTCTCTGTCCAGTCCTGGCTCATCCTCCCACAAGTAAGTCTGGTGGGAGCCCATTGTTGCAGCCACTGTGTCATTTATTCTTTTCGCTGTTGTGGCTCGTCCTCAGCGCCACCCACCACGGCCTGCTTCTTCCCGTCTTTCTCTTTCCCGACACCGTGTGCAAAGCAAACGACACACAGCTTCGCTGGCCCCTCATCTCGGGGCCATTCTGATTGTACTGACTGAGGGGCGCCCAACCCAAGCTGTCTCTGTTCGAGCTCTTCCTCTAGATGGGAAAGCTGACCAAGGAAAAGAGAAAGAAAATCGATGAAGACTGGATGTCTGTGAATTAGGATGCTCGTGAAGAAGATTGACTATTCCACAGACTGCCCCAGAGAGTCGCCTGGGCTGTCAATCTTTCTCAGGATCGGAAGCTCTTCTCTCTGGTGGAGCCACTGGGTAAGTTTGAATAATCACTGATCTTTTGGTTAGGAGCAGACCGCTTAAGCATTTCACCCCAAGGGCTCCTCCATCGAATAATGTTGCTTTTATTGTTTAAAGCATTGTTGAGGCCATTCTGATTCATGGCGAGCCGATGTACAATGTTCCGACTCGTGGTGATCCAATGTACAACAGAATGAAACACCACCCAGTCCTGGCACCTTCCTCACAGTACTCTTATGTCTGTGCCCATGGTCGCAACCATTGTGTCCATCCGTCTTGTTGAGGGTCTTCCTCTTTTTTGTTGCCCCTTCACTTTTACCAAGCATGACGTCCCAAGGACGGGTCGGTCCTGATACAATAGTAACTGTAATAATTTCATTCACCCACCTGTGATGTACCAGGTACATTCATAGATGACATTATCTTTCGCTCCCTCAGGAGCCATTCGATGTAGGTGTTAATGTTCATTTTACAGATGGCAAACTAGACTACAGAGGGGCGACCATGTTCAGTGTCCCATTGGGCAGCCAATAGGGAGCCTCCTCCATTAAGGACCCTGCAATCACAGGGTAGCCCCAATGGATTCAAACAATGATCAGGAAGACGACACAGGATTGAGTGATGTGTTGTGTTGTTCAACATAAGCTTATCTCGGGTCAACAACCACGAGGATAAACACAAATAGGTTCTATACAAAAATATTCTAAAATCACTCAATGGCGTGCTGTATCTGCTAAAATTGTTAAATCACATAGTGACACATAACTATAAATGCAGGCTACCTGTCTCCTGATCTCTCTCCAGTTCTGTCCTTTGCTTTAGGATTCCACTCTACTCACCTGTGTGTTGGAGGGGGGAGCCAGTCCCAAAGCTGCTTAAAATCTGAGCAACTTACACCTTCATATACTTAGTGGTGGGGTGGGAAGTCTTGACAAAAGTCTTTTTGTTGAGAACTCTTGGATGAAGGAGGAGCTACATTGCTTCCCGTTCTACTGAAAACCATGGTGATGCCAGCCCTAGGCTCTTGGGAAGAGACTGGGGAGAAATTTTATAAAAGGTTGGTTTTTGAGATCTTTGTATTCTTTCTATGATTCAGCCTTGGACCGGGACATTTACCTAAAGACCACAGCATGTGCGCTATTTCTAGGTAACTCCAGGATGCTCTGGAAGGAGCCCTAGTGACGTTGTGATTACGTGTTGGGCTGCTACCACCCAGGTCAGCAGTTTAAAACC
>NW_022104553.1:20210782-20235116 GCF_000313985.2 Echinops telfairi | reverse complement strand
GCAGTGGGTTTGTTTAGAGCTTAGAGTTTGCTTTAGAGTTTGGAAAGGGAGTGGACTTGTCTCCCAAAAGGAGCAGGGCTGGGTCTTGTTAACTCTAACATAGTTGAGGGCAAAGAAAGTGGCTTGCTAGTCTTTCATTCCTCAAAGCCCAAGAATGAACCCAGGACACCCAATGTGTGAGGATTGCTGAGTGAACAAACAGTTGGAAATATCACTGGAGTTGATTGGAAAGAGATCATTCAGCTTTTGGCCCATGAGGATCAGAGAGGACAAAGCAATCTGCCCAAGACCACACAGCCAGTGAATGAGAAGGCTGACCTTGGAACCCAGGTATAGGGTCGCTATGAGTTGGCATAGACTCCGTGGCAACGGGCTTCGTTTGGGTTGGATGGTTGGATTCATCCTCCCCACCACCCAACCTCTTCTCTCTGCACTGTTGATTTCTGATATCAGCCAATTTCTCTGGCTTTACTTCATCACCAGGACTATGTTCCCAAAACATGCTGGTTAATTGACAGGTGCCTCTGGCATTATTACACTCAGCAAGATCTCTGTGGTAGTTACATAATTTCATGTCAACTGGATAAATAAAGGGTGGAGTCTAGCCTGTCAATCAGGTCACGGTCTGATCGTGCCTCCTTGTGGGTGTGGCCTTCTCATGAGGATTCTGGGAACTTCCTCTCTCCCTGGAAGCGAGCCATTTCTCTCTCTCCTTCACCTTCCTGCTGTTGAGACACTCGGAGAGCTGGAGGAGCCAGATGGAGACCACTCCAGTGCTGAGATGATTCCACTGGCACTGGGTGCATAAGACACTGCACCCACCGACCTGTGATCTTCCTGTATCTTGCATCATTGCATGCGCTGTGTGAGTTTGAAGAGGAATGTATGGACTAGTATCAGACTTATGAGCTAATGTTGGACTTACAGACTTGGTAAGGACTGGGCTGGGCTGTTTTCTTAATATGCAATTACTCTTGGCTAGAAAGCTCTTTCTTGTGCATATGTGTCTCTGGGTTTGTTTCTCTAGTCGACCCGACCTCAAACAATATCAGCATTCATATTTTGAACCCAACAAAACTGGGCTGAAGAGGAAGAGAAACATGGAGGAAACCACCCAGCTGTTAAGATGCATGTTGGTGTTGTGAGTTGCCATCAAGTTGGTTCCAACTCATGATGGCCCCAGGTGTACAGAGCAGAACGGCTCCGTAGGGGTTTCAAGGCTCTGACCTCAAGGCCATCTTCTGGGGCACTTCTGGGTGCGTTAGGATTATCAACACTCTGGCTAGTGGTTGAGCATTTAGCCATTTGTACAACCCATTGGAAGACGTGTGGTCAGAATGCTCCTTCGAGGCAAGGATAGTGAGACTTTGTCTCCTGGACTTTGGACAGGTTGTCAGGAGAGACCAGTCCCTGAAGCAGTCGTGGGGTAACCCAAAAGAGGAAGGCCTTCGACAAGATGGATTGGCACAGTGGCTGCATCAATAGGCTCAAACGTAAGAACAATTTGAAGGATGGCACGGGACCGGGTGGTATTTCGTACTGTTGTACATAGGGTACAACAATACCCGTATCTGCCACTAAGCTTTTCCAATCTCCCATGGACTCTAGGTCTTCAGGACTAGCTATCTTGGCTCTTACCTTGTCCCTTCCCTTCAGGGTCCTTCTCCCCCTAAGGTAGTGCTAACCCTTGAGTCTCAGCCCCCATCCAACCTTGACCCCGGGCAACAGGCACCTGGTGGAGCGATAGCTGATCAGCATGTAGACTAGGATTCCACAGAGGTAGACTCCGCCCATGGCAGTCACCACAATGAGCAGCACAGCCATAGGTCCTGAGACAGTGAGACCTTTGGGGTCATATCGTGGTTCTCTGGGAGGAAAGGGGAGAAGATAAATGGGAGTCAGGATAACTCTTTGTTTGGACATTCATTCATTGGATCCATCAAGTGGCCATAAATTCATTCTTCAAATATCTATCAGCACGACTATGTATCTTTCAGTTACTGGGACGTCCAGAATGAACAAACCAAAGTCCCTGCCCTCAAGGGTGGATATTCCGGCCAGGAAGAGAACAGTAGACAATGAAGTTAGGAGATGCGCGATAACGTTGCCACAACAGTCAGTGCTCTGAAGACTAGGACCTTGAAAGGGGAATGGGCACGTTACCAAGGTGATGAAGGTCATTGTGGTAGTTACATAACCTTGTGTCAACTTGATAAATAGAGTGAAGTGATGGAGTCTAGCATGTCAATCAGGTCACAGCCTGATGGTACCTCCTGGTGGGCATGGCCTTCTCATAAGGAGGGAACCTCCCCTCTCTTTCTCTGCCTTCACCTTCCCATGGAAGAGCCGCTCTGAGCACTGCCAGAGCCGTGGAGATGTATCCGTCATCACTGGATCCACAAGACTTTTCACCCACTGGCCTCTGATCTTCCTCTATTCAGCATCATTGCATGTGGCTGCATGAGTCTGAAGAGGAATTCATGGACTAGTATGAGACTTATGGACTCCTATCGGGCATATGAACTTAAGCTGAACTGGCTTGGGATGTTTTCTTGATATATAATGACTTCTTGACATAAAGTTCCTTCTTATACATCTATGAGTGTCTCTGGATTTGTTTCTCTGGTCAACCCTGCTTAACACAGTCCTCATGATTGGTATAGTAGAGAGTCAATGAAAAATAGGAAGGGATTTCATACATGGCAATGGCTGTGAGGATGGTGGAGAAGTGGGCAACGTTTCACCCTCTGCTGCGTAAGGTTGCTATGAGTGTGAACTGACTTGGCAGCCCCTAACAGCCACCACCAGGGTGCTGAAGAATGATTGGTGAGCGTTTGGGTGACACGGCATCATGAGCTCACTGCACAGATACGTCCTGAGCACCAGCTATGTGTCAGCTGCCACGTTAAATGGAGGGGACAAATAGCAAGCAAAAACTCTCCAAACCTCGACGCTCACTAAGCTAGTAGCACACTGCCTCCGACAAAGTGCAGCCGGAAATCCTCCTCGGGGGCAAAGGATGGTGAGACTTCATCTCGTGTGCTTTGGGCATGTTGTCGAGAGAGACCAGTCCCTGGAGAAGGACATCATGCTTGTTAAAAATTAAGGGGCAGCAAAAAAGAGGAAGGCCATCCACAAGATGGATGGACATAGTGACAGTGGCAGTGGGCTCAGATATAAGAACTGGTGTGAGGCTGGCACAGGACCAGGTGGGGTTTCACTCTGACTCCATGGCCAACAACAACAACAACAGCAACAGTGGGGTAGTAAAGCATGAATCAACAAATCACAGAAACATGTGGGTGTATGGAAGGTCGTAGGTGTGGGGTACCAGCCCCCACAATCGAGTGGGCTCAAGGGTGTTTGGGCTGGTCCAGACCATGCAGCCACTTCCCCCAGCTCCCCCGAAAGACAGCCTGCTGGACTGTGCAGCCCTCCCACCCCCACCCGCCCACCCCCACCCCGCCTCTCAAGGCCAGAGCTGGACTGCGCAGTCCCTGCCTCCAGAGTTCCAAGGAGCTTATCTCTCTGGACTGGTCTATACAGCCCCTTCCCTCAGTGTTCCGGGACGATTTACTCACAGACCACACCCTGACTCAGACCCTGCAACTGTCACACCAGAAGGCCTCCTTCCCCTTATCAGCTCATACGTCCTTGGCTCAAGCCCTATATATGTCCCACTGCCTCACTGCCAGGCGCTATTTCCTTGACCTAACTCCTTGGGTCTTGGAACTTACTGGGGGCTCAAGATGCCCCCGTCCCGTTCTCTGCTCTCCCTTCCCTCCCGGGAGTTCTTTCCCTCCCTCAATAAAGCCTTTCTCAACTTCACATTCCTGGCTAAATTCTATCTCTGTTCGGTGCCTCTGTCTCCAACCTCTCATCTTGGTGCTGAAAGACCCAGGACCAACAGGAGAGGCCTCTGTGCCACCCCAGCCTTCCTCTGGCCGGTGTACAGCCCCATCCTCCATCTTCAACCTCTCAAAGGGGTGGTTGTGTCATTGAGGGGTAAAATTACAGAGACATCAGACAAGATAAAGCATGCATGTGCTCTCCTCCGGGACGGCCATGATCTCAGGAGTACAAAGAGAAAGAATATATTTTCAACCAAGGCTTATATACACTGGAGGGGCATGCAAGACCCCTTGTTTACAGATAGCCATATGCGTACCAGGAAGGGGTTACACAATTAGACATATGCATAACAAGAGGGGGATGAGCTAGCGGTACACATGCAATAGGAAGGAGAAGCATTAGGGACACACATGTGACAAGAAGGCATATGCATAACAAATGGGTGGGCTCTAGAGTCAAGATGACAGCCTAACGTTGGTCGTCCCTGTGTTGGCTTGACCTTCGGCGTCTTTGGGCTCTCCTTCAGGGGGACCATCCATTATCCTTATCAGAAGGGAGTGGACTCTACTTAGGGTGGGACAGACAATAGGGTCCGATTGCTCTAGATGGCTGATACCCTTCAGGCAGATAATCTTCAAGCAGTTGACCTCCAAGTGTAGAGTCAGTGCCTTAGGTTTGGCATATATTATGTGGGGGACAACCTGGGGAATAACTTTTCTGTTTCCCATAAGTAAGTACTCAGGACATAGTGTGGAGAGGCTGAATAGACTTAATATGTGTCTCCAGGCTACACACTGAGCATCTCTCTCTAAGCTGATGATTTCTTGTGTGTTGAGTGTGTGTGTGTGTGTGTGTGTGTGTGTGTGTGTGTGCACTTCCCCATTCCCTTCTCTTTATCCTCTTGCTTAGGAACAGGTATCATCCTGACACTACAGAGGAAAACACTGAAGTTCAGGGAGGTAAAACTGCCTGGCCCTCGTTCCTGCAGCAGCAACTTTAGGCTATGCACCCAGGTCCTTGGGCTCCAGTTTTTCACTTCCCCACTCTCCAACTCACTCCCGGAAGATGTCCATTTTGCTCCTTGATGAAGAAGATCGGATGTGGGGGTTGCTGAAGAAAGGGTGCTTCTCCCACTCACAAATTAAACTCGCGGGTCAAGTTTGTGACCCTCAACAAGCACAGAGAGATAGACCTGCTCTCCCCCAAATCCTTATCCCTGGCTACCAACTTGGGCATTTTCTGGTTTTTTTTGGAAGCAGTTCAGGGTCATAGTTGAGAACTAAGGCTGAGGTCAGATTGCCCGGCTTTAAAGTTTGACTCCTCTACTGACTTAGAAGCCAAACCTTGTCTAAAGTACACAAGCTTCCAAGGGCCGCTTTACTCCCCTCTTCAATGGAGGGGATGCTAAGAAGAAGCGTTTACTCCATAGGGAGATTGTGGGTGTGACACCTTAGAATAGTGGCTGTCACCTAGTGCTGACCTCAACCAATGTTGGTGTGATGGATTCAACTGTACATTCTAAAAAAGGATATGTTGAAGTCTTAACCCCTGTAAATGTTGCCTTGCTTGAGGAAATGGTGTTTCTCACCTGCAGATGTTATAGTTAACATTTATCCGTGTGGTGGACACTAGGGCCTTCTGAGTGATGCTTTATAAAAGAGGAGAACATCTAACACTGTGGTAATGTATGATACTCAACTTCCCAACACGATCGCTGAAGACAAAATGGGCACATAAGCAAATGTGGTGGAGAAAGCTAATGGTGCCCAGTTATTAAAAGATACAGTGTCTGGGGTCTTAAAGGCTTGAGGTCAAACAAGCGTCCATTTAGGAGGGAAGCAACAAAGTTCACATGGAAGAAACACATCAGCCTGTGTGATAAGGAGGTGTCGAGGGGAATCGGTAACAGAAGTTCAAAACCAAGCAACCAAATTGTCATGAAGGAGCATAGAAAAGCAGAGATCCAAAGACTACCTGTAAGATAATAGGGCCACATGGAAGAAAGGATATATTCAGAGTTCAGTATAGCACTGTTGAAACACATAACTGTCCTCTAGTTCTTTAATATTTCCTCCTACTATCGTGGTCTTAGTTTTATTCATTAATTCTGTTAGACTTGTGTGTGTTCATTAGTATAATTAAGATCATTCGATGCACAAAATCCAAGATAGATAAACCCTTCAGAAATAGTAGTGAGAGTGATAATTCCCTGGGGGTACAGAAAAAGTGGGGGGGGGGGGAGAAACAGATAGCAACTATGACTATATAACCCCCAGTCAAGGGGAACAAATAACAGAATGGTAAGCCAACGGATGTATGAAATGGTGGAAGAGATGGCCAAAACATATATAATGAAATAACAATAATAATAATATTTAATATAACATCAAGGGTTCCTGGGGGGAGGGTGGGGGAGGGCAGGAATAAAGGGGATCTGATATCAAATAATGCAAGAAGAAGATGCTTTGAAAATAATCGTGGCAGCAATTGGATCATCATGCTTGATCTAACTGAACTATGTCAGAGCTCCCAATGAAATGGGAATAAGTAAATAAATAAAAGGGGAGAACAGACGTAGAGAAGACACCAGGTGGAGAGGGACTACAAGCCGTAAAGGAATGCCAACGTTTGCTACAATCACCCAGAAGCTAGCAGAGAGGCATGGCACACTTCCTCTTTCAAAGCCCTCAGAAGGCATCAATGTGGCTGAGATAACTGGATTTGGACTTGTAGTGTCCTGAACTTCAAGGCTGTAATTCTGTTCTCTGAAGTTGTTGTGGACTGAATTGTGTCAACCCCTTTATATCTCCCTACCCCACCCCACCCATCAAAAATATTGCAAATCATAACCTCTACACCTTTGATTATAATCCCATTTGGGCATGAGCTATCTTTCTGATGTAAACTCAGCAGGGTTAGTGCAGGTGTGTCTTGAGTTAATCTCTTCTGAGATATAAAAGGAATCAAACAAGCAAGGGAGGGAGCAAAGAAGGGAGAAGAGAGATGTCCTACTACAAGACCCAAGAGTCAAGAAATAAAGACCTTCCCCTAATGCCAACAGAGATAAAGTCTTCCCTGCAAGCTGACCCCTCGAATGTGGACCATTGAACCATGAAATGTGGACATAGTCCCCTGAACCATAGGGGAGTATGTTTCTGTCTGCTAACGCCATTCATCTGTGGGCTTTGTTCTACTGCAGTGCTTGATAAATGGAGACAAAAGCCACCCACCGGGCAGCTTTTGGCAGCTCTAGGTAAGGAGAGAGTAGACTAATCGCATTGTTTGGTTCATCCTGGCTCTGATGGGAAGAGTCTGGATGCCTTCACAGAGGAGGCATCCTTGAGCTTTGGAGGACAGAGAGGGTTTCATCCCAGCACTGGGGAGCATAGCATGACAAGGTGACAATGTTATTCCCGAGCAGAGTCACTAGGTAGGTAGAGGGATGGAGTGGCAGATGACTCGGAGCACAAGAGCCCTGGAGAGCCAGCTGCTTCACTCACCTGGAAGCTGGACATGGATGTCTTTGTAAAGGATCACCTGGTTCCCAGAGTTCTCCAGGACACATCTGTATTTGCCCAGCCGATTCCAGGACACTGTGAAGGTCATCTTGGTCCCGGAGACCGTCAGGAGGGAATTGTTGTGAAACCAGCGGTACTTGGGGTTTGGGTTGGATTGGTGGTGCGTACATTCCATCTCCACCTTGGATCCGATCTCAGCAGACAGGACACTGGTGAAGCCATTAGCAGTAGGTGTGCTCTTAATAGACATGGACTCGGGTCCAACTGCATAAATGGGAAAAGAGACTCAGGGCTACATGCCTGACCCTGCAAATGTGTTCTTTAGAGTTCTTTCTCACTCGGAAGCCACATGCAGCAGCCCCCACCCCCAAGCCAGGAGCCGCTCCCACTTTGTATCATAAGCCCACTCAACCCAGGCAAGCAGGCTGCCTTGACAAAGACAACCGTAGAGGCATCCTTCACTGTGATAACATAAAGGATGTCATAACACGGTAAGTGGGGAGGGTGAGGTGGGGTGGGGTGGGGGAATAAAGAGGTTCAAGAAGAAAAGAAAATGTATTAGAAATGAGGATGGCGGCAATGATACAATTATGTTGGATCTACTGGAACTATGGCTTGTAATAATACCTGTAAGAGCTCCTAATAAAATGTTTTTAAAAATAATAAGGTTAGTGTGTTGGGTAGATTTATGTCATCTTGGCTATACTATGGGACTCAGTTGTTTGGTCAAACACTAGTCTAGATGTTGCTGTGATGGTATTTGCATGTCATTTGCCTTTAAATCCGCTATCCTCTATAAGTAAAGCAGGTGGCTCTCCACAATGTGTTTGGGACTCATCCAATTGGTTAAAGACCTCAAGAGCAAAAACCGGAGGTTTGCCCAGAGAGAAAGATTCTACCTCAAGATTATAACTTAGAAAACCTACTGGAATTTCCATCCCAGTGACTAGAAATTTAGAATTGGCCTTGCCCCAAATTGGGTGAGCCAATTACTTACAATACATCTCAATAGATGATA
Organism: Echinops telfairi; assembly: GCF_000313985.2. NCBI lineage: Eukaryota > Metazoa > Chordata > Mammalia > Afrosoricida > Tenrecidae > Echinops > Echinops telfairi. Next base: position 20,226,728 of record NW_022104553.1, on the reverse strand, counting down.
GATGGGTAGATAGATAGGTAGGATAGATAAATAGGTGCATAGATAGATTGGTGGGTAAATGGATGGATAGGTAACAGATGTGAGATGTATGGATGATGAATGGAGAGAGAGAGATGGATGGATGGATGGACAATAGAGTAAATGAACCACAACACCAATGATCATTCTAAGCACTTCGCACGTAGTGTGCCCACTCATTGTACTCCCACAAACCCCCATGCAGCTTGTTCCATTGTTGACTCATTTCATAGTGAAAGAAAATAATGTTCAGGAGAAACTTAGGGGGTTAAGTGTACGATTGAGCCCTGCTGTGCCCTCGTCGTTAAGCTCTTGGCTGGTAAGAGGTTACCAGAATTAACCAGCTCAGCAGCTCTGCTGGGAAAGAACTGGCAATCTGCTCCCATACAGCTTGACCCCCAACCAAACACATGGCCACTGAGTCCACTCAAACTCATAGAAACCCCATGGAGCAGTTCCACTTTGTCACATGGGGCTGCTGTGACTTGAAGTTGATGCAACAGGACCCCTACCTGGGATTATTTCCCTACACCCTTCCCCGTTTGGGTGGTCTCTGTGCCACTTGCCTTTAAACGGTCTCAAACTGCAAGGGTCAAGCCAACCCATCAAAGCCTATCAAACTAAACCCATTGCTATTGAATAGATCCAGACTCATAGTGACCTTCTAGGGCAGTGGTTCTCAACCTGTGGGTCATGACCCCTTTGGGAGTCGAAAGACCCTTTCACAAGGGTCACCCGATTCATCACAGTAGCAAAATGACAGTTATGAAGTAGCAATGAAAATAATTTTATGAGGGAATCAATTACAAGAAACTGTATGTGACCTCCTTCCTGGGGGACGGACAACAAAAAAGTGGGTGAAGGGAGATGTCGGACAGGGCAAGATATGACAAAATAATAATTTATAAATTATCAAGGGCTCATGAGGGAGGGGGGAGCGGGGAGGGAGGGGGAAAATGAGGACCTAATACCAGGGGCTTAAGTGGAAAGGAAATGTTTTGAGAATGATGAGGGCAATGAGTGTACAAAGGTACTTTACACAATTGATGTATGTATGGATTGTGATAAGAATTGTATGAACCCCTAATAAAACGATTAAAAAATAAATAGAAATTTGCCCGATTAAAAAAAAAAAGAAAACATGCTTTGAGAACGATGATGGCAACAAATGTACAAATGTGCTTGACACAGTGGATGTTTGTATGGATTGTGACAAGAGTGTATAAGCCCCCAATAAAGTGATTTTTAAAAAAGAAAAAGAAAATAATTTTATGGTTGGGGGTCACCACAACATGAGAAACTGTATTAAAGGGTCATGAAGGCATCATCCTTTCAAAGCATCTCTCCGAAGCACCACACCAATAAATAACTTGCTTTCCAAACTGCCAAAGAGCCCGTGGCTCAATGGTCTACACACTGGGCTACCAACAACATGGTCCGAGGTTCTAAACCACCAGCCACTCCATGGGAGGAAGATGATACTCCCTTAAAGATTTACAGTCTTGGAAATCCACGGGGTGTAGTTCTACTCTGTTCTGTAGGGTCGGGTCTAGTGAGGAGTCTGACTCCATGGTGGTGAGGTGAGGTTTTACAAACTGCCATCTATTGGCCAGATCTTTTATTTGAATCAGAGGCCCCTTTTGACTCACCCAAGCACCCACCCAAATCCTTCAAACTCACTGTAAGAGCGTGTCACTAGGTCAGATCAGCCCTGGTGCCCAGCTTGGGACCTCACCTCTCGCTGGCTCTGGTTGCTTTGTCACAAAGCCCTTGGAAGAAGCCCACCTTAGGTGTCACTCCCTCTTTCGATAGTCATTACCCCAGAGCCCCAGTGCAGACTCACAGAACACATTCAGCCGGATGACGTTACTCTGCTGTTCAAGGTCTAGGATAGTTACTATTTGGCAATAGACACGATCATCATAACGTTGGAGCCTGTGAATGATGAGCGTCTTGTTGTCTTGGGAAATGGTCATGCGGTCATTGCTGGACACTTTTCTGAAGTTAAAGTACCATGTGATCTTGGTGTTATTGGTGTCGCAGAAGAATGCTATGGGTTCTATGTTCTCTACCACGGAGGTGGTATTGCTCGTGGCAATGGGTTCTTTGTCCAACTCTGGGTGAAATAGGAAGAAAGAGAAAGAGATTAGCAGTGGGTTCTGTCTCCCCAGGTTTTTCAAGTAAGTTTTAGGGTGTATTGGGGGAGAAGCCAAGGGCCATTAGATGGGGTTTAGGGTTTGGGCAGGAGCAGAGAAATTGGGCATAAGCATTGACTTAAACAGCATCAAGCCATTACAATGACTTCTGCCATCATAATGGAGAGATCTTGGCATAGGCAAGAGGTGTAACGATTGTCTTAGAATGCCAAAACCAGGACACTCCCATCAAAAGACCCATGGGTAGAATTCAGTTGCTATTTGGACTGCCAATCATAGTTGCTCCCATTCATTTTACAAAAGCTCCTTCCAACTTTACAATGAACCGAAATGGTGGCCATTTCCCCCTATCGACAAGTGAAGAACTCGGGGACCACAGAGGAAACAACAATCGTTTAGGGCCATGAAGTATATATTTTGCTTGTCTTATCAGAGTACAAGTTTTCCAAACCTGTGTTTCTTCCACCTCACCTCTTCCGTCTCAACCCCCAGCCTGATGGGTCCTTCCAGAGACGTCTATAGGCGGCAGAATTCTAGACTGGCCCCCTGATTTCTACCCCCTTGGTGTTCAACTCTGGGTGATCGCATTGAGTTGAGTGTGGACACCACCTGTGACTTGCTTTCAACCTATATTGTTGCTGGTAGTTGCCATGAAGTCAGTTCTGATTCACGGTTCCACCATGTGTATCGGAGTAGAACTGGGCTCCACAGGGTTTGCAAGGCTCCGACCTCTTGCAAACAGGTCACCAAGCTGATCGTCCGAGGATTCACTGAGTGGATCCCAACTGTCCACCTTCTGAGTAGCAACTGAGCACTTCACCATTTGGTGCCACCCAGGGATCTCATGTAATGTAGTGGGAGGCGACGTCCCACGGTCACATCCCACCTTGCGTCATGATGCTCTATGTCTAAAGGCCTCTGCCTTTGCCGACTAGAGAAGGAAATTCTTCAGCTGACCTTGAAAAGCACACAGTCATGTTGGGGACTTCCTAGCGAGATGGCTAGATGGTTCCCTGCGGGGGTGGGGGGTGGGGGGTGGGGGTGGGGGGAGTTCTACCCGAGAGCTGCAGCAATCTCTGGACCCAAAGGGTTTCCAGCCCACAACCAGTAAGAGCTTGGAAACCTCAATCAAACTATCAAATGGAAATCCATGTGGTCCACAACCCAAATGAGTCTTCCCTAGTTGAGCCTCCAGATGAGCTAGCCCAGACCGATGCCTTCTGAGACTCAGAGGACTTAGCTCGGTCAGACCCACACTCCGGGCCCACAGAAACTGTGAGGTCATCGTGGGCGATACCGTCAGCTGCTGCCTTTGTGTGCAGCAGTAGGTAAGTAAGACGCCGTCGAGCAATATAGCTGGAGGCTTCCTGGAAGGTAAACGAGCGACTTGACTCTCCAGAAGACGCTGGATGACCACCTGTCAACGCACTCAATGTCAGGTGCAGCCTTAAAAGTCCGACTTCCCTCCGAGTTGGGAAATGGAACCCTGAGGCAGCTCACCTAAGACCACAAAGCTGCCGGTTGCACGTTGCTGCTCATTGGCCCTTTCCATCATCACGGTATAGTTGCCACTGTCAGTTAATTCAAGGTCCTGGATCACCAGGGAACCACTCGCGGTCACGTTCTCCCGGCCGCTGAATTTTGGTCCCTGGAGCCATTGCTTCGAAGAGGTGTCGTAGCTGACAATCATGTTGTCTGCTCTGTCATCTTCACCCCGGTGCCAGCTGTACCGCAAAGCGTCCTCGGTGCCATTTCTGAGGATCAAGGTAGCTTTATCTCCTTTGAGCCCCAGGAGTGAGTAGGGGCTGATATAAATGTGCCCGGAGGCTTGGCAGGTCCCATAGGTCAGCAGACCGACTGAGAATGGAGAAAAAAAGAATACAGTGAACCCTCGTTTATCGCGGTTAATCGGTTCTAGACCCTACCGTGATAAATGAAATTCCGCGAAGTAGGATTCCTTATTTGTAAATCAAATATTTTCGTAGTTAGAGCATAGAGGACATGAAAAAACACCCTTTAGTCACCATTACACTCGTATTACCCAATTTATTAAATGAAAAAGGGAAAATACAGTAAAACATTTTGGACGTTACAATTATCATTTATTATTTATTATCTTATTTATGGCATCTAGTTTACAGTATTACATATTTCACATACAGTATTATTATACATAGTTCTTACAAATACTGTAATCGATAGCCTATGAAATGACTTAAGGGATGTACTCTACAGGTGGGTCGCCGTCTTTTTCCTCTGAAGGAGCGGGTGTAGGCAGTGGGTGCTGTTACGCAAAAACCGCGATAGAGTGAAGCCGCGGAAGTCGAAGCGCGAAGTGGTGAGGGTTCACTGTACATCAACACAGGTCACTACCGGCTGAGAACCGGAAATAAGAATACATCAACACAGGGCACAACTGACTTAGAACCTGAAATAAGAATACATAAACACAGGTCACTACCATCAAGAGAACATAGAGTTTCTATTTGCTGGAAGACCACCTGCCCCTTTTCTCCTCTCCAGACCCTCAGCCCCTGCCCTGCTTCCCTCAGCATCTCTCAGCTCAGCCTCCTCCCGGGCTGCCCACCTTTAGTCCGCCCCCATAGGACAGTTAGGTGACTCTTTCTAAAGAGCCATCTGGTCACATTCAAATACCCCAGTGTTCCCGAGTCTTAGAATGGCCTATGCAGCAAGACCTAGTCCTTAGGCCTTCGTTTGAGCCACACCGATAGCATCTCGCCACCTCTGCACCTCGCAGTCATTCCTTCCCTGAATAATTCATTTTATCAAAAGGTACAGCCACCATACTTTGGGCTAGTCACGCATACCATTCTCCCTTAAAAAAAAAAAAGCTAAGTTCAGCCAGCCATAGGTGATCAAGAACCCTGTATGTGGTTGCTGGTTGTGAACGAGTGGCTTCTGACTCATGGTGATCTCCTGTGTGCAGAGTAGAATGGTGCCGGAGGGTGTCCGAAGGCTGTGAACAGCCTACTTCGGGGAAACTTCTTGGTGGGTTTGAACCACCAACCTGTGAGGTAGTAATCCAGCACTTAACCATTTGCACCACCAACACGCAAACTCTCTGCCATCCTGTCGATGATGACTCACAGCGAACTCATAGGACAGGGTAGAACCGCCCCTGTGTGTTTCCCACACTGTCCCTCTTTACAGCAGTAGAACGCCTCGTCTCTCTCCCATAGAGCAGCTGGTGGCTTCCAACTGCTGGCCTTATGGTTAGCAGCCCAACGTGTAACCACTATGCCACCAGGGCACCTTTTTGCACCACCCAGGGGCTCACATGGCATTCTTGATGCGTCATAACACAAAACTAAACCACGCTCACTGCCACGGAGCCAATTTCAACTCATCACAACCCTACCGGAGAGGGTAGGACTGCCCTTTGTGTTCCTGAGACTGGAGCTCTTTACAGGAGTAAGCAAGCCCTGTCTTTCTCCCTGGGAACAGCTAGTGGTTTTGAACTGCTGACCTCGTGGCTAGCAGCCCAATGCCCTGCCCCACCAGGGCTCCTCTACTTTTTCCTAACTCTAGGAGTGCACACAGCTCGTCCCGCCCTGCCCTCCAGTCCCCTTGCTAAGCCACTTCTACTCATCCCTCCCTTGTCAGACGGGTGTCTCCTCCTCCCTGTTCCCTCTGCGTTCCCCCAGGCTGCGTGGCTCTCATCTCAGGGCCTGTGCCTGGCACTGGACGGGAGAAGAGGATTGGGGCTGTTGGTGACCACGGGGCTCATGCCCCCCTCCCCCTCAAAAAAAGCACAACAGGAGCATTCAACAAACAGCGACAGGGCGGGCTGATTCCCTGAGGCTGTCCATACACAACTTGGCTTTCCGAGGCTGCACTAGTCAATTCGCTGGAATGGATGTCAGCGGGGGTGGCATCACCTGGTCCCCAAAGTCATGAGTCAGGTGTGTGCTTCTTGGCCAATGCCAAGATTTGGCTCCATGAAAGAGACAGAGCCAGGTGAGTGGTGGATCGCGAGTGCCTTCCATGAGAGCAACATGGCTTCCTGATAGCATGGTAGTTGTGTACCTCAGGGAGTCCAGACTGAGAAATGTAGCGGGCAGTGGTGGGGGGAGTGTCAGGGTCGGGTCTTGACAGATCTGCAATCCATGGGGGAGGGGTTGCTGGGAGCTGTGGATAGATGTGAGTGCTGTGTGTGTTTGTGTGTGTGCACCGGCCTGTCTGTGGTTTTATCTGTCTCCCGGTCCCTGTGTGTATGTGTGTCTGCCCATCTGTTGTGTGCCGTGTGGATGTCTTCTTGTCTGTGCCTGTATGGGTCTGCCTTTCTCTGCTGTGTATGTGTATGGCAGTCTGTCTGTCTGTTTGCGAAGGGGGAACAGTTTGCCTGTGTGTGTGTGTGTGTGTGTGTGTGTGTCCGTATCTGACTGTTTGCATACCAGTGGCTCTATACAAAAACAAAGCAAAACTCACTGCCTTTCCGTCTATGTTGCCTCACAGCAACGTCCTTGGGTCTGTGGTGTAAGCAGGTGTGGGAGCTTCCTCCCCTTGCCCTTGCCCCAGGGATTTCAGGCTTGGCATAGCCTCTGGCTCCCACCCCCTCAGCTAGGCAAAGCAAGCCCAGCTCTCTCTTACCCACAAGGATGAAGCCCTTCCAGAAGCTGCGGCCGGGACTGGGAAGGTCCATGAGCTGTGTCCACTCCTCTTCTGAGGGGAACTTCCCAGGAGTCTCCCAGCTCCACTCTGTCACACACCTGCTGCTCCCAGGGCAGGTGGCTGTATATCAACATCCCCACCTCTCCTGAAGGTCTCACTTCCTCCCCGCGAGGTGGACTTTGACCTGTGAGGTGAGTGGGGCCAGGGGGAGGGGATGTGCTTGCAAATCTGTCGTTATTTTATGGTTTTATTTTTGCCTTGATATGACTCTGTCTTGGGAGAGCCATGGTGCTCACTACTCCTGTAAAGAGTTGCCATCGCAGAAATGCAAAGGGGGCGGTACTGCCCAGTCTTATAAGGTTGCTATGAGTCTGCATCCCGTCTATGGCGATGAGTTTGCTTGTTTGGGGCTTTCCTGTCCTTGCCTCGTTTTTTCACACTGACTCGCGTTGCTTTGTTCTGATGGCAGGGACAAAAGCAATCCCAGGCTCCCTTTGAGGAAACGTGGGGCAGCAGGACCAGCATGGCATGCAAAGCTCTGTGGTGTGCGTCCTGATTTTGGTTAGCTTTCTGACGCAGACAGAGCCTCTCTCGGCTTAAAGACAGCAGTGTCCTGTTACACAGATGGCTTCCCCAACCCCGTGTCATGAAGTTTTGCTTCACACAGGTTTGATAGAGAGATAGATAGGTAGATAGATAGATAGATAGATAGATAGATAGATAATTTATATAGAGATAGATATTAGATGATATCAGATTATATATATAGATGAAATGAATATATTTAGAGATAGATAGATAGATAGATGATAGATAATTTATATAGAGATAGATATTAGATGATATCAGATTATATATATAGATGAAATGAATATATTTAGAGATAGATAGATAGATAATTAGATGAAGCTTTGCAAAGCAGATCATCAGTTTTACACTGAACAATTCAACTACATTTTCTTTTTTTGTTTTTAAGCATTGTATTGGGAGCGCTGATAGAGGTCATCAAGGTCCATCCCATCCAGCAGGATTGTACAATCACCACCACGGTCAGTTTCAAAGCATTTTCTTTCTTCTTGAAGTCCTTGATATCAGCTTCCCTCTATCCCCTCCCTCCCCCCTCCCTACCCCTCAGGAACCCTCATTCTTTTCTTTTCTATTTACTATATAATAGAGCTATTTGGGGGGGTTTGGGCCACCGTTTACACAAGCCAATATGTCCATTCATCTACATTTTCTGTGAACTCCTCCATTGCAATCCCTCGTGCAGAGAGCATCCAACACAGGGAGGGAACTCCACTCCAGACCTGAAGGCCACTAAGGACCACACTCTGGGGTTCCACCAGACTCTGTCTGATCAGTAAGCCTTGTCACTTTCACGAACTGGAATTTTGTTCCACGCTCTTCTCCCACTCTTTAAGACCTTCTCCTGGGATTCTCCTCAGACCAGTTGAGAGCGGTGGCCGGCTACAATCTTCCGGTCTTAAGGTTGGGAAGAGTGATGTTTGCATGGCCCATTAGCCCACAGACTGATTGTTTCCACGTGTCTTTCCATTTGCGTCCCTCTCCTTCCCTCCAGACAGGAAGACACTGATCATTGCATCTCAGAGGGTTGCCCTTGAGCTTTTAAGACCCCCGCCCCTACTCCCCAAGGTAGGATGGTCTATGCTGTCTTTGTAAATTCCATGATGCTCACGAACCCTGGGGTACCCTGAGACTGTGATCCTGAGCCCCTACGCCCAGGGACTCATCCCCTCGGGTGTTTGCTTATTGGCACATGGACATTTCTGATGGTTTCACCAAAACCAAACTCACCCAGGGCTGTCCAGTCCATGCCAATGCATAGTGACCCCCTGTGGGTTCTGAAGAGAGTTCACAGGAGTGGAAAGCCCAGTCTTTCTCCCGAGACGCTGCTGGTGGTTTCAGACTGCCAACCCTGCAGATCACAGCCCCACACGTAACCACCACACATGTTATCATACCAAACCCATCGCTGTCTAAATGATTCCAACTCTTACTGACCTCAGAGGGCAGAGTAGATCTGTCCCATGTGGTTGCTAAGGCTGTCATCTTTACAGAAGCAGCCTGCTGGTCTTTTCTCCCAGGAGGTGAGCTCTTCTCTGCCTGTAGAGCAGGGGTTCCCCACCTTCCTCAGGCCGCGACCCTTTCAGACACTTCCTCATGTGGTGGTGACGCCCCAACCATAACATGATTGTCGTTGCTACTTCCTCACTGTCATTTTGCTACTGGGATGAATTGTAAATATCTGCCAGGCGGGATGTATTTTCATTGTTACAAATTGAACATAATTAAAACATAGTGGTGAATCACAAAAACAATCACAGGAGCTGCCCCTCTACACATATGTGACTGGTCCGCATAAGTACATTATGGCGCCAACCCTGTCACATACACCTGTATTTGTACGGGTGTATGTGATGGGGTTGGCGTATGGGGTTGGCATGATGATGTCATCACTCTGGGGACTCGTAGGGGGCATATCTGCACGTTGGTGGACCTGCCTGGAGATGGATAGAGGAGTGGTGTCTTGGTTCCTAAGACCATCGGAAACGTGTGTTTTCCAATGGTCTTAGGTGACCCCAAAGGGGTCACAACCCACAGGTTGAAAACTGCTGCTGTAGACCTTTCGGTTAGCAGCTATGAAAATGGCATGGCATATGACCTCCTTTAACTTCAGGGGCAGAGAGGAGAATCATAAACATCAGCCCAAGACTGATGATTCCTATGAGGCAGAGGTCAGCCATAACCCCTTCTCCAAGCATTTCAACAATCCTAACACCATCTCTCCCTCCCACTCTCTATTTCTCTGCTGGGTCCAATCATCTATTTCACTGGCTACACAGAATTCACCGAGGAAGTAACAGGGTACAACTCACCACCAACTCAGAGGCAAAAGAGGTTATGGTTCGTCCATCAAGGGCAGCTTCTTCTTGGCTGGTGCCTCCAGGCCCTGTGCTCTCAGCCTGAGCCCTCATTCAGGCCTGGCCTCTGCCCTGCTCCAGCATATATTAAAACCCTTCGGATCTGCTAAGAAGTGCCTACAGGCACCCGTGCCACCATTGGTGTGTCCAAGAAGAAATAAAGACTGCCAACCTTGTCTATTAATAAATAGTTTACACACACACACACACGCACGCACGCACGCACACACACACACACACACACAAGATTTACAACCTCAGAAACCCTATATAGGGTCACTATGATTCCAAGTCGACTCAATGGCAATGGGGTATGGTAAATCCATGAGTCTTTCTACCGTGATTACAATTTGCGCGCGCGCTGCACGCTGGTCTGATCCAAACAAAATGGCTTTGAGCGGGTCTTTGCCATCATTGGATCGCTGTCAACAAGTTGTCTCAGGAACACACTCATCTTCGTCTCATAGCTGCCTTAAAAAATAATAATAAAAATAAGCAACAGAAAGTCCAATCAACACAGTGGCTTCTGAGGGGATCTCCTGAACCCGTTAAATTCAAGGCAGAAAGTTCAGCTTATAAAATCACGGTGAGCGTGTCATGGGCCATCCTGGTAGATGCTTCTGAAGGACACGGGATTATCACAGGGGCTTATTATGCCGAAGTTGTGAGAAAATGGAAAACGGTATTGGTGATTTTTAAAAAGACTGAAAAAGTTGCTCTGAATAATCCTTTTCCATCCCGACAGAGCACCTCCTCATTCTTAGAGGGTATCAAGGGCTGTCCTATGAGGATTTCATTGGGAAACCGCACCTCATTATCCTACAGCCCTTATGTTTGTGCTCCAAACGCAAAGAACAATACAAAGGAACGTGACGTGAGTCCCTTGAGACTGCCCAACGAGCCGGGTTGACATCATGCAAATCCAAGAGTGCAGAATCCATTGGGAAAGGGTTAGAGAGATGGACACGACCTTCAGGAGTGCATAGACCTCCATGGAAGACATGTCCAGAGCCCATCGCTTCCCATTTTGCCGCTTTTGTTTAAGAAAGGTTACTATGGTCTTCTAGCAATACCTCTTAGTTCCTCTCGTACACCCTTGGCTGCCGGAAGAACAAAGAAATCTGTCTTATAAGAAGAACAATTAGAGTGCTCCTCAGAAGGGAGGCTGGTACAGTACTATTGCATGCACTTAGGACATGTTATCAGGAGGGGCCACTCCCTAGAGAAGGACATCATGCTTGGTAAAGTAGAAGAGTCCTTGAAAAACTAAAACGAGGAAGAGCCCGATATAAGATGCACTGAGGCTGTGGCTGCACCAATGGGCTCAAACGCAGCAACAGTTGTGGGGGTGGTGCTGGACAAGGCAGGGCCTCATTCATGATGCCATCCACAGGGTTTCAAAGCGACCAGATGGCCCCTTACAATAACATCAAGAGAACAAAATGTCACAGCTCCTCCCAGGGCAAAGGGCTGGCCTGGAAAGCAAGCGTCAGCTCCTCCCTGTTTATTGGACCTGGAGGCCATAAGGAATGTCCACCTGGAATCTTTGAGGAACTGTGGCCCTGACAGTCCACACCCCCCATTGATGGGAGGGCCATCGCAGTGGCCTTGCCTCCACAGAACACATCACCTCAAGTGCACCCAAATTTAGAGCAAGTTGGTCAGAATGAGAACTCTCTCTTGTAGGACTCCCCAATTGGCTTGTTACCCCATCCTAAGACTCCCCACTGATTCTTGTGTGGTAAACCACCCTTCTATTGTCTACATCTTCCATCTTGCACATCCTGATCACCCTCCTTCCATCCCCAGACCCTCCTGCAAAAAGTGAACATGGCCTCTTGGCTCAACCTGAAATGGTTGCAGGTGTGTTAGGTAGCTAGCTTAGGGACATGCTTGCAAAGGCCCCCATAGAAGAAGTTGAACAGAAATCAGACCTATGAAGACCCCAATCTGAGCATGCTCATATGAAAGCCCCTGAGTCAGGTGGGAGGCACACCTGGGCGGGCCAAACTAGGCCCTGGCTCATGACATCATCCAGGTGGGCCTGACTCAGGCAATGGAGTCAATCAATACAATCCACCACGCCTTCCCCCAGCCAGGGAGTGGGTGAGAATAAAGGCAGGGAGCACACTCGGGGACCCTCTCTCTCTTACCCTGCTCCTAGTCAGAGGCAGGTAGAGGGGGAGGGTCTCCCTCTCCCACACGGGCACACATGCGCCCCACTCCGGGGCTACTCTGGGTTCACAGTCTCTTGGCCCAGTCCGCGTGCTCTCAGCCTCTGGCCTCCCAGGATCCCCTCTTCCCAGGTTCTATACACAGGGTGCTCCTTTCCATGAGGTTGCTCGTGCCCATGTGTGAACCCCTTTGAGACTGTAAAACCTGAAACGTGTCCCGTCCTTCCAAAAAACCCACTTGGATTACAAAACAGGCTTCAGCGTGAATGCTTCCAACATGCGAAGCCAAGAACCGAGGTATTACCAGCTCCAGAAACCTCACAAGTGCAAGTGTTTCTTGCTTGTTCCATGACAAAACGTTCTTCCCTGGCCTTTGAAATACCGATGGTGGTCATTTCCTTCTTACTCATTATTTGTACATTTATCTTTATATTATTATTATTTTACCCTGACCACTTTACTTTGTTTCTGTTTTGTTTATTGTTTCTGTTGAGTTTTCCATTTTGTGAGGCACAGGAGTAGATGCATAGAGATAATAACTGAGGGAAGTGTTTATAAGGGAGGTGGGAGTGAAGGGCAGGAGAGAGGGTGTGAGGGTGTTGGGGAAGCAAATAATGCATGTGGGAATGGGGAGGGAGCACTAGAACTGATCACCCAGCTAATTTTAAAAGTTACGATTCCACAATTCATTTTAAAAGCAATTTAAAAGACAAAAAGAGAAGAAAGTGTTGTTCTAAAATTGATTGGGGTGATGATTGTACAATTCTTCTTGATGTGATGGAACTATTGAATTGTATGATAGGTGAATTGTGTGCCAATAAAACTGTGAAAAAGAAGAAATCCGTGGACGGGGGCTCCTTCCGGCTTGGATTAGGTCTTAGGGCAGCGGTTCTCAACCCGTGGGTCGCGACCCCTTTGGGGAGTCGAAGGACCCTGTCATGGGGGTCACCTGATTCATCACAGTAGCAAAGTAGCAACGAAAATCATTTTATGGTTGGGGGGGGTCCCCACCACATGAGGATCCATTTGAAAAGGTCGCAGCGTGAGGAAGGTTCAGAACCACTGTGCTAGAGCATTTGTTGTCCATCCATCCATGTCCTCCAATGAACCCCAGATCCAAGAATCACATGATCTGAGCCAGTGTCCTTCCCAATCCTATTTTTCAGCTGGAGATTATCCAGAATATGACTCATCAGCCAACCCTACGTTGATGGACAAGGGTGAGTTAGAGGGCGAGTTGGGGAGAGGTGGGAACAATCCTGTAAGGAGATCAAAGAGCTAGGTGCCTCCAATTGAGGACCCTCCCATGGAATTTCGGTTACTAAACCCCAGGCTGCTCCTAATCTGGGCAGACAATAGAGCCCCTGCCTGTTTCCCTTGTATGTACTGTCTGCTTTGTGGCAGTTGGCTAATGAGGTAGGACAATGACCCATAGATTGGGCAACAAGAAGAAGTACAGGTGGTAGGGGAGCCCCCCTAAGCTCAGAACTGGTGTCTGAAATAGGAGCAGTCTTATGGAAGACTGTGCCTGAAACCTGTAAAAGCTGTCCTAACTCCAGGGAGCTCATGGCAGACCTGGTGGGGCAGCCAGAGTCCACAGTTCCTGAGTGAGTGACATTCAACATGCCCTGGCAGGGCTCTGGGTTTCTGGGTGTTCACCTGATCGTGGCTCTTGCCTCAGTCTCGGCTCTCCCAGCCATGGTATTGTAGGTGGCCGCCATTGCTTTCTTGGGCTGTGTAAACAAAGCACCATCAACAGAAGGGTATTTCGACGCACAGTTCTGGAGGCCAGAAGTACAAATGAGGGCATGGGTCGTGTTAATTCCTTCTGAGAACTCCCAAGGATGAAATGTTCCATGGCTGGCTCTCTCCTAGAGTCTGGCATCCGCCAGCCATCCTTGGTGTTTAATTACTTAACTGCTCAATGATATACGCCATCTTCCTCCTGAGTGGCACTCATCATTGGACTTCGGAGCCCTGGTGGCACCCTGATGAGTGCTCAGCTGCTAACCGGAAGGTTCGCGGTTCAAACTCACCCACAGGCAACTCAGAACAAAGACATGGCCCTCTGCTTCCATAAAGACCCAAACCAGAAAACAAACCCTCTGCCATCGAGTTGGTGCCCGCTCCTGGCCACTCTACAAGATAAAGTAGAACTGACCCCATAGAGGAGCGGTTCTCAACCCATGGGTCATGACCCCCTTGGGAGTCAAACAACCCTTTCACAGGGTCACTTAGGACCATCGGAAAACACCTATTTCTGATGGTCATAGGAACCAAGACACCCCTCCTCTATCCGTCTCCAGGTAGGTCCACCCACATGCAGAAGCACCCAGATAGGAGTACCCGGTGTGAAGACTGTGACCCATGCTACACCATGCTTCAAGACAAAATTTCATTGATTTGTCATTAGAAATAAGTATTTCACAATGTAGTATTAAATTAAAAGTGGCAAAGAGGGAGGTGGGGGACCAGCCCCCCTAGCTAATACTCTCTACGAGTTCACTAATACTACTTCTGGGTTCAGTCTTGCACAATTGTACGGTTGAGATATATAAGTATTATATTAAAGTCATCAAGAGCATGAGAGATATTACAACAATGCAGTCAGACACATTACATGGTAGCATTGCTCACCTCAACCCAGCTTGGTGATCCACGTGGAGAGAGGGGAAGGGAAGGAGGGAAAGGGAGAGGGGGAAGAGAGGGGAGCCAGAGAGAGTGTCAGAGAGGTCCGAGTCCGAGAGCTCTATATTGCTGACCCATGCTTATATACCTTTTGGTGGCATGCCAGCCCACTAATTACAGGTAGAGACATACATCACAGGGAGGAGCTGCACTATAGGTTACACAGCAATGAGGGGGTGGTCTAGGGGGTGGTCTCTGAGTCTCCATAGGAACCATTATCAGTAGGGTGAAAACTCCGCCTACAGGCACCTGTCCATTATCCCCAGAGGCAGGGAGCAGGCCCACCCCTGTGGTGGGATGAGACAGCAGTCTGGCAACTGATTGCCTTCAGGGGAGGGAATGCCTGCGCATCTGACCGCCCCCCCCCCCACATCACAATATAGAATTGCATATCGTTTTTGTGATGAATCACTATGCTTTAATGATGTTCAATTTGTAACAATGAAAACACATCCTGCCTATCAGTTATTTACATGACGATTCAGAACAGTAGCAAAATTACAGTGAAGAAGTAGCACCGAAAATAAATATATGGTTGGGGGTCACCACCACATGAGGAACTGTATTAAAGGGTCGCGGCATTAGGAAAGTTGAGAACCGCTGCCCTAGGGTTTCCAAAGGGGCCGCCTTTATGTAGAAGTAGACTGCCACACACGTTCTCCTCTTGAGCGGCTGGTGGGTTCAAACTGCTGGCCTTGAGTTTAGGAGCTGAGCTTTTAACCTCTGTGCCGCCATAAAGATTCCTCTTTCCATAAAGATTCCTCACCTGTGAGATCGGTTTTATAAGCAACAAGCAGTTCATGGGATTTATTCACAATCCCCTCAGTGTACCACGACTTGCCCCGCTTCCTCCCTGGGCTTCCTGTTTCTGGCGCTCCTGTTTACCTAACCCTTCTGGACTTGGCCCTTTGGAGCTGAAAGGGTTGGCTGTGCTTTGGTGCATGCAGCTCACGCATGTTCTGGTGCTTCTTATAGACGTGTCTGCTGGTCACATCAGAGGACACCAGCCTCCAGTCACCAAAGGGCCAGTAGGTGCAATTATATGGTGATGATCTGGAAAGATCCGAGTAAAGTCATAGAGGATAGGAAAAATAGGAGAGAGGATGAAATACAGGAGTCAGATGCACTTTATGGTAGCATGCTCACCTCAACCCCGTCTACATGGACCATGGAGAACTGGGAGAAGTGAGAGGGGGCCTTTACTATCTTGGGACATTCATAGGTAGCCTTAAGACATGCATCTTCCGGTGCCCGGCTATCAAAAGGTATAGCGTCTGGGGTCTTAAAGGCTTGAAGGTAAACAAGTGGCCATCAAGCTCAGAAGCAACAAAGCCCA
>NW_022104553.1:20204352-20210116 GCF_000313985.2 Echinops telfairi | reverse complement strand
GGGGCTTAAGTGGAGAGCAAATGTTTTGAGAATGACGAGTGCAATGAATGTGCAAATGTGCTTTCACAATTGATGTGTGTATGGATTGTGATAAGAGTCCTATGAGCCCCTAATAAAACGATTAAAAAACAAAAAGAAAAGCTAATAAGAAAAAAAAGACATGTATATTCAGTGGTTACATGCATCACAAGGTGGGTGGTATCTACAGTAAGGTCCCTGAGTTCACAGGTGAGGAAATCGAATACCTGCATTGGGGGAAGGTATGAGAGGGGTTGGGCGACGTGAGAGGAAGAGATAGCAAAAGGATTTCTGCTTCCAGAGGGAGATAGAATCTACCCTGCGCTCACTTTAAGGCAGCATAGCTGTTAGGGGAGAATCTGTGGGAACGACATTTAAAGCAGGCTCATGTACTTGGACTTTACCTCTAACTTACCAAAGTGGAGGCTTTCCTACCGTGGAATACCAGCTTTCCAGATTCCCTCTGTTATAAATTAGGGAATACAGTCCACATCATAGTTCCCTCCAGTGTTAGTTTCCCACAGTTCAGCTGACCCAAAACAAGTCTCTCTACCCCCCCACCCCATGAATCTGTAGAGTCCCGTTGGCTACAGATGTGCTGGAGACTGGCAGAGGAGCTTCAGGTCATGGTCTCAGCGTGCATTCGATATTTAGCGAGTATCTGGGAATGTTCACGTCGTCCCTCATAAAATGACATTGCGGTGGGGTGGGGGGAATAAAAGTATGACCGACCTCAGCAGGTCAAGTGATCGTTGTTGCTAGTGACTACAGGATCCAGTGGGACTCATGGGGAACCCAGGGATGCAGACTAGCATTGCTCCAAGGGAGCTTCAGGGCTGTGACCTGTCCTTGGTGGCAGAGATTACACAGTGGGCTTCTAATCACAAGGTCAGCAGTTCGAACCCACCAGCCACTCCACAGGAGAAAGATGAGTCTCCCGTAAAGATCGACTGCCTCGGAAACCCACAGGGGCAGTTCTGCCCTGTCCTCTGGGATTGCTGTGAGTTGGCATCGACTCGGACAGCAGAGACTTTGGAGACTGTAACTCTACGGGAGTAGAAAGCCCCACCTCTCTCCCCAAGAGAGGCTGGTGGTTTCGAACTGCTGACCCTGCGGTTAGCAGCCCAACTCATAACACCTGTGCTAGGTTTCCGATGGGTGGGTTCAAACCACCTTCTTCGGGCTGGCAGTCGAGCACTTAACTGTGTACATCACCCAAGGACTCCCAGGGGTTCAACACAACCCAAAGCCCACTGCCATCGAGTCACAGTGATTTTACAGGGCGCAGTAGACAGCTCCTTAGGGTTTCCAAGGCTGCTCACCTTTGTGGAAACAGACAGCTTCGTTTTCCCCCTGACAAACAGCTGGTGGGTTCGAAACTTCTTGTGAGCAGCCCCACGGTGAACATTGCCACCAGAGTCCCTAGCTAGTGAGTCATAAAATCAAACCCCCTGGTCATCCAGTTGGTACTGACTCATAGCAAGCCTGTATTAGGTTTCCAAGGCTGTAAATATTTATGGGAGCAATCAGCATCTTTCTCCTGGGCAGGGCTGGTACATTGGCGTTAGCAGCTTAATGTTTAACTCACAGAGCCATGGGGCTCGAGAGATGACAGCAATCAAGCATCTAGAACAGCAATTGCTTGGCCCTGAAGGCCCAGTAGCTACACCCAATTAACTAGCACCGAGTGGCATCGTGGGTTATGGATTGGGCTGCCAGCCGCTGGGTCCACAGTTCGAAACCACGCTCAGCTCCTTGGGAAAAAGATGCGACTTTCTCTTCCCGTAAGGAATTGCAATCTTGACTTGGCGTGTCTGGGCACTCCCATTCTTCCTCCTTGTTGATGTTGTGTTGTTGGTGAGACTGTTCATTTGAAATGACTTAAGTGGGACACTCAGCGTCAACATGTGCCGTTAGCAAGACGATCCTTCCTTTCGCAGCTCCTTAAATGTCTGATTTCCATTCGAGTCTTTTCAACTTTATTTTTCCTTGCTTGCTGAACACCAAAGAACTTTTATTTTCCACTTCCCAAAACCCATGAAAGGTATGCACACTGTGTTAACAGTTGACTGTATGATGTATAGTTTGGGGGGGTTTTTTGCTGAGAACTTTTTTCTGTGAACCCGATTGCCTTGTTCGGTTTTGCCATTAACTGACTTACCCTGAGATGCACTGTTGATATGCTTTCTGCTGTGTGTGCTCGATAAAGGTGATACCCTAGAGATGAAAAAACTACAGGAACTTTTTTTTTTTAAGTGTAGTATTAAATTAAAAAATTGACGCTGGGGGAGGTGAAGGGCCAGCCCCCACCCGCTGATACTACTATTACTACTACTCGGATTCAGTAATACTACTTCAGGGTTCGGTAATGCACAATTGTATGGTTGAGATATATAAGTATTATATTAGAGTCATCGAGAGCATGAGAGATAATACAATAATACAGTCAGACACGTTACATGGCAACATTGCTCACCTCAGCCCAGCTTGGTGGTCCACGTGGAGAGAGGGGGAAGGGAAGGAGGGAAAGGGAACAAGAGAGAGAGGACTGGAGAGGAGAGGGGAGAGAGAGAGGTCCAAGAGCTCTATATTGCTGGCCCATGCCTATATACCTTTTGGGGGCATGCCAGCCCACTAATTACAGGTAGAGACATTCGACACAGGGAGGGTTGTGCTACAGGTATTACAGTGATGGGAGGGGGTGATCTAGGGACATATGCGCTATAGAAGGAGGAGGGATTGGGGGTGTACATGCGGCAAGATAGGCGGATCCTAGATTTCTGGTAGCAGCTTAACTTGATTTTGGGTCTCCATAGGAACCATTATCAGTTGGGTGTGCACTCCGCCCACAGGAACCAAACTAATGGCCTTGGGCTCCAGAGAGAGGTAGCCCATTGTCTCTAGCATCAGGGAGCAGGCCCACCCCCGTGGTGGGATGAGACAGCAGTCTGGCAGCAAGTATCTGACTTCCCCCCCACATAAAAGAAGAAGAATGACCATCTTGGAGCCCCACAAGGGCCGTTGTTAGCCTAGCCTCGAGGGTCGCCATGACTCGGAATTGCTCATTTGGTTTATGTCTTGTTGGGTCTCTTGGTGCGGTCAGGTAGGCTCTGACTGGTCAGGACTGTATGTACAACAGAATGAAACACTGCCCAGTGCTACGCCATGTTCACAACTGTTGTCATCTGTGAGCCCCTTGTTGCAGCCACGGTGTCAATCCATCTCATCGAGAGGCTTCCTTCTTGCTCGGACCCCAAACTTTCCCAAGCACGATCTCCTTCAACAGGAGCTGGTCTCTCCAGATATACGTCTCCACACCACCGGAGACAAAGTCTCGCCATCCTCACGTCTCAGTATTCCGGGTGTACTCCCTCTGAGACTTCTTGTTGTGAGGCTGGTTCTTCTGGGAGTCCAGCTGTGTTAGTCGGGGTTGACTGGAGAACAAATTCAGAGACACTCATCTGTATGTAAGAGAGAGATGTCTATCGAAGAACAATTGTACAAAAAGAAAACAGCCCAGCCAAGTCCAGGTCAAATTCATAAATCTGACAATAGCCCATATTTCCATTACCAGTCTATACGTTCTTCTTCAGACTCCCGCAACACATGCAATGATATGGAATGCAAGAAGAAAGATCGCAGGCCAGTGGGTGGAAAGTCTTGTGCATCCAGTGGCAGTGGAAGCATCGCCGCATTGGTGTGGGTCTCCATGTGGCCCCTCCAGCCCCAGGGCTCTAGTGTTGCTCCATGTGTCTTATCAGCAGGAAAGTCTCACAGGAAATGTCTGTCTGTCCCACCTCCAGCGAGCTATTTCTCTCCATAGCATCTCCACATGAGGTCATCAAGCTGCGACCTGATTGACAGGCTGAACTCCATTTTCACTCTCAATAGTCTCAAGTTGGCACCAGAGGATGTAACTACCACCCCATCTTTCAAATGTCAATATTCTTCACCAACACCATCCTTCAAAGGCATTGAATTCTTCGGTCTTCTTCAGGGTCCAGCTTTCCCATGTAGGAGAGGTCACTAAGAATACTGCAGCCTGTGGTCAGGGGCCATATGGCAGCTTTGCTCGGGAGCACTCAAAATGAGTCAGGTGTGGCAGACCTGCACTGCGTCACTGAGCTATCACAAGGAAGCTCCTACCAAGCTGTTCCTCGGATCCCCAGGACCCATTGGGTTCAAATGGTCAAGACCTTGAAGGGGCCCAGAACAAAAAAAAGCATGTCAATGTGAATGAGGGGGTGCAGAGTGGAGAACCAAAGCCCATCTTTAGACAATTGGACATCCCCTCACAGAAGGGCCACAAAGAGGGGATGAGCCAGTGAGGGTGCAATATAGCACCAATGAAGCATACAACTTTCCTCTAGTTCTTTAATGCTTCCTTCCCCCATCAGGATCCCAATTCTACCTTAAAAATCTGGCTAGACCAGAGGATATACACGGATACAGATAGGATCTGGAAACGCAGGGAATCCAGGACAGATAAACCCCTCAGGACCAATAATGAGAGTAGAGATGCCAAGAGGTTAAGGGAAAGTGGGAGGAGGAAGGGGCAATCGTTCACAATGATCTACATAGAACCCTTTCCTAGAGGGGTGGATAACAGAAAAGTGGATGAAGGGAGACAGCAGTCAGTGTAAGACATGGGAGGGGAACTTTTATAAATGATCAAGGGCTCATGAGGGAGGGGAGGGGAGGGGGAAATGAGGAGCTGATACCAAAGGCTCAAGTCGAAAGAAAATGTTTTGAAAATGATGATGGCAACCTATGTACACATGTGCTTGACCCAATGGATGACTGGATGGATTGTGATCAGAGCTGAAAGAGCCCCCAATAAAATGATTAAAAATAAAATAAAATAATAAAACAACGTGAAGCGTCTCACTGCCATCTGGTGGCCACAGTCAAGAAGGGGAAGCCAGGATCTCGGGAAGCAGATGTCTGCGAAGCCAGCGCTCAGAGCTTCTGCGTGTCCCCCTGAAAATGACAACCACAGGCTGGCAGAAGCTGGACCTAACGGCTAGATAGTTTATTTAACGAAGTCCTTAATTAAGGCGTGTTTGATCCTTTTTATTTTTTTGTCCTTTGATTTGCTCATTATTCATGAAAAGCTCCGCTTGGGTTGACTTAGCTTTCTGACTCAGCGCTCTGCCTCTGACATGGTCGTGAATGCCTGCCCCTCAGGAAGGAGACACACGTGACCCTGGCCCGGGCACGCGCATCACCACCACAGGCCCTGCGGAAGTGGGGTTTTGTTGCCGATAAACTCACGAGCACTTTCGATCTCACCGCCCGGGCCGGCCTGGGCACAGGGCACACTGTAGATTCTGGGGGTTTCATCAGCCTTCTTCGCATAAAGGGAAACAGTTCTACCCCTGGGGTTCGGGTCAGCCTGCTTTCCTGAGCGGCTCTCTTGTAGGACCGCCTAGGCCAGTGGTTCTCAACCTTCCTAATCCCCTGACCCCTTAATACAGTTCCTCATGTGGTGGTGGCCGCCCCCAAGCATAACATTATCTTCGTTGCTACTGCATCGTGGTCGTTTTGCTATTGTTATGAATCGGGTGACGCCGGTGAAAGGGTCGTTCCACCCCCAAAGGGGTCGAGACCCACAGGGTGAGAACCGCTGGCAGTGGGTTCAGATGCAGAACTAGCCTGAATGCCTCTACACAGCGTCCTGGAAAAGGAAGAAGCCCCCCCCCCCCACACACACACCTTCTAAACAGCATGCACTAGAGGCCTCTTT
>NW_022104553.1:20198455-20203788 GCF_000313985.2 Echinops telfairi | reverse complement strand
TGTAAACATCTCAGCACTGGCAGGGGTCTCTACACAGCTGCTCCAGCACCCAGGGCTGCATCAGGGTAGGTCCATGTGGCTTCTCCTCAGGAATGTCTTGCAGGAAGTGAATCTTGCCAGCTGAAGCAGGGAACTGGCTAAGGCAGCTGCACCCTGGTTCGACCGTCAGAAAGCAAGAGACCGGAGAACTCAAAAGACAAGGCTCACCTAGTCATTTATCCCTCTGCCCTTCAATTAACCCCACATGTGTTTATCGGCCAGATTGGCACACTAAACCTTAACTATCTCATACCCTAACCCTAGAAGTCCCTGAGCTCATTAGGGGAGTAACCTAACACCAGTGCTGGGGGCAGGTAAAGGGGAGTAACCACCCTGAGCAGGGAGAGCAATTACAAGGGTCTGCTCCTATAGATAAAGCTGCTGGCCGGGTACCAATCAGCCATGTGCTTGTAAAGGGTCACTTTAAGGCAGCCCTATTGTGGGGATTTAATTATGAGGATGTGATGCGGATTAATTTCTAACTCACAAGCATGAAGGCCTCCCTCTACCAAGAACCCTGGCCTCCCAGGCTTCTTAAAATATGAGACTAAAGAATGTGTCCGGATTCACTCTCCTCCTGGTCCTCAATTTCCCACAATGTGGGGGCACCGCGGGGTGTGAGAGGCGGACCTCATTGATGGAGGGCTTACCACTATCTTGTTGATTTCATTTCTTGGGCTGGGCTGTGCAAATATATACAGTGTGTTTGTTTCAAAAACAAAACGTAAACCAAAACGCCTCCGGCTTCCTTGTGCCTCAAAACTAAAGAGTGGTCTGAGTGGCTAAACTGAAAATTTTTAAAAAGGAGGAGGAGAAGGAGGAGGAGGAAGAGGAGGAGGTGGGGGAGGAAAAGCAAAATTGAAATGGACTTGGAGTGTTTACTGACAAATAAGTTCATCCTGAAGGAGAAGAAAATGGAGGCGGAGGAGGAGGGAGAGGGGCCAGGAAGGGTGAGGAGGACAAAGAGGAGGGGGGAGGAGGAGGAAGGGGGAAGAGGGGAGAGGAGGAGAGGGGAGGAGGCAAAGGAGAGGGAAGGAGGAGGAGGGGAAAGAGGAGCAGGGAGGAGGAAGGGGGAAAAGGGGGGAGGAGGAGGAGGAGGAGGGAGTGGGTGGGGGGAGGAAGAGAAGGAGGATTAGGGAAGACCTAAGGGGCATGGACGTCTTTCAATGATGATGTTACCGAGAACACACCAGTCTGCGTTGCAGGGAGCACAGTTAGAGTGCTCCTTACAAGGCGGGAGGGTGATGCTGTCTCGCACACTCTGAACACGTTATCAGGCGGGACCAGCCTTTCCAGAAGGACATCAGGTGCAGCCAAGCCCTCCTGCGTACACCCCTCACCCCCCACTCTGATTGAGCGTTGCGGACAGACCCCATTTCCACGTCAGAGATCTCTAGACCGGAGGCTAGGACAGGAGAGGGCTCAGCAGTGTTTCCCGGGGCCCAGGCTGGTGCATCTCCGATGATCCCAAGGGAGACTCCGAGGGACATCCCCACAGAGAAAAGCGTTCAACCAGGTGGACCGGCGCGCTGGCTGCAGGGCAGTGACTGCGAGGCTGGCGGAGAGCCGGCGGTACTCCGTTCTGGGGGACAGCGAGGTCGCCATGAGCAAGGAACCCATCCCAAGGCACCTCGGAATCACACACGGTGCTACCTCCACTGCCACCACGCTCAAAAGTTCTCCATCACACGAGGCTCAAACGCAGCACCAGGAGGCCATCAGTCCCCCCTGGACCCTCCCTGGAGGCGCGGCACCAGAGCAGGTTACATGCTGTACAGCTAACGCAAGGTCAGCAGTTCGAAACCACCGGCCACACCAAGGGAGAAAGAGGAAGCTTTCTACTCCCAGCAAGAGTTACAGCCTCCAGAACCCACGGGGGCAGTTCCACCCTGTCCTGTAGGGTGAGAGGAGTCAGATTGGACTCTGTGGAGGTAATTAAACATCAGGAAAGCATAGGGATTAATCACAAAACAATATGTAATCATATATTGTGAAATACGTATGTGTTTTCCGATGGTCTTAGGCGACCCCTGTGAAAGGGTTGTTTGACCTCCGAAGGGAGTGGAGACCCACAGGTTGAGAACCGCTGCTCTCAGATATTTGCTGGGGACAAGCTCTCCTGTACCCGGCCCCACCATGCTCAATTGCAGCTGGATCCAGAATGGCGTGCAGACCAAAATCCACATCAGTGTGCTGTCTTCCTCCATTGTTGTGGCTGGTGGTTTCCAACTGCTGACCTTGCGGTTAGCAGTCCAATGTGTTACCCACTGAGCTACCAGAGCCCCTCTAGGGAGGGGGCAGTGGGGGAGTTATTGTTTAAGTGTTATCCGGAGCCTAGGGCTGGGAAATACCCAGGTTGTCCCCCCAAAATATATGCCAAACCTGCTTGCTAGCACAGGGGAGGTGAGCTGCTTACAGTTTATCTCCCTGAGGGGATCAGCCATTTGGAGCAAACAGATCTATTATCTCGTCCACCGACTCCCTGCTAGTAAGGTTGTTCCCCTGAAGGAGAGGCCAGAGACAAGGTCAAGCCAACTCAAGGAAGATCAAGGTTGGGCTGCCATCTTGAATATAGGTTTCCCCCCAC
Organism: Echinops telfairi; assembly: GCF_000313985.2. Taxonomy (NCBI): domain Eukaryota; kingdom Metazoa; phylum Chordata; class Mammalia; order Afrosoricida; family Tenrecidae; genus Echinops; species Echinops telfairi. Next base: position 20,201,162 of record NW_022104553.1, on the reverse strand, counting down.
ATCTTGTCACATGGGGCCCCCTAGTCCCCGCCCCCTTCCTAATGTGTGTGCAACCCTAGCTCATCCCCTTCTAATAATCCATCAGCTTTGACCATGCTTGGTCTTCAGCTCAGACGGATGCTCCTCTCCTGTGAATCTTAACCCCGCCCAGTCATTCCTGTGCCCTCAGCTCTTCTGCCCCTCACTGAACTCACCTCCTCTCCCTGCCTCCCATTCTCCTCCCAACACAGGGCTCCAGTTGCTCTTCCAGGTACAGCTACTGTCCGGTTCCTGCAAAGTGTGAGCCCTGCCTGACATCACCTCCTCGCCTTGGATGCAGAGTGGGTGGGAGCCTAGCCTGGAAGACCCAGCTTCTCAGGACCTGTCTGTGTGGGACCCTCCAGCCAGACCCTTCCCTCCGCCTGCGTCACCCCTGGTCTCATCACGCCTGAACCTGCCCAGACCTCTTCTGGATCAGTGGCTTTACATCTGCACAGATGTGTGTGTGTATAGTTGTGGTAGTTACATATGTAATCTCGTGTCAATTTGAGGATGTGAAGAAGGAAGGGGTGGGGTCTACCTTGTCAATCAGGTCACAGCCTGATGCCTCCTTGTGGGCGTGGCCTTCTCATGAGGACTCTGGAAGCTCCCACTCTTCCTCCCTGGAGGCTGCACACACTCTCGCTCTGGCTCACATTCCCGTTGACAAACCACAGGCTGCTGCAGCCAAAGCCTTGGAGATGCTTCTACTGCCATTGGATCCACAAGACTCTCACCCACTGCCCTGTGATCTTCCTGCGTTCAGCATCATTGTGAGTGGCTATGTGAGTCTGGAGAAGAATTGATGGGCTAGTATTGGACTTATGGGCTGACATCAGACTTGCAGACTTGATCTAGACTGGGCTGGGATGTTTTCTTCATATACAATTAAGACCTTTGATATAAAGATCTCCCTTATATGTACATGAGTATAACGGAGATCTTTATATCTCTGGATTTGTTTCGGTAGTCAACGAAGCCAAAAACAAAAGTATTCACTATAAATTTTGAGAAGAGTGACATTCATTTGTTCATGGAAAAACATCACTACCTACTTGTACGGACTACCTATGGCATTGTCCAAACTGATGTTCACTGTTTTACTTTGTTGGGTTCTGATACCCATTGCAATGGCTACACAGAAACTCACAGATGGCACGCATGATTCAAGGGTTTATTTTCATGCCACCCCTCAAACTCCACACTCCTCTCAGTCTGGAGTCCTTGCCGTACACCTCACATTTACTGGAAGTAATAAGAGATGTCAAGCCAACCCCGGGAAAGCCCCCAGCTTCCTTTCTCTGGACAGTTCATCCTCCTGCTGCTTGCACACAGCCCTTCTTCTCATCCAAGCAGAGGTCAGTGAGTGCTGGCCACAAGGAGAGAGTTTCTATAAGTTCCCCAAATAAGCTGCAAGTCCCCTGATTTCTCACACACACACTTCCTTCCCCCCTTCTTTCTTAGAGAAGAACCATCTGAGATTTATCAAGTGCCCACTGTGGTCTGGTCCATTTCAAATGTCCAACTAACTCAATTCCACAATGGAGGAACTGTGAGCAATGACCTATGATACAACTCTTGGTCTCTACTCATCAGGAGCAATAGAGAAAGAGGGAAACCAGTGTCTCAAAGAAGCTCCTACTCTGGAGAGCTACCAGCCTGCATCATCCACGGCCTCCCCTACCCTGAGACCAGAAGAACTAGACGGTGCCCGGCTACCACAATTGACTGTTCTGATCAGGACCCCCTTCCCATGGACCCTGCCAGATCGAGGAGAAAACCCCAAAGAAGGAAATGCTCCATTTCTATGAGAATCAAGGCTTGAGGTGAGCGCTGATGTAAGCAAACTCCCTAAATCCATTGCCCAGGAGATGCCCCTTTATGCTTAAGGGGAAACTAGCCTCTGCGGTCACTTTTCAGCAAAATAACACGTTGGCAACACAAAATTAAAAAGCATTATCCACGTTTCCCATGGCCATCTCCTGGGCAGGCTGAGAGCCACTGTGGCCAAGCAAGGGTGGCTGAGCCACAAGGTGGCGCTGTGCTGTGAGGGCATCAACATTTCTGGGAACTTCTACAGAAACCACTTGAAGGACCTGACCTTCCTCCAGAATCACATGAACGCCAACCCCTCCTGAGGCTGCTACCACTTCCAGGTTCCTAGCGGGATCTTCCAGTGAACCTTGCAAGGCATGATGCTGACAAGACCAAGCAAGGGCAGGCTGCCTTGGACCTGCTCAAGGTGTTTGATGGGATCCTATCCTCCCACCTCCCCTACAACAAAAAAAGCAGGTGGTGGTCTGCTGCCCTTAAAGTGGTGTGGCTGAAGCCATGCAGAAGTTTGCCTACATTGGCAGCCAAGCTCATGAGGTAGACCCAAAGGACCTGGCAGTGACAGCCAACCTGGAGGAGAAAAAGAAGGAGAAGGCCAAGATCCATTACAGGGAGATGCAACAGCTCATGAGGCTTCAGACACTGGCTGAGGAGAACTTGGAAATGAAGATCAACAAGTACACAGAGGTTCTTAAGACCCACAGGCTCATGGTCTGAGCCCAATAAAGACTTCATCCTTCAACAACAACAACAAAATATTATTATTCACGAAACTCTATTGAAAAAAGAGACCTAGGTGGGGCTTGATCAAGGGCAATGTAGTAGAGAGGAATTACCAAAACCCGAATGAAGGCTG
>NW_022104553.1:20195735-20197517 GCF_000313985.2 Echinops telfairi | reverse complement strand
TATGAGGTGTCGAAGGGATCAGGTATCAGGCATCAAAGACCCAAAACAAATAATCATATCAATGTGAAAGGGGGGAGGGCAGAGTGGAGACCCAAGCCCATCTGAAGACAATTGGACATCCCCTCACAGAAGGGTCACAAGGAAGAAACCAGCCAGTCAGGGTGCAGTAGAGAACTAAGAAAACAAACCTTTCCTCTAGTTCGTTAATACTTCCTTCCCCCTTTCCCCACTGTGACCCCAATTCTACCTTACAGATCCAGCTAGATTAGAGCTTGTACACTGGTACAAAAAAATAGACCACAACACAGGGAATCCAGGACAGATAAACCCCTCAGGACCAATAATGAGAGTAGTGATACCAGGAGGGAAAGGGGAAGGTGTGTGTGTGGGGACCCATCACAATGATAGACATATAACACGCCCCCACAGGGGGACGGACAACAGGAAAGTGGGTGAAGGGAGACAGTGGTTGGTGTAAGACATGAAGAACATAATAATTTGTAAACTATCAAGGGATCGTGAAGGAGGAAGGGGGTGGATAAGCTGATACCACCGGTTCAAGTAGAAAGAAAATGTTTTGAAAAGGATGATGGCAACAAATGTACAAATGTGCTTGACACGATGGATGGATGGATGGATGGAATGTGATAAGAGCTGTAAGAGCCCCCAATACAGTGATTTTTTTTTTAAAGAAAGAACAAAGCCATCTATTTATGGCCACAGACTGAGAATAACTAACATGAGAAGATAAGGGGGTGGGAGAACCAGAACCCTAAAAAAGGAAGTTCCAGGAGATGATGAAACAGAATCGTAACACATGTGACAAAGGCAACGAAGTTCACCAGACAATGTGTTTAGAAATAGCCCAATGGGAACTAATTAGCGGTGCCAATATTCATGGAAAAAAAACAAACCCAAAACTAGCAATATATATATAATGTTTTGGAAACTGCAGAAGATCGTGGCAGAGCGTTTAATTTTCTGATCAATGCAGCTCAGTGAACACTGGGGAGCCATCCCGCCCCTGACCTCCTCCCTGGTCCATCCTCAAGGCCCACTGCTGATGAGGAAACCCTGATGCAGTATCTCCCACCAAGAGCTTCTCACTGAGAGCAGGACTCACAATGACCACTCCAATCCTGTCCCAGGGATACTAGCTGGACACCCACACCTGAGTGCAGAAAATGCTCATCACCACCTCTGCACAGAAATGTCCCACAGACTGAGGGGTCTTGAGGGCTGGAATCCCTCTATGTGACCTGATGGTTCCAGTGGCTCAATGCAGACTAGAAGGACCAGGTCAATCATCACAACAGCTCCGTGGGAGAAAATACCTGGAGGGTTGCTTCTGCAAACCTAATTTTGGGTCCCTCTAATCAGTCCTAAAGGGCTTGTGTGAGTTGGAATGGACTCCACAGAAAGAGGTTGGTACGTGACCCATGAGGTCACTGGATTGCACACTCATTTGTTTGTACGGGAGTTCTAAGCTAGAGGTTGGTAGTTCAAATCTACTCAGCAGCACCATAAAAGAGTGACCCAGGGGATGCAAGACCCATCTGTAGGCAACTGGACATCCCCTTACAGAAGGGTCACGGGGAGGAAACGAGCCAGTCAGGGGGAAGTGTATCAATGATGAAACATACAACTTTCCTCTAGTTCCTAAATGCTTCCTTCCCCCACACCCACTCCCCCCACTATCATAATCCCAATTCTACCTTACAAATCTGGCTAGACCAGAGGATGTACACTGGTACAGATAGGAACTGGAAACACAGGGAATCC
>NW_022104553.1:20192225-20193682 GCF_000313985.2 Echinops telfairi | reverse complement strand
TTGGAAATGACTCGCTGGCAGTGAACAACATCCCTGAGAACTCAGTTTCCCCGTGGACAGAACAACCAGGATTCCCACAACCTGAGCTCCCCCTACTGTGGCCCCAACAGGAGTTGGAGTGGCCTGGCGACGTGTGTGCCTCCCTCTCGGCTCTAAACATGTAAACAAGCCAAGTCCATGACCACTCACGGCACCTCAAAGGCGTCAACGTCTCTACTTGTGTTTGCAAGGACTGATTTGCCCAAGGTAGACCCTCAAGTGCATTCGTCCACAGGCAAATGGTCAGGAACTAGGGTTGGGGTTCTCCCCTGCTATCAGGACCCCATCTAGAAAGGAGAAGACATTTCCGTCCGAGGCTCTCACAGCGTATGGTGTGAAGTTCCTCTTCTGTGGTGCTTCTCTTTCTGACATCATCCAAATTTCCTGTAGGGCCTTCCTCTCAGACATGTGACACCAGGGCCCGTGTCTCTTCATCCAAAGATGTTCCTACTGCTGCTGCTGCTGCTGCCGCCGCTGCCCCTGCTGGGTCAACGTGAGTGAACAGTGGGGATAGGCGGTGGTGCTCAGGCTGAAGCTGAGACCAATCTTTGTTCCCTACAGGGTCTTGGGCTCCGGATCCTGGATTCAATCTACAGATCCCAAAATCCGTGACGGTGCAAGAGGGACTGTGTGTCGCTGTCCCCTGTGTTGTCTCTTATCCCCGGGTGGAATGGAATCAATCAACCCCAGCTCTGGCCTACTGGTTCCAGGATGGGTCCAATATTTACACAGATGCTCCTGTGGCCACAAATGACCCCGAGAGAAAAGTGCAGGAGGAGACCAGGGACAGATTCCACCTTACTGGCGACCCTCGGAGGAACGACTGCTCTCTGGACATCACAGATGCCAGGATGACAGACGTGGGATCATACTTCTTTAAGATTACCAGGGGAACTTATGTCAAATTCAGCTACAAATACAACCCGCTCCATGTGAATGTGACCGGTAAGAAGTGGGGGCCAGTAGAAGATAAAAGGGCATGTCCAGGTCCCCCTGGACCAGTGGGATGCACCCCCTGCTCCTGATGCTGGGAGGTACAGAGGGATGCAGCATGCTGCCATTAGTAGGGAAGGAACCCGCCTACCTGGGGTAGAAGTTTCCTTCTGGGACCAGTGAACAGTAGCCACTTCCAGGATTTCATTTTCTTTCTCTCTCTCCAGCCCTGACAGAGACCCCCAAAATCCACATCCAGCAGAACCTAGAAGCTGGCTACCCCAGGAACATAACTTGTAAGGCACCATGGGCCTGCAAAAGAGGGAAGCCCCCAATCTTCTCTTGGATTGGGGTCGCTGTCAAAGCCCTGGGACCCATGGATCCCCACTCCTCCATCCTCACCTTCACCCCGGAGCAAGCACACAACGGTACAAACCTCACCTGCAGAGTGACCCTCCCGGGAGCAGGTGTGACCACAGAGAGCA
>NW_022104553.1:20186873-20189568 GCF_000313985.2 Echinops telfairi | reverse complement strand
TATGAGCCCCTAATAAAATGTTTAAAAAATAAATAAATAAAAATAAAACAGGTAACATGCACACAAAAAAAACCTGGTATCTGTGGGGCAGTCTGGGGCTTGGGCTTTGCTTTTAAGAATCACTCCGCTGTGCGTGAGGGCTTGAGTAGACAGGAGCTGGATCTGGGACTCAATATTAGGTGGGGGTCTCTAGAGAAACAAAACCAGGACACTTACAATTATATCTATAAAAGGATAGGTTTAGATATTGAGAAGGAATATGACAGCTAATTAGTGACACACAGCAGTACAGAGGGCTCAGTTCTACTCGCTTTCCTGGAACTGTTCATACACTGAAGGTCCTTCAGCTCACACAGGCTGGTCCAAAGCCAAGGCAGCGGACAGCAGACTCTGCCCTCAGGCAGCAGGCACAGCAGGAAGATGAGAAGTTGAGGTGTAGCAGGGGCTGGGAGCTGGGGAGCTTGGCAAATCAGGGACTGATGGAGCCTCAAACTCCAGCCATGCATGCCTGGTATGGCAACAGGATCCATGGGTTGGCTCGGCCCGCAGGTAGTGCAGCCCACGACTGAAGCAAAAGACTAGCTCAGGCAGCAGCACGCGGGTCCAATCGCACCGAGAAAGAGCAGCCTGAGCAGCTAGGCAGAGGGCTGGGTCTGACCGAGATGGAGGAAATCAGGAAGGGATAATGCTGGGCTGTGTCTGTGGAACACTGTCTGGTCCTGCCCCATCCTCACAGAGGTTCTGTCTGAGCCCATTGTTGTAGCCATGGTGCCAGCGCATTTCCTTGAGGGTTGTCCTGCCCCTCAAGCCTAAGGTGAGCAGATTTAAAGCGAGACACCATTGACGGGCAGGGGGGGCGTTCTTGATTAAAAATGTGGTCTATATGGACCAAATAGACCGTTCCCTAGCTTGTCATGCATTCGTTCCAAAAATCTGGACTTTTTTAAAACGCCAAAAATCGGGACTGTCCTGCCAAAAGCGGGATGTCTGGTCACCTCACTCTAGCCCATCAAGTGTACTGTCCTTCCCCAGGACTGGTCTCTCCTGACCACCTGTCCAAAAAGAGTGAGACAAAAAATTCTCACCATCCTCACTTCTAAGTAGCATGCTTGGCCCTACATACTTCTTCTGAGACTGAGGTGTTGGTTCCTCTGGAGGTCCATGGTACGTTCAATATTCCTCCCTGACACCGGCTCTCAAGTCCATCCCATTAGGGCTGCACCACACGGGCCCCTTGTGGGTTCATTAGCACAGAGAAAAGACTGGAAGGACGCTCACCTGCGTGCCCATCACTATGGGTGTCAGGATTTGTGGGGAATCCACGAAACGGGGCTTCAACTTCAGCAGTGCAGTTTTACACGAGTGTCTGATCTTTCCGACCCTCTGGATACTCTTTGTCCAATGGGAATCAAGCCCCAGACTTTAAGAGTTTTGGGGAGCTTTGTTTTTAGAGATGGTGGTGGCATGAGGGCATAGGGGTGATGGGTTGGGCTACTATGATTTTACTGCCTAAAGGAAAAGAGAGTCCACAGACACATCATCTAGAGGACTCCAAAACTGCTGCCACCAAGTCGGTTCTGGCTCTGAGTGACCCTGCAGGACCACCGAACTGGCCCTGTGGGGTGTTAAGACTGTAAATCCGTACAGGAATAGACAGCCTCATCTCGCTCCCACGGGGCAGCTCGTGGTTTTGAACTTGTAGTTAGCAGTCCATCTCCTGATCCACTGTGCCACCAGCGGGAGACCAGCCTCCACCACTGGATGGGTCCTAAGGGGGCGGTCGTGTAACTGATGGGTAAATGAAAGGCACATCAGGCGAGGCACGCAAGGGCTCACTCTTCTGATGACAGGATCAAGAGAGAGGGCGGTCGAATTCTCTCACAGGCTCATACAATCTCCGGCATGCAAGTCATGTCATACACATATGTAACAGGAAGGAGACTTGCTAAGGGCATACACCTGAGAGGAAGGTACATACGTAATGAGATGGATGGGTTCTAGAATCAAGATGGGGTGTAACCTTGGTCCTCTCAAAGCTGGATTCACTCTAAGTGTCTCTGAGTTCTTCTCCAGGGGAGCAATCTATGATCATTATCAGAAGAGAGTGGACTGTATTTGGGGGGGGAGGGGTGTCTGATCTCTGTCCATGGCAGACAACGCTCAGGTAGATAACCTTCAAGCAGGTAACCTTCAAGGGGAAAGTCACAACCAGGTGCTTGCAAGAAGCACCTTTAAATCGGCATTATTATGGGGGTATAGTATGGGAGATAACTTTTTCTTAGGAAAAGGTGCCTGGGATGCATTTCCAAGTCCCAAGCATGAAGGCCTCCCTCCACCAGAGTCTGTCTCCCAGACTCCTTCAATAAGAGTGTAGGGAATGTGTCCCCATATCTCTCTTCCTGGGTCTCCGTTTACAACAGCCACCAAAATTGTATCTTGATTCACTGCCATCGGGTTGATGAGAATTCATGCCGACCCTTTATGACAGGGTAAAACTGTCCTTGTGGGTTTCCAAGACCGAACCCTTTATGGAAGCCGAAAGTCTTGTCTTTCTCCCATGGAGTCCGGTAGTGGTTCTGAACTGAAGAAAGCTGCCTAACATGTAACCAGTATGCCATGAGGGCCAGATAGATAGATAAATAGATAGGTAGGTAGGTAGGTAGGTAGGTAGGTAGGTAGGTAGGTAGGTAGGTAG
>NW_022104553.1:20180291-20182769 GCF_000313985.2 Echinops telfairi | reverse complement strand
CATGCTGCGTCAAGGGGGTGAGGCTGGAACCCAGTGGAAATTCCCCTACCTTGGCCGCCTAGCTCCTGAAGTGGGCCGGAAGTACCTGCCTGTGACAGCCAACCTCTGAGAGAAAAGGAAGGAAAAAACCAAGATCCATTACCCTTTGGGGGTTGAACGACCATGTCACAGGGGTCGCCAGATCCATAACAGTAGCAAAATGACAGTGATGAGGCACCAATAATGTTATGGTTGGGGTGGGGAGGTTCACCACCACATGAAGAACTGTATGAGAGGGTCGTGACCTTCGGAAGGTTGAGAACCACTGCATTACAGGGAGATGCAGCAGCCCATGAGGCTGCGGAAATAGACCCAGAAGCACTTGAAGACGAAGCTCGACAAGTACACAGAGGTTCTTAAGCCCCAAGGACTCCCGTTCTGAGCCCAATAAAAACAGTCCTTCTACAACAAGAAAGATTATTATCCATGATATTCTGTTGAAAAACCATGAGACTCAAGGTAGAGAATGACTAAGGAGAGACGATAAGGGGGCAGGAGACCCAGACGCTAGGAAGGAAGAGCCAGTAGGTGATGACTGGGGTGCTCACACACCGTGACGGGGCGAGAAAGGGGGAGCCGAGCACAATGATCTACATGTAACCCCTCCCATGGGGCTGACAACAGACAAGTGCGTGCATGGAGACATGGGTCAGTGTAAGACATGAAATAATAATAATAAATCATCAAAGGTTCATGAGAGAGAGAGGGGGAAAATGAGTTGCTGACTCAGTAGCAAGAAAATGTTTGGAAAAGGATGCTGGCAACATAGGTACCAATGTGCTTGACACATGGATGGATGGACGGATTGTGATAATGATTTAAAAGAAAGTGTTGAAAAGCAAGGTTGTTATATTGAGAACTAAGGTGCGTCTGACCCAAGACATGGTATTCTCCATTGCCTCCTAGGCGTGGGAAAGTTGGTCATTAGACCAGGAAACTGAAGCAGAGTGGGTGCGTTTGGATTGTGGTGCTGCAGAGGACTATGGAAAGGACCATGGACTGCTCCAAGGTCAAAGGGACCTGGCTCAGAAGGAGGTTGGCCAGAGTGCCCCTTTGAGGCAAGGCTAGCCAGACTGGCATACTTGGGACCTGCTGTCAGGAGAGCCCAGTCCTTGGAGAGGGACAGCTGCTTGGTGAAATGGAAGGACAGAGGGAAACAGGAAGCTCGTCACTGAGACGAGCTGACACGGGGCAGCAACCATGGGCGCAGGTCGGGAACAAGCATGAGGCTGCTACAGGACTGAGCAGGGTTTCCTCCTGTCGGACGTGTGGTTGCTGTGGGCTAGAACGGACTCAAGGACACGTAGGAGCAAGTTGGGTAGCAAGAGCAGAGCTCCAGGTCTCCTCCTCCTCAGGATGGCTGGGTGGAAGGAACGCACATCTTACCCCAAACCCTGACTTCTCCACACACTAAACTCTTAGTCCTATTCCAAGGCCCAGCAGCCAGGGCCTGATCTGTGTCATCAATCAACATCAGGAATCCTTGGGACAGAGGTCACAGGGAAGGTGGAGGAATCCACATTCCAGGGCCGCTTTTGAGGGTTCCGTGCTTGTGATTGGTTCAGGGTCGTGGCGCCATCGGCTCTGCCCCTGGATCATCATGTCTACCCTCAAGGACATGGATCCACACAGCACTACAACAGGGGATCAAGCACAGGAACAAGGGTGAGAATGACGCGGGACCAGGTAATGTTTCATTCTGTTGTGCACAGGTCGCTGTGGGTTGGAAATGACTCCGTGGAAGCAAACAAACATCCCTGAGAGCTCAGTTTCCCCTTGGACAGAACAACCAGGATTCCCACAACCTGAGCTCCCCCTACTGTGGCCTCAACAGGAGTTGGAGTGGCCTGGTGACTTGTGTGCCTCCCTCTCGGTTCTACACATGTAAACAAGCCAAGTCCATGACCACTCACGGCAACTCAGATGCATCAGAGTCTCTACTTGCATTTTCAAGGACTGATTTATCCAAAGTAGACCCCACGTCCATTGTCCCCAGGCACCCAGTGAATCCCAGGCGTCATCCTTTTTGCACATAGCTGAGTATGTCACCTTTACTGTCTCCCAGGACTCTCATCCTCAGGGAAGGAGCTCCCTAATCCAATCTGGCATGCTCTCCTCCTGACTGCATTCCCCAGTGGAAGATGTCCACACATGGCTCAGTTGGTGGATTCATTCATTCGGCAGTCAAATTTGCCGCCCTGCTCCAGGTCACGGCTTCCTCCCGGTATGTGTACTTCTCTCTCAGGCCCCTCCAGAGCCCATGCCAAAAGGACTTGCCCTCCTGAGCATGGAGAAGCTGTGACCCACGGAGCCTGACCAGCCAGGGCCTACGTGCCCGGCGTGGGCTGTGGGGAGTGAGGGGAAGTCCACAGACACATCGTTAGGGGCTGAGCTTGGGACCCTCCCCTGCTATCAGGACTCCGTCTAGAAAGGAGAAGA
>NW_022104553.1:20178304-20179530 GCF_000313985.2 Echinops telfairi | reverse complement strand
AGTGCAGGAGGAGACCAGGGACAGATTCCACCTTACTGGCGACCCTCGGAGGAACAACTGCTCTCTGGACATCACAGATGCCAGGATGACAGACGTGGGATCATACGTCTTTAGGATTATCAGGGGAACTTATGTCAAATTCAGCTACAAATACAACCAGCTCTATGTGAATGTGACCGGTAAGAAGTGGGGGCCAGTAGAAGATAAAAGGGCACAGCCAGGTCCCCCTGGACCAGTGGGCTGCGCCCCCTGCTCCTGATGCTGGGAGGGACAGAGGGATGCAGCATGCTGCCATTAGCAGGGAAGGAACCCGCCTACCTGGGGTAGAAGTTTCCTTCTGGGACCAGTGAACAGGATTTCATTTTCTTTCTCTCTCTCCAGCCCTGACAGAGACCCCCAAAATCCACATCCAGGGGACCCTAGAAGCTGGCCGCCCCAAGAACATAACTTGTAAGGCGCCATGGGCCTGCAAAAGAGGGAAGCCCCCAATCTTCTCTTGGAGTGGGGTTGCTGTCACAGCCCTGGGACCCATGGATCCCCACTCCTCCATCCTAACCCTCACCCCGGAGCCAGCACACAACGATACGACCCTCACCTGCAGAGTGACCCTCCCGGGAGCAGGTGTGACCACAGAGAGCACCATCCAGCTCATTGTGTCCTGTGAGTGCTGGGCTGCCATGCCTGAGTCCCTGGGGAGAGTGGGTGTTGGGGGAGTGGGGCAGAGCCTGGATTACTGGGTGCTGGGCCCCACAAGAAGGGGGTGGTGAAGAACAGGACATTAGACTCCATCTCCTTCCCATGTCTCAAATGTCTGCAAGAAAAGAGCCAACACCCATCTTCATGGTTCTCAAAAAGGGATGGCTATTTCAGTCTATCCAGAAAGGCCATAGATCCCGACCACTTGGGTGTTCTGGGGGCGATGGCCTGGGTCTGAAGCAGACACTCCTCTCTGGGGCTGTGAGGGGCTGAGCTCTCGGCTCTCACAGCAGGTCTGAGGTCTCCTACCCCTATTGGGCAAGGTCTGAGGCCAGGTGTGGGCAGCAAAGGGGCCAATCTACAAAGGGCTTCACCTCACCCCTGACCTGTGGTCCCCAAGGCCCTTCAGGACCTTCTTGTTGAAACCCAGTAGATGCAGCTGTGACCAGCCCCATGCCAATGTCCCCCTCCCAAACTCAGTCCTCATGCCTCACAGGACCGGCCCTGATTTCATCCTTTATTTCGGGTTT
>NW_022104553.1:20174390-20175894 GCF_000313985.2 Echinops telfairi | reverse complement strand
GCTTCACTACTGTCCCACCAAGGGGCCAGAAACATGCCCACACATACCCATTTACACAAGCCTTACAGGGTGAGGCTCACTGCAGCTATTTCAGCGCTCTGCTGTGGTTCTCACTCCTGCACTGTCTTCCCTTCCTGCCCTTGCACGCCACGGTCACCCACTAGGCAGCTCCTATAGGCTCTTCATGCTGTGCTTCAGTCTCTCCTCTGAAAGGATCCCTCCCTGCCTTGACAATCTCAGGACTCTCTCATCCGGAGTCCATCACGAAAGTATCAAATGACCTTGTGAGTATCTGCTTTTGCGTGTCTTGCTTATGAGACTGAGCTCCTCTGTCACCGGGCAATTAAACCAACCTAGGTAAGCTGTCATGGAACCAGAGTGGTGTCGGGTTACGAGTTGGGCTGCTAACTGCAAGGCAAGCAGTTCAAAGCCATCAGCTGCTCCTTGGGGGAAACACACGGCTTTCTACTCTTGTAAAGTGTTACCGTCTTAAAAACTCACAGGAGTAGTTCTACCTTGTCCTATAGGGTCCCTGTGAGTCGGCATCCACTCAGTGGCGGTGAGTCAGTGAGTGATGTGAGCCGCCCACCACTTGTCTGTCACTTGGATGCACTGTGGTGATTTGCATGTCACTGCAATGCTGGAAGCCCTGTCCCTGGCATTTCAAACACCAGCCAGGTCCCCTGAGGTGAAGGGGTTTCAACAGAGCTTCCGGAGTAAGAACAGACTACACAGAAGGAATCGACTGTTCACGTCGGAGAAATTCGCCATTGAAAACCCTAAGAGAAGCTGCAGAACCTAGTCAACTACTCAACCCTCATGAAGAGCCGTGGAACACTGCTAGAGCCGTGCCAGGAGATGCGGGCCTCCAGCAGAAAGGCCCTCACAATGCGACCAAGGAGGAGCAGCCTTCTCAAAGTAGAGTGGATCAGCGATGTGGACAGGACCTCCACGTGCTGGTGGGGCATGACTCCACGTGAGAAGAAGCCACGATGCACATCTCTTAATTCCTGGAACGTGGAATGTACACAATAGGAACCTAGGAAAATTGGAGGTTGTCAAAATGAAGTGGTGTGCCTACAGATGCATGTTCCAGGCACTCCTGAGCTGAAATGGATTGGTGTTGGCCATTTGAATCAGATCACCGGGTGGTTTTCTATGCAGGGAATGACAAATTCAAGAGGAATGGTGTCAAATTCAACATCAAAAAGGACTCTCGGGAAATACACTGCTGTCCGGGACAGGATGGCATCTATACACACACTAGGAGATCCAGTCGGTACGAGTACCATTCAAATGGATACACAGCCACTAAAGCTAGTGAGGAAGAAAGTGAATTCTGTCACCGTCTTCACTCTGAAATTGATCACCATGCCATTCAGACGCCTTGATAATTACTGGGGACTGGGATTTGAAATTTAGAAACAAAGAGGAAGGCACAGTACTTGGAAAATATGTGTGCGATGGAAAAGGGTTTTGCCCCCAGATTGTCCCCTATATTGTT
>NW_022104553.1:20171252-20173015 GCF_000313985.2 Echinops telfairi | reverse complement strand
AAAGTATAACTGTGAGTGCATCCCAACTGAATGATGGCAACATCTCAAGATGACATTTGACTCGTTGAAAACTGATGGCAGAAGATCTGACGAGCTGTGGGAGGACATCAGAGCACCCTGCATGAAGAAAGGAAAAGGAGATTTTAGAAGACCGAAAGAAAGAAAAGATCAACATGGATGTCAGAAGAGACTCTGACACTTGCTGTGGCAGTGACATCATCTCCTGTCAACTTTCCAAGGGGTGGAGTCTAGCTTGTCAATCAGGTCGCAGCTTGATGACCTCATTTGGAGGTGCTATGAAGATAAAAAGCTCACTGGAGGTGGGACACACACTCTCTTCCTGCCAGACATTCCAGTTGACAAGCTCCATGGAGCTATGCTGATGGCAGCCAGAGACTTGGACCTGGAGGAGCCAGCGCTGAGATGCTTCCACTGCCACTGGATCCACAAGACTTTTAACCTTCTGGCCAGGGATCTTCAGGCATTCAACGTTGTTGCATGTGTTGCATGAGTCTGAAGAGGAATTTACAGACTACTGTGAGCTAATATTGGACTTATGGACTTGATATGGACTAGGCTGGGATGTTTTCTCAATATACAATTGCTCTTTGATATAAAGCTCTTTCTCACCCACATATGAGTATCCTCAGATTTTTTTTCACTAGTCCAGTGGTTCTCAACCTTCCTAATGCTGTGACCCTTTCATACAGTTCCTCATGTTGTGGTGAACCCCCCACCATAAAATTATTTTTGTTGCTATTTCATAGCTGTAATTTTGCTACTGATAAGATTCTGGCGACCTCTGTGAAAGGATCATTTGACACCCAAAGGGGTGGCGAACTTCAGGTTGCGAACCGCTGGTCTAGTCAACCCAGACTAACACACTTGCTCTTGAAGGTACAGTAGCTAAAACAAATGGAAGAATTGAGGTCACAGAGCTAAGCAGAAAATGTCCAAGCACAGCTCAAGAAGATAAAGTAATATGTTGTAACAAAATGTGCAGTGGCATTAAGTACAGTCCCAGCAGCCCGAAGGAGCGGGTCTGCCCTGTCTGACAGTCACTCAGGGTGGGAACAGACTGGATGACAGTGGGTTTGGATTTGGTTGTTGGTGTGTTCACATGTCTGATCGGGAGGACTGGGGCTCACCCAAAATGTCATTTGTTTGCAGGGAAACCTAGTCCCTGGTCAGGAGTCGTGAAGGGCGTCGCCTGGGGAGTTGGCATCGCGACCCTGCTCGCTCTCTGCCTGTGCCTCGTCTTCTTCGTGTGAGTGGTGTAACAGTACTGACTTCCTATGGGTTTCATAGCGCCGGGTGGGGGGAGGGCCAGCCCCCACAACTAACCACGGGTCCAGTAAGCACAATTGTATGGTTAAGATACATATAAAGATGATAATAAAGTCATAACGAAATAGGAGCGAGAGTCAAATAAAGAAGTCAGACACAATTCATGGTACCATGCTCACCTCCTGGATGGCCATGATCTTACCAGCCAGGTCCGCACACAGCGTGGGCCAAGGGCAGGAGAGCGAGGGGAGGTGGGGAGCGCAGGAGAGAGCCTTTCTTTATCCCTAACCAAGGCTTATATCTACTAAGGTAGAGTGATTACAGGTAACCACACACGTCACAGGAAGGGGAGGAGCTAGGGGTGTGCAGGCAGTAGGAAGGGGAGGGACTAAGGGGATACATGTGACAAGAAGGGCGGACCCTAGATTCATGATAGGTGCCTAACCTTGGTCACCCTTGAGTGGGCTTGACCTCCC
>NW_022104553.1:20168734-20169774 GCF_000313985.2 Echinops telfairi | reverse complement strand
TATAAATACCCTTTGCCTCCTAGTTATTTCCTCTATTTCCTTTTACTTTCCTCTTGTCCCACTATCATGTTCAGCCTTCATTAGGGTTTCAGTAATTCCTCTCTGTTACATTACCCTTGGTTTCGCTCTACCAGGCCTCCTACACCCTCCTCACCACCAATTTGGATCACTTCTTGTTCCCTGGTCCCTGGGTTTGTTAACACCACTTCCTTTCCCTCACCTCTCCCTCTCCCATGTCCCCCCAGAACTGTGGGTCCCATTGTTATCTTCTCCTGATTGTTCATCCAGCCCATCTTATCTAGACAGACCTGCGGAGATAATAACATGCACAAAAACAAGACAGAGAAAAACAAAGCAACAAAAGAAAAGAAAACAGCAAGAAACCAATGACAAAAAAAGGAAAGAAAAGAAAAGAAAAACCTGTAAATAGTTTAGGTCTTCTTGTTCACCTTTAGGAGTGTTTTCTGGTCGAGTCTGATGGGGTGCCACACCCTGGCCCCAAAGTCTATTTTTAGTACTCCCTTGGGACTTCCATGCTCTGCTCCCCTTGCTGTTCTGTTGCTTGCCCTTAGTGTTTTGCCTCAGTGCGATGGGGTCAGATTGGTTGCAATTCTCACACTGTGTCTCCAGTGTTGTCCCCTGTAAGGCTATGGGTCAGCAAGGGATGGATGTTGTGTCTCATAGTGGGGCCAGCCATATCCTCTCTGTGCATTGGCTGCTCTGAGCAGGGATATTGTTCTCAAGGCTTGGTGAGCCAGGATGTGCTCCACTCTCTCCTCCTCCCCCTTTATTTCCCCCTGTGTGCTCTGATCAGACATGTCCATCTCCTTGAGCTATAACTCCAGTGCTGTCCTCTGAAGTAAATTTTTCTGGGGAGAGAGGCACCTGTCCACATCGTTTGAATTGGCCCCGGCCCCTCAGACCTCTCCACTGGTTCCCTGCTTTATGCCGGTATGTTGCATTCACAACTTGGAGCAATGGGTTCAAGTCTGGTCCCTCTTGCTCTGTGGAGTTATAAACAATACCCTCCCCGTGGGTGG
>NW_022104553.1:20166176-20167813 GCF_000313985.2 Echinops telfairi | reverse complement strand
AACCGGCTGAATCCCACCACTGATGTATACGTAGTCAAGGGCAAAGAAGAATGTCAATAAATTAGCCTGCCCCCATCTTGGCTAGCCGCAGGGTCTGTTTCCAACACCTAGTTCCTGAGGTGGATGAGGAGGGGCCCTGTCTTCACGTCTGAGGGTGGACGATGGCCTTCAGACCCCTGGCTCCATCACCCTTTCCGGGCTGCTACCTGAGAGCCAGCCAGGCTGAAAGGCTCCGCTCTCTTTGTTCAGAAGGAAGGTCCACAAGAAGAAGTCGGCTGAGAAGGCAGCACACACGAATGACGTCCATCCTGCGTTGGGTACCTCCTCCCAGGTGAGTGATGCGAGCATCCTTTCATCCAGGTTCTCAGAAGGACATCTCCTTGGGGATGGTCCCCAAGAGCTCACTCAATATGTCCAGGACTGAGCTCCACTGGTCCTTCCCCCTCCCCAAATCCATTCCTCATGCTGGGTTTCTCCCTGCCTCGCCCTCTCCTCCATCTCCCAGAGCCAGTAATTTACCCAGCAGGTAGCTGTTGTGTGGTCCCCATCCCCTATCAATCCCGTGGTAGAATAAGGCCCCATACGACTGTCAGAGGGAGATTTGTAGGGGGAGCAGGTCAGCAGACCTTTCTTCTGGCCGGGGTGGGAGGGAGGTGGCTTGAGCCTCAATCTTTCAGCTAGCACTCAAGAACATTAGCTGTCCCTTCCGTGGATATTCAAGAGTAGAAAGCTTCATCTTTCCCCCTGAGAGTAGCTGGTGGTTCAGAACTAACTAACAGGCCTTGCAGTTAGTCCCCAGCACTCCCATAACAATAGCAACACAGAACCATTGTCTCACTGCCATGGAGTCGATGCTGACTCACAGCCACCCTGTGGGACAGGCTAGAACTGCCCCCACGGGTTGGTGGGAGTAGAAAGCCTGTCTGTCTCCAGAGAAAAACCTGGTGGTTTTGAACTATTAGCAGCCAAATCCATAACTACTGTGTGACCAGAGCTCCCAGAGGCCATTAGAGCAGTGGTTCTCAACCTGTGGGTCACCACCCGTTTGGGGTTCAAACAACCCTTTCACAGGGGTTGCCAGATTCATAACAGTAGCAACATTTACAGTGATGAAGTAGCAATGAAAGTAAATTTATGGTTGGGCGGGACCACCACATGAGGAGCTGTAGGAAGGCTGAGAACCACTGAATTAGAGGAAGCAAAATTTGTCAAAGTTACAGAGAAATGAGTGAGTCCTCAGGAATATGTGTGCAATAAATGCATACATACATGTCCATCCTTCCAAAGTCCCCTTGAAGATCCTTGTTTCCTTCTTCAGTCGTGTCTGCTCTTAATGCCCTGTCACCCCACTCAGGGTCATCTGTATGAATCCCGGTCAGGAAGCCCCACAGATCACCCAAGCCCAGCCGCAGCAGCCCCTGCCTCGAAGGAGGAACAGGAGCTCCACTACGCCTCTGTCACCTTCCAAGAGCCGCAGTCCTGGAGCTCACAACACGTCAAGGCACAGGAGACCCCCAACACCACCGAGTACTCAGAGATCAGACTCGCCAAGTGAGGGCTTGTGGAGAGCCCCCGTGAGAGCATTCCTGATGGACATGTGCCTCAGGGACAGATCCCTGCCATCCAGGCCAAGGACG
>NW_022104553.1:20158871-20164887 GCF_000313985.2 Echinops telfairi | reverse complement strand
AAAAAGCAGAATGCTTTGGCAGACAGGCTGACCTGAAGAAAGCTTTGGGGGTGTCTTTGGGTTAAAGAGAAAACAATTGTAATATCACGCCAAGATGACTAAGTATACTTCTTTGAGACAACACCCACACGTGACCAACGGTCGTTTCATCAGTACTGGGTTTTTTGGGGGAGGGGGTTGAACTGTTCTATTAAAATCCATGAGAATCTCATGTCCTTATAGTGACATCATTTGGAACACGTTAGTTCACCAAGCAAGATAGGCATGACTGTTAACCGTGTTGATCTCAGCAGGGGGCTAGAAACTTACAGCCCCTTACACCCTTGGACACTTCCATCTGCTGTGATCATTTGGGGGAGGGGGGGAGAAGCAGAAACATGCTCTAATTTTAAAAGTAAATATGCTTCTTAATGTAACTCTCCGGTGGGAAAATATTGTTGTAGAATGTTGATCGATCAAACGAGATTCATACATACCTAGGGTATCTAAAGAATCTATAAAATCTTGTAGAAATCAATAAGGAGAAGGCAGACTGCCCAGTGGAAAACAGGATAGTCAAATGGGCCGTAAGCATTTGGAAAGACGTGCAACACCGGCAGTTGCCAAGGAAATTTATATTAAAACTAGCAGTGCTCTACAATCACACTGCCACCAACTTGACTAAAAATTGTTTAAAGTAATCTTAAGAACATCGAGTGTTGATATGGATGGGAAGCCACTGGAAAGCTCATATACTTCTAGTGGGCCTGGGAATTGGTACACTTGGAGAAATGTGTGCTTCACTCCCTACTAAGGATAAGCATGGGAGTCAGCGGATCCACTCCTCAGCACAGACCCAACTGAAACACAAACACACATTCACCAACTGATATCAACAGATGTTCACAAGAGCACTCATTGTAATAGCTGGACTGCTAACGCAAGGTCAGCAGTTCGAAATCACCAGGTGCTCCTCAAGAGAAAGGGAGACTCTGTACTCCCATAAGGAGTCACCGTCTCAGAAATCCACAGGGGAAGTTCTGCCCAGCCCTGTAGGACAGCCAGGAGTCAGAATGACTGGCTGGCACTGAGTTTGTTTTGATCCAAACACCCACAGCAAGATGGATGAATAAATTATTCATCATTGGATGAATAAATTATGGATCATTCATTCAATGGAAGAATAAAAATTCAACACGACATGTAAGAATCTTACAACCATAAAGCTGAGTGAGGTTGCCCAGACACAAAGGAGTACATGCCCACCGAAAAGAAAAGGCTAGCGGGGGTGGGGGTGGGGAGGAGCTAAGCTTTTCCATGAACTTTTGAAGCCTGTGGTAGTTACATAATCTGGTGTCAAATTGAGGATTAATAGTGTAAGGGTGGAGTATAGCCTGTCAATCAGGATATAGGCAATGAGGCCTCTGTGTGGGCAAGGCCTTCTCCTGAGGATCCTGGGAACTCCTGCATTTCCTCCTTGGAGGTGGGAGACTCTCTCTCGCTCTCTCCTCACTCCCTTGGAGACTCTGCTGACTATGTTCACACCCTGTGAGACATTTCGAGACATTTCTGAGGAGAAGCCACATGAAGCTACCCTGAGGCAGTCAGAATTTCAGAGCTGAAGGAATCACCTGGAGACCCCTGCCAGTGCTGTGATGCTTAAACCACTGGATCCACAAGACTTTCAACCCATGGCCTGTGATCTTCCTGCATTCAGCATCATTGCATGTGTTTCCTCCTGAGGAGGACTTTAGAGATTGGTATTGAATGTAAGGGCTAATATCAGACTCATGGACTTGATCTGGACTGGGATGTTTTCTCAATATTCAATTGCTCTTGTATATAAACCTCTTTTTTTTTTTAAATCATTTTATTAGGGGCTCATACAACTCTTATCACAATCCATACATACATCAGTTGTATAAAGCGCATTTGTACATTCATTGCCCTCATCATTCTCAAAACATTTCCTCTCCACTTAAGCCCCCCGGCATTAGGTCCTCATTTCCCCCACCCCTCCCTCATGAGCCCTTGATAATTTATAAATTGTTATTTTTCATATCTTGCCCTGTCCGACGTCTCCCTTCACCCACTTTTCAGTTGTCCGTCCCCCAGGGAGGAGGTCACATATAGTTCCTTGTAATTGGTCCCCTCTTTCCTACCCACTCTCCCTCTACCCTCCCTGTATCGCCACTCACACCACTGGTCCTGTAAGGATCATCTGCCCTGGATTCCTTGTATTTCCAGTTCCTATCTGTACCAGCGTACATTCTCTGGTCTAGCCAGACTTGCAAGGTAGAATTCGTGTCATGATAGTGGGAGCGGGGAGGAAACATTTAGGAACTAGAGGAAAGTTGTATTTTTCATCTTTGCTACATCGCACCCTAACTGGCTCATCTCCTCCCTGAGACCCCTCTGCAAGGGGATCTCCACTGGCCTACTAATGGGCCTTGGATCTCAACTCCACACTCCCATCATTCACTATGGTAAGATTTTTTGTTCTGATGATGCTTTATACCTGATCCCTTCGACACCTCGTGATTGCATAGGCTGGTGTGCTTCTTCCATGTGGGCTTTGTTGCTTCTGAGCTTGATGGCCACTTGATTACCTTCAAGCCTTTAAGACCCCAGATGCTATACTTTTTGATAGCCGGGCACCATCAGCTTTCTTCACCACATTTGCTTATGCACCCATTTGTCTTCAGTGATCCGTTCGACACCTCATGATCACACAGGCTGATATGTTCTTCCATGTGGGCTTTTTTGCTTCTGAGCTAGATGGTCGCTTGATAAACCTCTTTCTTATACACATAGCCGTGTTTATAAATTTGTTTCACTAGTCTACCCGGACTAACACAAAGCCCCCTTGTACTATACGGTGCCATTGATTGTTGTGTTAGTCTGGGTTGACAAGAGAAACAAATTCATAGACATTCATGGTTATAAAAAAGAGCTTTATATAAAAAAGCAATTGTATATTGAGAAAATAGCCCAGTCCAGATCAAGTCCATAAGTCCAATATTAGCCCATATATCTGATACAAGCCTATAAATTCCTCTTCAGACTCACGCAGCCATGCAATAATGTCGAACGCAGGAGGATCACAGGCCAGTGGGTGGAACATCTGGTGGATCCAGTGATGGTGGAAGCATCTCCACCCTGGCATAGGTCTCCACGTGGTGCTTCCAGGGCTCTAGCTTCATCAGCATAGCTCCATGTGTCTTGTCAACAGGAATGTGTAGCAGAGAGAGTCTGTCAGTATCTGGCCTCCCGTGAGCTATTTATCTCTGTTGTGCCTCCAAATGAGGTCATCAAGCTGCGACCTGATTGACAGGTAGACTCCACCCCTTCCTCAAGTTGACAGTAGATTATGTAACTGCCACAATTGTTGTTGCTACTAGGTGCCATCCAATTGGCTATGGTTCCAACCCATAGCGACCCCATGCACAACCGAATGAAGCATTGCCTGGTCCCACGCCATCCTCACAACTGTTCTTATGTTTGATCCCTGGGCTGCAACCACTGTGTCCATCCAGCTTGTCTAGGGCAGCAGTTCTCAACCCTCCAAATGCCGTGACCCTTTAATACAGTTCCTCATCTTGTGGTGACCCCCCCCCAGACATAAAACTATTTCCGTTGCTACTTCATCACTAAGTTTGCTACTGCTATGAATCGTAATATAAATATCTGATAAGCAGGGTGTATTAGGACACTCCAGTGCAAGGGTCATTCGACCCCCAAAGGGGTTGCGACCCATGGATTGAGAACCGCTGGTCTAGCGCCTTCCTCTGTTTTGCTGCCCCTCCACTTTTTACCAAGTATGACGTCTTTCTCCAGGGACTGGTCTCTCCTGACAGCATGTCCAAAGTAGGTAAGATGAAGTCTCACCAGCCTTGCCTCTCAGGAGCATTCTGACGGTACTTCTGCCAAGGCAGGTTCGTTGTTCTTTTGGAAGTCCACTGCTATAAAGTCTTAAGACAGGCAAACCTAACTTTTGATCTTGAAGTCAGAGTCCTGGTTGCCCTTGGAGGAGATTAGCAAGAGTGGGCTTTAGGGGGTTCTGGTGAGAATCTGTTTCTTGATCCAAGTGCTAGTTGTCCCAAAGGGTCCACTCCATGGGGCATTTTTTCAGTAAAACACTCAAAGGGAAAGGCTAGTGCCCTTTCTGTATCTCTGTCACCCCTTAATAATATTCACATAAAATGTTTTAAAGATTTTTCTTCTAAGTGTTTAGCTCCCCAGAATACGGAGTGTTGCTTTCTTCAGCCCTGGTGGCATAGTGGTTATGCGATGGGCTGCAAACGAGAAGGTCCGAAGTTCGAAACCACCAGGTGTTCGGCAGGAGAAAGATGGGGCTTTCTACTCCCATAAATAGTTCCAGTCTTGAGAACCCACAAGGTCAGTTCTACCCTGTCCTGTAGGGTCACCCTGAGTCAGAACTGGCTGGATGACAGTGAGTTTGGTTTGAGTTTTTGGACATAGAGTCTGCCCAGCACACCTGTGAAATGACTTAAAGTCGAATGGAATGAACATACCTCCAGGCTCTGTCGGCTAAGACCTCCCAGGTCACATTTCCAGTCTACATCGCTATCTGAACTATCTGTCTTGGAAGAGGTAGGGCCAGGGTGCTCCTTCGAGGCAAGACTCCGTCGTACAGACTTTGGACATGTTGTCAGGAGAGCCCAGTCCCTGGAGAAGGACATCACGCTTGGTCAAGCGGAGGAGGAGCGAAAAAGAGATGGAGATGGATGGTGGGCACAGTGGCTGCAAAGATAGGCTCAGGCCGGGGACCAGTTGTGAGATTAGCGCAGGACCAGGCTGTGTTCCATTGTGCTGTGCAGAGGCTCACTGTGGATCTGAACAGACTCAGTAGCACCCTAACAACATCCACAAAGGAAGCTCTCTCCTTGGATGACCCACAGTTTCCTCCTGCCCCCAAACCAGACTCCTCATCTTCCATGGAGCCTGGTTCCTGTCCAGGTTTTCCCTACTCCTAGACTCCTCTCCCTGTGCGACCCACAGGCTCCTGGCTTTCAATATGTCCCAACCTGGGCTCCTCATCTTCTCCCAAGCCTGGTTCTCTCCCAGGTCCTCCGGCCAGGCACTTGTGAGCCAACCAAGGCAAGGAGAGAGCGCCATGATGGTGCTCCTGCATCAACCCTAACCCTCCAGGACCGTTTCCATCTGGCACATATCTCATCTAAGGAAATCATTCTTCACCCCTCCTCCAATTTCTCACATTTCACTTTATACATCAGGGCAGATTCCCGTCTGCCTCTTCCTCTAAGACGCTACCATCTGAACCACTTCTTTAATCCGAATGAGTTTGCAAATCCGCTTCCCTCTTTCTGGTTCCCTCTCCAACAGATCCTCCGTCGGCTCATATGGCCACAGGAGAAAGTACCTCCATGGTTATCAGTGAGGAGCCCTGGTGTTTTGGTGACTACAGGTTGGGTTCTCACGTTGAGGTTAGCAGTTCAAAACCACCAGCCATTCCTCAGGAGCAAGTCTAGGCTTTCTACTCTTGTAATGAGTTATAGTCTTGGAAGTCCATAGGGGAGGGTCTACCCTGCCCTATAGGGTCGCTGTGAGTTGGCATCGACTCAATGGCAGTCAATTTGGTTTGGGATTTTTTTTAGGGGGGTTGGTCTATTGCTCTCAAGACAGACTCAGGTGAAAGCTATCTGAGGCACAATCAATCCCGAATCTACTGTCCTCGTCATCTGATGTGACTGCGACAGAAATACTACAACGGGCATCTTTAGCGGCCATTTACGTTCTCACCATGTAGGAGGTTAGAATTTTGAATTATCTATCCACTCATGGTATTTTCAAGCCATGGTATTTTCTTTCTTTTTAAAAATCATTTTATTGGCGGTTCATACAACTCTGTCACAATCCATCCATCCATCCATTGTATCAAGCACGCTGGTACATTTGTTGCCATCATCATTCTCAAAACATTTGCTTTCTACTTGAGCCCTTGCTTCTCATTTTCCCCCTCACTCCCCACCCCCCATCATGAACCCTTGATAAT
>NW_022104553.1:20148921-20158354 GCF_000313985.2 Echinops telfairi | reverse complement strand
CTGGTGTGCTTCTTCCATGTGGGCTTTGTTGCTTCTGAGCTAGATGGCCACTTGTTTACCTTCAAGCCTTTAAGATCCCAGACGCTATGTCTTTTGATAACTGGGCACCACCAGTTTTCTTCACCACATTTGCTTATGCACACATTTGTCTTCAGCGATTTTGTAGGGAAGGTGAGCATCATGAATGCCAGTTTATTTATTTTTGCTTTTTCTTTTTTCTTTTTAATCATTTTATTAGGGGCTCATACAACTCTTATCACAATCCATACATACATCAACTGTGTAAAGCACATTTATACATTCGTTGCCCTCATCATTCTCAAAACATTTGCTCTCCACTTAAGCTCCTGGCATCAGCTCCTCATTTTCCCCCTCCCTCCTCACTCTCTCATGAACCCTTGATAGGAGTGCCAGTTTAATAGAACAAAGTGTTCTTGCATTGAGGGAGTACTTGAGTAGAGGCCCAATGTCCATCTGCTACCTTAACACTAAACCTATAAATATATGCACATAGATCTATTTCCCCTTCATCATATAGAAATATATTTACATATGTACATGCCTGTATTTAGACCTCTAGGGATGCCCTTTGCCTCGTAGTTTTCCTCTATTTCCTTTACTTTCCTCTTGTCCCACTATCATGCTCCAAGCCACGGTATGTTCACTGGCCTCATATGCATAGAAAAGATGGGCACTGAAGAGGGAAGGCCGAAAAAGAGTCGGTGCATTTGAACTGTGGTGCCGGAGAAGACTATTGAAAGTACCCGACCTGCTAAAAGGACAAACAAACCCATCTTGAAAGAAATGCAGCCAGAGCGCTCCTGGGTGGCAAGGACGGCAAGACTTCGTCGGACCCATTCTGGACCTGTTGCCTGGAGAGACCCGTCCCTGGAAAAAAGGTCATGGTGCTTGGGACAGCAGAGGGGCCGTGAACAAAGAGGAAGACCCGCAAAGAGATGAATTGACCCAGCGGCTGCCACCGTGAGCTCTAGCACAGGAAACTCTGAGAGGACGCCCGGACTGGGCGCTGCTGCAGGACAGGTCCCTGCCTCTTTGAGTTTCGGTTTATTGGCTTGCTCACATGGTGCCGTAGCTCTGTGAGACGGGCCCCTTCTTCAATCTGCACAGTGCCCAATCACCTTTGAGATTCACTTTCGGTATCTCTTCCTCAGAGGCCATCCATTTCTTGCCCTTGCCCATTTCCCCATCAGGAGGATGAGGCCTGGATTTGTCAACCTCAGCACTATTGCTACTGGGGCACTTAGGGGTGGGTGGTCCTTTATTAAGGCAGGTGGGGGTCTGCTGTCCTGTGTAGCCTGTCATTTTTAGCTGCATCCTGGGCTACTACGCACTAGACACCAGTAGCACGAACACACACACACCCCACCCCAGTTGTCACAACCAAATGCATGGTGGGTCCATTGCCCTGGGGTCAAAGGTGGCAAACCTTTATGAGAGCAGGCTGCCTCGTTTTCCTCAAGTGGAGCAGCTGCTGCTGGGTTTGAACCGCTGACCTCTCAGTGAGCAGCTGAGTGCTTCACCTCCCCACCTTTCAAAATGTCTCTGCGGTCGTTAGGGACCCTCGAGTCTGTCCGGACTCACAGTGACCCCACGTGCAACAGAACAAAACACCACCCCGGTCCCATGAGCTTCCTGGATCGGGGTACCTCGGTTCTTGCATCCGGTGCTGAAAGAATTCACTGGGGCAAAGCATGGTTGGAAGCCATGTGACTTTCATGAAGAAAAAGGGGACGTTTGGGGTATCAAAGTCTCACAAAGCACACGCTGTTTCAGGAAAGTACAGGGTTGCAGGGCACTGCGCCGGAATTCCCTGCTGCATGGGGAAAACTCCGTGGGAGAAATACAGGCACCGGAGCACCCACCCGCGCTGGCAATACCAGGAAATCCCTGGGGCCCAGAGAGCAGCGTGTAGGCCCTGAGCAGACCCTGGGCGGGCGGGCAGGCGGGCAGGCCCTGTGCACCTGCACGTGGGAGGACACACCTGAACAAGAGAGGGTGGGGAAAGAGCTTCCTCCCGCAGTCCCTTAGTTCCTCTGGCTGGTTGAAGGTATTGGCTGGGTTTAAGCCCACCTGGGTGAAGTCCTATGGCTGGGCCTCGTCTGTGCACCCAGGTGCACCTCCCAGCTGGGCCAAGGGGGCTTGTGTCTGAGCACGCTCAAATTGGATCCTTCCATAGGTGTCTCATGGGTGCCTGATTGCTTCTCAACCCCTTTGCTGTGGCCCTAATGCAGGTATCGGGGAGACAAGCCCTAGTCCCTATTCTGGCGGCCTCACAAGTCCCACGCCAGCCTGTCAATGGTTGTTAGGTCTGAGCCCACGCTGCAGCCTCTGTGTCTGTCAGTCCTTCTGACCCAGGGCCTCCCCCCTTCTTCACTGCCCCTCTGCCTTACCAAACTCAGTGTCCTTCTCTAGGGACCGCCCTCTCCTGAGAACGGGCCCAAAGTAGGAGAGACAACGTGTCAGCATTCTTGCCTCCCAGCACCAAAAGCACGCTTGTGTTTCTTGCCAGACCGATTTTTCTTTCTCTCCAGACATTGCCGAATGCCCCTTGAGGGCCAAAGATGCCCGGGGCTGAGAATCCCCGGGTCCCAGCGTTCCTCCTGGCGATCCCAAGGATCCCTGAACAGCATAGCTCCTTTCCTCTGGGTCTCGTTTTCAAGGTCACCGCCAGCACCGTTACTTCACCCCCGGCCAGTTTCAAAACAAGCAAGTGAATTTCAGTTCCTGTTTATCACAGCCTAAAGGGAACCATGGCCCTGGGAGCGTAGTGGTCAGGCTGCGATCTGAATGGCGGGCGGTTAGAAACCACCAGCCGCTCCCCGGAAGAAAGACCGGGCTTTCGACTCCCGTCAATCATTAAAATCTCGGACTCCCAGTCGCTGTGAGCCAGCACTGACTGGATGGCGCTGAGCTTGAGGTTTGAAAGGGGGACCTTGTAGGTGCAGTGGGCAATGCGCTGGGCTGCTAACGGCACGGTCAGCAGTTCCAAGCCACCAGCCACCCTGAGAGAGAAAGAGGAGGCTTCCCACGGCACTAAAAAGGCACAGACTTGGAAACTAAGAGTCATTGTGTGTCGGAATCTACTTGATTGATGGTAGTGAGAAAGGGGAGCTTGGGAAACACTTAGGCTTTTCTCCGAGGTGGGTAAAGGTGATGGTTGAACAACATGAAAGTCATAACTCATGGGGGGGGAGGGGGAAGGAGGGGGAGACTGAGGAGCTGATGCCAGGGGGGCAAGTAGAAAGAAAATGTTTTTGGGAAAAAATGATGACAACATATACACAGATGTGTTTGACACAATGGATACATGTAAGGATTGTGTTAAGGGCTATAAGAGTCCCTAGTCAAATGACTTTTAAAAGAGCGAATCCTAACTAATGTCAGTGAACTGCGTGCGAAGACCAACCAAGCTTACTGCCATCGGAGTCCATTCGGACTGACGTGGCCCTACAGGACAGGGAAGAAGCAGCCCTGTGGGTTTCCAAGGCTGTAACTCTTTGCAGGAGTAGACATCTGTCTCCCTTGGAATTGTGGGAGCAATGCCAGCCCCCCACAACTAATCGTGTGTTCGATAAGCGCAATTGTAGGGTTGAGATTGATAAAGATTACAATAAAGTCATAGAGAGCATGAGAGATGTAGGAGAGAGTCAAATAAAGAAGTCAGACACACTTCATGGTAGCATGCTCACCTCCTGGATGGCCATGATCTTACCAGCCAGGTCCATGCACAGCGTGGGCCAAGGTGAGGTGGGTTGGAGACCCAGCAGGAGACTGGAGGCTGGAGACCCCGTTTATTGCTAACCAAGGGTTATATCTACTTAGGGGGGGCATGATTATAGGTAACAACATGTCACAGGAGGAGGCAGTACAATAGGCATTCAAGCAATAGGAAGGAGATATACAATGGGCATAGGTGTAACAGGAAGGGGATGAGCTAGGGGTGTACACATGATAGGAAGGGGAGGGACTAGAGGTATACATGTGACAAGAAGGGTGGACCCTGCATTCAATATGGCAGCCTAACCTTGGCCACCCTTGGGTGGGCTTGACCCCTCTGGGGTCTCCTACAAGGAAACAGACAACTACTACCCTTATCAGAAGGGAGTGGACCCTACTTGTTGTGGGATAAACAGTGGTGACAGATGGCTGATAGCCCTTAAGGAGAATAACCCCTGACGTACTTCTGCTGACCTCCAAGTGTATAGTCATTCCCCATGTGTAGCAAGGAGCTACGTTTGGCATATATTTGGGGGAGAGAACGTGGGGAGAAATCCTTCTGTTACCCACATGGAATGGCTGGAGGTTTTGAACTGCTGACCCTGTGGTCAGCAGCCCCACTTGTAACCCACTACTTCAGCAGGGCTTCTCTGTACATGTGAACATTGCCAAAATGCCAAGTGTTCTGTTACACGTGTATTGGTTGTGATTAGCAGATGCTATGGAGTCAAATTCAACTCATCTGACCGACTGGGACATCCCTGTAGGGCTTTCTAGGTTGTCATTCCTCCCCGCCAATAATTTATTTGCATATGATTCACATATACAATCAATAGGTTGATCACATCAAAAAGAGCTGTATAATCATCACCACGATCAGTTTTAGATTGTATTCTTCATTCTTGTACTCATTATTGTTAGCTCCCCATCTCTGCCCAACCTCCCCCACTGTAGCCCCAAGGAACCATTGATCCAGTTACTGCCTCCATGTGCATTTACCTCTTCCAGATTTCAGATACAGGAAAACATTAAAAATAAACAAACAGGGCCAGCCCCACTCAGAGCCAAACCGAGTCCCTCCCTAGAAGTGAGTATGTGCTACAGAGGACAACACTAAACCTACAGGTTGTGGAGAGGGGCCGACTGACTTCCCACACACACACAAAGAGTGTGGGACTAGACCCCACGCTGGCACACCAAGCCCAGAGGATGACGTCCCTGCACGGGCCTGCTAAGGCACAGAGAGGACTGTGGGGCCAACAGCAGCTTGAGTCCTGATGTCCCCTCCCTGGAGCACATACTGCAGCAGAGGCCAATACCGGGGACACACAGCGGGGAGCGAGTCCGGGCTGACCACCACACACACATACACAGTGGGGCAAACCAAGAAGGGAACATCACAGAGCAACAATGAGAGCAAAGCCAAGCCACAAAGGCCTTGAGGAGCCCCCAAAATAGACGTCAGGTTAGGAAGGGCAGTTCCCAGAACCCCCTAAGACTGGTGGGGGGATTAGTCATAAAGGTCAGCAGACAGACCTGGTATTATGTGTGCTTTTTTTTTTTTTCTTTTTGAAAATTCAATCTTTTGTTTTCTTTTTGTTTGGTCTCAATATTGTTGCATTTAATTCCCTGGGTGTTCTCCGGTCTAGGGGGGTGTTGGCTCGCTGCTTCTTTCCTTCGCCTGCCCCTTGCCCCACCCCCACCCCCAGTCTACTCTGCCCTGTGTTAGTCCAGGTTGACAAGAGAAACAAATCCAGAGACACTCAGATGTGTGTAATAGAGAAGTTTATATCAAAGAGTAATTGCGTATTGAGAAAACATCCCAGTCCAGACCAGATCAAGCCCATAAGTTCGGTATTACCACATATGTCTGATACCAATGTATATATTCCTATTCAGACTCTCATAACAAATGCAATGAAACTGAATGCAGGAAGAGCGCTGACTAGTGGGTGGCAAGTCTGGTGGATCCAATGGTGACAGAAGCATCTCAGTGCCGGCATGGGTCTCCACGTGGCTCCATCAGCGTAGCTCCATGTGGCTTGTCAACAGGAATGTGCAACAGAGAGAGAGAGTGTGTGTCCCGCCTCCAGGGAGGAAGACAGGAGTTCCCAGAATCCTCAGGAGAAGGCCATGCCCACACAGAGTCCTCATTGGCTATGACCTGATTGACAGGCTAGACTCCTTCTTCGCAAGTGGACAGAATAGATAACTGCCACATCCCCTAGAGCAGCAGTTCTCAACCTGTGGGTTGCGACCGCTTTGGTGGTCAAACGACCCTTTCACAGGGGTCACCTAAGGCCATCAAAAAACACACATTTCCAATGGTCTTAGGAACCAAGACACAGCTCCTCTATCTGTCCCCAGGCTGGTCCACCCACAAGCAGATACACCCACCTATGAGTACCCGTGTGAAGACTGTTGCCCATGCTACACCATGCTTCAAGACAAAATTTCATCTATTTGTCATTAGAAATAAACATGTCACAATACATAAATTACATATTGTTTTTGTGATTAATCACTATGCTTTAATTATGTTCAATTTGTAACAATGAAAATACATCCTGCCTATCAGATATTTACATGATTCATACATAACAGTAGCAAAATTACAGTGATGAAGTAGCAATGAAAAAAATTTTATGGTTGGGGGGGTCACCACAACATGAGGACCCATTCAAGTGTGAGGCTGCATCCCACATTAGCATATTCAAAGCAACTCTTTGAATGCAGTAGGGTACAACCAAAGTTGAGCAGTCAATGTCGGAAAGAAAGAGAAGGTTCTGTGTTTGATCCAATTGGCAGAGATGTTGGAATGATCAGATAAGCAATTTAAAATTACTGTGAATATGTTAAATGTTCAGAGGGGCGAGGAGGGGGAAAAAGAGGAGCTGTACCAAGGGTTCAATAGAAAGAAAATGTCTAGACAATGATGTCTAAAAACAAATGTCTGGAAAATAATGATGGCAACATAGGTACAATTGCTTGATACAATTGATGTGTGGATTGTTACAAGAGCAGTAAGAGCACTCAATAAAATGATCTTTTCATTTAAAAAAGGTTCAGAGGGGTGGGGAGTGGACAGCATGCAAAAGCAGGTGGGTAACATAGCAGAGAACTGGAAATGCTAAGAAGGAATCAGAGGAAATCTTCGAAAATCAAAGTTTTGCAAAGAATAAATAAATGTGAGCTTTTCTAAAGTGTTCATGAGGACGAAGCCGTGCCCGACCCAAGCCATGGTGCTCTCCAGAGCATTGTACGCATGTGAAACTTGGACACGGAGGAAGGAAGACCGCAGGAAAACGGATGCATTTGAATCGTGGTGCTGGAGTGTCAGGGGAGCCAACCCCTAACAAATCACCACAGGCCCGGTAGGCGCAATTTTGCAGCACTAAGTAAAGATTATAGTAAAGTCATAGAGAATGAGAGTGATAGGAGACAGAAGGAAATAAAGGAGTCAGACACATGTTGTAGTAGCATGCTCACCTCCTGGATGGCCATGTTCTCAACAGCCAGGTCCACACACAGCAGGGGAGAGAGCAGGAGAGAGATTTATTGCTAACCAAGGCTTATATATCTTTTGGAGCCATGCAAGCCCCCTGATTACAGGTAAAGGCATACGTCACAGGAGAGGGCTGTACCATAGGTAATACAGCAATGGGAGGGGGACAATCTAGGGGTGTGGGCGCAATAGGAAGAGGAGGGATTAAGGGTATGCATGTGGCAAGATGGGCAGATCCTAGATTCACGAGAACGGCCTTAGAGCTGGAGACGTGATTTAGCCTAAACTTTCAGGAGAAGCATTGCGCTGTCCCTCACAGCAGGGAGTGAGCCCCGCCTATTGTGGGAGAAGCAATGGTGTCTGCTTGCTCTGGATGGCTGAAGTCTTCAGGGAGATAACTCGACAATCATTTACCATTAGTTGCCAGCAGTGTCCTAAGTTTAACATATATATTCGGGAGAGTCGAGCTGGGGTACAGTGTTTTTGTATCCCACACTCAAGGAATACTGACGTCTTTCCTCTGCTCCCCTGTCTCCCACCTCACCCCACAGAGACCCACACATGTGCAGGCATCTTCCCTGAGGGCCAGGAAAGAAGGGCAGGCTTGGGCTGACTGGGGTTGGGGCAGGGCAGGCCAGGCAGGCTGGGAGAGACCAGAAGCCCTCACTGACGCTACTTCTCTCTAGAAACGCGGGGCCTGAAGGACCCTGAGCACGTGGAGGCCTTGCAGGACCAGTCCCAAGTGATGCTGAGCCAGCACAGCAAGGCCCATTCACCCCAGCCAGCCTGTGAGGTGACTCTGCACCCCTCCATCCCCTTGCCCGCTTCTCTACCCTCTACCGATGGGTCTCTGTCCAGCCAGTACAGACCCAGCACCTGCTGGGGGCCAGGCACTGTGCCAGGCTCTGGGAGTGGGAACCACACAGAGAGTTGCTGCCCAGCCACCACCAGGGCCAAGAGACCAGTCCCTGGAGAAGGGCATCATGTTTGGTAACGTTTAGGGGCAGTGAGCAAGAGGAAGGCCCTCAACGAGATGGGTTGACACAGTGGTTGCGTCAACGGGTGCAGGCACAGGAACCAGGGCGAGGAAGGCGCAGGACCAGGCAGGGTTTCCTTCTGCTGTGCAGATGGTCAGGTCACGGTCGCTAGGGGTCAGTAGCCACTCAATGGCACCCAACAACAACAACAACCAAGTGTTCATGAGGTTGTACCAGCCCTACCACCACAACCTGTCTCCCTCACCTACTCCCTCTCCCTTCTTCTGATTGCCCCTGAGCTAAAACCTCTGGGTGTTTCGTTCCCAAGCCAAGCTTCTTCAAAATGATGTCCAGGTATACCCTTACCTCCTATGGGAAGTGGTCCTGAAGGTGGCTTTCTGTGGGAAGCTGAGGACTGGGCAGCGAATGTATGTGGCCACGTTCTCTGTGCTCCTAATTAAGAGTCAGGAAGGTCAACTCTGGTGGAGGAAGGCCGTCACATTAGAGATGACCCCAGTCACCTTCTCCCAACTAAAAATCATCCCCACAACATTCCCCCATAATAGTGCTACTTTAAAGATGGCTCTTCAAGCACAAGGCTGCTCACTACATGCCTGGAGGCTATCTTTCTGTAAGCGTCATCAGGTTCTATAGTCTGTCCCATCCAAAAGTGTAGCCCGCCCCCTTAACTCTAAAACCTGCCCAGCCTGTCACGTATGTGACTGGCTTGGCTTGCAAGTCCAATGAGTATATAAACCCGTTGGAAAAGACATTCTCTCTTTGGATCCTGACTTCAGGAAAGGTGAGCACCCTGCATGCCTTATCTGTTTTCCCACAATTGTACACACCGCTCCTCGGGACCCTTTCGGGTGGTGGGGCCCTAAACCCACAGCTTTCCACCACAAACGTGTCCCAATCCCCATGGGGCTGGAGAAAAGACTCTGAGGTGCCAGCCCCTCGGACTTCGCCTCCAACCACAACTCAATGCATGCTCCATGGTGAATGTGGAAGAACCGAAAACCTTGCCGCTGTTGAGTCAGTCTGACTCTAGCAACAGGGTGTGCCGGAGACCAGCTCCGGCGTGTTCCTCACAGAAAGCTGAAGTTGGGTGAGTGGTCTTGAGAAAAAAGAGAATATAGAAAATAGAATATAGAAAAGTAGGGTTCAGGAGGACCAAAGAAACATCCTGAAACGTGAATGTATGCAATGGCAA
>NW_022104553.1:20142502-20144973 GCF_000313985.2 Echinops telfairi | reverse complement strand
GAGGGGAGAAAGGGGAAGCTAACACAAAGAGCTACATATAAGCCCCTCCCTGGGGGACAGACAACAGAAAAATGGGTGAAGGGAGACATTGGTCAGTGTAAGACATGAAAATATAATAATTTCTAAATGATCAAGGGTTCATGAGGGAAGAAGGGTTGGGGAGCAAGGGGATAAAACGAGATGATACCAAGGACTCAAGTACAAAGAAAATATTTTGAAAAGGATGATGGCAACATATGTACAAATGTGCTTGACACAATGGATGTGTGTATGGATTGTGATAAGAGGTGTATGAGCCCCCAGTAAAATGATTTTTTAAAAATAAAAGAACTTTCTGCTCACAATGAGCTACCAGTGTAGTGGAACAGTCAGAGAACACCGAACAATATATTTTAAATAACTGTTATAGATCGATCTGTCCCCCCAAACAAGTGCTGTAAATCCTAACCCTTATACTTGTGGCTATAATAGAATTTGGGTATGAGTTTTCTTTCTTACATTAATGAAGTAGGAGTACAGTGGGTGGCTTAAGTCGATCTCTTTTGGGGATACAGTAATCGCTCCGAAATGCAGAACCTGTTAGAAGGCAGAGAAAAGCGTAAATAGCTCTCCCTAATAGCAAGATCCATTGAAACGTGGGAAGGCTGCACCCTGACCAAGGCGGAAAGCACGTGCAACCGATTAAACAAGGTAGTTCGGTCGCCGAGTTCCCGCCGTGACCGAGTTCACCGCAAGGAGTACATGAAGCAAGCAGCGATGCGGACAGACGGTCAGCAGATCCCAGGCCACATGAAGATCGCCAAGCAGCCCAGGATCCGTTGAGGACAAAGACGGATCTGCCCCCAGGACCAACACGGAGAGAGAACGCTGTCCCCTCGATGCAGCCCAGAATCCTAGCCTCCTAAATAGATTTGTTTGTCAAAATCGCTCCCTTCGAATAGTTTGCTTACAGCACCACTGCATAAACTAAGACAACCGCGAGAAACGTTTGGAAAATAAAATAAGGCCACGTTCGCGAAGCGTTAGGCAGCCACCAGGCTGGCGTGACCAGGTCAAAGTCAAGGGCAAAGGCAGTTTTCTTTGGAGCGGTCCAGAAAAGCCCCGGGAGGAGAACGTGGGAGCCCGAGTTTCCAAGGCAACGTTTACCACTCCCGATTGGCTCAAGCCCGGGGCGGGAGACGTGAGGAGGGGCGGGAGAGCGAGGTGCCTTTTCAACCCGATTGGTGCTGGGAGCCGCGCATCAGCTCCATCGCTTTTCTGATTGGCGGAAGGGGAGGTGACCCGTCGCTGATTGGCTGAGGAGTAGACACGCCCATCTGAGGCGCGCGAGGCGACTGGCGCGGGGGACGTGCGGTTTGGGCAGCGCGGATTTACCTAGTGCAGCGCGCATCCCCAACCGGGCTTTCGGCTTGCGCTCCCTGGACTGGGCTTCTCTGGAGCCACGACCCCCTGTTGAGTCAGGAGACCCAGCAGTGGGTTTGCCCTTGGGCTGGGAGATCTTCGTGGCGTCAGTTGGGCAGCCTTAACGGTTTTCAGGCCTGCGAGCCCCTCCCCACACGCGCCCCTGGGTCGAATGAGCCACGTGGCAGAACGCAGGCCAACTCTAAATCCGTTAGAGTTGGTCAGGCTCCCCGAGGGCCCGTCCACGCACTCGTCAGTTCGCCCTTGAGGCACCCCCTGTCTGTGGATCTCAAGTCTGTCGGTCCGTCTGCTCAGCCTAAAGGTACAGCGAGTGGGTCACCAGTGCACCACTAAGCCAAGCAAGGGGTCCCCCAGTGATCAGGTGAGTGCTGATCCAAAGCAAAGGGTTCATCAGATAATCCACCTCGTCGCAGCCCCTCCTCTCCCCCTCCACCCCCTTAATTAATTAGCCTCCTAAGTCCGTCTGTCTCCGAATAAATTAATCCTCCTGTAAAGCACTCAGCCGTTAATCACCTAGTTCTCCCACGTGTAAGCCAGATAATCAGTTCCACGGTCAAGGCGTTGGTTTCCCTGGAAAACTCAGTATTCGGTCAGCCTAAGTAGGTCAGCTATCCCCACGTCAATCATTCCCTTGGCAAGTCCTTAGAGACCGGCTGAAATTGAGACTCTTGGAGGAAATGGCCCCACAGACGCGTGTGAGCACCGAGCACCCCCTGGAGCCCTTGGAAGAACAAGAGTGAAACACCTGAAAGGAGAAATGACAAGAGGAGAACATGTGAGCATCGGGGGAGAACAGACAGGCTCCCTGAAGAGTCATCCTGGGAATATGCTCCTAAAGCCTGGCTAAGAGGAACAAGAAATCTGAATTTGAGAGCGGACCATCATACCTCCAGCAAGACAACTCACTCACTCGTGGCACAGACGAGGGAAGGAAAAGGAACATCGAGGAAGGGGAGAAGACTTGACCAAAGCCATCTGATGATTTACCGGCCAGGACCTAGAGAAGGCTTGTTCCAACATATGCCATGTAAGGCTGCCCCATCAGAGAC
>NW_022104553.1:20140514-20141971 GCF_000313985.2 Echinops telfairi | reverse complement strand
AAGGTCAAATGAGCTGACAGCTCTTTGGAGGAGGGAAGCTCCGAAGAGTTCTCTCTCGAGGGGGCGGGCCTCAAGGTAAAGGGGAGGGACCACTCATGCAGAGCTTTTGCCAATTGGAGAGTTTGGAGCAGGGAAGGAGCAGCATGTTGACGTTGCTGCTGTGTGAATAGGACATAGTGTAAGGAAAGGCCGAGCAGAGAGTGGGTGAGAGGACAATGGATTGGGCCAGGATCGTTGCCACAGAGATCATTCGAAGAGGTCCGATTGCAATTATATTTGGCAAGTACCGTCAACCAGGGTTTTCGGATGGGTTGACCATGGGCCATGAGAGAACAGGAGTCATCCAAGAGAGCTCTGAGGTTTCAGTAGTTGATTTCTCTTTGGGACCATGACTCCATTTGGTTTAGAGACATTTTTTTGAATTTTGGGGGATGTGGATTTAACTCCCTTTTGTCTGGGGTGGAGGAGGGTGTTTAAACTTTTAATACTGAGGGGTGGGGTGGGAATGAGCTGATACCAAGGGCTCAAGTAGAAAGAAAATGTTTTGAAACTGACGATGGCAACATAGGTACAAATGTGCTTGACGCAAAGGATGGCTGGATGGATTGTGATCAGAGCTGTAAGAGCCCCCAATAAAATGATTTTTAAAAATAAAATAGAGAGGGAGAGAGAGGAAGACAACCGAGCATGTGGATGGCCTGTATGATTTCCACTTTTTCTAAACTTGATCTGGAGGAAGAAGAGCTTGAGTTTTGAGAGTATTTCTAATTCTACAAGCTGGGTGACCCGCAAGTCAATCACATGCTTCTCTGAGCTTCCATTTCCCCCACCTTATGGAAGAAACAGTAAGGTCTAATTCCACAGGATTGATGGGGAAAGGAGACTACTGTTATAGATTAAATTGCATCCCCTCCAATATATGTGTGTATACCTATAGATGTACGTGTGTGTATGTGTATGCACACACACACACGGTTTGTAAATCTTAACCTCCATGCCTGTGGTTATAATCCCATTTGAAAGATGGATTGTCCCTTTTTATATCAGCAAGGCAGGCAGGGTCCGTGTAGGCTGCATCTTGAGTCCATTTCTGCGGAGGTAACAATTAAAGAGATTAAATAAGAAGCCCAGCAAGCTGAGATGGGAGACGAGATCCCAAGATTGCCCACAAGCAAGCACTTAACAGAGACGAGGACCTTCCTCCTGAGGGAGTCAACAGAGAGAGAAAGCCTCCCTGAATCTGGCCTCCTAAATGGTGAAAAAATCCGGTTTGTGAAAGTCACCTACTTAACGCCAGCACCAGATCATAAAGCAGGTACCCCAATGAGAACAAGCACATGCTATGTATTCCGTGCTCTCCAAAGCAAATGGGCTCAGCCACCATGCGCTGCATTTGGCAAAGACTCCCCAGTGAGTGGAAGAGAGGGACACCCTTCTAATGGGAAACAGGGGAAAGG
>NW_022104553.1:20108435-20139527 GCF_000313985.2 Echinops telfairi | reverse complement strand
CAATCGTAATGTATCTAAGAGGAATTTCTGAGACGCGAATGATAGGAGAACATGGGAGTGGGGCAGGAGGAAAGAAAAAAGAAATAGAGAAGAGAGTGGTATTTGTGTGTGTGTGTGTGTGTGTGTGTGTGTGTGTGTGTGTGTGTGTGACATCTCCAGGCCTATAGTAAATGATAAATACTAAAGGATTCAAGTTAAGGACTTTGGAGGGGGTTTTGTTTGTTGAGATTTCATTGCGGCCTGACGACGGGTTTCTTCAGCCAAGTGGTGTCAGGGTTGACCAGCTCCTACCATCTCATCACGGAACCAGTAGGCGCAATTGTACAGCAAAAATAAGTAAAGATTCTAGTAAAGTCATAGAGGGCATGAGAGATAGAAGAGAGATTGAAACAATGGAGTCAGACACATTTCATGGTAGCATGCTCACCTCAGCCTCACTTGGTGGTCCTCGTGTAGTGAGAGAGAGAGATTTATTGCTAACCAAGGCTTTTATATTCTCTGGGGACGTGCAAGCCCCCTAATTACAGATGAAGACATACGTCACAGGAAAGAGTTGTGCTATAGGTAATACAGTAATGGGAGGGGGTGATCTAGGCGTATCCATGTAATAGGAAGGGGAAGTAATGGGGGTACCCATGTGGGCAGATCCTAGATTCAGGATGGCAGCTTAATTTTGGATGTCCCTGAGCCAGTTTGACCTGTTCTCTGGCTCACTATAGAAACCATTATCAGTAGGGTGTAAGCCCCACTTACAGGGACCAAACCATGACTGCAAGCCTTTAGGGAGAAGTAGCCCTTGTCCTTAACAGCAGGGAGCGGGCCCTACCTGTGGTGGGACCAGTCAGTAGTCTGGCAACGGACTGCCTTCAGGGAGGTAACTGGACAATCCTTGACCATTAGCTGCAAGCACTGCCCTAAGTTGAATATCTATTTGGGGGCGGCAACTTGGGAGACATCTTTGTTCCCCACAAAGTGGTCTATGAACGGAGACGGAAATGACACAGCACCAGAGTGAATCGGGGCGTGCCCTCACCGTTGCCCCGCTGTTGTGGGCGTGGTTGTGTGTCATCCAGCCAATCCCAATGTCAGACAGAGCCCAGCTGCTCCAGGGAGTTTCCCAGTCTGCTAGCTTCACGGAAAGAGCTTGCCTCGTCTTTTCTCCCGCTGAGCAGGCCAGGGAGTTCAAACCGCTGACCTTGTCAGTTAGCAGCCAAAGCGTCTAACCATTGGGCGACCAGGGTTCTTTCATCATTGCCCTTCCAACCAAACTCACTGCTACGGAGTCCATGCGGACCCACAGCGGACTCTCTAGGACAGGGTCCAACTGCCCCTTGTGGGTTCCCGAGACTCCACTTCCTGGTGGGAGTAGAAAGCATGGTCTTTCTCCCTCCGAGTGGCTGGGGGTTTGGAACGGTGGACCTTGTGGCTCACCGCCCAACACAACTCGCTAGCCACAGGTTAATGTTGGTAATCGATTACTGTATGGATCTTTGTTTCATTCCTGGGTGTATTATTTCTATTGATGAATGTGTTATGACATATAAACCCGTGGGTGTGTATTTACAGATAATGTTTACATGAAATGATAGGTGATTCCATTTTTATGGAACTATTATGACATATTAGAAACGGGCTAGTGAGAACATGGACTTAACCATCCAGCTTGAAATCTAAATCACAATCCCTTGTGCCAAGTGTCCTGGTGGCAGAACAGGAATGGGAATACAGATACCAAAAGGGTAGCGGGGAGGCACCGATCATAATGAATGGCACGTAACCACACACTCCCAGTCAAGGGCAAGAACCACAGAAGGAGACAGCAGTCGTAGTGAGATTTGAAAATACTTAACAATCTACAATCTACTGGGGGGCCAGGAGGGTTGGGGGTTGAGGAGAGAGGAAAAAAAGGAGGAGCTGATCCCAAGGGCTCAATGGAAATTAGATGTCTAGAAAAGAATGATGGAAATATGTATGAATATGTCAGATGCAATTGATGTGTGGTTTATAACAAAAGTTGTAAGAGCCCCCAAGAAAACGATTTTAGAAAAAAAAGTTTCCTGGTGGCACTGTGGGATAAACTTTGGGCTACTAACCACTTCTGCAGTTCAAGCCCACCAGTTGCTCCAATGGAGAAAGATGAGGTGAGGTGGCGTGCTCCCATAAAGACTGGCAGTCTCAGAAACCCTGCATAGGGTCACGAGGAGTCAGAACCATGAGCTGAGAGGAGTCCCTTGTGAACCACTCTCCCCCAAACACATCTCCTGCTCCCAAACATACCACAAACGACCACACGAAATGTGGCATCGTGCGTGTGTGTGTGTGTGTGTGTGTGTGTGTGTGTGTGTAGTGATAAATTGAAGTTTACCCAGATCTTCCCGTTGTCCTCTGATCCTGAGATGTAATGCCTGGAGTCCTTGGGCAGGCGCTCAAGATAAACATGTTTTTGTGCACATGAGGCCTTAGGTCCCTCAGATAGCCAAACACTGTGATAAAAGGTAGGCATTAGCACCGATGAAACAAGCACCTTTCCTCTAGGCCTTTAATGCTTTCCCCCCCTCCACCCTGCCCACTATTATGACCCCAGTTCTACCTTACAAATCCGGCTAGATCAGAGCATGTACACTGGTGCAGATAAGAGCTTGAAACACAGGGAATCCAGGACAGATAACCCCCTCAGGAACAATAATGGGAGTAATGGTGCCAGGAGGGGAAGGCGAAGGTGGGGGGAGGAAGGGAGAACCGATCACAAAGATTGACATATAACCACCTCCCAGGGATGAGCAACAGAAAAGTGGGTGAAGGGAGACAGCGGCTGGTGTGAGACATGAAAAAAATAATCATTTATAAATTTTCAAGGGTTCATGGGGTGGGGGGGGGGGAATTGAGCGGGTACCAAGGACTCAAGTAGAAAGAAACTGTTTTGAAGCTGATGATGGCGTCATCTGTACAAATGTGCTTGACACCATGGATGCCTGGATGGAATGTGATAAGAGCAGTACGAGCCCCAACAAAGTGATTTGTTGTTGTTGTTAAAAAGGTGGGCATTAGCAACAACAGACAGTCCAGCCATGTGGGGTTTTGTTTTGTTTTTTTAGCGGGGGGTGTGGGGTAGGGTAGGGGTGTGCTTTACCTCAGGGTATCAGCACCACCTCCATGCCTATGTGACAGAGGCCCAATCAACATTGTAGGCACCAAGGCTGGAGTGAGCTTCCTTGACTGGCAATCCTGTGTGCATATTGTCACACACCATTGCTCCAGAATGCAAAGGGGAAGTCACCAGAAAGCTCCGTGTTTGGGGCTTTCCTGGGCCCTGACCTGTGGGGGACCGGCCTCCCCCCCACCGAATGGGTCCAAGGGCCGGTTGTGTGATTGAGGGGTAAATGAAAGAGACAGCAGACAAGATAAAGCCTGCAAGGGCTCACCTCTCAGCCATGACTTCAGGAGCCAGGTCGGAGCAGAGAGAGAAGATAAAGTAACCTCACGAGTTTACATAATCTCAGGCATGCAGGCCACGGTAAGCACATACATAACAGGAAGGGGTTGAGCTAGGGGTGTACATGCAATAGGAAGGGGTGGCACTAGGGGCACCCATGTGAGAGGAAGGCACAAATGTGACAAGACCGGCAGGCTCTGGAGCCCAGGTGGCAGCCTAACCTTGGTCTTCTGGGTTGGCTTGACCTTGGGTGTCTTTGAGCTCTTCTTCAGGGGAACAATCCATTATCCTTATCAGAAGGGAGTGGGTCCCACTTAGTGGGGGGAGAGACAATAGGGTCTGATTGCCTTAAATGGCTGACAGCCTTCATGAAGGCTGATAAGCTTCAAGCAGTTGACCTCCAAGTGTATAGGCAGTGAGCATGTGTTAGCAAGCAACACCTTAGATTCGGCATTATTATGGGGGGACATCGTGGGGAATGACTTTTACTTAGGAGAACGTGAGTGGGACGCATCTCCAGCCCAGGAATGCGAAGGTTCTCTCCACGGGAGCCCTGGTCTGCCAGTGTCCTTAATGTGCGAATGTTGAGAGTTTACCCCAATACACTCTCTTCCCAGGTCTGTTCCCCACACTTCCCTATACCCCCTTTCTCTTGGCTGATTTTAACCTGTTACCTTTCACCCTGTTTCCCCAAAAATAAGACAGTGTCTTATGTTAATTTTTGCTCCCAAAGATGCGCCAGGTCTTATTTTCAGGGGATGTCTTATTTTTCCATGAAGAAGAATACGGTACACATTTATTGTTTTATTAAAAGAGACCTCTCGATATAACCTTTGGTTAGCAGTAAAGTGGGGGCTCTCCTGCTCTTGCTCCCGAGGCTCTCTCCTGCTCTCACAGCCAGGCTCCCCCCACGAGGACCACCAAGCAGGGCTGAGCCACATGGAGCTATGCTGTTGGAACCAGAGCCCTGGAGCTGGAGGAGCCATGCAGAGACCCACGCCAGTGTTGCAATGCTTCCACCACCACTGGATCCACAAGACTTTCCACCCACAGGCCTGTGATCTTCCAATGCATGTGCTGGCCCAGGTCTCCAGATCTCAGGGAGACAGAGGGAAGAGAGCAGGCAGCTTCGACCTTCATCCCTCCCACCTACCTCTCCTCTGCTTCAGGCCAAGGCTCCTCAGGCTGGGAGTGTGCCCCCCTCCCACCTCCCAAGTCTGGATTTTGGGGACCACATCTGGAGCCCCAATTAGGAAGCCCGGGAAGGGAGCAGAGAGACCAAAGAGTCTGCGCTGACCCGCCCCTTGACTGAGCCAAGCTTGCATAGTTTTGAAGAGAAGACTTGAACCCAGAGATTGTTATACCCCAGAGCCCACACCCTGAAAACTTGGGAGAGCATCACCCTCCCTCTTAAAGGAAAAGAAATAGGTCTGAAGAGGTCAAGTCCAGAACCAGGGCTCCAGCCCAGGACGTCTGCACATGTGAACAATAGGACATGGGCTTCTAGCAGCCGGCTGAACTTGACGCCCAAGGCCACCCACCACGGGCTCACCATGCCTACCTGGTCTTCATTCTCTACCCTCCCAATCACTGATCTGTTTCTGTAACATGCCAAGTTCCTTGTGGTCTCACCCCCCACCCCAAAAAAAAAAGAGACCTCTCACTGCCTGTCTGCTCTGGCTGTGCTGTGGCCCACAATGAGCGCATGTGTGGCTATACCCGCCCTACGGTCCAGAGTCCAATTACGGTAACTTTCAGTGGCCTTATTTTCAGGGAGGTCTTATTTTGGGGGGGATGCCTTATAGTTCAGCGAGAGGCAAAACTGTGGGTGGATCTTATTTTCGGGGGTGTCTTACTTTCGAAGAAACTGGGTAGCGGTCACTCACTGTAACTGTGTGCATAACAACTTTCCTTGGGGTCTGCGCATCTTTTTAACAAGTCGGTGAACTTACCATATCACCCAGAGGAGCCCCGGTGGCGTAGTGGTTACAAATGGGGGTGCTAACCACAAGGTCAGCAGTTCGAAACCACCAGCCGCTCCATAGGAGAAAGACGGGGGCTTTGGACTCCCCATAAAGAGTGGCAGTCTCGAAACTCAGGGGCAGATCTACCCTGTCCTGTAGGGTCACTATGAGTCGGCATCCGCCACTCAATGGCAGTGAGTTTTAACTCTGTTAAATCTGCCCCTTCCTCTTTTTCCCCTCACCACCCACGCACCAGCTCAAGCTTGTCATTCCATTCTGTCCAGACACCACGCCAGTCTCTTCCCCAGCCGTCGGGCCTGCAGTCCTTCTGCAGCGCAACCCCACCCCCCCCAGGCCATTTCTGATACACCTCCGTGGTGCCCCCAAGTTCCCATCTGCTTTGAGAGAGAATCCCATCCTCCTGGCCCAGAGGCCAAGGGGAGAGGAGACATGACACCTGGGCTTCCCAGAGGTGCACAGGATGGCTGCCCTGTCCCTAGACGCTCTTGAACGTACTGCCCCATGTAATCCCTGCTTCTCAAGATGTGGACTGGCCTTAACAATGGAGGGAGCAAGAGAGAGAGAGAGAGACCCCTGGTTTTATAAGTATACTTTCCGCCCTCCCCACCCTTACCTTCTCTTGCAGTTGCACACAATCGCTTCCTTTGGGATATATGGTTCTGGAGTTAGACCAGCACTGTAAAAGCCCCGACCCCTCCCGTTCCGGAGAACTACTGCTCTATGGTGACGCCCAGGCTACCCGGTGAGTGGGGCACGAAGCCCTGTCGGGG
Source organism: Echinops telfairi (assembly GCF_000313985.2). NCBI lineage: Eukaryota > Metazoa > Chordata > Mammalia > Afrosoricida > Tenrecidae > Echinops > Echinops telfairi. The sequence goes on along the minus strand of NW_022104553.1, from coordinate 20,133,339 downwards.
GAGGCGTCAGGGCCAGGGTGAGGTAAACAGGGGGTCAATTGGGCTCTGATCGCATGAACAAAACGGGCATGCTCAGCATCATGGGCGCTGACAGTATGGGGAAAAAAGAGACATTCTTAGGGCCATGGTTTCATGGGACATCCCGGCCCATTGGCTTAATCACATCTTCAGTGCCTCTGGTCTGCCTACTAGTGGAACCCGTAAGACCTGGGGTCTTTAGAAATGTGTAAGCATCCATCCAATCTGCCACCTGGGGTTTGCCTAGAACAAGAGAGAGAGAGAAGCAGAGTTGGGAATTGGAAGGGACTGCGGGATATGTGGCTAACAGCCTCCAGTGACCATGACCAACTCCCCGCTCTGCTGCAAGACCCAAAGAGCTGGGCAGGACGTGGGTACTGCCACCGCTGGACATTTCCATGCAAGACATCCTAGAAGAATCCTGATCAAAGGGGTTCAGATTCTCGTGAACTCCACACGCCAAGGAGCCCTGCAGATTGGGCGAGGCCCCTGCAAAACTACTGGCCCGGGATCAGAACCCTTAAACCGCAAACATCCCCCTGGGGCTTCCAAAAACCCCGCGGGCGCTCAGTGTCACGGGCCGTCTGCCTGGAGCGTGTTCTGCTCTCTCACGGTGTGGGGGATCCGACGGGCACCAGCCCACCTGGGAGGATGAGCTGGGACGGTGAAGCCCTGTTAATGGGAGACGAACAGCACTGAGGAGGAGGGTGAACACGGCGACACCCCTCGAAGAAGGTCATGTGTGTCACCGAACGGTAGGGCTTGGGGTGCACATGGCTGGGCCTGTCAACAACAGCTGCAAGCATTGTGTTTGGAAAAAGCGTCAGAAAAGGGCAAGAAGAGGCGTCGTTTCAAGCAGCCCATGTGGCCAAGCAGCACGGCCCGAGGTGCCTGGAAGCAGTAGAAGAGGACCAGGGCGCCCCAGGGTGGGCTGAAGGGAGGGCGACTCCATCCATCAGGGTGGCACAAAGCTCTGCGAGGATACTGAGCTGCTTCGGAAGTACATCACTCACACCCCGGAAGCCTCTGGGTTGTCAATTGTCAGTGTGGGTCTGTCCATCTGCCGCTCTCCGGGGGGCATGCTGTCTCGCTCGGACGGAAAGACAAACACAGCAGTCTTGCTGTGCATCGCAACCCCTGGCAGACCCTACCCGTCCCCACCCCCACGAGGGACCCCCTGGAAAAGGCCACGATGCAGGGCTGCGGCTAGCCCAGGGAAGGAGTCAGGATGGGTTCTGATGGGGCCGCTAACCTCAAAGTCAGTGGTTCAACTCCAGCAGCACCCCCTTGGGAGAAAGGCGAGGCCGTCTGCTCCCCCAAAGAGCTCCAGCCTCGGCCAGTTCTACCCTGTCCCGACAGGGTTGCTCTGAGTCAGAACGGACTTGATGGCCGTGGGTTTGGGGTCAGAGGGCGAGGGGTGGGGTGGGGGTGGGGGAGTCCCTGTTGGTCCAGCAGCCCCAACATAACATCAGTGGAAAGCAGCAATGCCCGCCCCTCCCCCTCTCCGTCTTCTCTGCACTCGGAGCAGCTCGCCTGCTACTGCCCCTCACCCCCTAAAAACGTATGCCTGGGCCAAATTCCGTCTCCACCCCTTCCCTGGTCAGGAGCACCTCCCAGCTGCTGAGCCGACCCCTGTCAGTGTTGGTGCAGAAACGGCCGGACGAGCGCTTCAGCAGCTGGACAGCCCCACGTTCCCTGACCTCACTCATCCCTAGTCGCAGCTTCCAAACCAGCACCGTCTCAAGGGACATGGACACAGCCGCCAAGTCCACTGGGGCAGGGGCTGCCACAGTTGGAGGGCCGTCTCTGAAGCTGGCATTGGGACCGTGTTTGGGAGCCTCCTCCTTGGTGATGCCAGGAGCCCGTCTCTGAAGCAGCGGCTCTTCTCCTACGCCATCCTGGGCTTTGCCCTCTCGGGGGCCAGGGGGCTTTTCTGCCTGACGGCGGCCTTCCTCATCCTCTTCCCCATGTGAAGGAGCCTTCTTCACCTCCCATAGCTCTCTGTCCCACGTCTCGTCTGCCCTATATGTTGCTTTCCCTGCACCTCCCCAGGCAGCCCGGGGAAGGAAATTGGCTCAGGGTTTGACAGAGGGAAGACAAATGAATACTGTATTAATAAAGATGTTTCTTGAGGAAAAAAAAAAAAAAAGAAGAGCAACAACAACACGGGAAACACTAGGTCCACTTGCTCGTGACTGGGGATCTTGAAGGCGACTACGGGACCCCTGGCGGCAGAGTGACTGCGCATTGGGCTGCCAACCTTAGCGAGCGCAGCTGGTCTAACCCCCCAGCCGCTACTCCAGTGTGGAGCTCCCGTCTGGGAAACCCACAGGGGCAGCCCTACCCTGCTGCCCTCTAGGGTCGCTATGGGTCAGCATCCATTGGACGGCAGCGAGCCGTCCTACCCGTGCCCTGCCAAGCAAAGTCCATTAGACATGTGCTTACTCGGAAAATGCCCTCGTGGTCTTAGATCTCAGATGAGTGCTCGTTGAAAGGCCACTTGCCACCTGGAAAGAGGGAACCCGAGAATGAAGGGCACTACAGATGACGATGATGATGACGATGATGGTGGCAGCGGCAATGGTGGTGGTGTTGGCTGCCATCCAGTTGGCTCCCAACGCATGGTGACCTTGCTTGCAGAGTGGGATAAAGCTACTGAGACCCGTAGGGTTTCCGTGAAGTGATTTGGCAGAAGGAGCTTGGCAGGCTTTCCTCCCTAGACCCATCTCAGCCTGGTCGCTTCCACGGAAACCTACTTAGCCTGCCAGCGACGCACAGGACTCCACCGGAAAGTTGACAGGCGTTGCCCCGAAGGCAGCCTTTCTTCCTGCCACAGCCATCAGATCAGATCAGAGCGCCCCCGGAGTTCTCTGTCTTCTGGGCTAGGAAACAGCCGAGGGAGAGGGCATGATGGACCCAACAGCGTCCAGTCAGAAAGTGACCCATGGAGAAATGGATCAGGTGTCTTAGTGAGAAGGGGGCAGAGATTACAGGGGGAGCCAGGGGTGGACGAGAGAGAGACACGGGGCTTGAGGCTGACCCTGGGAAATCTAGTCTTGGGGGTGGGGCAGGGCAAGGAAGGCATCAGAGGCCATGGGTAAAATCCACTCTTCCATCAGCCCGGAAGGTCCAATGCCCAGGTTCAGGCCCAATGAGAAAGAGCCAAGAGGAACAGGTCTGTCAGAGCCAGGCCTGCTGGGATTCAAGAAAGTCTGTCTACAGTTCTCCGTGAACTGTGGCTCAGAAGAGAGCTGGGTCCTGGAGGAGGTGGGGAACGGGAGTCGGGTGCCTTGCTGATTTCTGACTCGCTCTCCACTCCCCAGCACTCCCCAAGCTATTCAATGCCTCGTGTTTCTTGGATTCAACGCTGCATTGCAACTGTATCTTCTATGGGGACCCCACGCCCACCATCGAGTGGAAGACTATGGATGGGAAAAATATGAGTAACTATATGAAATTGACGTCCTCATCGATTGGCCCCTGGGCCAACAGCACCATCCACCTGTTTGAGGAGCCACGAAACACCATGGGCGTGCTTTGTGAGGGGAAGAGCCAAAGTGGCCTCCACGCGTTGAGCTTCCTCATGATGCCACGTGAGGATAAGAGGGCCCTGGTGGGCGTGTGGGTGAGGTTGAGAAAGACGAGGGGGCTGGGGGCAGGCACTGGCGCTGGACGGACGGACGGACGGAGCAGTTTGGGCTCTGATTCTAAGGTCTCGGGAAGAGCAGCCTCCCTGACATCCTCTTTCCTTGCAGCAAAGACGGGCTTTGGTTCCCAGACATTCCTGCAAGGGCTGCTCCAGGGCATCGAGTATGGCGCCATCGCAGCTGGGTTGCTGTTCCTCCTCCTCCTCCCTTTCATGTGAGTACCGAGGAGCAGCCGGAACGCGAGCCTCTCCCAAAGCCTGCTGCTCACCCAGGGCCGTGGTAAACAGAGGGCCAAGACAGAAAGAACCCCCGCCAATAAAGGAGTTCGGTGTCTGGCAAAAGGGAACCGCACCAAACCAAACCGGATCACCGCGATCCCAGGCCATCGGGATTAGAAACCCAAGCCAGTTAGCCGGTGAGTCACTCCTGACTCCTGGCTCACCCCCATGGGTTTCCAGGTAGGACTGCACCCCATCAGGTTTTCAGTGGTGTCTTAGTCCGGGTGGACTAGAGAAACAAATCCAGAGACACTCATCTGTGTATAAGAAAGAGCTTGATATCCAAGAGTCATTGTATATGAAGAAAACACCCCAGCCCAGTCCAGATCAAGTCCACAAGTCCGATATTAGCTCACATGTCTGATACCAGTCTGTAAAGTCCTCTTCAGACTCACGCACACATGCAGGAGGAAAGATCACAGGCCGGTGGGTGGAAAGTCTTGTGGATCCAGTGGCCATGGAAGCCTCTCAGTGCTGGCGTGGGTCTCTGCATGGCTCCTGCAGCTCCAGGGCTCTGGCTCCATCAGCGTAGCTCCGTGTGTCTTGTCAGCAGGAAAACAAAACAGGGTGTGGGTCTGGTCTCCCGTGAGCTATTTATCTCCACAGCACCTCCAAATGAGGTCAGCAAGCTGTGACCTGATTGACAGGCTAAACTCCACCCCTTTACTCTTTTTATAAAATCCATTTTGAGGGCTCATACAATGCTTATCACAATCCATACATCAATTGTATCAGGCATATTTGTACATATGTTGCCATCATTCTTTTCTAGACAGTTACTTTCTAATTGAACCCTTGGTATCAGCTCCTTCCCCCCACCCCATATGACCCCTTGATAGATTATAAATTATTGTTGTTTTCATATCTCACACCAACCACTGTCTCCCTTCCCCCACGGTTTCCGTTCTTCTTTCCCCCGGAGGTGGGTGGTGGTTGTGTGTCAATCATTATGATCAGTTCCCCCTTCTTCCCATCCTACCCCACCTCCCCAACCTCCCTTCCCATCTGGTATCTCTCTTCCCATTCCTGATCCTGGGTTGTATGTGTTGTGAGCTCTTGACTCTTATCTACACCTGTGCACATGCTCTGGTCTAGTCCAAAGTGAGAGGCATCACTGGGGTCATGGTGGGAGGGGGAGGTTGAGGAAACTTCAAGGAACCAGAGGAATGGTGTGTTTCATCGGTGCTTTACTACATCCTGGTTGACTCATCCCTTCCCTGTGACCCCTCTGTGGGGGATGTTCCATTGTCTAGAGATGGGCTTTGGGTCTCTGCTCTGACCCCCCTCATTTTCAACCATATAGTTTTGTTTGTTTGATTGTTAAGGGTTTTCTGATGCTTGCTACCAGGTCCCGATGACACCTCGTGATCACGCAGGCTGGTGTTCTTCTTCCATGTGGGCTTGTTACTTCTCTGCTATATGGCCACTTGTTTCATTTCAAGCCTTTAAGACCCCAGATGCTATATATTTTAATAGCCCACGCCCTCACTCTTAATAGTCTCAAGTTGACACCAGATTATGTAACTACCACAGACCACCCTTTGTCAACTTGACACTTTCACACAACTCTTTAGTCATATATAATTTTTGAACAAACAATCATAAAATCACATCTGCACATACAGGATAAAATTAAAATGCATACAATTCAAAAATATGCCACCCTCATTTAAACATAACATTCTATAAGTGAACAAAGCAAAACTATCCTATCCCTATGTGAACACCAACACCATAATCCTGTGAACATATTCCTCCACCTATGAAAGTTTGAAAACCAACCACTTCATGCCTTTATCCCCAAATTTTGGGTATCCAATTTCTATACTACCCTCTTAGATCAACCCAGTGCTTTGAGGAGACAATCGTAATCTTTGATGTGAAGAATCGTCATTCCAATTGGAACCTTGTGAAGTCTGCATCCACAAGCAAAGTCAAATCAGGACAGGCCATCCATAAAGTCAGCAACAATATGCACCAGTTCACAGGCTCAAACGTCTCTTCATCTGGTTGGGTTCTGGTCAACTTAATGTGGGCCACCTCACTTAGCCTCATGAGGGTGCCCATGGGCTGCCTTGTCTTTAGACCATGGGACCCATCACAAATTGTCAACAACCCTAGCCCCCTGGTGCTAGGTCATGAACTTCAAACCAGTCAACCCACTCCCATTTTCTCCTCTAGTCCCTGTGAACCAGGTCCACAGGGTCAGTGGCTAGACTCAACCTGTCTCTTTATTGCTGTGTTTCTCTCACTTCCACTTAACACGTGGATCCAAGTGGTCACCTAGCAAGAATGTCAGCCTGCCCACAGGCTCCTTTTAACAGTTTAGTCCTTGAGTGGGGAGTTCCAGTTATATTCCAAAATTTTCCAGCCTCAGACACAACACGAGTCCAAAATTCCAAAATTCAAAGGATTCCTCTTTCCTTCCACCTGTCAACAGCCCCCTAGGCAAGTCTCTTCACTTTCTCATGTCCCAAGCACTCAAGACACTGGGTGGGGCTTATCTTATGCTTTGCAGGCATGTCCTAACCCATTTAAATTCCAATTTAATGTCTGAAGGCAAGTAGTCTTGCGAACTCTCTATTTTTACTTTCCAATAATCATTTCTATCGATCATTATATCAATAACAATAGGCAAAAGAAAACAGTATAAACCTAGTGGAGCCAGATCCTAAACTTAATCTTAAAACAGTCGAATTCTATCCTTAGCTATCTTATCTTAATCCTTATCTAAGCTATTCCATTGATAAAATATTGCCATAGGCCTCTGACTTCTTCATTCCAGGACTGGGCCTTCTGTCAGCCATTTTCCCTAAGTAGCATGGTCTCTAAGTGGCAATTTTTCCCCCTGAGCTCAAACTATACATAATCACATTCATTTTCACCATTTAAAACAGGAGTATCCAAGAGCAACAACCAATCAAAATAACCAACACCTTAACTTCCCATTTTCTTTCCAGAAAACAACACAGTAGACTGCATGGCCATAGCTGACCTCTGGGTAGCCAAAGAAGAAAACTATCATGAGGCAGAGGTCAAACAAGCATCCTGTCTCCATCTTTATAATTTATTTCTCTAGTACCCCACTCCCAAGGTACCATAATGTGTTAGTCTGGGTTGACTAGAAAAACAAATTCATAGACACTGTGTGTATAAGAGCTTTATGTAAAGAGTATTTGTATATTAAGAATACATCCCAGCCCAGTCCAGATCAAGTCCACAAGTCCAATATTAGCTCATATGTCCAATACCAGCCTAGAAATTCCTCTTCAGACTCACACAACACATGCAATGATGCTGAATGCAGGAAGACCACAGGTCAGTGGGTGGAAAGTCCTGTGGATCCAATGGCAGTGGAAGCATCTCAGTGTTGGCGTGGGTCTCCACGTGGCTCCTCCAGCTTCAGAGCTCTGGCTCCATCAGCATAGCTCCATGTGTCTTGTCAGCAGGAAGATGAAGTAGAGAGTGTGTGTCTGGCCTCCAGTGAGCTATTTATCTCTTTCATGCCTCCAGATGAGGTCATCAAGCTGTGACGTGCTTGACAGGCTAGACTCCACCCCTTTTAATAGTCTCAAGTTGACACCAGATTATGTAACTCCGACAAATGGCTATGCCCTTTTGGAAGTAGATCACCAGCCCTTTCTCTAGAGGAGCTTCAGACTCTACAAGGTCACAAAACAGACCGTAGGGGGAGAGGGAGGATGGAAGGAAGTCCCAGAGAAGCTAGCAAAACATCCCCAAAGTGTTGTCTGGGATGAGCCTTGAAGATTGAGTATTCCTTGCCTTAAAGAATCCATATTGAAAAGCTCAGAGATCTATTTGAGGAATGTCAAGGGGCTTGGTGTCATTGGAACCAAAGGTGCTGAGGTAGTTGATTGTGCCAACCTGGCTGATAAACACAGGTGGGGTTAATTGATGGGCGGAGGGATAAATGGATCAGTGAACCTCGCCTTTCAGTTCCTGGGTCTGTTGCTTTGTGATGGTCAGACCTTAGCCAGTTCCCTGCTTTAGCTGGCAAGGCTCGCTTCCTGCAAGACATCCCCAAGGAGAAGCCACATGGACCTACCCCGATGCAGCCCTGGGTGCTGGAGCAGCCGTGTGGAGACCCCTGCCAGCGCTGAGATGCTTACACATTCACTGACTCGGCTTTCCTCCTGCAGTCGGCATCATTGCATCTGTTTTGTGAGACGGAGGAGGACTTTGTGGCTTGCTGTTGGACATGTGGGTCAATGGGTTAGTGTTGGACTTGTGGGCTTGGGCAGCACTGGGTTGGGATGTTTTCTTGATGCGCACTTAACCTTTGTATAGAACTCTCTCTTATACGTGAGTTTCTGTGGATTTGTTTCTCTAAAGTACCCAGACTGACACAGGTGCCTTGAGAATATTGGTAATGACTGAAAAGTCTGCGGGCGAGGGGTGGGGATGGGGAGTCTCTGGTGTTAGTCAAAAGGACCCTTGGAACTGAGATCAAAGCAATGGCTAGAAGCCTGGAGCAAAAAGGGCAGAGTCGCTAGACAGACGTCAGCACGACCAGAGAACAAGGCAGGTGAATCTATGGCCAGTCCAAACAGTCCGGACTTCCATCTTGCACCGGGAGGCCAGGAGCAAGCATCACGCTGGGAAGGAATGGTGTCCGTGTGGGCTAAAACACAGACGAGAGTGAGACCCTGGGATGGAGAAGCGAAGCCAGTGCCGTGGCTGATGTAAGAAAGCGACGGAATAGCCTGAGCTCTGGGCAAGTCACGCGGTGAATGCCAAGGGGTGGGGTGGCGGTGCTGGGGCTCGGGGGATGATTGGCTCCCAGAAGAGAAAAAGGACGGAGCAACATGGCAGGGCCGCTTAGGTTGTTTTCAAAGTGCTGCCACCAGGAACCCTCTGCCTCGAGTTTGTGAAGCCAGTTCGTAGCTGATCTCCTCTGAGCCTCACAACTTGGTCAGCAGAGTGTTCCTGTTGTACCAGGAGCCCTAGTAGTGTGGCAGCGGTTAAGCGCTGGGCAGGGACACCCAATGGTCAGGGGTTAAACCACCCCCAGCCACACCATGGGAGAAAGATGTGGCTGTCTATGCTGGGTAAAGGTTATGAACCCCGTCTTGGAAATGCAGTTCTCTGTCTGACCTGGCTCTGGCTGTCATTGAGACCTGACCCGGCAGCAATGGGTGTACGTGTGGGGTCCAGTTGACTAGAGAAACCAATCTAGTGGCACTGGTCACTGTGAAAGAGGTCTTTATACACGAGACTTTCTGTCAAGAGGTAATGATCTCTCAAGCAAACATCCCAGCCCAGTCCAACTCAAGTCCCTAAGTCTGACACCAGTCCATAAATCCCTCTTCAGACTCACATAGCCACGTTCATCGATGCAGAATGCAGGCAGATCACAGGCGGGAGGGTGCAGAGTGATGGGGATCCAATGGTGGTGGCTACATCACAGGGCTCACGCAGCTCTCAGTGTGGCTCACCCACAGGAAGGTGAAGGCAGAGGGGGGCGGGGCCTTCACAGGACCCTCCTTATGAGAAGGCCACACCCACAAGGAAGGACCATACAGGCTGTGACCTGATGGACAGGCTGGACTCCACCCCAACGCTTCCGTATATCAAGCGGACATGAAAGGGTGTAACTACCGCATGATGGTTTCTTGGGTTCCGTTCCCCTGGAACAGAGGTCCCCCCATGAGACCCAGTCCCAGCGTGCTTATGCGGCTCTCCCGAGATCACCACAGCTAGCTGTGAGTGTTTGTGAGGGCTCTCCCGCAGAACGAGGAACAGATCAAGGCTGGGCCTCATCGGGGAGTGCAGCGAGGCAGAGAGCCGGAACTTATCAGCTGGGTCATTTCCCTAGAGTGAAGCATATCAGGAAGAAAATGACAAAGAGAATCGCAGAGACGGCAGAGAGCCCTGTCACCGAAGCACCCGAAGAACCCAGGACCTCTCTGCAGCCCGAAGAACCTTACGAAGAGCAGGAGCAGGTATCGTATCGGTCAAGGCCCGCTGTGCCTGGGGTGTAGTCTATCCGCCTTAATGACGGTAAGGTGGCTCGTGGCGAGGGACATTGAGGAGTCGTGCCCATTGGTTTGACAGGAAGTCTAGAATGCTCAGGTGTGCTTGTAGGCCCTCTTACAGATGGTGGTGCTACGGCCTCGAGAGGGGAAGGAGGAGAGAAATGGATAGAACTAACTCCAGGCATAGTTGGACATCAGAAATTTACACACACACACACACCAGCACACGGAGTCTCACACACACACACACACATACACCAGCACACGGAGTCTCCTCCGATCGGGAAAGGATACCAAGAACGCCTAACGCAGTGCTGGTCACATCAGAGTAGAGACCAAAGGGTTCCGGTCTCAGTGGTCAGCACAGTATGTAGATGCCCCAAGTCCAAGTCCACCCAAAGTGACTGGAAAACAGACTAAGTCCAGGATGCTCCTTCCTTTACCCTGCATCCCATATTCTCATAGGGCCCTCGAACCCTTGAGGTTGCTAGACATTCCTGAGAGTTACCACCTAAGGTTTCGTGGAAGCAGACTACCACCCCTTTCTCCTGTGGGGCCGCTGGTGTGTGGAAACCGTCAACTGTGGGGTTAGCGACTAGCATTTTGCCACTGGGCCACCGGGCCTCCTTAAACTATTGCCACTTGAGAGGGTCTAGGAGCAGAAGTGCCCTGCTGACCACCCGCACCCCCACCCCCCGAGACCCTATCTAGGAGCCCCTGACCCTCTGAAGGTTGACCAGAGTACCAGCTCCGACCTCATTCTTTACCCATCTCCCCAGCAAAGCAAGGTCAACAAGCTGACAAAAACCTATGGAAATGACGTCATACCCTGGCTCTCCACCTTCCCTGGAGTGACAGAAGTCTCCTTAGAGCCTTCCCCTGCCCCACCTACCCCTAGCCCCACCTCCTTCCCAAAGCCCTCGGTCGCCTGGAGTCTCCAGCTCACAGTGTCCTCCCCAGGCCCCACCACGCCCTCCTGTGTGTGGAGTTCTATCTGTTGCTAGCATCGTCTCGGGGTCTTCATGCTGGACAATGCCAGGGTCTCCGAGAAAGACCACAGCCAGGCCCTGCCCTCAGAAAGGAGCTAGCCTGGTGGGAACCATATCCTCACAGTGGGAGAGGTGGGGCGAGGCGAGGCTTGACGATTGCCCAGAGGAGGGCGAGATGGAGCCTGCCTGAAGAAGTCAGGTGTGGAGCTTCCCCAGGGGAGCCCGGGGAGCCGTTCGGTGGCCCCTAGTGGTGGGCGGGCAGTGTGAAGGCCAGCAAGAAGAGCCTGGGTCCCGGCTCGCAGCGTGGAGCTAGAGGGCAAGGTTGGGTCAACCGCCCTTTCTTCAGCAGGTGTCCTTTCCGGTTACCTCGCCTCTAGAACAGACAAAAAATCAATACCCTTCTTTACCTGTCTCCCCCAGGAACGCAAGGTCAGCCAGTTCAGCCAGACCAGTGAGAAGACGGAAACGCAGACCACGACAGAAACGGTGGCGACGGGGGGGACCTCGAGCACATATAATTCCATACCCTTCCTGCAATGACAGAAGCCTCCCTAGAGGAGGGCCCGGATCCCCCGCCTCCACCCCCAGAGCCTCCCGCTCACAAAGCCCTCCCAGCCTCCACCCCTCCTTCACGCTGGTTCAGCCTGGAATAGGAGAGTTACCCTTGGACCCTATTTTAGGACCTTTGAAAGCAAACGGTGCTGTTGTGTTGTTTGAGTTAAGCATAAGAATCCGGCCCTGCCCTGGTCCACCCCCAGAGATAGTGCCCAAGAAAGCAAAAATAAATGTGTGAATATGAACCAGGCCCACGAGCAAGTGCCTTTTTTTTTTTTTTTTGGAGCCCCCTACACCTGGCTCAGGAGCCCAGGTAGCATAGTGGGCTATACATTGGGCCGCTAACTGACAGGTCAGCAGTTTGAACCCACCAGCCGCCCCTCGAGCGAAAGGTGAGGCATTCTAAGATCTACAGTCTTGGAAACCCACAGCGGCAATTATGTCTCCTATAGGGTCCCTAAGTGAGAATCAGCTCCATGGTAGAGGGTTACAATCTGTCCGGCATCTGGGATATTAGAGAGAGATGAATATATATATATGAGAGGCTTTGACTCATAAATGAGCTAAATCCTAATTTCTCTGCTCAGGGGCTGCTTGTCTCTCTGGACTAGGCTTTTTTGCCCACTTGTGGACTTCAGTATCCTCACTTGGGGGAAGAACAAGTGAAAAGCGGTGTCCAGAGACGAGTCTTGGCCCATGGAGAAGAGAAATGGAGATGGGCTTTGAACACCAGGATAAATCGTTGCAGCTTTATCTTGTAGGACCTTATCCTGGCTTCCTTGGCATGTATGTACATTCTATGAGAACACAGACCATGTGTGTCGCATTTTCTACTTGTATCACCAGCAACTAGAATAGTGTCTAAAACATGAAGGTAGGTAGGTAGGTAGGTAGGTAGGTGGATGGACGGGCAGAGGGAGGGAAGGAGGAAGGGAGGGAGGGAGACAGACAGAGGCCGTTAAGTAAACTCTGACCATGATGACTGTGATAGGTTTATTGTGCCTACCTGGCCAATAGAAGCGTGTGAGTAATCAGGTCGAAGTTTGATTGGAGGTCAAAGAGATAAATGGCTTGGCAAGGCCCGCTTGGTCTCTGATGATCAGAGCGTGCTGGAGTGTGCGTGCTGCTGCTGTAGCTAGTTCTCTGCCTCAACCTGTGAGCTATACTACCTGTGGGCCAGGCCAATCCGTGGATCGTGCATTCGATTTCCCATCCAGGCCTGCTTCACCAAGCTCCTGAGCTACTGACTGTTGGTGACCCAGCCTGCTGCTTGATGCCTATGGGAAGACTCTGCTTGCCCTGCTCCAGGGAGGATTCTGCTGTCTGCTTCCTTGACCTTGGACCCGGCAGCCCACATGAGTTGAAGGACTTATAGTATATTAACTGTTCCACGGAAGTGAGTTGAACTGAACCCTCTGTACTGCTGTGTGGACTAATTTGTTGTTATATTCCTTCTCGTTGTATATATGTAATCATAAGCGTCCTGGTTCTGTTTCTCTAGAGAACCCTGCCTAACACAATGATCTTATGTACAACAAGTAAAATGATGCTACCTGGGCCTGAAATAGCCCCATGATGACTGGAATGAAATACCTTAAAACCCTTAACCCACTGCTATAGGGTCAATCCCAACTCATAGTGACCCTATAGGACAGGGTAGAACTGTCCCCTGTGCCTTTCCCAGACTGTAACTCTTTATGGGAGTAGAACACCTCATCTTTCTCCCAAGGAGCAGCTGGTGGTTTCGAATGGCTAGACTTGAGGTTAGCGACCCAACACGTAACCACTACGGTACCAGGGATCCTGGAAAAAAAAAAGGGGGGGGGGGTGTTAAAAAATGTTTACCGAACAATCGAATGAGTGAAAGAGAAGCTACTTCAAGGTCAGAAGCAAGGAAGGAGGAGGATGCTGATACAGGTGTGTATGCACAGTGACTGATGATGTGATCCTCCTCAGAAGAGCCCAGTTAGAAGGTCATTGACCTAGCCCTTGGCCAGGCTGAAAGATGTGCAGAGAATGAGAGAACCCGGCCCTGGCATCAGAATGGACCCTGGCTACGCACCATTCCTGTTGGAATGGAAAACTGCCCCCTCTTAGATACTGGCAGTTTTTATGGTCAAAACCTGGCCCGCTCTTCCCTCATGGACTCTCTGGGAGTCAGTAGAGTTAACTCCCAACTCAACACCCGTGCGCCGGTCATCTTGTGCTCAGAGTAGATGTGTGTTAGTCCCGGTCGACTAGAGAAACAAATTCACAGACACTCGTGTGTAAGAGTATTTTATATCAAAGAGTAATTGTACATGAAGAAAATAGCTCAGTCCAGATCAAGTTCCTATGTCTGACATTAGCCCAAAGGTCTCAAACCAAACTGTAAATTCCTCTTCAGACTCACACAACACATGCAATGACGCCGAATGCAGGAAGATCACAGGTCAGTGGGTGGAAAGTCCTGTGGATCCAGTGGTGGTGGAAGCATCTCAGAGTTGGCAGGGATCTCCCCGTGTCTCCTCCAGCTCCAGGGCTCCAGTGTAGCTCCATGTGTCTTGTCAGCAGGAAGATGAAGCAGAGAGAGCCTGGCCTCCAGTGAGCTATTATCTCCTTGGCTCCTCCAATTGAGATCATCAGGCTAGACGCCACCCTTTTTCAGGTTGACACCAGATTATGTAACTACCACACCCTGTCTGTGTGAAGCCCATCTCTTGCATGTGATCCGTGCGCTCCACACAAAGGCGAGCATCCACGTGCACCAGGTAGCTCGGCTACAAAATATCCGGACATGTGCCTGCCTCCCTGAAGCTCATGCTCTACAAGGGCACAGAGACAAGAAGGAAACAAACACATAGTTGATGTTTTAACCATTGATAAAGACAGGGAACGAAAAGGGCAGAATGATTTAACCATTGATTAAAGACAGGGAACGAAAAGGGCAGAATGAGAGCGTACAAGGGACCGGGAGCTGAGATGTCAGAGAATGCCTCTCTGAGAAGGTGGGTGCCATTTGCCACTGAAGCCCGAGGAACTGAGACTTCTCCATGCAGAAGGAACCTCAGAGCCTAGGTTCTGAGACAGGATAGTTTTAGTGAGTTGCAGAACACCCCAAACCCCAAACCAAACCCATGGCCACTGAGTCTATTCCGACTCATAGCGACCCGATAGGACAGGGTAGAACTGCTCTGTGGGTTGCTGAGACTGTATACCTCTGATGCTGTTGTTCTTAGGGGCCATCGAGTCAGTTCCTACTCCCAGCCACCCAATGTGCAACAGAGCGGAAACACTGCCCAGTCCTACGACAGCCTCACAGTTGCAGAAAGTCTCATCTTTCTCCCAAGGAGAGGCTGCAAGTAGCTGGTGACTGCGAGTAGCAGCCCAACACATAACCCACCACACCACCAGGGCTCCTCAGTTCCACAGCTGGAAGGATCTAGCATGCTGGAGCTCAGAGACTCAAGGGCAAGCACAGGACCTCTGGGGATCTAGTGAGGAGTCTGAATGCACCCTCACTTGTGGGCGGGCTCTTTCCCAGTGTGTCATAATTTGGGGGTGGGAAACTTTATCTGTGAGAATCGTGTGCAGTTTTCCTGTGTTCTGTGTCCTTGAATCAATTCTGACTCACAGCAACTGTGTTTGGCAGGGTTCTCTAGAGAAACAAAACCAGGACACTTATGATTAGATAGATAGAAGATAGATGATAGATAGATAGATAGATAGATAGATAGATAGATAGATAGATAGATAGATAGATTTATACTACATGAAGGCATATAACAGCTAATTAGTCCACACAGCAGTAGAGAGGGCTCAGTTCAACTCACTTCCATGGAACAGTTAATATGCTGGAAGTCCTTCAATTCAAGAAGTCTGCTGTATCCAATGTCAAGGAAGCAGACAGCTGAGTCTTCCCTTGGGTAATGTTGGCAGAGTTAACCCACAGGCAGCAAACAGCAGGGCGGGTCACCAACAGCCAGCAGCTCAGGAGCTTAACAAAGCAGACCTGAATGGAATATCAAACTCAAGCAATGCAAGACAGCAGAATCCACCAGCCTCAAGCTCAAGCAATGTACATATCGGCAGCATAGCAAAGCAGGTCTCGAAGGAACCTCAAGTTCTAGCTGAACAATCCATGGGTTGGCTGTCCCACAGGTAGTGTAGCTCACAACTTGAGTTAAGGCTAAGGCAGCTGCACGCTGGTCCAGTCACGAGAAAGCAAGAGAGAGAGGAGCAGGCCTTGCTGAGCCATTTATCTCTTTGCCCTCCCATCAAACTGCGACCTGATTAATCCCACATGTTTCTATTGGCTAGGCTGGCACAATAAACCTACCTCTAGGGTAGAGCATAATTGCCCCCATTGGATTTCCAAGGCTGTAATCATTTTGCCAGATCTTTTCTCCCACAGAGCTGCTGGTGAGTTCCAATCAGCACCTTTCAGTTGGCATCAAAGGGCCTACTTCACTATTGTGACTACTGTTGTGATTTCTGAGTTGAGGGCTGTTGTTAGGTGCCATCGAGCCAATTCCAACTCAGAGACCCTATGATGGGTCACAGAGTAAAACACTGCCAGCCCCGGTGCCATCCTCACAATTGTTGTTTGAAGCCATGGTGGCAACCATCGTATCAATCCATCTTGTCAATGGGTCTTCCTCATTTCTGATACCTTTCTATTAAGCCAAGCATGATATCCTTTTTCTGGGGACTGGTCTCTCCTGTGAATGTGTCCAAAGTGCATGAAAGGAGCAAGTCTCCCCATCCTCACTTGTAAGGGGCGTTCTGGATGTACCTCTTGGAAGACAGATCTCTTTGTTCTTTTGCCAGTCCATAGTCGGTTCTATCTACTTCGCCAGCACCATAGTGGAAGTGCACAATTCTTCTGTCTTATTCATTGTCCAACTTTCATAGGCATACGAGGCCATTGAAAATGCTGTGGTTTGGGATAGGCGCACCTTAATCCTCCAAATGACATCCTTGCTCAGGATATCTGGTGGAGCAGATGCGCCCAATGCAAGGCATTGTTTGATCTTTTGACTACCACCTTCATGAACACTGATTGTGGATCCAAGAAAGATAAAAATCTTTGACAACTTCAATCTGTTCTCCTTTTATCATGATGTCTCCTATTGTTTCCCTTGTGAGGATTTTGGTCTTCTTTACATTGAGTTGTAATCCAAACTGAAGCCTACAATTCTTAATCATCAGCAAGTGCTTCAAGTCCTCCTCGCCTTCAGCAAGCAAGGTTGCATCACCTACATTTCACAGGTTGTTCGCAAGCATTCCTCCCATCCTGAGGCTGTATTCTTCCTAGTATAGTCCAGCTTCTCTGATTCTTTGCTCAGCATGCACATTAAATAACTATGGTGAAAGGCTAAAAGCCTGATGCACGCCTTTTCCTGATTTTAAACCATGTTATATTCAATTGTTCCGTTGGTACAACTGCCTCTTAATCCATGTACAGATTACACATAAGCACATACGTGTTCTGGAATTCCCATTCTTCTCAGTCTATCCTTGGTTTTTATGGTGCACACTGTCAAATATCTTTGCAAAGTCTGCTTTCAGCCAAGATCCACCTGATGTCAGCAAGGTTCCACGTCCCTTGTTCCACGTCCTCTTCTGAATCAGGCCTGAGCCACTGACAGCTCACTGTCAATGTGCTGTTTTTAGATTATCCTCAGAAAAAATTTGCTTGCACCTGATATTAATAATTTTGTTCGATAATTTCCGCATCCTGTGGGGCCACCTTTCTTTGAAATAGGTACAAATATGGGCCTCTTCCAATCAGTTGTGTGTTGGCCAGATAGCTGTCATCCAACTTTCTTGGCATAGACTAGCGAGTGCTGCCAATGCTTCATCAGCTTGTTGAAATATTTCAGTTGGTATTCCATCAATTCCTGCAGCCTTATATTTGGCTAGTGCCTTCAGTACAGCTTGGACTTCTTCCTTGGATACCATCAGTTCTTGTTCATATGTTATCTCTCAAAATGGTTGAATGTCAACTACCTTTTTGGTTTTTTTTAAGTGACTATGTGTCATCCTCCCATATTCTTTTGATGCTTCCTGAGTTGTTCAATAGTTTTTCCATAGACTTTCTTGATATTTCCACTCAAAGCTTTAATCTTTTCTTCAGTCCTTTCCACCTGATAGATGCTGAGCATGTCCTTCCTTTTTGGTTGTTTAATTCAGGTCTTATGCACATTTCATTATAATACTATACTTTGCCTTCTTTAGCTGCCCGTTGAATTTTTCCATTCATGTCTTTCATCCTGTCCTCCATTTGCTTTAGCTACTCTATGTTCGAGAGCAAGTTTCAGAGTCTCTTCTGATATCCACCTTGATTTTTATTTCTTTCCTTTTGAAAGATCCTTTACTTTCCTCATGTGTGATGTTCATGATGTTGTCCCACAACTCATCACGTCTTCTGTCATTAGTGCTCAATGAGTCGAATCTATTTTTGAGGTATTCTCAAAATTCAGGTGGATTATACTCAAGGCTGTATTTTGGCCCTTGTAGTCTTATGTCAATTTTCTTCAACTTCAACTTGAACTTACATATGAGAAACTGATTATCTATTCCACAGTCAGCCCCTGGCCTTGTTTGGGCTACTGATAGTGAGCTTATCATCTCTTCCCATGGATGTAGCCAATTTTATTTCTGTGTATTCTGCCATTTATGTCATTGAAGCAGGAATTTACAAGGAAGTCATCGTCATCGGTCTTGCAAATTTCAATCATGTGATCCTTAGCTTTGTTCCTATTACCAAGGCCATGTTTTCCAACTACAGTTCTTTCCCCTTTGTTTCCAAACTGTACTTTCCCACCCCCAATAATAATCAAAGTACCTTGATTACATGTTTCATCCATTTCAGAGTGAATACATTGATAGAATTCTTCAATTTCTTCACCACTAACTTTAGTGGTTGCTACATAAATTTAAATAATAGTTGTATTGACTGGATTTACTTGTATGCCTGCAGATATTATCCTATCACAGAAAGTACTGTACTTCAAGATAGTCCTTTTTGACGATGAATGTGACACCATTCCTCTTGAATTTGTCATTCCTGGTGTAGAAAACCTTATGACTACCTGATTCAAAATGGCCAACACCAATCCACTTCAGCTCACTAATGTCTAGAACAGAGGTTCTCAACCTGTGGGTCTTAAACCCTTTGGGGGTCGAACGACGCTTTCTCAGAGGTTGCCCAAGACCATCGGAAAACACATATTTCCAATGGTCTTAGGAACTGAGACACCACTCCTCTATGCATCTCCAGGAGAGTCTGCCACATGCAGATACACCCACATAGGAGCACCCAGCATGAAGACTGTTGCTCATGCTACACCATGCTTCGAGACAAAATTTGTTTCTCTAGTCCACCCGGACTAACACACCACATCATCGAAGCGCACAAACCACCACAGTACAACACAGACAAGCGGTGCGAGTTGAGGCTGGTGGTAGCCTCTAACGTAGTTTTCTGTGCGTCTGCTTCAGCAAATAGGAAAATCCTTGTGGTGAAGGGAGAAGCCAACAAGGTTGACGAGAGGGAAAGAGAAACGCTTGGGAAAGAAGAGGGAAATGGACGTTGATGGGGACGAAACTTGGGTGTGAAAACTGGCTGTGGGCCTACGTCAGGGAGGGATTTTAATGCAGGAATGAAAGAGAGCGAGGTTTCCCTCGTGTGTCTCGTTTCATGGCTGGCCAGGCGGCTCCTTAAAGGGCAATAAGCAAAGAGATTCGGCAACTAGCATTTTGGTTCCCAGGTCGTTTGATTCCAGTTTGCCCCAGGACTGCTTGGTCACAACTACTAGGTTGGAAGGAGTGTTTGGCCTGGAAGCTGAAGGGCTGGCAGGTGTCCAGAACCACCGCCCAAGGAGGAAAAATACAGAAACGGTTCTCTAATGTTGGAATCAGAGGCCAAGGCGCCCAGTGGGAAGGCTGCTCCTGATTGGCTCAATCCTGGCCATCCACGGGCTCGCCTTCGAGGCCCTTCCGGCCCCATCAGCCCCTGCGCGCATCCTAGGGCCCTGGTTGGCTGGAAACGAAATTGCGCATGCTCATTGATGCTCCTGTGGGGGCGGAGCTCTAGGGGAGCGGCTTCCTCCGCGTGGCTTCCGGTGGGAGACGTTGGCCAGGCTAACCGACAGGTTTATAAATCAACAGGACAGTTAGGCTTCGTCTGCCGCCGTTGCTGTTCCCAAGAGTCCTTCCTCCATGGTGCACGAGTGCCTGTCAGTTGAACGCCCTCACTCCGAGTGGCGTTAAGTCAGCCTAGTCCATATGTCCCTCTCCCGAAGCGAGTTCTTGGGCCTTACTAATAATAGTTAACGGATTCACTGAACCGAAAACCAAAACAACAACCAAAAAAATCAGAATTCAAGGAACGAGCCCCTTGAAGGTTCAGACTGAAGCGCTGGGAACCAGAGACTAACAGGTAAATTTGGGGGGAAGAGACGATGGTTTAGCGTGCACACAAAAATTGGATGCTGGGGAGACAGTTATGAGTGCGCCGAGGCTTGGGGAAAGGGCAGCTACTTAGAAGAGATTGGAATCTTAGACTCGGAAGGCCACTTCCCCGCTCAGCGATAAAAACTTGCCCATTAACAGATGAGGAAAAATGAGGGTGGGGGTGGGGGTGAGGGAGAGCAGAGAGGAGATGAGGCTTGCCTAGTGTTATCCAGGAAGCTAATGGTAAATCCCTGAGTGGAACCAACCCTGGGCTCTTAATAGTGTTTGGGTTGAGGCTGTAAATTAGAGGAAGAAGAAATGGGTGGTGGGGACCAGGAGGGGGTGCAGATTTGCAGGGGCGGGGAGGGGGGTATTAGTGCCTCCTTAGGCGGCATCTTGAGCAAGTGAAGAGAAAAAAGTTTTCTAGGAGTGGCAGGAGCAAAAATGAAAATGCCTAGGGCTGAGAACCTAACAGGGTAGCCATGTGTCAAGCCGGTGGGCACCTGAGAGAGAGGAGCGCTGGTGGCATAGTGGGCTTCACATGGAGCTGATAACCACAGGTCAGCAGTTTGAACCCACCGACCGCTCCTCAGGAGAAAGATGAGACTGGCCACTCCTGTCAAGGTTTCAAGTTTGGGAAACCCAAAGCAGCAGTTCTACCCCATCCTCTCAGGTGGCTATGAGTGGGAGTCGCTGCAGTGGCATTGAGTTTGGATTTGAGTGATGGGTGGGTGTGTTAGTCTGGGTGGACTAGAGAAACAAATCCAGAGACATTCATATATGTGTGTAAGTGTGGGAAACAGAAGGATTTCTACCAAGTTTTGTCCCCCAAATAGATGCCAAACTTGCTTGCTACATGTGGCAAATATGCACTTGGAGGTCAACAAGTAGGTTGGGTTATTCTCCCTAAGGGTTAGCAGCCATCCAGAGCAAGCAGTCACCACTGTTTATCCCACAACAAGTAGGACCCACTCCCTTCTGATAAGGATAGTAGTTGTCTGTTTCCTTGTAGGAGACCCCAAAGAGGTCAAGCCCACCCAAGGATGACCAAGGTTAGGCTGCCATCATGAATCTAGGGTCCACCCATCTTGTCACATGTATACCTCTAGTCCCTCCCATTCCTATGTGCACACCCCAGCTCATCCCCTTCCTATGCGCTTATGCCTATCGTACATCTCCTTACTATGATGTGTATGCCTATTGTACTGCCCCTTCCTGTGACGTGTAGTTACCTGTATTCACACCCCTCTAAGTAATTCTAACCCTGGGTTAGCAATAAAGTTGGTCTCTTACTGTCACTCCTGGGCTTCCCCCATGAGGACCACCAAGCGGGGCTGAGGAGAGCATGCTACCGTGAATTGTGTCTGACTCCATGACTTCAATCTCTCTTCTATCTCTCATGCTCTCTATGATGTCACTATAATCTTAACTTATTATCGCCGTACGATTGCGCCTACCGGATCTGTGATGATTTGTTGGGGGCCCTCCTTTCCCCCGCATGTAAGAGAGAACTTTATGTCAAAGAGTAAATGTATATTAAGAAAATAGCCCCAGCCCAGTTCAGTTACTAGCCTATATGTCTGATACCAGTCTATAAATTGCTCTTCAGACTCACACAACCCTTGCAATGATGCTGAATGCAGGAAGATCACAGGCCAGTGGGTGGAAAGTCTTGTAGATTCAGTGTCAGTGGAAGCATCTCAGCACTGGCGTGGGTCTCCATGTGGCTCCTCCAGCTCCAGGGCTCTGGTTCCATCAGTGTAGCTCCATGTGGCTTGTCAACAGGAATGTCTCACAGCAAGTGTGTGTCCCACCTCCAGGGAGAAAGACAGGAGTTCCCAGAATCCTCAGGAGAAGGCCATGCCCACACAGAGGCCTCATTGGCTATGACCTGATTGACAGGCCAGACTCCACCCCTCTGCACAAGTTGACAGGAGATGTCACTGCCACAGAGGGTTGTGGAAGTAACATGGTTGTGTGCTATCAAGTGGGTTCTGCCTCAGTGACCCCAGAGGACAGAATAGGCTGCCGTCCTTGCAAGAGCAGATCAGGGCTCTCTTCCCTCAGAGTTGCCAGTGAGTTTGAACTGCCCTCCTTCGGGTTAGCAGCCAGTCGTTTAACCTTTGTGCCATCAGGACTCTTTGAAACATAGATACCCCCTGACATGGAGTCAGTTCTGCCTCATAGTGATCCTCTTCTTTCTCCTACAGAGTGGCTGGTAGGTTTGAACTGCCTACTTTGAAGTTAGCAGGCCACCACCATAGGGGGGAGGGGAAACCCCACGGCCCTTGGGTCAGTTCTGACTCAGAGACTCTGTAAGGTTTCAGAGACTGTAAATCTCTGTGGGAACAAATAGCTTCATCTTACCCTACCCCCACCCCCGAAAGCTTGTGGATTTGAACTGCCAACCTTGTAGGTAGTATCCCAATGCCCAATCCATAGCGGAGCCAGGGCTGCTTCTTTTTTTTTAATCGTTTTTTTAGGGGCTCATACAACTCTTACCACAATCCATACATACATCAATGTGTAAAGCACATTTGTACGTTCGTTGCCCTCATCATTCTCAAAACATTTGCTCTCTGCTTAAAACCCCCGACATTAGGTCCTCATTTTTCCCCTCCCTCCCCGCTCCCCCCTCCCTCATGAGCCCTTGATAATTTATGAATTATTATTTTGTCATATCTTGCCCTGTCCGACGTCTCCCTTCACCCACTTTTCTGTTGTCCCTCCCCCAGGGAGGAGGTCACATGTAGATCCTTTGAGTTGGGTATTGAATAAGGAAGCCCGATGTCTTGTCGTGTGGAGCTGGCAGGGAATATTGAAAAGGTACCGTGGGCTGCCGGAGGAGCCCACAGTTGTGTCATGGAAGAAACACAGCCACAATGCCCCTTAGAAGCAAGGATGGTGAGCCTCCATCTCACATCCTCCGGACATGTTATCCGGGGAGACCAGCCCCTGGACAAGGACACTGTGCTTGGTAACAGAGAGGGGCAGCGAAACAGAGAAAGACCTTCAGCGAGATGGATGGACACGGAGGCTGCAGCATGGGCTCCACCCTAGGCACCCTTGTGAGGATGGCGCAGGCCCGGGGAGCAGTGTTGTTCAGTGGGGCACAGGGTTGCTGAGGGCTGGAACCAACTCGACTGTACTTTAACAGCAATAGCCACGCGCTTTTGCACAGTCTTTTTTAAAATTTACGCTCGTGTGTGTGTGTGTGTATATATATATATATATATATATATATATATATATATATATATATATATATATATGAAACTAACACTGAAGGAAATATGATGAGGACTATAGTCCCTAACTTACAACAAAGGGAATCTGGAAAGCTGGTATTCCATAGTAGGAAAGCCTCCACTTTGGTCAGTTAGAGGTAAAGTCCAGGTACATGATCCTGCTTTAAATATCATTCCCACAGACTCTCCCCTAATAACTGTGCTGCCTTAAAGTGAGCACATGGTTGATTCTATCTCCCTACAGAAGCAAACATCCTTTCCCCACCTCCGCCCCCCCATACCTTCCCCCAGTGCAGGTATTAGGTTTCCTTACCGATGAGATCAGGGACCTTGATGTAGTTACCACCCACCTTGTGACACATGTAGCTACTGAATATGCGTGTCTTAGGTTACCAATAAATGTCCCAAATAAGAAAGGCTTGTTCTCTTCTCC
Source organism: Echinops telfairi (assembly GCF_000313985.2). Classification (NCBI taxonomy): domain Eukaryota; kingdom Metazoa; phylum Chordata; class Mammalia; order Afrosoricida; family Tenrecidae; genus Echinops; species Echinops telfairi. The sequence goes on along the minus strand of NW_022104553.1, from coordinate 20,109,736 downwards.
TAGTTCCACGTGGACCATCAAGAGGGGCTGAGGTGAGCCCGCTACCATAACGTGTCTGACTCCTTTATTCCACTCTCTCTCCTATCCTATCCTCTGTGACTTTACTATCATCTTGATATATTATCACCATACAATTGCACCTACTGGCCCTTCAGTTGTTGGAGGTTGGTTTTCTCATAGATAAATAGATCGATTTTTAAAGTATACAAGACAAACATCTTTGTCATGAAAACAAAAGTCTGTCTGGGGCCAGGGGAAGCATAGGCTTGACATGGAAGTGTAACATTACAGGGCTTTTACAGTGTATGTGGACAGTTCTAATACAACCTGAAAGTAGACAGATGGTTTTGTGACTTATCTATAGTCCTGCAGCACATGCTTAAAACGGACTAAAAGGTAGAGCTAATAAGTATATACTAAAATGTATAGTAAGCCCGCAGAGGCAATAGAGTGCTGAAGATACTTTGTTCATCCAAAATGAGACAAGAAAAGAGAGAAAGCAACAACAGATGGAAGAAATAGAAGCAATGAGGGAGATGGTAGCTTTCAATCTTGATCATTGCATTAACTGAATCATGCCACCATCACAATTCGAGGGAAGAGTGCGGCAGAGTTGATTTCTTTTGGAAAACAAATTCCATATGTCTACCAGAAATTCATTTTACATACAGGGCCAGAGACAGGTTTAAAGGGAGAGAATAAGAAAAGAGAGAAAAATGCAAAGACGAATCCAGCGAGAGGTGCCCTGGCGACCCTCAGAGTAGCCAAAGGGTCAGCGGTACGGGCCCATGTGTGGTTCGGAGGCAGAAAGAGGTGGCAGTGTGCTTCCACAAAGATCTTGGCCTAGGCCAACCCTGTTGGACCGTTGGACTCTGTCCGACAGGGCCGCTATGAGTCAGGATTGACCCAAGGCTCACAACAACCATAAATGCAAATGAGAGTGGAGAGGCTATGCTGCCAACAGAAGCTCAAAGCTCACAGCCATTAATTAGTTTTCCCTTGTAGCGTTGTGGTTACACGTTGGGCTGCTGAGCCATGAGGTCAGCAGTTTGAAACCACCAGCCACTCTTTGGGCGAAAGATGAGGCTATCCATCCCCCTGAAAAGTTGGTGTCTCAGAAACTCCCTCTGGCTTTTTTTTTTTTTAATCATTGTATTGGGGACTCATACAACTCTTATCCATACACACATCCATTGTCTCAGGCACATTTGTACATTTGTTACCCTCATCATTCTCAAAGCATTTGCTCTCCATGTAAGCCCCTGGCATCAGCTCCTCCTTTTTTACCCGTCCCTCCCAGC
>NW_022104553.1:20104028-20107096 GCF_000313985.2 Echinops telfairi | reverse complement strand
ATGATGAGGGCAATGAATGTACAAATGTGCTTTACACAATTGATGTATGTATGGATTGTGAGAAGAGTCGTATGAGCCCCTAATAAAATGATTTTTTTTAAAATAACGGACCAGGGCTCAAGTAGAAAGCAGATATTTTGAGAATGATGATGGCAACAAATGCACAAATATGCTTGACACAATGGATGTATGTGTTGATTGTGATAAGAATTGTACGAGCCCCCAATAAAGTGATTTAAAGAGGAAAAAAAGTGTGTTCTATGAAAGGCCACCTTGCCATCCATGGAGAAAAGATGGAAGCCAAAGATTCCCTCTTGTTTGACTCCACAATCGTGGAAGCAGCAGTGGAGAGATCAAAGGAGGCACCGCACTGGGTCAGTCTACTGCCCAAGACCTATTTACCGTGTTGAAAAGCAAGGATGGTAACTTTGAGGACCCACTCCGTGGTATGTTCAGTCACCTCTTGGGCATGTGTTAGTTGGACGTGGAATAAGCAAGACCCAAGCAGAGTCGATGCATTTGAATGATGGCGTTGGTGGAGAATCGTGGAAGGGCTGTAACCTGCCAAACGAATGGACAAACCCGTTGTGGAAGAAGTGCTTCCGGAATGCTCCGGAAAGGCAAGGATGTGAGACGTCCTCTGACCTCCTCTGGACGTGGTGTCAGGAGAGACCAGCCCCTGGGGAAGGACATCATTTTTTGGTAGAAGAGAGGGGCAGCGAAAAAGAGGAAGGCCCTCCACAAGATGGGCCGACAGGGGGCGCCATAACGGACTCCACAAACAGAAGAACCATTGTCGGGTGGCCTGGGAGCAGGCAGTGTTTGGTTCTGTTGTGCATGGGGCGGGTCGCTGTGGGTCGGAACCGACTCGGTGACCTCCAACAACAACCATAACGTGGAAGTACTGGAGCCTGAGGATTAACTCCCAATAAAAACCAGACACACACACACACACACAAAAACTGTTTTCTTAAACTAATGTGAGAAAGGAGAACTAGACAGAGCTCTTCCTCTCTGTCGTCAGTTGAGGAAGGAGGTTTATTTTTTTCAATTGGTACAAATATAGAACTCTGTCCGCCAGCCTGACACTTCTAGAAAACCTCACCAAACAGTAGACTAGCCATTCTTCCCAAGCCCTCTCTAGTATCTCTTGCCAAGAGGGTCCACGTTCCGGGCCCCAAAACAAATCACCACATGAAGTTCGACTAGAAATCAACGGCGGAAAAGTAGCTGGAAACGTCCCCCAAAGAACCTTCTCAGCGACTGTCGGCCCCACCCACGGAACGCTGGATGTCACCAACGTCATTACCATCCGAGGTCTTTTTAAACACCACCCAAACGAACCAACCCACTGCCGGCGAGTCGATGCCAACTCATAGCGACCGTGCAGGACAGGGTAGCACTGCCCCTGTGGGTTGCCGGGACTGTCACTCTTTACGGGAGTAGAAGTCCCATCTTTCTCCCCAGGAGCGGCTGGTGGTTTGAAGTCTCGGACCCTGTGGACCACAGTCCAACAGGCGACCGAACTGGGGGTTGTCATTCAAGTCCGTGCCTCGATGAGAAGAGGAGATTCAGCCATGGCACACACTCCCAATTTAAGCACCTAGGAGAGAGAACTGCCAAGTCAGGCCAAAGGGAGCCAGCAAGAAAGAAACAAGAAGTGGAAATCCATTGAGACCATGAGAGCAGTAGAGAATGCAGCATGATGCAAAAACGTGCTCGTGGAAATAAAAATTTCCAACCAGGAGTGAGCCGATGAAGGAAAAGCGAAAGAAGAAACACGTATCTGGATGGTTTTTAATACAATCTTCTCAGAACCCAATGTGAACTTGCATGTATATGCCACGGATCAGAACTGCGTTACATAGGCACCCCTCGCGACAAGGGAATCTGAGAACATGAGCATTTATTATTTCTGACCTCTGGGGTGAAGGCCTGGTGGCTTAATGGTTACAAGTTGGTCTGCTAACCACAAAGTAGTTAGCCGTTCGAAACCACCAGCTGCTCTATGGCAGAAAGACAGGCCTTTCTGTTCCCATAAACAGTTACAGTCCTGGAAACCCATGGGGGCAGTTCTACCCTGCCCTATAACGTGTCTATGAGTCACCATGGACTCGATGGCAGTGAGTTTTGCTGCTGGTTTGGGTGGTGGTGGTGGAGGCAGCCAGAGAAGACATGGTTGGGACTATCCACTGGTCAGCCAGAATACAGTGTCAGGTTTGGTGAGCATCTGAGACTCGGACCCCAGTATCCTCTGTGTGAGTCCAGGGTGACCAGAGAAGCAAATCCAGGGACACTCATATATGCCGGGGGAAGAGCTTTATCTCAAAGAGCAATTGCATATGGAGAAGACATTGCAGCCCCGTCCAGATTAAGCCCGTAGGTCCGCTATTAGCCCATCAATTCCTCTTCAGACTCACGCAGTACGTGCCATGGTGTCAAATTCAGGAAGATCACAGGCCGGCGTGTGAAAAGTCTTGTGGAAGCATCCCAGTGCTGGTGTGGGTCTCCGCACTGCTCCTCCAGCTCCCCAGTATGTCTCCTCAACAGGAAGAGGAAGAGCGTGGCCCGCCTCCAGGGAGAAAGATAGGACGTTCCCAGAATCCTCAAGAGAAGACCATGGCCACAAGGCGGTGCCATCAGGCTAGACGCCACCCCTTCACTCTTAATACCATCAAGTTAACACAAGTCCTCCTTCCTACAGAGCAGCCTGCGTGTCCTTCCAACAAGATCGATGCGCTTGTTTTCACATCCCGTGGTGTATTTGCTGTTCCCCTCATCCTCTGATGGGGGTGGGGATGGGGAGGGGGTGGCAAGGAGAAAGCTAAGGTGCCAGTATCCTAAAAGCAAAACAACCCCCCTCAACCAAATCTTCAGCAGACAGCCCCCTACGTTCGGCACTTTCCATAGAAGAGCCTCTCAGAGTAGGTGTTGAATCCCCAGTGTCTTGGAGTCCGAACGTTACTTGTTTGGTGTCTGCTTGCTTGCTTGTGTTGCACACATGGCGGGGTGCGGGGGCCAGAGAGAGAAGACTGACTCAGTCACACAGATGACGTCTACAGTGTTAA
>NW_022104553.1:20095756-20103928 GCF_000313985.2 Echinops telfairi | reverse complement strand
CAAGGCAGATCCTCCGAAAATCCATCTGCCCTCTGCCTGGGAAGTTGCACACAGCCGAGAACACCTACTTGTGCCAAGCCATGCCAAGCCCTGTCATTTGTCAAGCCACCCATATTTGACGCCAGAGCCGCCACCCAGGAGCTGGAAGAGGAAAGGGGAAGGGACCCAGCAGCTCAGTTACAGCCTGCCGTCGCCATTTTTCTATGTAAACCCTCGCGTCACAGTTACAGTTATGAGAGTGGCCTGTGCCGCCATGGGGGCCAGAGAGAGAAGACTGACTCAGTCACACAGATGACGTCTACAGTGTTAAAAAGCAAATGCCAATTATGTGATTACTCAGAGCAAGGGACACCCTATCAGTTGCCTCTGGAGATCATTGTCTGAAGACACAGGACCATTGACAGCGCCTTTGAGGGGTCTCGCAGGATGACTGTGCTTGACTTGCTCTTCCAAGGGTAGATTGGTATGAACAGGAAACATAACCCTTGGGTTCACCGGCGTGAATCTTCACAGAGGAGACGGTGGAGGCTGTCATCATCTCTGTCATTGTCACCGCCGTTCTCAGAAACAGGCAGGAGGGCCAATCCGATTTCTGGAGCCCCTTTAGAACACACAGCGAGCAGTATCTTGGTTTTGCAGCCATGGGGGGAGGGGGGCAGGCGGTGGCATGTCCTTCTAATCATTCGGAGAGCCCTCTCCTTTAGGACAAATGCTTGCGTTTTAAAAGAGAGAGAGAGGAAGGACAGGCCCTGGGATTGCACGCATCAACATTATATGCAAAACACAGACTTTCAGAGCTCAGCTGTGCTGGCTTAAACCAACCCGTGGGGGGGAAAGGACTGAATAATAGGTGTTTCCTTATTGATCGTTTTACGGCTTCATTTGCTTATTTTAATAGAATACACCTGGATAACGCCAGATCTTCCTTGCTTGCCTCGGGGTGCCAGGATACCGAGGTCATCAACCGGCCCATTCAAAAGCGCAATGCACACTCTTTCTGCAAACACTGCTCCTGGCAGCCCTGGCTAAATGTAAACTCCGTGCCCATGACTAGCGACCTTGGAGGACAGGGGAGACTGCCCTCGTTGGGTTTGCTGAGAATGTCCCTCTTTACTGGAGGACAAAGCCCCGCCTTTCTCCCCAGGAGCTGGTGGTTTTGAACTGCTGACCTTGCAATTGGCAGCCCAACGAGTATCCACACCCTCTCTTCCATGGATGTCCTCTTCGCCACCCCTCTATGCCCCAGAACCCCTGTCCCTGGGGGCTTCCTGGTGTTCCTCCTGCACCAGGGACTCCTCCCCCTCACTGCAGACCCAGCGGGACCCCTCTGCACACAGGCAAACCTGACCACCCTGTTCCACCACCATTCAAAACCTGCCCAGGGCTCCCCAGGGCCTCAGCCAAGAGCCGAGACCTAGTATCCGAAGCCCTTCAAAGGTGGCGTAGGGTTCAGATTCAGCATGTAGCGTCTTGAGGCTGCTCCCCCGCCCTTGACCTTGAAGCTCTACAGGGCCTAGTCCTGATTCACCAGGTTAACAGCCCCTTGGGGAGGGCGATTGAGAGGTAGCCTGTAGTGGCCCGGGAGCTTGTTTCTGCCACTGGTCCATTCCATGTCTCTTGATCCATTCCCAACTGCCACGCTGCAGGTCCCGCGAAGCCGAGGCCCGGCCTGGCAGCACAGTAGGCCCTGTGCCCTTCCTGGCACTGGAGATCATGTGGCTGATGATGGCGCTGTCCCTGCTATGGCTGGGTAAGTGGTGTGGGAGGGCCCTGGAGAGAAGCCAAGGGTGGAACAGAGAGGCAGGTGTGGGGCAGAAGGCGGACCCAGTTGCAGTCAAGGGGGGGGGGGGGGAGTCAAAGAATCGGTTCACACACACAGAGTAAAATGGACAACCTCGAGCGGCCAGCAGTTCCGCGGTGCCCGCATTGTGCCTCTCCCACATGTCCCCTGCCCATAATGCCACACCCTGCGTCCATCGCCCCCACCACCACCTTAGCTAATCATGGTGTCCATCCCAATCTGCCCTTTCCCAAACCATCCCCTGAGTGGTGAGTGTTAGCACTCCTGGGGGTGGGGCTTGCACCAAGTCCATCAAGATCCCTCTAGTGTGATGGCCAGAGTGGGGCTATCTGGAGCCAGAGTGTGGGAAGCTGGGCTCCCGACCTGGAGCCGGTATGCCTTCCTTGGAGACAGGGTGGTGGTGACTGTCGCTGGCTGTTCTGGAGCCCCTGTTTTGAGTCATGCTGACGACTGGGGACAGAGCAGAGCCCCCCACCTGCACCCCCTCAATAGGGGTTCCCAGCCTGTCATCTGTACGGAACTAGATCCATTGGGTCTCTCTCCCCTGGAGTGACTGACTGGTAGTTTCGAACTGCTGAAATGCCTGTGGCTAGCAACCCAAGGTGCCTCCCACGACCCCACCAGGGCTCACCGCACGTGGCTGTCTGTGGAGACACTGGGCAGTCGGTGGACCTTCGCACGGTTGTCATGACGACATTCCACTTGTCGTCACCAGAAGTCTATAGGCCAACCCTAAGCGGGAAGGTGGAGGCTGAAAGGGAGACCAGTAGGAGCTGAGGCTTGGGACGGTTTAACTTGAGGGAAGGTAGGTTACTGATGCCCCGGGGCAAGGCAGATCCTCCGAAAATCCATCTGCCCTCTGCCTGGGAAGTTGCACACAGCCGAGAACACCTACTTGTGCCAAGCCATGCCAAGCCCTGTCATTTGTCAAGCCACCCATATTTGACGCCAGAGCCGCCACCCAGGAGCTGGAAGAGGAAAGGGGAAGGGACCCAGAAGCTCAGTTACAGCCTGCCGTCGCCATTTTTCTATGTAAACCCTCGCGTCACAGTTACAGTTATGAGAGTGGCCTGTGCCGCCATGGTTGCTTAGCCTTGGTCCTTCCAACATGAGTATGATTGGACCTGTGCCTGTGATTCAGAAACTGGGGTTCAAGGAGAACACAGCATGGCCAAGGTCACAAGACACCACTAATACAAACTAAAGAAACCACCCAAAGCCGGGCAAAACAGCTCGGGGAAGGTGGTGTCTTGCATGGGATGGGGGGGACGCCCCCCACCCCAATCACCCGCATCCTTAATGAGCCACTAGGAAGATGAACGAGCAGGAGTCAAAAGCGCCATTCTCTCACAGCTGCAGTTCACTGCCTTGAAAGGGTGCAGTGAAACCAGCCAAGAGAAAGGTGGGTGGAGGGTGGGGTCTCGGAGACACCCGGACTGAGCCCCCAGTTGTCCTCTCCCAGGGGTGTAGCCAGGCTCAGATGGGATGATGAGAATAAAATCCTCCCCACCTCAGCCCAGGTGTGCTCACCATTCACTGTGAGCCCGCTTTCCCAGCCCCTCCCAGTGTGGGAGGAGTAGGTCCCCCACCCCACCCCCCTCCGCAGGCTGGAAGATGCCGCTCTTCAGTGAATGCGAAGTACACACACAGCCTTGCCAACCGGGGCAACTCAACCTGAGCCTCAGGGCGCAGGGTTTTAATTGGGGGTTGATCACGTGCATCGACGTGGTTGACCACTCACTTGACTGACCTGAGTAGCCAGCCCCTCCAGAGGTCAAGCTGATGCCACTTGCCCTCACCCTAAGTGCCACCATTGGCAAAGGCCACCTGGTACCACCCAAGACCCTCAGGTGATCAAAGACAGCTCTCATCGGGCAGGGCATCCCAAGGCTCATTCCTCCTTTGGTGCAGTTTATCTTTGACCCAAGAGGCAGGATGCCCGGGTGCAAGGCCTTTCCTTTCCACTTGGCTTTCTTCACAGGTGGAGGACGGAACCAGGCAGGTGGAGGAGGGGCGGTGCCTCACAATCCCCTCCGGGATCCCCAAGAAATCCCATGGTTTTGGGATCCTGGCCCAATTAAAACACCAACTCTGCCCATAGCTAGGCGATACCACCCCGAGTGACTGGGGAACCAACCAAGCGAAACGGTGGCCCGTTGATCTGCGACATGCTGAAAAGTGACCGCTCCTTGTGCTTCTTCTTTGCGGCTGTAGCAGAACGAGGACATGCTCCTCTCCAGGAGAATGTGGAACTCGCTCTCTCAGGTGACCTTGGGTCTCATGCACTAAGACCCAGGTGGTTAGGCCGTTGGGTGGCCACCCCTCCCCTCCCACCCCCACCGTCCCAGGGTCATTTAATTTCTGCAATTGCAGTGCAGTACCTTAGGTAGGGCTTGTATTTTCCCAGCCGGAAACCGGCAAAGAGAGAGGTGGCCCGCCCACTCCTACCCTCCCAACTGTAAGCTAGGGGAGGGAGGGAGGGCAGGAGGGAGGGAGGAAAGAGGGCCAACCCTCAGTGGAACGGTGGAGGCTGAAAAGGAGAGAAGGCGGAGAGTGGGAGTTGAGGCTTGGGAAGGCTTAACTTGGGGGAAGGTAGGTTACGGATCCCCCGGGCAAGGCAGATCCTCAGAAAATCCACCCACCCTCCCCCTCGTAGGTGGCACACCAGGCCAAGAACATCTACTTGGGCCGAGCTGCCCAACGACACTGACGAGGCCTTATGTGGTTCAGCAGTGAAGTGTCCATAAGGGTCCCTTGTCACGTTTTTGGGTTCTCTCTCTCTCTCTCTCTCTCTCTCTCTCTCTCTGTCCTCCAGACCTGATTCAGGACCCGGAAATCCAGACTCCAGACCTCATTGTGGCTGGAAAGCCCATCACCTTGATGTGCGTCGTCCCAGGCATCTGCCTGGACAGCAAAGCCGTATCCATCATCTGGAAAGGCCCTGCCGTGTCCAGCGTGTCTTCCGACCGCTTCATCGTTGCCACCAATGCCTCCAGCTCGGTGATACGCTTCACGCCGAGGCCCGAGGACCACGGCACCACCCTTGAGTGCCACCTGCACTTCTCCCCAACCAACTCCACCAAGAGGACTGTAGTCATCCTCTCCATCCATTGTGAGTGGTGGAGGGGCACGGAAGGGGAGGGCCCCGCCTCTGCAGGGAAGCAGGGAGCCAGGGAACCAGCTTGCCAGAGGGAAGCAGTCTCAGGGCAATCGTCCCGTCTTCTCATGGCCTCTGGGGCAGACAGGCCAGAGACCAGATCTGAGCGATGCCCCCCACCCCCACCCCTGTGGGCCAACGTGAGGACACTAGTCTGTGGGGCCCTGAAGTCCCTGGTGACCCATAAATAGGCAAAAGGTGGGGGTCCTAGAGGAGGTGAAGAAGGGAAGTCGGGGCGCTGGCCTGATTCCCACACCCTCCGTCCCCACAGCACCTGCCAAACTGTTGCATTTCTCGTGCACCCAGAAGAAGACGATGCTGTGTACCTGTGCCTTCTATGGGTTCCCCATGCCCACCTTCCAGTGGTTTCTGGGAGAAGTTCCCGTGGGCATAGAAAGGATGCAAAACGTCTTCGAAGTCGTCTACAACATGTTGGAGCCCTGGGCTAACAGCACCATCAGAATACGTGGGGATTCAGAAACCATCCAGAAACTTCACTGTGAGGGGAAGAATATTTACGGAACCCACAGTTCCAGAATCTTCCTGAGACCAAGTGAGACCCCCACCCCCACCCCGGACCCAGAGACAGAGGACTGGAAAGGCCACATCCATGCATTGCGAGGGGGGCGGAACACGGGGGGAGGGGGGGGGCAGTCAAAGCTCAGCTGTGACTGACGGGAAGTCTGTGGGTGAGGAGGGAGACTCGCTTTCATTTTTTCCTCTGTTCCCAGACAGGGTTCCCCCTACAGAGCTGTTCCTCCGAGGGCTGATCCAGGGCATCGTGTTTGGACTGATTGGCACATTGCTGCTGCTCTTGTGCCTCACCCTCCTCTTGTGAGTCCCAGAGGGAAAGTCTCCCACAGCCAGCCTGTCTCAAAACCTCCCAGTCAGTCACTGCTGTGTGCCCTTGCTCCTCAAGGGAGCCCTGGTGGAGGGCTCGGCCTCCATTGGGCTGCTGACCACAAGGTCATCCATTGGACTCCACCAGCAGCTCTGCTGGAGAAAGATGAGGCTGACTATCTGCTCCCGTCAAGAAGTCAGAAACTCGGGAACCCACAGGGGGTCCTCCTACCTGGTCTTGACAGGGTCCGCTAGGAGCTGGAACTAACTGGGTTTGTTGTTTAGAGCTTTCCATGCCGCCACGTGTTTTCTTCCAGTTGATTTTGCTTTGTCCACTCTGTGGACAGTCCTCTTCAGCCAGGATTCGTTCCCAGTATTCTCACCACAGGGAACATTTCCTTCTAAGCTTGAGTTTAGTGGCAAACCACAAATTAGTTCAGAGAAAGTATGTCTAATTTCCCATTGTGTGTGTGTTTTGGTTTTGTTTTTTTTAACTCACGGGTTACTAAATCAGCAGTTCTCAACCTGTGGGTCGCGACCCCTTGAGGGGGTTGAACGACCCTTTCACAGGGGGCGCCTGAGGCCATTGGAAAACACATCCATATTTAACAATATATAATTACATATTGTTTTGTGCTTAATCACTATGCTTTCATAATGTTTAATTATGTTCAATGTGTGACAATGCAAATATATCCTGCCTATCAGATATTTACATGACAGTTCATCACAGTAGCAAAATTACAGTTATGAAGTAGCAACGAAAATAATGTTATGGTTGGGGGGTCACCACAGCATGAGGAACTGCATGAAAGGGTCGCGGCATTAGGAAGGTGGAGAACACTGGGTTACTTGGCCACGTCTGTAATACCCCTCTAATACCCCCTCTGACAGCTAGCCCTCCTCTTGATTTCATGCTGATTTCTACGCCTTTCACCCTACGTTCTTAACCGCGTATCCACCTGGCAGCTCAGCCCTTCCGCCCACAATCATGACGGGTGAAATATTGTCTCGAAAGCTCCTCCCCGGTGCTGGAGTCCTGATAGCACACGCTCTGGGCTGCGGTTTGCATCTTTCTCTTGCCTTCATTGTGGAAAGAGACTATTATTTTGTTTGTTTGTTTGTTTGGTGGGGAGAGGGCTACGCGGAGAGTTGTTTTCTTCTGCGAGCTTATCATCCCACAATCGTCCCTGGAGAACAGTCGGCTATGGATCGGATCTGTCACACCCCCCCACCCCCACCCCCCGGGAAAGAATCTGTCTTTTCCTGATTCTGCTTTTAAGAGACCCTTGTCTCGGCTGTTCCCACAGTTCTCCCTCACGCGTTTCCACTCCCCTGCCCTGCCTCCCACTTTAAACTTGGCGTACCACCCACTTGTCTGCGTCTTCCCGACCGATGGCCCTGTTTCTTGGCCCTGTCAACACTTCCTCTGCCTGTGTGTCAGCCTTCTCGACACCCCCCTGCCCCTTCTCTTGGCTCTAGTCGTCGTTGACTCATCATCTGGGACTCAGCGCACAGCGTGGGCACCCGCCCCATGCTCCTGCCTGACCTCTGACCTGGGTGGGCTGTCTTTTCAGGACTTCCACACAGGCTTCTAGATTTGTAGGCATCAGCACCAACAGTTGTGCTCCGATGTGCTTCCGTCGTGTTTCCTCCTTTTGTCAGTTGTTCCCCCTGTTTGGCTTCTTCGATGTGCCTTGGATCTCTGAATAGTTCCAGAGACTTCTCAACCGTTGTTTGTTCATGTTATTGGCTGTGATTTTCATCTACCTGGCCTTTTTATGTTTGTGGCTGTTTGTAAAGCATTATTCCTTCTCTTTTCTCTCTCCCTTCTTCCCTCCATCCTTCCCTCTCCCCCTCCTCCTCCTCCTTTCTTCCTCCCCTCGCACCCTCTCTCACCTGTCACCTGTCTTTTCCTTATAGATGGGAACTTAGAAGCCTGTGAAAGAGAGATGCTAAAGGAGCCCTGGCCCTTTAGAATAGCCGCCTGGGGATGAGTTGCTCATAGTACTCGGGCAGCAGTCCAAAGGTTCTTTTTCTTTTGTTTTGTGCTTTACCTCAACTCTCTTATCTCACTACAGCTTACCTGAACGTTCCCAAATCTCTCCCCAACCTCAGCCCTACAAATTCATGCTCTGTGCCATTGGGTGTTTGGGAGAGACCTGACTTACCTTCACTTCCCGGTTCTCGGCACCCTTGCCCTTTTCTACCCACTGGCCCCTGCTCTCCAGCACCGTGCCATGCCACGCCACGCCACGGGAACCAGAACTCTGAAAGTAACCAGTGGTTAGCCCTTGTCTCTCAACCTGATGCAGGCTTGCTCGCTCTCTCTCTCTCTCTCTCTCACTCACTGTCACCTTAGCATCTGGCCTTG
>NW_022104553.1:20089196-20095495 GCF_000313985.2 Echinops telfairi | reverse complement strand
CTCAAGGGCCTGGAGAGGATTGGTGAGTGCAGGCAAAGCAAAGCCCCCCAGCCCACCCCCAGGGGAACTGGCTGGAGACAATTCGATCAGAGGTTCGTTCACTGCGCCACGTCTGGTTGCTGTGTGGGGACTCCTCCCACCCTCCAAGTCAGTGCGTGGAAAAGCGAGAGTAAAAGTTGATCTGGGGGTGGAGGGTCCTACAAAGGGGGGGGGGGCGCGGTGTATTGTGGTTCCCGGGCTCCGTGGGGGAGCTCAGTGAGTCCTTGTTGCTGTAGAATTGAGGTCCTGAGATGGTGGCAGAGGAAGCAAATGCGGAGTGCCACCGCCCCGCACTCCAAGAAATCAGAGTCGCTGAAGGAGATGGAGATGCTCAAGAGCACCAAGTCTGATGGCCTCGAGACAGAGACACTGCAGAGTCCCAAATCGGAGGATCTCCGGACACTGCAGGGTCCCAAATCGGAGGATCTCCGGACACTGCAGAGTCCCAAATCGGAGGATCTCCGGACACTGCGGAGTCCCAAATCGGAGGATCTCCGGACACTGCAGGGTCCCAAATCGGAGGATTCCATGCCTGCTGCAGTGGAAGGTGAGTCCCTGGGCAGGTCCTGCCGGTCACGACCAGGCACTCAGGCTCCCTGGCCACAGCACACCTGAGGAGTCCCGAGACCAAGCCGTCCCTCGCCAGCATCCCCAGGGGCTCCCACTATAAGTGGGGATTTGGGTTCCCTGAGGGCAACGGACCCACACTCCCCAAGGAAGGCCAGAGCCCCAACTGGTCTGTGGGCGGCCTCCAGCTTTCTGATCACCCACTGGGATGGCGAGTAGGGCCTGGGCCTCCACTGAGCTCCTGTCCCCGAGGGAGGAGTCTTCCTGCCCAACGGGTGGCCTACCTCCTGTGCCTGGGAAACACTCCCAGGCTCCTGAGGGCCCAACCCCTTCTTCTCTGCTACTGGGTTAAGCATTGAGCTTCCAAGCGGCAAGGTCTGCCCATGGGACCCCTGCCAAGCCACTCTGTTTGAGAAAGATGAGGCTGCCGACTCCCACAAAGAGTTAGCAGGCTGGTAAACACACACACATGCACGCACACACCACGCGGCGGGCAGTTAGTTCTGCCTTTGACCCCCGGGCAGTCCGTGCAAGTCCGTGGGCATCCATTGGATGGCAGTGAGCTTGGCGTTTTCGGATCATCTCTGCTGGTCGTTCCCACCACCACCACCCCCAGAGAGGATGTAGACACAAGCATGAATCTCCAGCCACCCACCCAGAAGGACCCCAGAAAGAGAAGCTAATAGGAGCTGAGGTCCATTGGCTGCCATCAGCCCTCGCAGGGCCCCATGGGTGTGGGCACAGTGGAACTGAGCTCTGTAGGGTTTTTCAAGGCAGTGAGACACACACACACACACACACACACACACACACACACTCACACACACACGAGACAGAGGACTCACTTTGGGCATGCTTCTAGCCCAGAGCTGGGCCCCTAGGGTCACCCATGGGCATCAAGTGGATCATGACTCAGACCCCCCAGGAGGAAACATCATGGAACGGGCCGACGGGGAGCAGACAGCCTCCTCTCTCTTCCGAGGATCAGCTGGTGGGACCCCAACACGGGCTCTTTCAGGCCCCCTGACCCGCCCAGGACACCTAAGGGGGTTAGCTAGGTCTCTCTGGTGTTGGAGAGACCCCCGGGGAAGGGGTCGCTCAAGGGGGAGAAAGTGCAGCGTCTGCTGCTTGTCTTCCAGTCTAGGGAACTTGAAGACAAAGGACAGCCTGCAGGCAGCCCCCAAGGCGGACGGTGACCGGTGCCGGCCTCACAGACACGCAGGCCCACCACCGGCCCAGTCACCCCTGCACGGCTCAGCCCAGGCACGGCCAGAACCATTCCCTCTGCGAGAACCTGGCTGATCCCTGCCCCGGAGGAATGTTCTGTCTAGGGTGGGGAAGGGGCACCGTTGGGTGCCTGAGAGCTCAGATCCCACAAGGAGAGCTGGACCATTGCAGGGGCTGGCTTGGAGCACCGCCACCCTGAACCCAGAGTGACAAGTGCCCCTGCTTCAGCCCCACCCCCAACTAATCCAGCCTGGACACTTTGCTGGAACTTCAGCCCCACCCCCAACTAATCCAGCCTGGACACTTTGCTGAAGAAGAACCCCGGGCACAAGACACACTTCCGCCCACCCCTGCCTGACACACGGAGGAAGCAGGGCTCACGGCACCGCACCTCGAGGGCCCCTTGCCCACGGATGGAGTCCCGGGCCCCAGGACTCCTGGTTGTGGGAGCAGCTGCCCCTGCCTTGTGTCCCGTCATCACCTGTCGCGGTTGCAGACTCAGAACCACTCAGGGGCAGCGGGCAAAAAGAGCTGCTGGCTTGGTGGGACCAGCACAAACCCACACACATGTACATACACGCACGCGCGCTCGGCCAGCCGGAGCTGACGCCCCTCGTGAAGTGAGCAGCTGGCAGCCACAAACGCTGCCCCAAGGCCACCATTCCCCTGGGCTGGCCTTCGGGGTCACTGTTAGCAGGGGGCCCTCTGGGTGGGGGTGGGGGGTGTTCTCGTTTCTGCTTTGTTTTGTTGTTGTGTTGTGATTTTGCAGGAGATGCCGGGAATCAGGCTTTCAGTTGGAGGTGCTCGCACACGTTAGCCATTCGGAAGGCGCTTTCAAAAACCAGCCGGAGCCGAATAAAAGCCCTGCATGCTCCTCCTTTTGGCAAACCGGATTGGAAACTTACGACAGCGGACAGCATACCTCTTCTCCCCACACTCCCTTTTAAGGAGCCCCTCTGCCCAAAGGGCGTTGGTGATGGCAGTGGCTGGCATGGCTGAGAATGCAGACACTTTGCCCCAGTTGAAATCGGGATGCCCCGGCCCCTGGGGGAGAGGCTTGGGCCTGGGAAGGGTGAGGTCGTACCCCTCTCCCCCCCCTCCCCGATCCACTAGCTCACTGGCATTCCCCCAGGCACGTATCATTACACCAGGACCTGGGCTGGGGACCTGCGGGCACAGGGGAGAGGGGGCCATTGTCAGTCCATGCACAAGGCCCAACGGCTCCACTGTACAACACACAGAGTCTAGCTGACTGAAAACAGGTGCCAGGCCTACCAGGATCATACCTTTACCCCATTTTCCAGAACAGATCCACTGGGATCCAGTCTAGAGAAGGGGACCTTGTGGGGTTGGGGGGGCAGCACACACAGGGCCAGTCTCTTCCTGACTCCCCCAAAGCCACCTCCCCTCAGCTGCAGATGCAGAGTTCACCCTCGGTGAGCCCCCACACTAAACCCACCGCTTCCCTCTAGTCGTTTCCGGCTCACAGTGACCCTGTGGGACAGGGTGAGGCTGCCCCTGTGGGTTTCCGAGGCTGCCCCCCCCCCTTTTTTAATCATTGTATTGGGGGCTCGTGCAAGGCTGTACTCCCTATTCTTTACGGGAGCAGACAGCCTTCCGCTGTTTCGCTGCCCCTCTCCTTTACCAAGAGTGATGTCCTCCTCCAGGGGCCTGGTTGGGGGGGAGGCAGCCTCCACTACCAAATGGGTCCTGAGGGGAGCTTGTGTCGTTGAAGGGCAAATTGAAAACAGCAGATGAGGCATGCGCCTGGGATGCATCTCTGACTCACCAAGGTGAAGGCCTCCCTCCCACCAAGGTTGGCCTCCCAGACTTAACGATGAGCACAGAGAATCTGTCCGCCTATGCCCGCTTCCCGGGTCTCAGTTTCCCACCACTGGTCTCCCCTGGTCAACGTGTCCCAAAGCACCTCGGAAAGCCCCAGGGGATGGCTATCGCGTTAGCGGTTAAGTGGTTCGTCTGCTAACCCAAAGGTCAGCAGTTCCAACCCACCAGCCACTCTGCGGGAGAAAGACATTAGCCGTCCGCTTCCAGAAAGATGAACGACCTCAGGAGGCAGACACGGCGGCGCGGCTCTGCAGGAGAGGGTCAGCGTGAATCAGAAGTGGCAGCAACAGGCTTGGCTTGGGAGGGTGTGTGGCAATGGAGCACAACAAACCCTCAGGAAAGGTCAGCAGTCCACCTGGAGGGACAGCGCTGCACGGGAATGACAAGCACAGACCCTGGGGACCAGCCAGTCTG
The DNA here is from genome assembly GCF_000313985.2 of Echinops telfairi. Taxonomy (NCBI): domain Eukaryota; kingdom Metazoa; phylum Chordata; class Mammalia; order Afrosoricida; family Tenrecidae; genus Echinops; species Echinops telfairi. The sequence continues at coordinate 20,091,403 of NW_022104553.1, read as the reverse complement.
GCTGCACGGGGCCATCAGCTTGGACAAGTCACTTATTTGTGTGGAGGTATAGCAGACAGAGGCAGGGCCCTGCCGCTCTCGTCTATAAAGAAGAGGCAGGTAGCAGTTGAAGCCTAACACGACGTGGCCTTACGTGTTGGGCTGCTCACCACAAGGTCAGCAGTTCGAAACCACCAGCGGTTCTGTGGGAGGACGAGGAGGCCTTCCGCTCCCACAAAGGGGTACAGGCTCGGGAACGCTCAGGGGCAGTTCTAGCCTGTCCCATAAGGTCACTAGGAGTCAGATTCCACTCAGCGGCAGTGAGTTTGCCCCGTTGCTGAATCCAGTATGACACACCCAGTATCCAGATCAAGCAGCACCGTCCATACCCTGCCACCTTCCTCCTTCACAGGAGCAAACACTCGTCGGACTTCCACCGCCACAGATCGGCTTTGTCTGCTGTGCTGTTTGTTCTGGCTCCTAGCAACCCTATGTCCAACCACTGAGCACTGTCCGGTCCTCCGCCGGCCACACCATTGCTTTTGTGCTCAAGCCCGCTGTTGCAGCCACTGTGCCAGTCCATCTTGGCGGGGACACGGGCGGGGGGGAGGGGGGCAGCTTCCTCTTTTTGGGGGGCTGCCCTTCTACTTTCCCAAGCATGACGTCCTGGCCTGGTATGGAACTACACAGGAGAAGCAGGGCACACAGAATGCCCTTTTCCGTGAGTGGCATTGTTCCTCTCCACCTGTGAGGGTCCCCCGTGGGTTACCATACCAAGAGTTCCTTCCGTTCCACTGTTGGGAAGCATTCCACGATGATCTGTTGGTCCCGTCAGCCGTTGTTGGGGAACGTGGTTTATTTCCAGCTACGATCGCAGATCTTTGCGAGTGCCTGTTTTCATCTCATCCTAGGAGTGAGATCATTGGGTCCGAAGATAAAAGTTTTATATGCTGAGCTTTTATAGGGTCTGTGAAACTGTTCCCCCAAAACACTCATGCCCCAGTGAGCTCTGGCCAGGAGAGTCTGAGCTTTCCAGTTGCTCCACATCCTGGTCAACACTTGCTGTCGTCAGCCCTTTTCCTTTCTGTCATTCAGGGAGGTGAGTAAAGCACTCTGGTGGCAGAGTGGGTTCGGCATTGCTCGTGCTGCTAACCACGAGGTCAGTGGTTCAAACCCACCAGCCATACCTGGGGAGAAAGATGAGGCAGGTTGCTCTCATATGGTTTGGCAGCCTCAGAAACCCACAGAGGCAGGTTTAGTCTGTCCTGTAAAGTCTCTCTGAGTAGGAATCAGCTGGATGGCCATGAGCTTGGCTTAGGGCTTGGGTGGGCAAGGAGGCGCATCTCCTTGTAATTTTGATTTGACATCCTGATGACAAATGAAGTAGATGAATTTTTCTTGTGCTTGTTGGTTATCTTGGTGTTTGCCCGAGCCTTTTGCCATCTAAAAAACTAAGCTACGTGTGCATGTGGGGTGTGTTGGTTTGTAGGAATCTTTCGTGTATTCTGAATGCAGGTGTTCATACAAATACAGCCATGTTTGACTTTAGAGGGTTTATTGTTGTTAACGTTTCCATGAACACATTTGCCCATCAGGGAACTTGAAGCCCACCTCATAAGGATGTCCTGAGGTTTCAAGGAGATAATACCTTCAAGGGGGGCCTGCAAGTTGTAGATGCTCATAGGGCCCATTCTAGTCCCAAAATTCCTCCTCATACTTAACACAGCACATGCAGTGATTCCGAATTCAGGAAGATTACAGGCCGGCCAGTGAGTGGAGACTCCACTGGACCCAATGGCAGTGGATGCATCTCCAGGGCTCTGGCTGCCATCAGCGTGGTTCCGTGTGGCTTGCCAACAGGAATGATAAAGCTGAGAGAGAGTGCGGTCCACCTCCCAAGGAAAAGAGGAAGTTCCCAGAATCCTCATGAGAAAACCACACCCACAGGGAAGCTTCCTCAGGCTGTGACAGTCTAGACTCCACCCCCTCATCCTTTTATCTAGTTGACAGAAACTGTGTAACTACCACGGGTACCTTCTGAAGTCAGGACTGTTCCGATTTTGGCTAAGGACAGGGGCTTCCTCGTTTTTGAAATAATCACAGTATCTGGAGAACAGAAGCAGCTACAACTTGCAAGCACCTTTTAAGGTATTATTCTCAATGTGTTAGTCTGGGTTGACTAGAGAAACAAATCCAGAGACACTCATGTATATAAGAAAGAGCTTTAC
>NW_022104553.1:20087571-20088769 GCF_000313985.2 Echinops telfairi | reverse complement strand
CCACCTCTTCACGGGGATAGAAAGCCTCGTCTTTCATCCATAGAGCGGCTACTGGTTTCGAACTGCTGACCTTGCTGCTAGCAGCCCAAGCCATAACCCACAGCCCAACGGGGCCCCTCGAGTGTACAATAACATTGACAAAGGTCACAAAGTGTGCACGTGCTGTTCGGAAAAGGGTGCCAACAGGCTCACCGAGGAAGGGTTACCACACACCCTCTATCACCCATTGGACTTCTCACCACAAGAGTGGTGGTTCAAATCCACCAGCTGCTCCGAGGGAGAAAGATGAGACTGCACTCAAAAAGAGTTACAGTCTCGGAAACTCACCGGGGCAGATGGACTCTGTCCTAGAGGGTCATTGAGTGGGAATCAATTCGATGGCAGCGAGTTTGTTTTGTATTGTGTTTGTGTTATAACAGGGTAGGGGGTCAACAAAGACACCAGGGAATTTGGATCACAAGATCCGCCCAGGGATCGTGCTCATAAAACAGGAGGGATGGGAAGGGAGGAGGGATGGAAACAGGAAACACAAGAGGGATGGGGCGGCAGGGGCTGCCGTGACATTGTGGGCACTGGTGAACGGTGTCCCTCACGCAACAAAAGCTGTATGCATCGCCGAAGAATGGGAAGTAAACTTCTCAGCAAATGTCCACTCACCTCACAATTTTAAACAGCACGCTGCAGTTCTGCTTTGTAACACATGGGGGCGCCATGGTTAGAGATCGACTGGATGGCAACAAACCATCTCAAGACAGGATCGAGCTCAGCAGTTCGAAACTACCAGCTGCTCCTCAGGACAAAGATGAGGCTTTCTACTTCTGTAAAGAGTTACAGTCCCAGAAGCCCACGGGGGTAGCTCTACCCTGTCCTGTAGAGTCCAGATGAGTCAGAAACGACCGGAAGGCAGGGGGTTTGGTTTGGCTTTCTGAGGTTTACTGGTCTGAAAGCGGCAGGTAGGATTCCTGAGACAAGGCCCTTTGTCACTCTTCAGGACTGACACTGAACTCACCCTTTGAGTAAGAAGAATTAACCTTTTGCGATCCCAAGGACAAAGTTCAGACTGGTGAGGAAAAGAAGACAGATGGGAACAAGAGGCACAGGAGGAAGTGGGGTGCGGGATGGCGGCTTGTGAGGATGTCAAGGACTCCTGGTCTGGGGGAGGAGGGCTGGGGGTCAGGACTGCTGGTCTGAGGGAGGA
>NW_022104553.1:20081895-20085509 GCF_000313985.2 Echinops telfairi | reverse complement strand
CTGGTCCCAGCCTGGAGGCCGGAGTCTGCGGGGAGGGGTTCAGACTCTGGAGTGTGAGCGCCCACCGCACCCCCCTGGGGAAGGACGAGTTTGAGTGTGGAGGTGACAGAGTCTGGTAGACGGTCTTCATCTCTTAGAAAAGGGACGTTGATGCAGGAGGTCCCATCTGGGGGTGGGGGTACAAATCCCTGAGCAGGGGGCAGCACATGACTACCTTCCCAGTCAAGAGGGGTGTCCAGCCACCTAGGTCCCTGGGCCAAAAAGTAGAGGGTGGGGTAATCGGACTTGGAAGGGGGTGCAATCCCCCGCTGGGCCACGAACGACGTTGGGGGGAAGTGTTGGCTTGTTGGGAGTGTGCCACTTCCATGGGGGGGGGGTTTGAGCTGGGGTTCTAGAAAGTTGGGGTGATGGGCTGAGAACTCAGCTGGGCTTCTGTCTGGGTGTCTGGGTTCCCAGGCCGGGCAGAGGATGAGAGATGGGGGAGGGATGGGAGGGTTAATGCAAGGTCTGGAGGGTTCATCTCAGCCTTTGGGGAGGGGAGGGGCCTGGAGTCTGCTTGGATCTGAGCTGGGAGAATGGAGAGGTTAACTGGGGAGGGGGACTTGGAGGGGTGGAGCATGTGTGGGTGCACCCCATGCCTCTCTCCTCAGCCAAGCCTTCCAGGGAACAGATGGTCAAGGGATGGGTGAAGGGATGGAAGGCAGGCAGCCCAGGGCTGGGGGCTCAGGAGGCAAGAAGCAGCGAGGATTCTGGGGGAGTCCCCCAGGCCCTGCCCAGAGCCACGAGTCAGGGACACGCAGCGGGAAATTGGCTGGCACAGCCCCACTCCTAGACTGCCTTCCGCCCACACAGCCCCCAGTGCAGGAACAGCCACATAAACAGAGGCACAGAGACTGCCCTGCAGCCACCCACAGGCATGGAGACAGCACCTCAGCGGGGCAGCCACCTGCGTCACCCACTTCTGAGCACGCAGGTGTTCTCAGCCAGGGGCAGCCGGGGACAGCGTGGCCCTCCCCGTCCTGCACAGTCTGAGCCACCACCAGTGTTTCTAACTGCTTGGCTCTGCGTCTCTGAGGGTCTCTGCTGCCTCTCTCTGTGTCTCTCCAGGTCTCTAGATCTCTCATCTGACTCTGTGTCTCTGTCTCCCTGGTCTCTGCATCTCCCTCTCTCTCTGCAGCTCTCTGAGTGTCACTGCCATCTGTCTCTGCATCTCTCTGTGTCTCCGCCTCTGTATGTCTCTCTTGCCTGTCTCTTTCTGTAGCTCTCCCATATATCTCTGCCTCATCTGTCTCTCTGGTCTGCCTCTGCTTGTCTCCCTGTGACCTTGACCCTGGGATTCCCTGATGCTCCCTGGACACCTTCCCACCTGGCTTTGGCTCTGGATCTCTGTACCTCCGTCCCCGCTGCCTTCAGCACAGTTCCCAGTTCCACATCTGCCTTTCATTTCTTGGCTTGTGCTTTTTCTCTTGCTTATGATTCCCCCTACCCCAACCTGTTGTCTTCCCCCTCGCCTCCCCTCCTCATCCTCTCAGGGCCACTCCCCACACTCCCTGCCTGGCCTTCTCTCTGGAATGCCCGCCCCCTCACCCTCATGGGAAACAGACCCCAAAGTGTTCCCGCTGAGGTGCCTCTGAGTGGATTCAAACGTGCCGCCTTTCTCTTGGGAGCCGCTCTTGCAGTTAGCTTCACCATTAGGGTCCCCAAGATCCTTCAGAAATCGCCCTGGGACACACGGGACCCCTTGACCTGGAGCTGTGGTGGAGCCGGCAGGTTGGCCGTGACCTTGGCGGGGAACCAAAGGCAGGGTCGGGTGAGGTGAGACAGACTAGGTGGCAGAGGGACACCCCACACCCACCAACTGGGCTCTCTGGAAAGTGCCCGTGGCAAGATATACCAAATGGTAGCTCCTCTTTCCTCGCATTCAGTTGCTATGCTTCAAATTTGGGCATGAGGGGGGTGGGGATTCATGTTCGGAGAGCCATCTGACACACCTATGGGGAAGAGGGAGCTTCCTCCTCCTTCCACCCGTGCCCACTCCCGACAGCTGGCGCGCACCCTTCCCTGGCTCTCTCTCCTGTAAACTCACGCTCGTAGAGTTCGATGGGCGCCAGGATTGGTTGCTTGGCTGGTGATTTTCGCAGCACACACTCATAACAAACGCATTTCTGTGCACCTGGCTGTTCCCCATGTGACCAGGATTCCAGTGGTTAGAATCCTGCCCTGCCATGTGGGTGGGCCAGGGTTCGATGCCTGGCCAAGGCACCTCAGGAACAGCCAGCACCCCCGCATCTGTCAGCGGAGGCTCACTTGCCCCTCCGGTATTAAAGAGGTGTCAGCGGAGCTTCCAGACGAGGAAGCAAGGCCTGACGACTTGCCTCCGAAAAGCCGGCCGACGGATCACCAAAAAAAACCTCTGGAACACAATGGCCCAATCCAGTGCCGGTTCTGTTCCAAACCGCCCACGGTGATTCACAAACTGGAAACTAAACCCACTGCCATCGAGTGGACTCCAACTCTCAGCGACCCTCGAGGACCGGGGAGCACTGCCCTGTGGCTTCCCAGACTGTCACTCTTTACGGGAAAAGAAAGGCTCGTCTTCCTCCCATGGAGCGGCTGGTGGTTTTGAACTGCCGACCTTGCGACCGGCAGCCCAGTGTAAATTGGCAAGTAAGGGGGAAAAGCAATTCCCTCCTGGGATTTTATAGATATTTCATCTACCTTTTAATTTTTTCTCCAAAATGCTTTATGCATGCACGCACGCACGCGCACACATTGGCAGTAAAAGACTAGTTCCCAAAGTGTGTGTGGGGGTGGGGGTAGAGGGGCAGAACGGAAGTGAAAGCGTGTAATTTCTCCATGAACTCTTTGGAGCGGTCCACCTCCTGCCACCGGTCTTCTTTACCAAGGTGGCCACATTGTTGCATTTTTGAAGCAAGTCAGATGGAAGGAAGTGGCAGCTTGGGCGGCAGCAAGTGAGAGGTGAAGAGGTCCCATGCCCAATGGGCAACCCCCACTCAGGGCAACTCACAATGACAGAATAGAGCCACCCCCGTGGGGCCTTCTTGTCTGTAATCTTTACAGAAGCTGATCCACGGGGCCTTTCTTCTAAGATACTGCTGGGTGGATGGGTGAGTTTGAACCGCCAACCTTTGGGTTAGCAGCCAAGCGCTTCAGCATTGCACTGCCAGAGCTCCCTCACTTACCCCCCAACCACTGCCCTCAGGTCCCAGCTGACCCCATTCGACCCTAAACGGGCTGCAAATCCTCATAGCGCCAGACAGACTGCCTCATCTTTCTCCCCTGGAGCCACTGGTGGGTTTGAACAGCTGTCTCATGCTTGCCGAGCAGGGCTGCCCAAACCTACTGCCATCAAGCTGATTCCAATGCCCACGCCCCCTGTGTACTAAGCGTCTTCACAACGGCTGGTGGGTTTGAACCGCCGACCTTGAGATTAGCAGCCCAGCGGCCACTAGCGCACCACACCACCGGGGCTCTTCCCTGAGGGGACAAGGTAGCACATGGTTTCTGCTAGCCCAAAAGGGATCTGGCCGAACCCAGCCAGCTAAGCTGCTAGACGAAGACCTGGGAATCTGTTTCCATAAAGAGAATGACCA
>NW_022104553.1:20078580-20081433 GCF_000313985.2 Echinops telfairi | reverse complement strand
GAGAGAGTGGGGAACACATCGTGGCCCACCAAGCCCTGAGGATGATATTGCTGCTCAGAGCAGCCAATGCAGAGAGGGCCGGCCCCACCAGGAGATGCAACATCCCTCACTGGCCCATAGCACTATGGGGGGACAACACTGGAGACACAGTGTGGGAATTGTGCCCTAACCGACCCCACCACACCGGGGCGAAACACTAGGAGCATGCCAAAAAGCAGCAAGGGGAGCAAAGCAATCAAGTCCCGGGGATACCAAAAATAGACTTTGGGGCCAAGGTGTGGCACCCCATCAGACTTGACTGGAAAACACTCCTAAACATCAACAAACAGACCTGGAACTATTTTTTAAAAGGAACAAGAGGGGTGACTCAGCCCCTCCTCAGGGACACCCCCCACCCCAGCACCACACACACCACCTCCCTGCTAGATTCTCCTTACCCCACACCCCTCCCAAGACTGAACCCCGATTCAGCCACGGACTGTGCGAAACCACAGGTTTCGAAACCACCTGCTGCCCATTCTAACTCACACGGGCCCCATATCTGCAGAACAGAACTGCTCCGTGGGCTGGGGGTTGAAGTGGGGGAGGGGGAGGGGGGGGAGCTGCAACGCTGTGGCCGATTTCCCCAAGGCAGCTCTCCAGCAAACGCCAACCTTCCTGCTGTGACCTAGTGATTCCGTTTGCGTGACCCGGGGAATGGTTTCCAGGACTGTGAAATCCATTATTATTCTGAACCATGGGTCTTTTTTCCAGGTGACAGGTCCCCTCCGTATGCTCTTCTTTGGGGGCGGGGCGGGGAAGGCATGCTTCACAACACCAGCAATGTATTCCCCCTCCATCTGGAGGCCAGCGTCTTCAATGAAGGCGTCAGCCAGCAGAGCCCACAAGGTCTCTCCAGGTCGAGAGGAGAGCCTGCCTTTCACTGAGCTTTTGCTGTAGCTGGTACTCCTTGCCCTAAAGCTCCAGTCTCTGGGCCATGCCCCTCTGCGTGGCTGTGTTGGTTATGGCATAGGGGCACTTGCACATGAGTCACTGACGGGGCAGCAGGGGCTGATGAGCGTGGTGCAGCCAGAAATACTCCACCACGGCCCAGCCCCCTGGAGCACACAGGCAGAGAGACTGGTGCTGAACCAGGAGTTTCAGGTGGCTTACAAAATAAGCCACTTTAGGGACAGCTCCTTGCTATTGTGTGGCACAGTGGGTTAAACACTGGGCTGCTAACCCTCAAGGTCGGCGGTTCAAGCCCACCAGCTGGTCCAAGAGAGGAGGATGAGGCTAGGGGGTAGTTGTACTCTGTCCGATAGGGTCGCCATGAGTCAGATTCAGCTGGATGGCTGTCGGCGTAGTTTCATTTTCTGTTGTTGTTGCTTATTGTTTTCTGCTGTTGTTGTTTATTGTTTTTATTTATTTTTCCTGCATGCCAGGAGTCTCTAGATGGTGCAGAGGGTTACCCCCCTCCACTGCTAACCCAAAGGCTAGAGGTCAGATCTAGAATGTGCTTTCAAGAACTTCGTGTCCGATGAGGTCAGACCTACAATGTACCTTCAAGAACTTCTAGTCTGATGGGGGAGGCAGTGGTCACTATAGAATGGTCTGAACACTGATAGAGACAGTCCAGGCATTGTCTGAACAGCCAGGCTGGCACGGCCATGTGGGACAACTCCACACAGACTCACAGAATGGTCAGGGTTTTCTCAGAATTCCCAGAGAAAGCCCCTGTGCACTCACTTGATTGTGGATATGTCGGCGGCCCGTGGGGCCTTCTGTAATGGAACAGAGTGGGCCACAGGACCCCAAAGAACAGCACAGAACAAAGACCTCAGGACGGCTGGCCTGACTCCCTTCCCAAATCCCCACCTACTGCCCATCAGTCAGTCTGTCCTACTGCTGTGGCTTTCGTGTGGCTATGATGTTGTTGGAACCAACGTTGACCAAATACCAGCCAGCTTACCCGGGCCGGATGGGTTTCGGTGGAGCTTCCTGGCTAAGATTAGGAAGAAAGGCCTGGTGATCTCCCCCGCCCCCAAATCCCCAATACAATCCCTACATAAAACCAAACCAAACCGGGCTGCGATCGAGTCGATTCTGACTGCTGGCGACCCTATTGGACGGAGTAGAGCTACTCCTGTGGGTTTCTGAGACAGTACCTCTTTATGGGAGTAAAAAACCTTGCCTTTATCTCACCGGGTGGCTGGTGGTTTTGAACTGCTGACCTTGTGTTTAGCATCCTAGTGCATAATCCCTGCGCCACCAGGGCTCTCCATGCTGGAAAATGCACTCCCTCAGTTGGGAGGCAAAGAGCCCTGGCAGAGCCACGGGTTACCCAAGTAAGCCACGGAAACCCACAGGGCCTCTTCTGCTCCATACCAATAAGATCATTATGAGTCGAAATCGACTTGATGGAAGTGGGGGTGGGGTTCAGTTTTCTCCAGTCTGTATGTCACGTCCTTATGTTATTCATACAACAGTTACAGTCCTAAGCTCCCCACCCTCCCGGTACCTGTGAGCGTGAGTTCGTTTGGAAACTTGCGCTTTGAAGATGTGGTCAAGGGAGGGTGCCTTGTGGCACAATGGTGACAGGAAGGCTGTGTTTCCAGCCTTCTCTCCCCCTCCCCGCCCCACACCCCACCTTACCCCAACCCGGAACCATTCGGCCCTGCGATAGAATGTCCTGGCGATCTGAACCTGTAAAGAGGACAAGCCTGGGACAGGAACCCCATGGGACATCTCCCCCTGGCCACTCATGGGGCGGCTGCCCCACAGCACACAGCAATCTCAAAGGAAGAAGAGGGGAGGTGTGGAGCTGTGCCCTCTCCACCCGACTCACCCCCACCCCCACCCCACCCCGCACAC
>NW_022104553.1:20075854-20077263 GCF_000313985.2 Echinops telfairi | reverse complement strand
GTGTGTGTGTGTGTGTGTGTGTGTGTGTGTCTGCATATAACTGTGATGTAGTGGGGGGAATGATGTGTGTGTATGACTGTAACTGGAATGGAGGTGACTGTGGGGGGCTGTGACTGTGTGAGACTGCAATGTGTGTGTGGAGCTGTGTGTCTAATTGACTGGGGGCTGTGACTGTGCGGTTGTGTGTGCTTGTGGGGGGGGCTGTGAGATGTGTGTGGCTGTGTGTATGACTGTGACTGTGTGTGGCTGTCTGTGTGTGGCTGTGAGGGGGAGTCTGTGGTGTGTGTGCGTGTGTGTGCACAAGTCCTTTTGGGTGTGAGGTTCCCAGCTGTACCAAGAGGGAGTGATTTCGGAAGGTGGTGACTCATTGTGACTGTCGCTTGGCCCAGAGCTGTCTCTTTGTGGCTGAGGATGACAGATAGGGCCCCTTCCGGGAGAGAGCTGTTTCCTAACCGACCTTTACTGACTGTGTCCCGCAGAGCGGGCCTGTCCTTGTGCTCTGGCCTGGTGTGTGTGTGTGTGTGTGTGTGTGTTTGCCTATCTCTCTAACAGGGTCATATTTGGCACAGGGATTCTGTGTCTGGTCAGACACCTTGTGTGTGTGTGTGTGACTGTGTGTGAGACTGCGTGTGGGCATGTGTGTGGTGTGGGACCGTATGTGGGACTGTGTAACTGTGTGTGCGTGACTGTGTGTAACTGTGTTAACTGTGTGTGACTATGTAAACGTATGGGACTGTGTGATGGGTGGCTGTGTGTGTGACTGCAATCTTTTGTGACTGTGCATGACTTGTAACTGTGTGTGTGTATGTGTGTGTGTGTGTGTGTGTGAGAGAGAGAGAGAGAGAGAGAGAATGAGAATGGAACTGTGTGGGTCGGTATAACTGTGTCTGCCTGTCTCTAAGTTGGGCATCCTTGGCCCCAGGGACTCTGTGTCCTTTCAGAGTCCTTGTGGCCATGTGTGTGCTCACACGTGACCCCCACCCCGCCATCTCCTCCATCTCCATCTCCATCTCCTGTTGTACCAGTGTGTGGCATTCACCCCACCCCCCACTACTGGTGCACCCCCCCCCCATCCTGCTCTGTGCAGCTCAGGGCCATCAAGCCCCCTCCCTCCTCCCTGATTCTTCAAAGCCCACAAGTGACTGTCCTGGGTGGGCCCGGGGCGAGGCGTTGCGGCTCCCAGCCACAGACCACGGGATGCGGCCGGCACACCGCACTGGCTCCGCCCCGGCCCCATCCTAAGGGGCTGCTGATGGAGAGGGACCCCCGGGAGTCGTTGGGGCGGCACGGACAATGAATTCATTAGATTAATTAGCTCCTCATCCCAGGCAGGGCAGCCCCAAGCGAGGCCCCCCCGCCTTCCTGCCCCCACAGGCATCCAAGGTCACTCGGCCTCCTAGCTCCCCGCC
>NW_022104553.1:20073173-20074917 GCF_000313985.2 Echinops telfairi | reverse complement strand
CGTCCTTTGAACATGCTGTCAGGAGAGGCCCATCCCAGGCAAAGGACATCACGCTTGGTCAAGCGGAGGGGCAGTGACAAAGAGCAAGGCCTTTGACGAGATGGGTGGACACAGTGGCAGCGACGTTGGACTCAAACCGGAGCAATTGTGAGGGCGGGGCAGGGTTTTGTTCAGCGGTACATGGGGTCGCCGTGGGTCAGAACCGACTGAGCAGCACCTACCACCACCAACACAGACATGCAGGTTTCAAAGAGTGTGTGTGTGTGTGTGTGTGTGCTGCGATTGGGCTGTCTCTGGAGGTATGTTTTTGTGTCTGTGGATTAAGTGGGTGCCACGCTGGGGGCCTCTGGGAAGGTCTATGTTTCATAACTCTGGTGTGACCGCCGCTGTGTCCCTCTGTAAACATCCGTGGCATGTGTGTAGGTGAGTGCGTGCAGGAACTGTGTGTTGGTAAGGGCAAGTGTGTGTGTGCGCGCGCGCGTGCTCGCATGGACACACCTGACCCCCCACCCCTGCTTAGTCTCCGTGATGCCCTCCCTCCCACAGGGCTGCTGTCCCAGAGCCTGGAGTTCAACTCCCCGGCCGACAACTACACGGTGTGTGAAGGGGACAACGCCACCCTCAGGTACCACTGCCCGAGGTCCCACCCCCAGGGCAGAGATTTGAGGGGGTGGGGCAGACCTACAGGTCTGCCCCCCATCAGGAGAGAGGTGATGGGGGTGACTTAGAGCCCAGCACCACTTCCAGCATCAGTGCCCCCATCTGTCAAGAGGGCAGGGGTGGGGGGAGGGACAGCACCCACCTTGGGGACCGTGGTGGGACTCCTGAGGTCACACACTCAGTGCTCAGAGAATATGGGATGTGGCACACCGGGGCTGCTGCACACGTGCCAGCCAGCGTGATTCCCTCCCCGAGATCTCACACTCGCTCTTGCACACACAACTCACATACACACAACATACACCACACATACACACACCCCACAAAGTCATACATACAACATATTCCACACGTGCTACAAACTCATCCAACACAGACCTACACACCACCATACACACATTCACACAACACACATGTATACACACCACACACACACACACACATACATAAGAGCATGCCCCCCCCCTCTCTCTCTCTGGGTCTCTGTCCACCTCTCTGGTCTTTGCCCCCTCCCCCCACCCTTAGTCTCTGTCCCCCTCTCTCTCTGGGTCTCTGCCCCCTTCCCCCACCCTTAGTCTCTGTCCCCCTCTCTCTCTGGGTCTCTGTCTCTGGTCGCTGCCCCCACCGTGGGTCCCTGTCTCCCTCTCTGAGTCTCTGCCCCCCTTTCTCTTTCTCTCTGGGTCTCTATTCCCTCCTCTATCTGGGTCTGTACCCTTCTCTCTCTGCGTCTCTGTACACCACCCCCTCTCTCAGGGTCCCTGCTCCCCACCACCCCGCCTTTTTTTGGGTCTTGAGCAAACAGAGCCATACAATAGCCATGAGCTATCATTCCATTCTGGAACTCGGTACACAATTTACCCTCCCTGGGGCTCAGTTTACCCACCTGCCAAGCGGGCACAGGGATATCTGCTTCTCAGGGCTGCCACAAGCATTTCAAATGTAGTGGGCCACCCTGCCACCCAGCCAGGGGAACCAGGAGTGCCTAGAGGTTGAGGGGTAAGGGCCTGCCTGCCCCTTTCCCCTGGGGCAGCTGCTTCATCGATGAGCACGTGACCCGAGTGGCCTGGCTGAACCGCTCCAACAT
>NW_022104553.1:20070674-20072558 GCF_000313985.2 Echinops telfairi | reverse complement strand
GGGCTGGGGATCAAGACTCCTGGTCTGAGGGAGGAGGGGCTGGGGGTCAGGATTCCTGGTCTGAGAGAGGAGGGCTGGGGGTCAGGACTCTGTAACTGAGAGAGGAGGGGCTGGGGGTCAGGACTCTGTATCTGAGAGAGGAGGGGCTGGGGGTCAGGACTCCTGGCTGCGGGGAAGAGGGGCTGGGGTGGGGACGTCCTGGTCTGAGGGAGGGGATGGGGACTTGGATTCCTAAATAGAGAGAGGAGGGGCTGGCGTCCTGGACTCCTGAGTCTGAGGGAGGGGTGGGGGCTTGGATGATGTGTCCGAGGGAGGTGGCACCTGGCCCTCACCGGCCCCCACTCGCCCGCCCGCCCGCCCGCAGTCCCTGCCCGCATAGTGAACATCTCCTCTCCTGTGACGGTGAACGAGGGTGGCAGCGTGAACCTGCTGTGTCTGGCTGTGGGGCGACCAGAGCCCACAGTTACCTGGAGACAGCTCCGAGGTGAGGACCTCACCCAGCCCCCCCACCAGCAAGCCCCTCCCCACCCCAATGTCTGGCGCCCCCAGATTCCCCTCACCCCTAGGCCGCATTCCTTCCCCACGTCTCCCCCATTGGGTCCCCTGACCCTCAAACCCCAAATCTTCAGTCTTCCTCGGCCGCTCAGCTCCTTCGTGTCCTCAGGGGCCTGGGTCTTGCCTCCAAATCACTGGCTAGGTTTGTCCCTCTGATACTAGGAGTATCCCCTGCCCATCCTCCGTGTTCCCAGGCGCCTTCCCCACTGAGATCCCCATTTTCTCACTTCCCAAGATAGACCTAGAGGAGCCTTCATGGCCTACTGGTTATGCATTGGGCTGCAATCCACAAGGTCAGCGGTTGGAAACCACCAGCCGCTGCGTGGGAGGAAAAGGAGGCTTTCTGCTCCGGTGAAGAGTTACAGGCTGGGGCATTCACAGGGGTAGTTCTACCCGGCCCTCTTGGGTGACTGTGAGTCAACATCGACTCGGTGGCAGCGAATGTGGGATTTTGTTTTTTTAAAGAAGGTAGATGTGGGGATGGCTGCAACAGCGGACTAAAACATTAACAGTTAAACATGGCAAGACGGAGGATCGGGCTGTTGCCTTCTGTTGTGCCTGGGGTCAGGACGAGTGGGACCCCACTCTGCAAACTGGGGTAGACCCACCAGACCCCGAGACCCATGCTCCTCGGACTAGATGCTCAGTGTGATCCCTCCTGAGGTGACTCAGCATCAGTGTGTTAGAAATACACATTCCTGGGCCCCACCCAGTCAGAAAGCTCCCCTCCCTCCACTCACCTCACTAACTAAACAAGCCTTCCAGGTGCTGCTAAGGTGGCCCCAGTCCCCAGATGTCACCCACCCACCGCTTCTACCTGGATCTCCAACAACAGATTCCTGATTCCAGATTCCTGAACTCCCACCGATGGGTCTTTGATAACCCATGATAATCCAGGACCCAATCACTAGACATCGGGTCCCTGGGTCACCTGATCTCCAAATCCTGGTCTTGAGATCCTGAAGTCCCTAAATGTCAGGTCCCAATCTAGATGCCAAGGTCTTTTGGATCCAGTGATCTGGCATAAGCTCCCAGCTATCTGGATCCCCACACCCCAACCACTAGGTCCTGATTCTCTGGATCCCAAGAGCTAGATCCTAGAACTCTGGACCCTCCTAGATCCTGCTGAGAACACAGGTGTCCAGGTGGCTTAGTGGGTTATACAGTGGACTCCCAGCTGCAAGGTCAGCAGCTTGAGCCCACCAGCTGCTGCTCGGGAGAAAGTTGAAGTTTTCTGTTCCCTAAAGATTTACACACATGTAACAAGGATGAGAAATACAACTTTCCTCTAGTTCCTAAATGTTTCCTCCCCGCCCCCACTACCATGAC
>NW_022104553.1:20067142-20069928 GCF_000313985.2 Echinops telfairi | reverse complement strand
CCCCACCAGCTCCCACGGACCGGGCACTCCAGGCCCCGCTGATGTGTGTCCGTGTTGTGCCCGTGTTGTCCCGTGTTAAGTGTCTGTGTCCGGCCCCGCCCCCTCCCCCTGCCCCCCACCACAGATGGCTTCACCTCGGAGGGCGAGATCCTGGAGATTTCGGACATCCAGCGGGGCCAGGCGGGCGAGTACGAGTGCGTGACTCACAACGGGGTCAGCTCCGCGCCCGACAGCCGCCGCGTGCTGGTCACGGTCAACTGTGAGTCCCAGGCACAGGGTCTGAAGGAGGAGGGTCTGGGGACTCCCGGGTCTGAAGGAAGAGGTGCAGGGGATTCCCGAGTCTGAGGGGGGAGGGGCCAGGGACTCTGGAGTCTGGTGGAGGAGGGGCTGAAGGTGGGGGACTCTTCTGTGTGAGGGAGGAGGGCCTGGAAGCGAGGAGTCCAAGTCTAAAGGAAGAGGGGCTAGGGACCCCGACTGCTGGGTCCAAGGAAGCAGGGGGCTGGAGGTTCGAATGACTGGGTCTGATGGGGGAGGGAGATGGGTACCCGGACTCCGGAGAGGGCCAGGAGCCCTCGTCCCTGGTGGCTGGGCGAAATCGCTGACCCTCGCCCGTCGCCAGATCCCCCGACCATCACGGACGTGACCAGCGCCCGCACGGCCCTGGGCCGCGCCGCCCTCCTGCGCTGCGAAGCCATGGCGGTGCCCCCCGCGGATTTCCAGTGGTACAAGGACGACAGACTGTGAGGACAGCCCCGGGGTGGGCGGAGAGGGAGGGTCCCTGACTCTGCCGCTGTGGAGGGGGGCGGGGCGCCGGAGGCAGCCCCCTCCTTGATCCCCGGAGAGGGTCTTAGGAAGCTGGATTCTGCAGGAGGCGCTGTGCGCAGACAGGAGAGAAGAGGGAAGGCCAGGGATGCCGGCAGAGACGCAGGAGCTTGGGCGGGGAAGATGCAGGGGACTTTGTTCCAGCCGACTTTGGGAGCTCCTGGGCAGGGGGTCCCTGGAGAGATCTCAGGGGAAATGGCTCGGGCTACACCCCAGGACTGAGTGCCCCTAAGGCTGGAACAAGAATGGGACGGGACGGCCCTGAGGCTGGAGGCGGAACCCAGAGTGCACCGTGATTAAGCGGTCGGCCACAAAGGTCAGCTGTTCGAACTCACCAGCGGGGCTGCGGCAGAAAGACGTGGCAACCCTTTGAAACCCTGAGGTGTACTTCTCTGTTCTCTGGTGGTCTCTAAGGGTCTCAAGCGACTGGACGGCTCAAAAAGCCAAACACACTGTCGTCGAGTCTGTGCTGACTCGTGACAACCTTCTCTATAGGACAGGGCGCTGTGGGTTTACGACGCTGTAATTCTTCACAGGCCTTAAGAAAGCCTCGTCTTTCCCCCGCGGAGTGGCTGGTGGTTTCGAACTACTGACCTTGGGATCAGCAGCTCTGGCCACGCCGCCAGGGTTGGATTTGGCCGGAAAGAAGCTGGAGACCCGAGTGGCGGTGAGGCAGGCCTCATCTCTGATCCGTGTTCCCCGACAGGCTGAGCAGCGGCCCGGCCGAGGGCCTGAAGGTGCAGACGGAGCGGACGCGCTCCATGCTCCTGTTCGCCAACGTGAGCGCCCGGCATTACGGCAACTACACGTGTCGCGCGGCCAACAGGCTCGGGATGTCGAGCGCCTCCATGCGGCTACTGCGTGCGTCGAGGGAGGGGCCGGGGCCGCGGGAGGTGGGTGGGTGGGGCCGCGGGAGGTCGGGGGGCCGGGGGACGGGGAGGAGCCTCCAGGGCCACCCTTCCGATTGAGTCCCGGGCTTAGCCTCTGGCGGAACGCTGAGCGGTCCGCTGAGCGCTGACCTCCAAGGCGAGCCACGCACTCAAGAGAAGGTTGGAAGGAGACTCGCTGAACGAACATTCTAGAAATAGTAGCGCGTTCACGAGCAAAGAGGAACACGTAAATACATAACGAGCTAACACATACTTACACACCCAGACCTCCCGTGTCGCAGTGGGTTTCGCGTTGGGCTGCTAACCGCAAGATCAGCGGTGGAAACCCCACCAGCCGCTCCGCAGAGGCAAGGGGCTCTGGGGAGACGTGCATGGGGTTTCTCCCACCACCACTAACACCCTCCCTTGACCCTTTCTTTCCCCCAGGCCCGGGATCCCTGGAGAACTCGGCCCCGAGACCCCCAGGGCCCCTGACCCTCCTCTCCGCCCTGAGCTGGCTGTGGTGGAGGATGTAGGAGGAAGTCCGGAGCAGCCGGTCTCCCCGCGCCGATGGAGGGGGCCACAGGCCGAGAGCGAGCGAGGACGAGGGTGTGATCGATCGCCGTGGGTCTCCAGGGGGTGGAAGAGCTCTTGGCCACCGAGGAAGAAAAGAGGAAGAGGAGGAGGAGGAAGAGAGGTCTTTAGAGAACCCATCACTGTGAGGGATAACACAAAATTATGCATCTTTCTACAGCCATTCTCGCCACCCGTTCACGTTCCCGATGGTGACCCTCCCCCCGCCCCCCCTTGCCACCCCACACCCCGCTCTTAGCTCAGGCTGTCAACTGGATCACACACGCCTGTGTGCATGTGTGTGTAAGCGTGTCGGTGTGTGTGTGTGTGTGTGGTGTGTACGTGGTGGGGAAGGGGCCTTGGCAGCCCCCCACCCCATGGCCATGGCCCTGCCACCTGCCGTCTTTCACCTCAGCCCGAGGTAGGTATGAGGGTTTGGTGGTGGGAGCTGTGAAGAGATGTCCCAGCTCCCTGTTTCCCCCAAATATATGCACGCACGATGCCCACGCCCACCCACCTCCC